>NC_136065.1:1482493252-1483093252 GCF_964261635.1 Lissotriton helveticus
CACCATAATGCAAGGGGGCCTGCACTGCAGGGAATGATTTTTTTTATTTGCAGGAAGGTGTCCCTTCCTGCACAAACAATCCATAATGGAAATGTGTTGCTTTTTAGTGTGCTACAGAATGCAGTACATATAGTAGTAACAAATCGTCATTATTTAATGGGACACCTTCCTGCACATAAACAATGATTAATGGCGTTTTGCCCATTCTATGTGTGTTGCACAATGCAGCACACAATGAAAAAGCAGAAACAGTAGAAATAAAAGCATTTCTCCTCTTTTCACCATTCTAAAGCGTGCTCTTGCATGGCGTAGTTTTTGGCGCTGCCTCAGATTTACACATCCTTATAAATCTGGGGCAGTGTCAAAACCCAATGGGTGTTTCGGTGGAACGCCCACAGCAACACCCATTGCAAGCCCCTTTCACGCCAAGTGATGCGTGTAAAGGGCCGTATTTACAAACATGCATTCAGCCACAAAAAGTGGCTTGATCCTATGGCTTCTGGAATATACAGGCTGAACCACTACCCTCACTATATATTCAGTCAGATGGAAGCCTCACTGTGGGAAGCATCCCCAGGGAGCATGACATAAGCGAAGTAGCCCGAGGAAGGACAACTTTGGGACTGTGACAACCAAAGAATACTATGGATTTCCAAAAAATGGCAAATAAACTCAGAAAAGAGTGAACAATTATTTCTTTGTGCCCGAAATGAGACTGAGGCAAGAGAAAGTTGAAAGGCAGGAAATTGGGGCCAGTGTAGACAACGAGAAGGCCCGTCAGAGCAATGTGATGGCAATACTAGACAATATACTATAAAAGGTTGATGCTGTAGAAGAGGCGGTGGCAGCAGTGGAAACTCGCTTGGTTAAGATGGAAAGTAAGCTATCTAGGATGGGAAAATAAAGTAAACAGAATGAGTTCAAGACTGGCGCAGGAGGTAAACCTGGTGAGGCAAGCAGAGGAAGAGATGAAGAGACAAGGGGGTTCTAATGATTCTGCAACCATATGAAAAAAAGTTACTTACCTGTAACTTTGTTCTCCAGTATTGGAAGGTTTCATAGATTCACATGCTTGAATCATTCCCCGTCATCAAGATGGTAGTCCCCGGTAAATCAAAATAGCAAAGCACAGCTATTATACACTAGAAACTAGGCCTAGGCCCATTTCAGTTTTATAACATATCCACCTCTTTTTGTAAAACAGATCAAATAAAACACACAAACAGAACAGCTTCACCCTTTAGAACCTTCCTGAGAGAACCTCAGAACTTCCGATTTTCGCAGCAAAAGTGCTATTGGATTACCATAAAGGTCAAAAAGAAGGTTGAGCTTTCCCACGGGAGGAGGGTGGGTCACATATGAATCTATGAAAGCTTCCAATATTGGAGAACTAAAGTTACAGGTAAGTAACTTATTTTCTTACTCCAGTATTGTAACTTTCATAGATTCACATATTTGAATCAGAGTAGCTAGCAGTTATGAGCACATTTTTTGTCCCGATCCTTTTAGAAATAGTACATAAGGACAGAAAGAGTAGAAAACCACCAAATTATTTCGCAATCTAGACTCTGAAAAGTATCAAATTAAGCATTTAACCGTTTTGCTTAGTTATGCAGTAACTTCCAAGAATCAGCAGTCATAGGCTTCTTGAAAATTTGCAAAAGTTATATGTAAATAGAAGAACGTGAAAAAAGAAAACATTTACCAAAGAATGTGCGAGGAGGTAGGAAGGAGGGATGAAACAAAGCTCACCGCTATTGAAATAGGTTTCTCAGGACTGCTTGGCCCACTGTTGTATCACTAGGTGTCGAAGAATCCAAGCAGTAATGTCTGGTAAAAGTATGGATACTCTTCCAGGTGGCTGCTCTGCAGATGTCCCGGATAGGTACCCCAACAACGAGGGCTGTAGAGGAAGAGACTGCTCTCATGGAGTGAGCACAGACTTTACCCTGTAGGGGTTTTCCAGCTAATAGATGGCAATCAATAGAACTGGAAATCCAACGTGTAATTCCTGGTTTAGAAAGGGGAAAACCCTTACGAGGAACACTGCAAGCCACAAACAGCTGAGGTGACTTCCTAAAGTGTTTAGTTCTTTGGAGATAGAATTTTAAGCAACGCTGAATGTCTAGTGAATGAATTGATCTCTCAGCCGGAGTTGTAGGAAAAAAAAGTCATAAGAACCACAGGTTCATTTAAGTGAAATTCCGAGGGGACCTTAGGGATAAACTTAGGGTTAGTACGGAGTACTACGGTGTCATTCTTGAACTGAAGAAAAGGCTCCTGGATAGTAAGTGCCTGCAATTCGCTAACCCTTCTAGCTGATGTAAGAACCAGAAGAGCCACCTTCCACGACAACATTTTTAAGTCTGCCTTATGGAAGGCTCGAAGGGATGTTTTATGAGCTGAGCCAAGACCATGTTACGGTGCCACAGTGGTGGAGGAGGCTTAATCGGAGGGAAGACTCAAAAGCCCCTTCATAAATTGTTTAATTATTCTTGCTGACCAAAGAGATGGCCGCGAGGTG
This sequence comes from Lissotriton helveticus, assembly GCF_964261635.1. Lineage (NCBI taxonomy): Eukaryota > Metazoa > Chordata > Amphibia > Caudata > Salamandridae > Lissotriton > Lissotriton helveticus. The sequence continues at coordinate 1,482,495,777 of NC_136065.1, forward strand.
AACCGTAATAGATGCATGAGCTAGGCCCGCTTTTGCCAAAGAAAGGACATAAGGAAGGATTTCATGAGCTGAAGAATAGAAAGGATGAACTCCCAATACTTGGCACCAGTGACAAAACCTCTGAGTACAAACAAGACATACCGGATGAAGTGGCAGAGCACAAGCTTAGGAAAGGGTGTCTACATTCCGTGGGCAGCTTCAGGTCAAGAAATTCTCTGTGCTCTGGAGCCATGCTAATAATTGCATGGATTTGGGATCCTGATGCAGTACTTGGCCCTAGGACATAGTCAGCAATGATTGGATAGGATCCAAAGGAATCGGTTTCTCCACCGACAGAAGAAGCAGCTCCATGTACCAGTACTGGCGAGGCCAGGATGGTGCTATGGGGATCATTTTGCAGGGTTCCGCCTTTAACTTTCTGAGAAGCATCCGGAGAAGAGGAATGGGGGGAAAAAGTGTAGACAAAGGCGCCCGACCATGCCATTTAAAAACGCACTCCCCCCAAGATCCCAGATGGTGATGCCAGCTTGCCAAGTACCGGCATTTCCTGTTTTCCGGTGTCGCAAACAGATCTATGGACAGTCTGCACCATCGTCGATGGATGTCATCCAGTGCCCTCTGATCCAGATTCCACTCGTGGCAGACTGACTTTAGCCTGCTTAGTGTATCTGCCGTCTCGTTGAGATTCCCTGGAAGATGCTCCGCTTTCAGTGAAACCCCATGTAGGATCGCCCATTCCCAGATACCTTGAGCTTCCACAGACAACAGACGGGATCTCATGCTGCCCTGTTTGTTGACATAATGCATGGCCGTGGTATTGTCTGTTCTTCTCAGAACCGATGAATTTTTTATTCTTGGGAGAAACGCCTGTGGAGCTAGGCAAATTGCTCTGAGTTCTAGCAGATTGATGTGCAAAAGACGATGATGCAGTTGCCATCGACCACTTATCTGGAGGTCCTGTAAGACCGCTCCCCAACCCTCCAGGGATGCATCTGTCGTAATTATCTGAGGAGGTCGGGTGACCAAGAAGGAGAGACTCTGCGAAATGTTCTCCTTGTGAATCTGCCATGCAGCAGCTTCTCTCATTGGTGTAGTGACTGATCATGTCCTCGAAAGACCCTTGCACCTGATGCCACTGTAAGTCTAGTTGCTCCTGGAGAGGACGCATTCTTAGTCAGCTGTGGGGTATCAGAGTAAAGCAGGACAAAATGGATCACAGAAGGGACTAGTACAGGCAAACTGAAAGTGACCTTTCTAGAAGTAGACGGGTAAATGACATCAGTTTGGTTTGCATTTCGAGTGACAGAAATGCCCTGTTCAGGGACGTGTCCAACATGGCTCCCAGAAAAATGACATTGTTGGATGGACACAAGTTTGACTATTCCCTGTTGAGGCCAAGACCTAGACTCTTTGACCGCTTTGTACAGGCTCTCACCAAATTCCTGGCTGAGGTTTTGGAGGGGTCTTTTAGCAACCAGTCGTCTAGGTAGGGGGGGGGGGGGGAAACACCTGGTGCTGTTGTCTTCTGAGGAAAGCTGCTACCGGAGCCAGAATTTTCATAAAGATTCTTAGTGCCGATCTGAGGCCAAAAGGAAGGACTTTGAATTGAAAGTGGCTCTTGGCTACTGTAAAGGGAAGGAACTTCCTGTGCGATGGATGAATGGGAACGTGAAAATATGCGGCCTCAGGTCCAAAGTGGCCATGAAATCTCCCGAATTTAGAAGTATATCCCGTAAGGAGATCATTCGGAACCACTGCTTTATGAGATAGGTATTGAGCTCACTCAAATCTAGGATAAGATGCCACTGACAGTCTTTCGAACCGAGAGTAGAATCCCTTTCCTCTTTGGGATAAAGGGACTGCTTCTATTGCCCTTTTCTCCAACATTTGTTGGACTTCTAGGCACAGGAGATGGGGATGTTTTGTTAAGTGGGTGCGAGAAGGGGTGTTTGGAGGAGGATGAACAAACTCCAACGTATGTCCAAATTGACCTATGCTGAGCACCAAACGATCAGAGGTTATTTGTTGCCAATTTTGGAAGTGGAGAGAAACCTGCCCCCCTACAGGTGTTTGATGAGGGGGGAGGAACAGTAGTCCAGGCCTGCAAGCAGCTTTTGACGTCTTGAATAATCCTTCCCCTTTGAATAGGTTGTCGCTGATCGTACTGCGGACGGTAAAACTGCGTGGCAGGTGTATAAGAGGAGTATCTATATTGTTGGGACCCTCCTCTGTATGTAGGAAGCCCTGTACCCTTTGCTCCTTGAAAAGGAACTTTGCGGTATTGAGGCGTCCCCAGCGACTTCGCTGTCGGTGTCCTTTTTTATTTCTTGGAGAGAGTCATTAACATGTTTTCCGAAGAGAGCTTCTCCATCAAATGGAAGGTCTAATATTTTGTTCTTGACCTCTGGTCTAAACGAGGTTGCACCAAGCCAACCCTGGCGATGTAGGACCGCTGCTCCTGCTAGGGAACGAAAAGCAGTTGTAGCAATATCCATTGCACAATCAATGACCTCAGAGGAGGACCTCTCCTTCCAGGAGGATCTTTTCTGCTTCGGTTTTCCGGTGTTCAGGTAATTGGTCGAGCTAAGAAGACAGATCACATCACATCTGGCGGTCGTAGCAGCCCAGAATCGCTAAAGCGTTAGCTGCTTTGACCAGTAGGCATGACATAGAGAAGAATCTCTTGCCCACATTGTCCACGTGTCTGCCTTCTTTGTCCGGAGGTGTAGTAAGAGGAGCTCCCTGATTTTTCGCCTTCTGCTGCGCTGCCTGTGATATAAAAAGAGTCTGGTTTCGGCCGAGTCACTAGGCAGGCCGGGCTATCCTCAGGGGCCTTATATTTCTTTTCCAACTGAAGCACTGGGACCACCATGGCTGGGGTCTTCCTGAATTTAAGACCTATTCCCATACATGATTTACAATGGGAATGGTTCTTACCTTTTTCTTATAGGGTTCCTTAAAGTCATATAAGAAACAGTATGTCTGTGCCAAAGGGATAGGCAGATCAAACCTCTTGGTCGCCCTTTCCAGCGGATTGCGGAAACCATCTATGTCTCCCGGCGGAGAATCCACAGGAACCTTGTGAAGGAGGAGTAGGGATAATATAATCCTCCCACTCCTCATACAGGTCTGGGAGATTCGTGTCCCCTTAGTCATCATCAGAGTTATCTTGTGGGATAAAAGGAGTAGTTGGTGGAGGATCCTCTATTAATTGCAGCGGCTGGGATGGCACCCGGGGGGCGGGGTGGAAGGCACCGAGGTTGGTCCAGTGAGAACTGAGCACTGTTTCAGAGCCAAAGATGGTGTTGGAAATCCCCGTTTGTAATCTGACAGCATAAATTGCAAGTCCGAAATCAACGAGGACAGCACAAAGGCCATCTCCTCTAGATATCCTCTATGGTAGTCCTGGGGAGGATCACAGTCCTGCTACCCTTCATATCCCCTTTAATAATCCTCCTGTCACTTAACGTGCAGCTCCGAAGGGCTATGGGCATATCGGAAAGGACAGTCATCATCAGAGTCCTCCTTTTCCAGGAGGTGAGAGGGTAGTAGAGGAGTAACCTTTATAGGTGAAGTGACTTCAGGAGTAACATGGAGCTTTCTATCTATCTTTGCAGAATCTTTTACTCCCATCGACGAGGCCGTTGATGAAGATATTGCCATCGACAGCACCCTCATCAATACCGCTGTTACTGTCGACAGCATCGTCATCGCTGCAGTTGTCTCCTCCGTCGTCGATGGAGTTGGAGCAGTCTTCGTCGACACTGCCAAAGCTCTCGGTGACTATCCCATCATCGGAACTGATGAAGGCTGAAGAGACTGGCCCTTGTCACTCCACGTCGACGATATAGATGGTGTCGTCGACTGCGGTAACTTTTTTCCTGTCTTTCCGCAAGAGGAACAGAGGAGGGTTTCTTGAACACTTTTCTTTCCTCAGGAGGGGATGGAGTAGGGACAGAACTCTACGGTCTCCTGTTTTAAGTCCTGTCCTCTACTTTTCACCTCGGTGAGATTTAGTTGGACTGAGCCGGTCAGACCCATGGGAGGTCTTTTTTTAGAGGCTTTTTGAGGGCGCTCCTCAGAAGAAGTAGGGTAAGACCTTCCTCTTTAATCAGATCTTCTAGAAGACAAAGCAGATGAGGCCTCATCACTATAATCACTAGAGACTGGATCTCTTCTGGATTTTAGCTTGTGGAGCCAAATAAGGAGACATCCCTCACGATCCCTCAAGGTTTTAGTAGAAAACGTATGGCATACCTTGCAGTCCTTGGCCCTGTGGTCCGGATACAAGCAGTATATGCAATCTTTATGAGGGTCATCCACAAAGCTTTTTTATCGTGCAGGTGGCACAAGCTCTAAAAAGGCCTTTTTTCTCCTTATCTGCCATGATGAATAGAGAAAAGACCAAGATTGTAGAGTAATCTAGAAATATATAGCTGAAGAATTCTCTCAAAAGTAGTAGAATAAGGAATAACTGAGATAAGCAAAGTAGAGACTCCCTAGCACAACTTGCAGTAGAAAATCTGAAGGTCTGTGGTTTCCTCAGGAAGGTTCTAAAGGGTGAGCCTGTTCGGATTGGTTGTGTGTTTTATTTGGTTTCTTTTACTAAAAGAGGCGATTATGTTTTAAAACTGAAATGGGCCTTGGCCTACTTTCTGGTTTGACGATCGCTTTGCATTGCTATTTTGATTTGTCGGAGACTCATCTCGACGACGGGGAATAATTCAAGCATGTGAATCTATGAAAGTTCCAATACTCGAGTAACAATGTTGGCCCTGGATAACAGTTGAAACGCTGAAGAATCTAATAGCAATGGCACACATACAGGTACAGGCTTCGCCACAATCTGCCCTGACACGCCGGTAATGGAAGAGAAGGTTCGTTCTTTGAAAAACTGGAGAATTAAATGCCAGTAATGGACTGAAGCACTCGTGCGAGACACCAATGTAGCATTATAAAACATGTCGCCAGGCCTGCCACTGCAGCCTTGTGTTTTAAACTGCCATATTGAACTGGCAAAATAAAACTTTTGCTAGGCCTAAACCTTTCTTTTTAAAACTGTCTCCCCTAGATCAGCACGAAATACCCATAAGGCAGGGTGCATGGTATTTAAAAAGTACAATATGTATAATGTTTTACATGTCCTGGCAGTGAAAACCCTACAAAGTTTTTTTCCACTGTGGCAAGGATGGCTCACCCAAGTGTTTAATTCAGTTTGGGAGCAACTAGAAAAGTAGGTCAGGGACTCGTTTTAATAGTAAATTAAAATTCAACCCAATGGTCAAGGCTGATTTATTATTACTATTTTGGAAATTACACATTTAGAAAGTTGTCATTTCCTTACCTAAAACCAAAGGGCTTTCATGCCAATGCCCAACAGTCACCTGACCCCAGGTGGCTTCCCTGTGGTGGGATGTGTAGTACTCTCAGACAGTGGAAAAAGGGCGCTGGGTTGGGGAGAGGGGGTACTTACTCCTTGATGGGATTGCCTTGGGGTGGGGGCTGTGTCCAACCCCCTTCCTGAGCTTCAAAATATGCCTACCTTGATACGAGCAGATTAAGCTCACACCTAGGCCTGCCTTCCCTTTGTCTCTCTAGTCAGAATGGCCCCCAACCAAGTGGGGATAGAGGGACTTGACCAGAACTGGTTTAGAGCATGGCAATGTCTTTCATCAGTACCATAACCATCCTCCAAGTCAAGTTCTCTTCCTTGAAGTATAGTGTGTCCAAAGGCTTATTCCTCTTGGGGTAGGTTATTTTTCTTTTTTCTTACTATTTATATGGCATAACTCGGGAGCCTAGGTTTATCTTCAAGTGTGAGTTATCCGCCACTAGAGATACTTTCTTGGAGCTACTTAAAACCAGTTATTGCATTGTTACCTTAAATAAATGCAACAAAAGGTGTTATGTTAGATTTAACTTCAGGGAGTTGTGCCATTTCACTGCAACTTCTCTTGTCTGTAATTTTACTCAAACTAGCCCAAATGCAGTGTTCATCTTTCACACTTTTTTCTCTTTGTTTAAACCATCTCACAGACTAGAAAGTGAAAAAAGACCTTACTGGAATCCCGTAATCAGGTGTATGTCCCCTAGAATTACTTTCACTGGAATTCAAGGACTGCACCATCATATTTCTAAAACACAACATACTCCAATATAAAATAACATTTGTCATTTTTTTTCCAGCTACAATCATAACCACACAGATATAGTTAAGAAACAACTTTATTTAGATTACAGGGCACGGTATTCGAACAGCTCTAGTCCAGTCGCTCTGACATGAAGTAGTAAAATCTTCGCATTTACAAACTGGCTTGTGCAGTCTTGGATAACGCCTTCAAGTCCGAGATACACTTTGCAATACTTTCTTTCTCCTATTATGGAAAAAACACAGCACATTGTAAATGTACACATGGATAATCATTCAGCATTTCATATCCCAGTACATTCAACCACCTTTGATCGTGGATGGACTTTTGAGATACACAATCGTTAATTTCACAGCAGTATATACATTGTCGGTCTACCTGTATGTGTCCTGTACTGCATATTTAACAGTGATACCAAAACTCCTGTCCTCCACTTACACATTTAACTGAATCTCTCCAAGTTAAATTAGAATTGTTAGGAATGGGCAATATGGTCCTTTCGGCCTATGAAAACCATACAAAGAATTAAGTTCATTTTTAACCACTGATTTCATTTTCAAGGTTAAAATCATCTTGCGTGTCAACAATTTCTTAGTATCGAGAAAATTAGCCTGATAAACTTGGTGTATGGACAAGGCAGCTATATGTGGATTGCCTTGGGGACCCCAATGATATCCAGTGGGAACTTACGGTCAAGATCATATGTATTTGACCCGATGAAATCAGTCCAGAAAGGATGGGTTAAGACTGCATGCACTTAGACATGGCCTGGTGTATTTTCTATTACTTCCCCACACCCATTTACTCTACAATCGGCTTCATAGCATCAATGACATTGGGATCCTTGTACACAGGAGAGTAGATGTTGTATGGGACATTTCTGATTGGTTTAAGAAGATGGTGATAAAATGATTTGCCCTGCATAAATAGGACTTTGTTGTTGGGGGGTCAGAGAGGTTTGAGAAGAACATGTTAAACTCTGGGTCATGTATCCACTGGTGCATCAAGCCATGGTAAAATTAGATTTGAGTAGATGAAAACAAATTCAGGCTCCAGTGTTACGCTTATCACCTGCAACTAATACTCTGTGGGCACAAATAAATATATTAAAAATTCAATGAACGGTTGATTCAAGTTCACAGTGGGGCGGTCTTAGGAATGGAATTCTAGGCATATGCGAATTTCTAAGACAAAGGTGGCACATTACAAGGCACTGTGTGACTGGTATTACACCACATATAAACTTCAATTAATGTATTCGTCAACAAGCTGTTTAGCTTGAGAAGGATTGTTTAATTGGAACACCATGCAAATTTGGTGGAGGTTCTCAAAAGTTCTCAATATCGTTAAAGGACATACTTGGCTGCCCCATCCAATACGTTTTACTGTAGGGATTGGGGCCCACATGGATGGACTCCCCATTAAGGGCTGATAAGAATTCTAACCTGGCACTGCGGTTATGGGTCCATATTGTTCACAGCAGTTCAGGGAGAGGAAAACAGAACCCAACCTACTGGAAGGTTCATCTGTAGAATACTCAGGCCATTGAAAGACTAATTAACAATTTGGAAACAGACAAAACTTTACAACTTGAAAAACGGTAAAAAGCCACTTATCAGTGGACTTAAAAGTCTTGTTCAACTAGACTTAGAGCCTAGAGTCGGTTCATGCGATGATTCTTACAAAATCTACTGTGCCACCACTAAATCCCTGCTGCTACTTCTACTTATATTAGCATTAATGTATTTATTCAAGACACTTGTGTGCTCTCTGGAATGGCTTTGAATCTACTCCAGTTGTAATTAAGCCAAATATGCTTTACTATTTGTGAAAGCTGTACATTGACAATAGGATTCACAGGGGTGTGTCTGTCCTCTTAGTTACAGAAATAAAAAGTCCCTATGAACACAGAGTATACAATCTCAAACTAACAGTCAAAGATCACCATGCCTTACTATTTATAGGGCACCACAGTGAAGTCACAACAGATTAGAGAAACAACTTATTTGCTTGTTGATACCAAGGTTTACTTTTAGCATTTTATTAAGTACAATACATGTTAAAAAATTGTTAAACATTAAAAGCAAGTTAAAATCAGGACATGAAAAGCATAAGAAGAACATGAAAGCATAACGTAATTCAGGTTACATTAGTCATAAAGAGTAATAAATCAGATCACAATATTCATACAAAGTAGTTGATAACCCAATCGCAATATTCATACAGAGAAGTTTGTCGACGCAGCGTTTCGGTATATTAAAAATTCTTACACCTTCAGGACAGTTTCTCAATAGGTAAATATTTGTGAAAGTTTTCTTGTTTTAAACTGGGAAGGCAACAATGATGATATGCCCTTCGTTGGATATGTGCTAGAATCAGTTATTCACATCCGAGGATTCTGGTCATGCTTGGATTATAATTATAGTTTCTTTGGTCATCCAGGGGAGCCACCGTTCTTGATTAATCGATTCTGAATAAAATCAATAAAAAAAAAATATTATTAAACAGGGTCCTACACCGTCGCAGCCTTGATTATGATGCTACCCATTTTCAGCGGCATTTGGTACTTCTTAATTGTACAATAGGAGTGTGTTTAATACTTAAAAGCAAACCGTAGTACGGATTTCCGGCCTCCCTGCTCCCACTGGCGTTTTTCACGCCAGTGGGAGCAGGGAGGCCGGAAATCCGTACTACGGTTTGCTTTTAAGTATTAAACACACTCCTATTGTACAATTAAGAAGTACCAAATGCCGCTGAAAATGGGTAGCATCATAATCAAGGCTGCGACGGTGTAGGACCCTGTTTAATAATAATTTTTTTTATTGATTTTATTCAGAATCGATTAATCAAGAACGGTGGCTCCCCTGGATGACCAAAGAAACTATAATTATAATCCAAGCATGACCAGAATCCTCGGATGTGAATAACTGATTCTAGCACATATCCAACGAAGGGCATATCATCATTGTTGCCTTCCCAGTTTAAAACAAGAAAACTTTCACAAATATTTACCTATTGAGAAACTGTCCTGAAGGTGTAAGAATTTTTACTATACCGAAACGCTGCGTCGACAAACTTCTCTGTATGAATATTGCGATTGGGTTATCAACTACTTTGTATGAATATTGTGATCTGATTTATTACTCTTTATGACTAATGTAACCTGAATTATGTTCTGCTTCATGTTCTTCTTATGCTTTTCATGTCCTGATTTTAACTTGCTTTTAATGTTTAACAATTTTTTAACATGTATTGTACTTAATAAAATGCTAAAAGTAAACCTTGGTATCAACAAGCAAATAAGTTGTTTGTCTAATCTGTTGTGAATTCACTGTGGTTTTCTATAAATAGTAAGGCATGGTTATCTTTGACTGTTAGTTTAAGATTTTATACGCGGTGTTCATAGGGACTTTTTATTTCTGTAGCGAATTTCTCCCCGGTCCCTGACTGGATTGTTTAGGGGTCCTCGATTTAGTTTTTGTTTCTGTCCTCTTAGTGCCTTTTGTAATTCTTGAATAATAATACATTTGAGAAAAAAAAGTACAGCAGCAAGTTTACCTGTATTGATGTTGTGGAAATGCTTTCCGACATACGTTGGAATGCTAAGCTGAAAAATAGTCTGGTTTGCCTTCTTAACTAGTTCTTCCATTGTTGGTTTGAAGGATTTAGAAAAGCAAACCACAAATACAAGTGGAGAACAAGCATTGGCATAGCCAAGAGGTCTCGCCTTTGGGACATAATAAGTGTTTAGCCATGCAACACTTGATGTTGCACCAAGCATATTGTGCTGGATAACTAAATACTTATAAGGACCCAAAGGCGAGACCTATTGGCTATGTCAATGCGTGTTTTGGGTAGGCATGGACGATTAAGGAATGTATTTGCCAAAAAGCACAGGATATTACGATCACTCACAAACTCAAACCAAGTTGCCCAGTTTCAAATTTGGCAGCTCAAACAGTTAAGCCACATACTTTCCAAAATCTTAAAGCTGGGGTTTGTTTTTTAAAATGACCATTCACGCATAGCAAAACAGTGCGGAGGTGGAGGGCACAAAGAGTCGGTGGAGAAAAGTGTTTGCTTCGAAGATGAGCAGTTATTATGTTAAACGCGCCCCTAAAATACAACCTGCGACAAAAAAGAGAGAGCGAGAGACAGAGTGCAAGCGATAGAGAAATAGAGCAAGGTTAAGAGTGGGCTTTTGACATGGGATGACTGACACTGTGAAGGATGAAAGGGGAAGGACTTGGACGTATGTGTTTTAGTAGGAGTTGCGGAAAGTAGTTTTGAAGATTTAGGTGACCGTCTGGTATCTGCGGCCTTATGGGCAAGAATTAGGCACTCTGACTGTTTACTACGTTTGAAGAGTAACACATAGCCTGCTTTATGGCCGTTGGTTTTTTTTTGGTTGTTTTCACAAGTACTGTCCTGGGAAGCTTTTGCTGAAAATACACAGCCCGCGAGTGGTCCGCACATGAGAGAGAGGGGGAGCAGGTGGTGAGCCTGTGAGTGGTGCGTGCGCACACGCAGTAACACTTCGCCTGCTTTATGGCCGTTGTTAAAGGTTTACTCTTTATAATGAAATATCGCTGCGGCACATTATTTTTAACCTGTAGTCTGTCTGTGTTTTCTTCACAGAGACAGGTGTTTGTATTGCGCAAAATTGGTATTGTGAAGCTCAGCTGCCGTATGGCCTTTAAAATGTAAATTTCCAAGTCATTGTGACACTTACTACATTTTTAAAACTCTATACTGAATTTTTTAGAAGGGCGAGTACAGTGCTTTGTACCAGAAGTAAATTTAGCGGTGGTGAAAGATATTGCTGTTGCAGCCTGCGAGTGGTCCGCGCGTGAGAGAGGAGGGGGGGGGGGGATGGGTTGGGGGGGTGGGGGAGGGGGGTTTGGAAGTGGAGAGGAGCAGGAGGTGAGCTCGCTAGTGGTGCATGTGCGCTTGGGAGAGCAGTCTGCTCATTTTCAAGCACTGCACTTGTGCTTGTGGTGCACCGCAGCTCGCTTCCGCAAGCTGGATGCCGCCACAAGCACAAGTGTGTGCTTGAAAATGAGCAGAGGTACGGCTAAAGGCCGTACCTCTGCTCTTGTGCGCTGCGTAGGCGAGACCTAAAAATGGGAACCTGCAGTCCAAATGTTGCGTTCTGACAACAGAGATAGGCCCTTTACTTTCATATATGTAGTGGTTTGTGGCAAATTAGCAGCAGGTCGAGGAAAATTGGGGAAATCTGAAGGCATATAAAAAAGGTATTTTGATTATTTATTTTCTGTCACCAGTTAAAATAGCAGTACAGACTAATCAATGACAGCCTTTTGAGGCAACTTCTGTGATGCACCAGTTCTTCACATTACTGAGAGCATGCAATCAGGAGAAACCTTAGATTCTGATCAAAAATGGAATGATTCAGAATACACTTGTGATTTGATGACAGATTATTTGATGATAAAAGGAAGGATGAGGATTCTAATCAAACACATTATAAGGACAACTGAAGACCACTTTAGCAGGAAGTAAGGATCGCAGTATGGCTAAATGACCAGAATTGTGGACAGGTTAAGGTGCAGCCGTTTCATTGAGATGAGGGGGGGGGGGGTAACAGCGGCTGGGTTCTCTATTGCTGGTATGGTGAACATGTGTGGCTTCAGCTCTGCTGCTGAGTGCTGTTTTTCTGGCTAAAGATGCGCCAAGTCCACCTTAAACTCCTTGCCTGCTTATAACGGAACCACGCTGTCATGAGCCACAGGCGGAGTGTGCTCATGACGGCATAGTTCCATCATGCTGCAGCTGCTCCACACACGCAGCATTAATTCCCCGCCTGTGCGGGCGAATAAATGAGTGGGCGGGGCTGTGACGGAACCACGCCTCCATGAGCACACGCCACCCGTGGCTTGTGACAGCGTGGTTCCATCACAAGCATAGCAGCACTGCGCTCAAACAACCGCCCGCCCCCCCCCCCCCCCCGCGCGCGCCATGGCGGAATTTGCACCACGGTCTTCCTTCACAGCTCTACTGCTTCTGATGCACAGCAGTGTGTTTACCTCACCTCTCGTCTGTATAACCAACCTTCCGTCTAGTAATGTGTAAATATAATTTATGGCCGAAGTAGTGAGCTATTGCCGCAGAAATGTAATAGCCTTGGGATTTTAAGGCTGTGTTTTGGTGGTCTAGTCCACAATTTCAATGTTAGTGTTTTTCTGTTTTTATTGCACTCAAGTACGTGTGTTACAGAAGTTGGTGGAAAGACTATGGGTGAAGCCCACCATCAAGTTATCCAGATGACACAAGAGCTCACCTTCGCATATATAAACTGAAAACTTTAATGCAGGTCATTTATGGAAAAAACAGACTTGCAGACGGGAAAGATAATCTGCAAGGGGGATGGATGCTTCATTCCGTATACAAACATTTTATTTAGTTGCAGTATAACAAAAGTATGCCTCCTCTGAAAAATCTGCGTTATTATAGCAACAAATTGATTTATAACGTAAAAAACTATAAAACATCAGTCAGTGATTACTCCTGCTGTGCGGAACAAATGGTCACTCATGTGTGGTGAAAACAGAGTGACTAACATCCCTACAACATTTCTTGCAGCTACATTATTAATGGTTTTCCCGAAATCCCCAGAAAATATCCTGTAAACAGGAAGATGACAGGATCCGATAAAGGAAGGAATGGGGGATAGGATGGTTCCTGGAAAAATGACAATAACTTAGTTATCATTTTATGATTCTACTTTTCGTATCGCACTGCTTGAAAGCAGTGGTACGATGCTCCTCCGGCATAGCGGAGGAGCCGCCACTGTGCAAATCAGTACTGACCCTATTCCTGATGGCAACACTCCATCTCGAACCTTGGTCATCTCACCCCTAACACCCTGCATCCCACTGCTTTTTTTCGTCACTAATCTCACTGACTAAGCTACACCCCTGGACAAAAGTCCCTAAATCACACCCTGACCCCCAACGCCCCCAAAAACAGACATTTTAAAATACGCTTGAACATAGAAAATACAACACACCCCCAATTGTAAAACCAAGACAGATATGTTGTGGGGTGGGGGAGGCGCCTTCGGGTGTGAGGCTCTTGGTAGAGGCCACGTGCCCTGCCCGCGCCGAATTTATCATTGCGCCGCACTCCTGCCTCCCCCGTGTCTTCAGGTCAATCGGGTCTTGTCCTGAATTTCTCTTTTTTCGCAGACTATTGCGTCCTCTTGGAGTCGCAATGTGATGCAGCTTGTATCCACAGCCTCGCACCTCATGCTCTACATTAAATAAGTAAGTATCCGGATTCCAGCGCCTTGAAGGTTTATGAATTACAGGCGCCTAGAAAATTAAATGAAGATAACATGGTATAAAAAAAAAATCGGGGAGCTGAGGCCGAGACGTTCACCGAAGCACGCGGACTATGTAGCTGAAAAACCTGTCTTCCCAATGAGAGTCTGTTCGCTTTATAGTGCTGAAACGTGCACTCTGGCAGGGGAAATCCTCAGGAAGGAAGAAGGTTAACCGGGCCCGGTGAAGGAGCGCTGCAGAGACCTGGGGAACTATAGCGTTGTGTATTACATACTTATTCCATGGTTGGCAGTGCTCTGTTCTAACCTGTTGGTGTACTACTGGATTATTTATTTACCTGTAAAGCGCAATGACGCTGGTTTGGCCTGAGCTACGTAAGAACTTAAAACCAGAGCGCGCCTCGCTCCTCACTTACTGAAAACCGTGACTTGAAGAAACGGTTCACAACATCCCTTTCCTTTTTTCACTTAGTTGCTTCCCTGTGAAATGGATCTAAAAAAGAACCAGCGCGTGCCTCGCGCTGAAAGTAAAAAAAAACAACAAAAACAAGCATTTACAATGCAATAGGTCTCGCCTTCGAAAAAGTTAGAGCTATTGGCATTGTAAATGACAAACTTTTTATTTATGGGTTGGTTTTGAAAACAGATAAATGTCATTGTCATTTACAACGCCAGTAGCTTAATCTCTCGCAAATGCAAGACCTATTGCATTTGCGCACACACACACCCACACACAGAGAGCCCCCCCACACACACACACAACCAGATGATGGTGAGAGTGCGTTTAACAGAGAAAACAAACTAGCAGTTAATACACAATACCAAGTTGCAAACAGAGAATATACATACAGCAGAGGTGTAGTAGACAAATATGTCGATAGAAAAATCAACGATAGGTGAGGTTGTAGTGGGATACGGACGAAAAACAGATGCGAGGCTGAGAGGAGGCAGTGTCATGAATAGCCAGGGAAAACCGGTCTCTCGCGGGCCTCACAGAGGCTGTGGGGCATTGGATTCCACCGCCTACTTCTATGTTGTCACTGTGCCTCCTCCAGGTTGCTGGAATGCCGCTGCTGGGGGCGAGGACGGCGCCCGTCTACCAGGTCACCCTTCCTCGGCCAGGGCCGGTCTGTCGAAGAACCCCGTCACCAAGGCAACAGCACTGGCCGCTGTACGTTTGTCTCCGTAAACCACCACTTGAACAGCAGCCGGCCGCGTGAAGGTGGGGCGTTCACATCCAGGGTGGATGAATCTTGCTCCCTGCCTGGGCAGTGGCTCGATGATCACTTCCGGTGTGGCTGTGTCATCTTTTCCGGGCTGGTCATTCTCGCGCCTAGCCAATGACAGGCTTCACAGGGCGGTGCAGCCAGCCTTTCCTTAATCCACCCCTACTGTGCCAGCCTGCGCGAACCAGCTTTCCAATTGGTGTTCTTTGCCTTCGCTTTTCAAGTTCTTTCGGAGTAGTTAGCAAAGCAGAAGTAATCGGATGCTTAAAGATTTTCTTTCGGGAGGCGAAAGGAGGCAAGTCTTCCCACTTGGGAGGTTGCCGCCCCAGTCAGACAGGTTATTGTAGATGTAGGACACTTTGGCAAGGCTTGGCACTAAGGGAGGGTAGATGGCAGCTCACTTTTTGCAACGCTTGGGACTTGAGCAGGCAGGGCGCTTTGCAAGGGCAGATGGGAGGGCACTATTAAGTTCACAGTAGAGCTCTTTGGAAGAGATTAAAAGTTGTCTTAATTCAACGGAAGGAGTAGTTTCTGTCCTGTAACTCCAGTTCTGTAGTAGGGGTATCTCTGTTATAGTCATAATCTAGTGAATAGTCCCACCCATGTGCGTGGACCCCGGAGCAATCAAAAATAATCTCTTAAAGTGTCGAAAAATGCAGAACTGCACAGACACTTAAGAGAGAATTAAAGACAGATAATGCAGCCTATATCCACAGGCTACACTGTCCAATACTTCAACTAAAAATTCCACCAAAAATCCACAAACAGCAAAGCCTGTCCAGATTTCTCTTGCTTTAACAGCAAAAACCCTCTGGAATGATAGAGAGGAAGACATGGACAGACAAGCCCCATAGGCTGCCATTATGTGGCTCAGAACAGGATACTGTGCCTTTAAGAGAACTTTCCAGAACTTCACAGTATCCCAGAATGCACTGCAGGTCCCTTTTACTTTCAGTTCTTTTTGAAGGAGTAACACGCCAGACCTGTAGCATTCCTTACATGAATATCGCTCTCCACCGGGGAGGAGGGCAGGCGCTTAGAACTATAACAGAGATACCCCTACTACAGAACTGGAGTTACAGGACAGAAACTACTCCTTCTGTAGTAGGGGGATCTCTGTGTATAGTCATAATCTAGTGAATAGAATGGCAAGCCCATCCCCACACCAAAGCGGCGGTGGAGAAAAGAGAAATAACACCACTACTGTGCGAAACAGATTTTGCAGAAAAAGCCTGCCCAACCTGAGCGTCTGCCCTGGCATCAGTGTCCAGGCAGTAATGCTTAGCAAAGGTATGGACTGACTTCCAAGTGGCCGCCTTGCAGATTTCTGCAATTGGAACATTACGGAGCAAAGCAGTCGTGGCAGCTTTGCCCCTGGTGGAATGAGCCTTAGGTTTACCCCCTAAGGTCTTACCAGCTTTTTGGTAACACAACTGTATACAGGACACAATCCACCTAGAAATGGACTGTTTAGAGGTAGCAAGACCTGTCCTGACTGATCCATAATTGATAAACAATTGGTCTGACCTAGGAATATCCTTGGTTTTATCCAGATAAAATGTCAACACCCTCCTGACATCCAGGGAATGCAGGGACCTTTCCGCTGGAGAGGAAGGATTCTGAAAAAACGTAGGTAAAGTTATGGTCTGGTTAACATGAAAGTCAGATATAACTTTAGGAAGAAATTTAGGGTGAGTACGCATAACATCCTTAGCAGCATGAAATACAGTATAAGGTTCTTGGCAACAACGCCTGAATTTCACTCACCCTGCGGGCCGATGTAATGGCCACGAGGAACGCCGCCTTCCAGGACAGGTGCTGCAACGAAGCCTTATGAATAGGTTCAAAAGGCTCCTTCATCAATCTGGACAGCACCACATTCAATTCCCATGAAGGTGAAGGAAGCCGGACAGGAGGGAACACTTTCTTCAAGCCTTCCAAAAAATCCTTGATCACAGGGATCTGAAAGAAGGAAGTCTGTGAAGGGCATTTCCTGTAGGCAGTCAATGCAGCCAGATGAACCTTAATTGAATGGACATTAAGGCCAGACTGCTCCAGATGAAGAAGATATGGAAGGATGACTTTTTCCTCACATGTCGTCGGGTCATAGTTCTTGGACTTGCACCAGATGCAAAACCTCTTCCACTTGTAAGCATAAGAAGCCCTAGTGGAAGGTCGCTTAGCCTCCTTCAGTATGTCCATGCAATCTTCTGGGAGATTCAAATGGCCATATTGCACTATCTCAGGAGCCATGCCGCCAAACTCAAAGACGAGAGGTTGGGGTGCAACATCTGCCCCCCGAACTTCGTGAGAAGGTCCGGTCGGCACGGCAGCTTCATGTGAGGAAGGAGAGACCAGTGAAGCAGGTCCGTGAACCACCACTATCTGGGCCATTACGGGGCAATCAGTATCACCCGTGCCCTGGACTGGGACAGCTTGATGAGAACCGTCGGAATAAGGGGAATGGGTTGAAAAGTGTACAGGAAGCTGTTCGACCAGTTGATCCATAACGCATTCCCCAGCGTCCCCGGCTGGTAGTACCTGGAGGCGAAGTCTCGGCATTTGCTGTTTTCGGCAGTGGCGAACAGATCTACGTCTGGAGTCCCCCACCTTGCGAAGACTTCTCCTAGTACTTCGTCGTTTATGACCCATTCCTGATTTTCCTGAATCAGTCTGCTCAGTGCGTCTGCCTGAACATTCTGCACACCTGGTAGATGGGTAGCCGTTACCGTCAGTCCTCTGGCCAGAAGCCTGTGCCAGATCGCCTGCGCCTCCTGCGACAGGGTGCGCGATCTCGAGCCCCCCTTCTTGTTGAGGTAATACATCGTGGTCGTATTGTCCGTTTGCACAAGCAGAGAGTTGGTCTGGAAGGACGGAAGAAAGGCCTTCAGCGCCAAGTGAACACCTCTGAGTCCCAGGAAATTGATGTGGTACGTGGACTCCGTCTGGGACCACGTCCCTTGAATTTGTAAGTCTCCGGAGTGCGCCCCCCTGCCATGGAGAGACGCACCAGTCACGATAGTCTGTGTGGGAATGTCCTTGTGGAAGGGAACGCCTCTCAGGATATTCTCCGCCGAAAACCACCACTTCAGAGACTGAAGAGCATGCAGAGACAGTCTTAGCCTGTCGTCCCAAGACCCTTTCCTCTGATCCCACTGATCCTCCAAGCACACCTGCAATGGTCTCATGTGCAGCCGAGCGTGTGGAGTGAGGAAGATACAAGAGGCCTTCAATCCCAGTAGAGAAGACACCGTCCTCACTGTTGTAGATGGAGTGGTCATAAAAGCCTGAGCCTTCCGAAAGAGTGATAATCGTCACTCCTCCGAAGGAGACACGCTTGCTGATAGCGTATTGATGGAGGCTCCCAAGTACTGGATGCACTGGACCGGAGTCAGGACAGACTTGGACATGTTGATGTGCAACCCCAGCTTGTTCAAGAGAACGCACGTCTTCTGGAAGTGCGCTTGAGCTTCCGAGAAGGAGGAGGCCTTGATCAACCAATCGTCCAGGTACGGGTAGACAAACACCTTGTTCTTCCTTAGGTGTGCGGCTACCACTGCCATGCACTTCGAGAATGTTCTGGGCGCAGACTTCAGTCCGAATGGCAGTACTGTGTACTGATAATGATTGGCGCGGACTTGGAATCGCAGGAACTTCCTGTGTTTGTGTGCAATTTGCACATGGAAGTATGCATCCTGTAGATCAATGGCACACAGCCAGTCTCCCCGTTGCAGCTGAGGATAAACCTGATGCGACAGCATGCAGAGCTTCTCTCTGCGAATCCATTTGTTTGCTTGTCGCAAATCCAGAATGGGCCTGAACTCGTTCTTGTCCTTTTTGCGGACCAGGAGTACAGACCTCTTCCTCTTTGAGACATAGGTAAGTCTTTTATCGCCCTTTTCCTTAACAGGATATCGGCCTCCGCCTGGAGCTCGCCCAGCTGAAACTGTGAGCTGACCGGAGGAATTGATGGAGGCGGGCTGGTGAACCGAAGACTGTATCCATTGCAAACAATATTCAGCACCCACTTGTCCGGAGTAATTTTTCTCCACTCTGCCAGAAAAAAAATCGAACGCTTCCCCCCACCGGAGCGGGTAACGGATGTAGGGGAAGTAACAGCTCAGGGTCGAGACCCGGCCGCGCCCTTGTTCGCTGTAAAGGACTGCTGACCTCCTCTACCCTTCTGGCGCTTCTGGAAGGGCCTCCGGAACTGCTGCTGTTGCTGCTGCTGTCCCGAAGCCTGTCCTCGCCCTCTGCCCTGCACCCCAAACCGTCTCTGGAACGGTCAGTAGGCTCTCTTTTCTTTGGGCTGCTCCAAGCCCACAGCCGTCAGTCTTGGCCTCCGCCTTCATGCGGGCCATCTCATCTGCATGTTTCCCGAACAGGGTCTCCCCCGAGAAGGGCAGATTAGCCACTCGCTGCTGGGCCTCCGGCTTGAGTGATGTGAGCCTGAGTCAGGTATGGCGTCGCTGGTTGATCCCATGACAATACCCATGGGCCGCCAAAAGAGAGCCACCAGCGGCCGCGCTGATGACCTGGTTCGAGACCAGCATCCCTTCCTTCTGGATCTCCAGGAAATCCTCCCTCCTATCTCGTGGCAGGAGTTCCGCGAACTGCTGGAGGGATTCCCAAAGGGCACGATCATAACGCCCTAGCAGAGCCGTATAGTTAGCGGCCTTCATGGACGTAGAGGCCGTCCCACAGGCCTTCCTGCCATTTGAGTCGATCCATCGGCTCTCCTTATCCGGAGGCACGGTAGAAGACGGAGAGGTAGCGTGTTTTTTTTCTGGCCGCCGTCACTATAACGGAGCCCGGAACAGGGTCAATCCTCAGAAAAGCCAGGCCGGAATCCGGAGCCCTGTACTTCTTAAGAAGACGGGACGGAGTGGCTTTCGTCGTTGCAGGCGTAAGGAACAGCTCCTCCGCTGGCTCTACCAATCCTGGCACGAGCGGTAGTAGAGGGCGAGACAAATGCTTGTTGTGAAGTGTCTCAAAAATCACGGATGTCGTAGGTGTTGGAGCCGTCACCGTGATTCCCAATTTCGCTGCACCCCTCAAGAAAACATCCTGGAACGTGCTGATGTCATTCACGGGAGACACCCTCATCCCCGGGGAGTCTGACAAGGTCGAGGAGAAGGACCTGGTTCTGGAAGAGTCCGTGTGGGACTGTGATCCACGCCTCCTGTGGCGCAGTCTTGACCTCGTAGAGGATCTGTGACGACTGTGCGACCTCCCTCTCCGTCCGGAGCGGGATCACGACTTCCTTGGCTTCAGTCGCCGTGCCGGTTCCACCGGGACGGGAGACTTTGGCTTTAATGGAGCCCTCGGCTGAGGGGTGCCCTTAGGAGGAGTCGGAAATCGTGACAACGAACCGTTCCTCGGAGGAATTGGAGGAGGCTTGTCAGCCGGCAATTGGGGTTGCGGTTAAGGCTGCGGAGGAGGCGGAGTGGGAGCCCGCGGAGGAAGTCCTCTCGGTAACGGAGGAGGAGAACTATCTTCGGCCTAGCAGGGGTATCCACAACAGAGTACACCAAGCCCGGTGAACCGCCCTCCTTACTAGGCTGGGACTTTGGAGAGTCTTCCATAGGCACTTGACGCCTGCCAGACTGACTCCTGGTGCCAGAACTCCTTCCGCGCCTTCCCGGCGTCGAAGAACGGCGACCAGACGGCGAGCGTTGGCCCCTCGACGGCGACCTTCTTCGCCTCGACGGCGACAGTCTACGCCTCAACGGCGACAGTCTACGCCTCGACGGCGACCGTCTACGCCTCAACGGCGATCTTCTCCTCGACATCAAGGATCCCCTCGACGACGACCTTCTCCTCTTCGCCGACGCCGGGCATCTCGACGTCGAATACTCGACGACGACGAAATCGTCACTGGAGACTTAGACGGCGGCCTGTTCAGGTCCCTGGACGCCGAACTTAGACGTCGCCTCGACCCAGAGCCCAGGGGGGACAGGGAACAGACTGCAGTCATCCCTCTCGATGTCGTGGTCGGTGCAATCGACGCCGACGGAGAAGGGGGACGTTTGCTGGTCTTCCTGCCCCTGGGGAGCCCCCCAAAGGCCTCAGCATGGGCAGATGAAGCCCCTCCAGACCCACCTTGTGCCTTCCGTCTTAAAGGCCCTGAAGCCTGATCTTCATCCTATCCCTCAGGGTCCTGCTAGAGAAACCCTGGCAGATGTCACACTCCTCTGGGACATGGGATGTAGGAAGGCAGATGATACACACCTCGTGTGGGTCAGACTTTGCCTTCTTCCTGGAGCACTCAGGGCATTTGTCGAATAATGCAGGCATATTTGACAATTAAGAGTGCACCCAAAGACAAACAGGAAGAAACAGCAAAGTACTTCAAGAAAAGCACTCAAATAACTTTGAAAAAGTGAAAAACATCACCAATAAACCCTTGAAAAGGGAGAGCTCAATGCTCCAGGGTCCTGCTTGCAGGAGCCGGAAAAAAGAACTGAAAGTAAAAGGGACCTGCAGTGCATTCTGGGATACTGTTAAGTTCTGGAAAGTTCTCTTAAAGTCACAGTATCCTGTTCTGAGCCAGATAATGGCAGCCTATGGGGCTTGTCTGTCCATGTCTTCCTCTCTATCATTCCAGAGGGTTTTTGCTGTTAAAGCAAGGAAAATCTGGACAGGCTTTGCTGTTTGTGGATTTTTGGTGGAATTTCTAGTTAAGGTACTGGACAGTGTAGCCTGTGGATATAGGCTGCATTATCGGTCTTTAATTCTCTCTTAAGTGTCTGTGCAGTTCTGCTTTTTTCGACACCTTAAGAGATTATTTTTGATTGCTCCGGGGTCCACGCACATGGGCGGGACTATTCACTAGATTATGACTATACACAGAGATCCCCTACTACAGAAGGGGGTTTACTTTGGGAGTGCTTTTTGGGCGGGAAGATGGAAGGGAACTTCAGAAGTGAGGTGAGGTAAGGAGGGGGAGGGGTGTGTGTGCGTGTGCATGCGTGAGTGTGGCTGTGTGTGCGCGCGTGTGATTGAGAGAGGCGAGAGGCTGACTTGCTGTGAATGTGGGACAGGCACCGGGCTGGACGTGCGCGCCCACGAGGTGAAATCGCCGAGGGCTTGCGCGTACCCTTCCTCTGTCCAACATTCCCGGCAAGTGAACAACATAATGTCTTTTCACTGGAAGCAGTGCGAAAGCGAGACCTAAAAACGAGATGGGAGAGGAGGCGGCAGCAGGGGGAGGGGAGAGAGGAGGGGGCCTGACATTACATATTTATCATTTATACATAGAACAGTTCATTTTCTGGATAGAAGAGATGCAAGAAGGAAGAGTGAGAATGAGAGGTCATTCTTACAGGTAGAAGTCAATCAGAGCAGTTGTAAACTTGGGAAACAGACTGAACGCAGGTCAGAAGGAACAGTGGAGGGTTGCGAATAAACTGAGAAGAAGAACAATGTACCACTAGGAGGTCTGGCTGAGTACGGATGTAACAAAGTAGGATTTCAGGAGATAGTTTATTAAGGAACAGGTGGTAGTTTATGAAGGAAACGTTTGGAAATATTAGGATCAACAACTTCTACAAAGTTCTTTAACTGGCGGACAAAAGAAATCCTGGTGGTGACAATCCAATACATGTCTGCTTGGAAAGGTTGTTATGGGTCACGTGTCTAACTTCACTATAAGTAGGGATAATGAGTGGGGCTGGGGGTTGCAGACTTGTTCAGAGATAAAAGCTTTCGCTGTGTGTAAGGGAAAGTTTAGGCAATTTCAGACAACGTTTGGTTCTCTATGCCAAGCAGTGTGCAAGTTTTCAAAGATTCTATACACATAGCTAACACAGCTTTTACGGGCAACGTCAGGAGTAGAATGGCTACTGTTTGCAACAGGGGCAGAGGTAGTAGGACAGTTAGTTCATGTATTGGATGAGTTCAGCATGAGGGAGTGTAAACCGAACGCAATCTAGTGGCTGAAGGCTGCAAAGCAGTCGTAAATCCGTGGCTTTAGGTGTCACGGGTTGGACATAGGAAATATGGTTTTGGCATTATTCATATAGAGGTCTGGAGAATGAAGGAGTAAGTACATTAATGGACGTGGTTGCAAAGGGTGAGGACACAGGAGTGTTCTTCACAGAGTGATCAGGAAGAGATTGGGCTAACAGCTTTGTATGTTGTTTGTGGACAGTTGAGTGCTTAAGTATAAGAAGTGAAGTGGGAAGTGATTGGAATTCAAGGACAGAATCAGGGTGTAAAAAGAATGATTAGATAACTCTTGGTGGCTAGTTAACTTCCACAGGAAAAAAATCTGAACTGCCTTTTCACTCTATCAAGATTCCAATTTGATTCCAACTGGTATTGACAAATTGTGCAAAAACATTACTTTTCGACCAGGATGCCGCACTTTTTGACAAGGATGGAAAATGAGTAATCGGGGATAGCTCACTTTATTGCCGTCACGGAAGGATGCCAAAAGGATGTTACTTACCCAGTAATCATCTGTTCTTGACATGTAGAGCTGTAGATTCACATCCTTTGCATACTCCTGCCATCTAGTGTTGGGTCCGGATGTGTGCAAGTTGTTTTTCTTCGAAGAAGTCTTTCCATTCACAAGGTAAGGTGATTCCTCCTTTCAGCGTAGTGCACATGGGCATCTAGTCCATTGTTTTCCCGCAGAGGGTGAGAATGGAGTTAGTAAGTGTAGAATAGAGATGTCCATGCGTATAAATGTAAAAAAAGAACTACAACAACTGCAGGAGCCGGGGGAGACCGGTGGGCACATGTGAATCTACAGCTCTACATGCCAAGTACAGATGCTTACTGGGTAAGCAATATTATCCATTAGAGGCATGTGAGCTGTAGATCACATGATTTGCATAGACTATAGCAGTACACTACCAAAGCAGTGGCTATCTTTGTGAAACTGAAAGAAAGGCTCTTGTATAGTTAATGCCTGAAGTTCACCAACTCTCCTTAGTGATGCTATTGCTATGAGGAACGCAACCTTCCATGAGAGGAATTGTAACTGACATTTGTGCATTGGTTCAAACGATGGACCCATTAGCCTTGTAAGGACTATGTTTAGGTTCCCTTCTGGTGCAGGGGAAACACTGGGTGGTATCACCCTTTTTAATCCTGCCATGAAGGCTTTGAATGCTTTGATAACTGGTACTCTGAATAGAGCCAAGTGGTGTCTATTTTGCAGGTATGCAGCTACTGCTGCTAGGTGTAACTGTACGGATGTGTAAGCCAATCCAGACTGCCGTAAATGCAACAGGTAACAAATGAGGTTTTGTACAGAGGTATCAAGTTGATGGATGATGCTGTTCTTACAATAGATAAACTGTTTCAATGTTGCTACATAACATGCTCTAGTAGTAGGCTTTCAAGCCTTTTTAAGAATATTGATACAGTCTGGTGGTAATTGTAAATAACCAAAGTCAATGACTTCAGGAGCCAAATCGCTAGGTTGAGTTCTTTGGGATTTGGATGTCTGACTTCTGAGTGAGGAGACTGGGAGTGAGATGTAGCACTGCTGACAGTTCTAACAGGGTGGTGTACCAAGGCTGACAAGCCCATGTGGGGGCTACTAATATCAATGTTAGGGATGTTTGTTTGAGCTTCCAAACCAGTAATGGAATTAGTGGGAGAGGCAGAAAAGCATTGACCAATATTCCTGACCAATTCATCCATAGAGCATTGCCTTTGGATAGACGTGTGGGAACCTGGATGCAAAGTTTGGGTATTTTGCGTTGTGGACTGTAGTAAACAGATTTATCTGTGAAAAACCCCACTGTTGAAAGTAAGGAAGAAGAACTTGGAGATGAAGTTCCCACTCATGAACTTGTTGCCTGTGTCTGCTGAGCAGATCGGCAATTTGAAGGTATTCTACTAGGAGATACATTTTGTGATGAATTGCCCAATTCCAAATGTTTTGTGCTAGGCGCGACAGCTGTAGTGTGTGTCCCTCCTTGTTTCTGCAAATAATACATAGCTGTCATGTTGTTAGTGCGGACTAAGACAGTTTTGCCAATTAGTTGAGTGTGGAAAGCTTTGAGTGCTAGAAACGTTGCTAGAAGTTCCAGGTAGTTGATGTGGAGACTTTTGTGATTGTCTGCCCACAGCCCTTGTACTGTGTGATGTTGGAGATGAGCACCCCAACTGGTTAACGATGCGTCTGCTGTCAGGACAGAATTGGAATCTGGTCTAAGAAGGGCCGCCCTTTTGATACGTTTTGGGGGTTCCACCACTGCAGAGAGCGATGGGTGCGGCCGTCTACCAACACTAGATCGGTTAATTGACCCTGCGATTGATTCCACTGATGTGCTAGACATTCCTGTGTACTACATATGTGAAGCCTTGCATGAGGTACGATTGCAATGCAGGCTGCCATTATTCCCAGCAGTTGCATAAAAACTCTGGATGGTAATGTTAGATTGGATTGAATTTGTAGAAATGTGGCCGAAATATTGTGAATTCTGGCTACACTGGAGAGGCTAGAGCGTTGAGGGTAGCTCCTAGATAAGATTGCACCTGTGCAGGGAACAGATGACATTTCTGTGCATTGAATGTGAACCCTGACTGATGAAGTAGGTCTACTGTTGTCTGAGTGTGTAGTATACAGTTCTGATAAGTGCCCGCTTTGATAAGTCAGTCGTCTAGGTAAGGAAAGACATGGACACATTGTCCTCGGAGATGAGCTGCTACTACTGCGAGACATTTGGTGAACACTCTTGGGGCTGTGGTGACGCCAAATGGAAGTACCTTGAACTGGTAAGGTTTGCCTATCATAAATCTGAAGTATTTGCAATGCGCTGGATGAATTGGAATGTTTAAGTATGCGTCTTTTAGATCCCGAGTAGACAAAGTCGCCTTGCTGTAAAAGAGGAAGTACTTGTTGCAGAGTCACCATGTAAAAGTGCTCTGACCGTATATATTTGTTTAACTTTGAGATCTAGAATACCTCTTAAGAGCTATCCTTTTTGGGAATTAGAAAGTAAAGGGAATAAACTCCTGACCCTTGGTACTGACGTGGAACTGGTTCAATAGCTGCTTTGAGTAATAGAGATTGCACTTCTCGTTGAAGCAAGTGCTGGTGGTCTGTTGACAATTTGTGATATTGAGGTGGAATGTTTGGAGGGTTGTTGGTAAGCTCCAGGTAATAACCATGTTCGATAATTCCAAACACCCATTTGTCGGTTGTTATTGATTCCCAAATGGGAGAAAGTCTTAAAGTCTTCCTCCGACAGGTGTGGAATAGTCAGAGTGAAGTGTGAGGAAGTCCCTGCTTGTTTGAGGAAGGGGAATTGCGGGGTGTGGTGTTTTTGCCTCTGTCCCTTGGATTGTTTCCCCTGTAGCCCCCCTGAAAAATCCTCTTGTAAAGTATGATTGAGAAGTATTTTTGTAAGATGAAGTGTTTTGGTCTGTCACTTTAGATTTGGACCCTCCCCTGTAAAAAAAGTGCTGAAAGGAACCCCTGTCAGAGGGAGACCAAAACGCTCCCGTGGATTTCGCTACATCTGTATCTTTTTCATTTTTTTCGAGTGCTTGATCAACTTCAGGGCCAAAAATATGTTTTTTGTCGAGGGGTATGTTTAGAATGGATTGCTGTACTTCAGGTTTAAACCCTGAGACATAGCCAGGGATGGCTGTAGAGTACGATGCTAGTATTTATCCCTCTAGCTGCAGTATCTGCCGCATCTAGAGCGCATCTAATGGAGGTGTTGGAAATCAAGTTTACCTTCCTGCACTAAGTCTTGTGCTTTGGCCTTATGCTCATCTGGGATATCTGGGGAAGGAGCATCCCCAGATGCTTGAGAATTAGTTCGCTTTTTAGCATTGGATACCACTACAGAGTCCAGTGGTAACTGACCCTTAAAAAAAAATAGGGTCGGTTGGGGGAAGGTTTATATTTGTGATCTACTCTAGGAGTGAGGATCCCAGCACGTACAGTGTCTTTAAAGATGTCCTCTGTGTGCCGTAACATACCTTCAAGCGTAGGCAGCGTCTGACTGGATTTATGTTTTGCTAGAGTTTCAAAGAGAAAATCCTCCGCTAAGGACTCTTTATGGAGCTCTACCCCATAGTAGTGTGCAGCTCTAGCAATGAGTTCCCGATATGATAGATTGTCATCGGGTGGAGCTGGTCTGGCAGGGTAAAGGTCTGGGTCTGTAGCCTGAAGAGGTTTAACGGTGTAAACTCTCCAAGGATCTATTGGTGAGTGTGCATCATCAGTATCATGATCAAGTTGAGGTAGAGGAGACTGCCTAGGTGTAATGTGCAAGGGATCAAATTGTGGTCGGAGAGGGAGGAGGAGAAGAAGGTAGAGTGCGGCAAGGGCTAGTACCCACATGCAATGTTCCCTCTAATTTTTTTACTCTGTGTGCGGCAGTGTAGGGTCTCTGTGCACTGCAGCCATGGCTATGTGCACCAGGAACCAGACCGCGTGTGTGTGCAGCGCCAAATATCCCTTCAAACGTTTGCTTAAAGACTGTGCATTTCCACACAAATTAGTCATTTATTTGGAGTGAGAAAGATAGCGGAGGGATAGAAGTGGAAGAAAGGTTTGCATTCATATAGCACCTGTTACCCCTAAAGGATGTTGAAGCGCTTTTCTGGCAAGTAGCACGCTACTCCGGAACCCATAAAGTATTAGTGTTGAAAATTAGTATAGTGAAATATGAAGTAATTCGAGTGGTGGAAATGTTATTCACTCATTTGGATAGAGAAAGGTAGGTGGCGGGATAGAAGAGGGAAAGAGGTTTGTATTTATATAGCACTTGCTACCCCTGATGGGGTTTTGAAGCACTTTTTTTGTCGAGTAGCGTGCTACTCTGGAACCCATAAGGATTAATTTTGAATTAGTATAGTGAAATAGGAACGTAATTTGAGTGGTTCTATGTTAGTCAGTTATTTGGATTGATAAATCTATTATATTTAATAACTGCTGGGGGGGGGGTACAGTGATGAGATGTCTGTGCTTAAAATTCTGCTTCACAGAGCCGGCGCTGTACCTAAGCAGTCTGTCCCTTCCCTTCTTTGTACGTTTTGGGGTTAGGCATTTACCTTGCATGGATGGAGTGTGTGCTTCTTGTTCACTTATTTATGGATCCTTTTTGACTTTAGTAAGTGTGGCATATAGATGGGGGCATCACTCACTTTCTGTAATACCATCCATCCCCGCCTTTATTGCCCAGTTGTTGCAATAAGACTGCAATCGCAAACTGGCCATGAAGCGAGTCACTGCTGCAGCTGAACATATTACAGGCCTGATGCTTCCTCAATTACCGCACAATTCTATGTTTTATTTGTTTGAATTTTTATTTCAGATTTTCACAATATTAGCCACTTTTGTCTGCAAAGACCATTTAGAACTTAGTTCTGGCTGTCAAGTGTCCAAGATGGGAGACAAGTTGACCTTTCTTAAAATGCCATGTATCACCAAGCTAAGCCTTCCAACTAATATCCTGCCCTTAGGTTTCACAATTCCATGACTTCATCCACCTTTAAGTTGCTGTATCTATCTGTGGTGTCCACCAGGCTCTGTGAAGCAGAATCTTTTGCCCACGTTTAGAAATGGTGATGGCAGGGACAGCGTTGTGAATTTGTGCTCTATTCATGTAAAGCGATGTTGTGTTGAAATCTGCTGGCAGAATATTCTATACAAACTGAACAATCTACAAAGCAATAGGTGCAGCAGCCACTCCTTAACTGAGCACTGATGCAGGCAAAGTGAAGTGCCTTCTAACTGAGCAGATCACACAGTGGGAGGGTGAGTGGGTGGTGATTGGGGACTCGTCCAGCTGATGGTAACTTTGCGATGTGAAGCAGCTGTACACCTAGAACCAAATCCGTTTTTTCACAGAATAAATTTTTTTTTTCTAGCCCTGTACAGTATATACTTTCATGTCAAAAAGCACTTGTGAGTATTTGTGGAGCTGGGGTCGAGACTGCTGGAGCTCCCACCTGGATGACAACGTCGTCCAACACGTAAGAAGCCATGGGCCAGTCCCAGTGGCGGCTGGTCCATTGTCACAATCAACAAGACAAACTGTAACGTTGACAGGCAGCAAGAAATGTATGCAGACGGCAGATGCAATTCATTCGTCTGTTTACATTTCTGGCCTGTGCTGGCAGCTTCTTCACAGCCTCATGTGCGCATGCGTCATTCAACAATAACGCACAGTGCATGCATGCAGGCGAGAGCAGCAGGAGTCCAGAGAAGTGGACTCCTACTGCGCATCTGCATCTGTTTTATTCAAAGGTTCAGTGTATCTATGCTTGCATACTTAAATCTGCAAAGGGAGTGCCAGAAAGGTCCCCGCATTCACCAAGCCACGAGTTATCACAACTACACAACTATAACTTTTCCGATGTGTTAAAGGAATGTGGACAAAATGCAGGAAAAGTGCTTTAAAAAAAATAAAGGGAACCTAGCAACCGCACCTCCTCCCTTACTAAGCTGCAGTAGGGAAGCGGTTCTCCACAAAATAATAGCCTATGGCTTGTTAGAGGAGTTTAGTTAATTGAAAACTTAATGGCTCGGTGTTGACTGTCATCCGATCTGAACTGTTCGCAAAATGAATATCACTTTCCATAAGTTGTTAGCAATAGCATGAACAACTGCTCTCTACAAATGAATTATTGTTTTATGCTGGCAGCTTGAGGGGTGTTTGTCCTTTAAAGGAGGGCGTTTGTGGAAGATATTCCTGGGCCTTTCCACGCTGCCACAAAACTCCTTTACTAGATGAGGCACAACCGATTTTGAAATGAGTGAGTGACTTTTTTTTTTACTGTTTATTTGTAAATAAAGCTGATGTAATTGGGTGAAACACGTGTTTGGGAAATGTCTGTGCCACCAAATGTGGTTTCATGTAGATGTCCCACTTTTTTTGTTTTTTTTTAACCCGTTGGCTGCTTCGAACGTTCCGCTCCAGTGCTGAACGTTCGAAAACAAGGTGTGGCAGCGTCGACCAACGGACGTGCGCAGCACTACCAAGGTAGTGCTCGCGACGACCATTGGCCGACGTCAGCAGCCAACGGGTTAAATAAGGCTAGCTGTGTATAGAATGTAGTATTCTTAGAACATATTGCTTTGTAGTGCTTTGGCCCATTTTCATCGGTCTAATACATGTTTTGCTCTTAGCTCAGAATAAAGGTGCAGCAGCCGCTCCTTAACTGAGCACTGATGCAGGCAGAGTGAAGTGCCTTCTAACTGAGCAGATCACACAGTGGGAGGGTGAGTGGGTGGTGATTGGGGACTCGTCCAGCTGATGGTAACTTTGCGATGTGGAGCAGCTGTACACCTAGAACCAAATCCGTTTTTTCACAGAATAATTTTTCTTTTCTAGCCCTGTACAGCACAGTATATACTTTCATGTCAAAAAGCACTTGTGAGTATTTGCGGAGCTGGGGTCGAGACTGCTGGAGCTCCCACCTGGATGACAACGTCGTCCAACACGTAAAAAGCCTTGGGCCAGTCCCAGTGGCGGCTGGTCCATTGTCACAATCAACAAGACAAACTGTAACGTTGACAGGCAGCAAGAAATATAAGCAGACGGCAGATGCAATTCATTTGTCTGTTTACATTTATGGCCTGTGCTGGCAGCTTCTTCACAGCCTCATGTGCGCATGCGTCATTCAACAATAACGCACAGTGCATGCATGCAGGCGAGAGCAGCAGGAGTCCAGAGAAGTGGACTCATACTGCGCATCTGCGAGGGGGGCTTTCTCGGTGCGTGACATACAGTCGCCCCATGCCCTGTCAAATGGCAGGATACCGCCCCCAGTCGCATCCAGTCCTACGCTTTGTCACTTGGACTCGGAGACGTGATGTGACGCGGGACCAGCGGAGGAGATGCCTCATCCTGGTAAGTTTAGTTTTAGTTTATTTGTTTTTATTGCATTTAATTACCCCCCCGCGTGTACCCCCGGAGTCATGCAGGCCGCGAGAGGGACCTGTAAATTTGATGCCACCTCACGCACTTACATGAATGGACTTTTTAAACTACTTTACTTTGGCCCTTTGGGATAATAATAATGTATTAAAAGTACACACCTGCAAGATTGTGTTAAGATTTTAGGCATATTGGTGCCGATTCACTAGGGAGTATGGGAAGTGGTACTACGGAAATACTTTTTGAGGAACTGTTACATGCGTTTGTGACTCTGCCCTGAAACGTCTAAATCCCTTCCCTCCAAAGTAGAAAACAGGGACCGCCTTTTCTATTGTTCCTAAATGTATATGAACACGGTCCAAATATTCTCGTATTTTAGATTGGGCCAGTTCACAGAAGCTCGCAAGAGTACCCCTGACCTTTACTCAAATGCTTTTTTGAGTCGCCCCCATAGATGAAATGCTGATTTTAAAATGCTGGTGAAATTGCTCTGAGGTGTGTCTAGTCAGCATTTAAGTAACCAGTCATCTTTGTTCAAGGATATAAATATCACATAAACAAAAGCTGTCCTGAAAACGGGCCTTGCACTCTCTTTACTGTCCTCCACCCTTTCCATTCACTGTATTAACGCCCTGTTTCCTGCCTGCCATTAAAACAATGTTTAGAACTGGCAGGAAAGCGCAAGCAACGTTAATTTAATACCCACAGCGGAAACATGTGACCTCTGCATATCTACAATGATGTATACTGCTCATTGCGAGCAGCCCGGTGGCAGTGGGCTTGCTGGCGGTAGCTGGATGGTCGCTGTTTCATTTTTAAAATTGCATTTTGTCCCGCTGATTGCGAGCGGTGGCACGCTCTTTTTAACGCTGTAATTTCAGTGCTTTTTACTTGTGTTTCTAACCTTGCCCTCAAAGTTAACAGGTTACTAACCTGCATTCTTCATTCCAGGGGCTGCGCGTGGCTGGCTGTGGGCTGATCGTCCTAGGCGGGCTCACAGCGGCCGCGGCCGCCATCTTTGGTTGGGCAGGACCGGCGAACTCCACCCACGCCACTCCCCCCACACTACTCCTCTACTTAAACGGCTCACATGTGTCAGCGCAGCGGACGAGCGCAGCGGGCGCGACGAAGGCGCGCCGGAGTTGCACCAGAGTTAAGCCCGTCTGCGCCCGTCCGCGGCAGGCAGGGGCTAGGGGCACCCCACTCTGCTCGTTTGATTACATACTCCTCATCTCAACTCTGCACATATTGGACCACTGGCACAATCTCCCCCTCTGTAGCCACTCATGTGTCTGTCCTTGGCTTGTCAACTTCCCCTCCCTGTTCCCCTCCAGCGATTGTGTCACAGATGATACCCCCGCTTGTCTTCCCATCCCTGACTCTCCCTTATCCCTTCACTCCCCAAACACCGGCATTCAACATCTCGGCCACACTACTTAATACCAGGTCAGCTGTTAATCATCAGTACGAGCTATTTGACTATATTGACACGCACGCGCCCGATCTCCTGTTTTTAACCGAGACCTGGTTCAAGGCTGACTCCCTGCCCAACATTCTAGCTACATTGCCCCCCTCATACTCTGCCATCCGAGCTGATCGGCCGGAGGGCAAGAGGGGTGGAGGAGTGGCCTTGATAGCTCGCACTGATCTCCACTTTCAGATCCTTCCCTCCCCCCTTATTCCGGAAGTGGACTACCTGGTAGCACGCTCGACCTCATACCAGACACCTTTGACTTGTGTTCTTATTTACCGTCCCCCCCAACTCACCCCTTCCTTCAATTCCAGTTTTCAAGATCTCCTGGCCACACTGGCGATAAATAATTCATCAGTTCTAGTCCTAGGGGACCTCAACTTCTGGCCCAATGACCCCGCTGAAAACTCCCACTCCAAGGACTTTACTGACCTTATGACCAGTCTTAATTTCATACCCCACATCCACAGTCCCACTCACATCCATGGTCATATGTTGGACCAGATCTGGGCTTTAAATGTCCCCACATCACTTCCCATCGTTTCCCTCTGCCCCTGGTCGGATCATTCAGTTATTTCATTCTCCCTTGCCCTAGCCCCTGAGGCCAAACCCCTACTTCGCAAGAATATCTGGATCAGGAAATGGGGCAAAGCTGACATGCCGTCCTTCTGCTCGTCCTTGGCCGAGACCAGCCCTGACCTCTCAGGCCTCACAGCTCCAGTTCAGCTGGCAACCATTAACAACTGGCTGACCCAATCGGGCGACGAATTCGCCCCCCTGAGACGGATTACGGTTAAAAGGGCCCATGCAGCTAATAGATGGTTTAACCCAGACCTCAAGGCGAAAAAGCTAGCTGCACGGAGAGCTGAGCGAACTTGGAGGAGAGCTTACTGCCCTGTACTGAAAACTGCATATCTTTCTGCCCTCCAGGCCTATAAAAAAGGCATTCTCGAGGCCAAGACTAATTTTTACTCCAACAGGATATTAGCGGCAGAGTCCCAGTCCAAAGAAATTTTCGCCACTGTTCACGAATTAGCCTCATCCGATAGAGCCACGGCAACGATCCCCCCTTCCCAGCATTTATGCAACTCTTCATTGAGAAGGTTGCAAAGATCAAAATCAACATACCCCTCCCTTCACCAACATTCGTTAACCCCTCTCCTCCACCCACCGCCTCTAAACTGACCAGTATTCCTCTGTTGACCATGGACTCACTTCCTCCGTTGCTTCAACTGGTAAAGTCGGGCTCCCCCCTGGACTTCGGCCCCGCCCACGTCCTCAGAGAAATTTTCCTGGCTTGCCCTACCCCTCCCCTCACACTCCTTAACGACTCGCTCAGCAATGGTGTTGTCCCCAACTTTCACAAAGCACCGGTTGTTATTCCAATCTTAAAAAAACCTGGCGCCGATCCCTCATCCCCTTCCAATTATCGTCCCATTTCCCTGCTGCCCTACTTGGGAAAGGTTTTGGAAACCCACGTCACCAGCACCCTGAGTACTTATGTGGAGGCAAATCATTGCCTCTCTCCCCGCCAGGCGGGCTTTCGACCTCTACACTCCACGGAGAAGGTAGTGATTTCGGTAATGGACGGACTTCGCGAGGGCATTGACACCAATCTCCCGCAGGCCCTTGTCCTCCTGGACCTGTCCGCCGCCTTTGACACGGTGGACCATTCCATCCTCCTCACCCGTGTCAGGGCGGCGGGCATAGAGGGCTTAGCCCTCTCATGGCTTGAGTCCTTCCTGTGCAGCAGGGCTCAAGCGGTCCACCTTGCTGGCTTCACTGCCGCCTCCCGTAAGGTGGAGTGTGGCGTCCCTCAGGGTTCCTCACTTTCCCCCCTTCTGTTTAATCTATACATCTACCCCCTCATTTTTATGTTACAGCAGCTGGAGGTCACGGTGTTTAATTACGCCAATGACCTCCAGCTAATCTTCAATCTTTCCCACTCCCCCTCGTCCGCTCAGAACGTTCAAACTGTTATGTTATTCATTCAGGACTGGATGAACTGCAACCACCTCAAGCTTAATCCAGACAAGACTGAGCTGGTCTTGACTGGAGGTGGTTGCAGTCCATGGTCCCCATCTTTTTGGCCCTCATCACTTGGTGCCCCCCCACTCCCGGTCCCTGAAGTTAAAACCCTTGGGATTCTGCTTAACTCTCAACTTTCTGTGCACTCCCAAGTTAGTTCGGTGGTATCCTCCTGCTTCTTCTCTCTCAGCATAATCAGGAAAATATCCCGCTTTTTCTCCCTTCCGGCGCTAAAGGTTATTGTAATGGCTATGGTGCTCTCGCGCCTTGATTATGGAAACAATCTACAACGGCGCGCCGGCCTACGCCATACACCGCTTGCAGCTAGTGCAGAATCAGGCTGCCCGCCTGATTCACGGACTGCCCAAATTCCACCGAGCCACCCCATTGCTGAAGGCACTGCACTGGCTGCCCGTGAGAGAGCGGTCCTTATTCAAAGTAGGCTGCCTCACCTTCCAGGCCAGGATGGGCACTGCTCCCGAGTTCATCTGCTCAGCGGTCAGTCCCTACTTACCAGGCAGAGAACTCCGCTCTACTCACATGGCACTCCTGGCCATACCCCGTTCTAAGAAAAAGAAAGCTGGCGGGGCGAAATTCGCGGCCCTTGCACCTGTGTTCTGGAACTCCCTTCCCCTGGCACTCCGAACCTCATCCTCTTATTTAGAGTTCCGGAAAAGCTTGAAAACTTTTCTTTTTTCTAGTGCTTTTGCCACCTAGTACGTCCTCTCCTGCTGCTGTTTGCTGGTCGTAATCTTCAAAGCGCCATGAAACCGCTTGGTATAAGAGCGCTCAATAAATGTTTTTAAATTCAAAATTTAATTCAAATTCATTAAAATCATTTTAGAGTTTGTACACCATCACCTTTCACATCTTTTACATGGATAACAGCGATCTTTTCTGTACTCCTCTTTTCCACCTGCTCTTCAGACTCTCGGTTGCTTATTTCCCTGTAGCTCACAGATGCTAATTTCACAGGAAAGCATGGCTATTCTTTTTTTATGGAGTAGGGTGTAAAGAGAAGGAACGGGCCTGGACAAAAACCACATTTTTCTAAACCTTTTGAATCTATATGGAAATGTTAACAAATAAAAGTGAAAACAAGCATTCCAATGGGAAAATCGTGCATGTGCACAAAAAGAAATACATGGACGGTTGACCACTTCTCTAAGCACATTATCAACAGTAAAACACTTTCTAGAAGTCGCAGCGCAGGGGCCAGGGATTGAATGAGAGAGTAATCAGTAGCTTCCTTTACGGCGCAACACAGTCCCTCCTCTAGAAGACACGAAGAGAAGAAGTATGATCTACAGCCTTCATTGAGACTGATTCATGGAGCACATGTGAAAAAAGAGAAGTTATGTGCAGGATCATCAGCAAACTTAGCCTCCCCACCCACGCCGCTCACCTTTGTTCCAATGCTGCCAGCAGAGCGTGTTTCAAGAAAGACTGAACAAACACGCATTGAGATAGGGAAATGCTACAAGCATGGCCGGAGGAAGTGAACCTGTAGGGAATTGAGAGGGATGGGAGGGGAGAGGGCAACACAGGGAAAAAAATGTTTTCGCCCCAAAGAAATGACCCGCTGGAGTTGCGAGTTACGTGCGGAGTGCAGGAAACTTTACCTCCACACCCCCTCTCAGCTATTTTCCTAATGCTGTCAACAGAGCATGTTTCTAGAAAGGCCGACCAAGCAGGCAATGAGAGGGGGTGGGAGGAGGGCTAATTTTTCCAGCAGTAGGTGTCGAGCTGCAGGGGCCCTAAGAAGGAGTGAAACCCATCAAAGCCTCATTAACGTGCAAATGGTCTTTCAAAGACCCATGAAGTGCTCGGGTGCGGCTGGGAAGCTGTCTTAGCCCGGGGGTCCACACACGACGGGGGTGCGGTGGGGGAGAATGGTTGAAGCAGAAGCCCTTTGACCACAAAGGGCTTTGCGCGCCTGCAACAGCATGTTATTCCTCTGCCTCCAGCCTTGATTTCGCGCCGCTCGCGTTTTAAAAGCGGCGACGCGAATGGTCTCTTAGGGTCTCATAGAGTGCGCGCTGAATTCAGGACGCTGCGCGCCTTAGGAGACCTTCGTGCGCGCGCCCCCACGCGCGCAGCTTGGTGGGAACAGTGCCCACATGTTTCTTCTTCAATTGAATTTTATAGCTGTTGTCATCAGGAAGCTTGTGTTTGAATGGCAGTTCAGCGTGGATATGTTCAGTATCCGGATTGATATAGAGGTTTTTTTGTTACGGGTCCAATTGGGGTGGTACAATGTCCATGCTCGGATCAGACTGTGGTACTGGCAGCTGCTTAATTTTCGGCACCGAAGCTTTCGGTGCCAAGCTGCAATTTCCTTTCGGTGCCGGTCTTAGGTTTCGGTGTCAAAGGTTTTGGCTCGCAGACCATTTTATGTTTGGATCCCAAAGGTTTCGGCTCGGAAGTGGGTTTTGGGCCAGAGGATCCCGAGCCTAAATGCTTGACAGAGTGTATACAGAAAACTCAACAGCGGCTGACCAAAGGTTCAGAACCTCAATCCCTACATAAAAACAATAAGTGTCCTGTGCATCCACTTCCTGAGCTTGCCTCAGTTAAGCTCAACTAGCATCAGGCGAGATAGATTCTGTTGATAAGAGGAAGGTGCACCAGGGATGGAGTCAGAGACATCAAATTAGTCCAGCAGTTTCCTTTATTGTAGAAAAACGTCTTAAAAATTAGACATCAGCCAACACGTTTCGTTCCCTTGAGGGAACTTCATCAGGGCTGAAAACACATATATATATATATATATATATATATATATATATATATATATATATATATATATAAAAAACATAACAAATATCAACATACACTACCCAAAAAAATACACAAACAGAACATCTTAGACAAAGTGTTTCGGCACCGAGCCAGAAGGCGGAGCACTAAAATAGTTTTTTCAGTGCAGACCTTGCCCTGAAGGCACAGGTGGTGCTGAAGCCTTAGATTTTCAAGGGATGGTGGAAGGTGGGGAGGGGGGCGGGGTAGTGGGGGTAATTTGGGATAGGGTGTTCCGCTCTCACGTCCCCTTGACCCTGCGGCACATCGTCGTCTTAGAGGACGATCTGCCACTCTGCCTCGGAGTTCGATGCCGCTGAAGCATCTTGTTATTCGGCCGCAGAGACTTCCTCTTGGTTGAAGATTTTGCCGAAGAGATCCGGTGTGTCGTCCAACTGCTGTCGCTGATTCTCTCGACATAGAGCCCGATAATCACGGAGAACTTTTTCAATCAGAAGAATAGACACGCTTCGCAAAACTTGTTATTTGTGGTCGGGGACAAGCACAAGTTACAGACCTCATGTAGGTCCGTAAGCGGATATCTCACATGGCACAGGGGCAGAATTTGAATGGAGTCCATTCCATCAACCAGGTGCCGGACCGACGCGGAGAGGCTGGAAGGCCACCCGTTAAAACTGCAATCAAAACTGGAGATTTGTTGATAAGTTGAAGTGCGGAGAAAAGGGAACGCCATCGAAAACAAGACCTTTAACACCTTGGGTGCTTGGGCTATTCTCCTGTGCTGGAGGTCAATGTAAATGGGTGTGGTCATGACGAGCTGAGCTCGTCATGAGCACACGAGCACCGTGCATTATGACGAGCTGTCATGAGCATCGAAGGGGTTAAGGGTAGAGTGGATTGCGCACCAAGGGGAACCTAAGGACCGATTCCAAAACAGAGCGCAGCAATACACTTCCGAACCCGATGGTGAAAAAAAACAATCTTACAATGGATTTGATGCCCATGCGCACTATCACCAAAAGGAGGAGTCACCTTACCTCGTGACTGGAAAGACTTATTTGAAGAAAAACAACTTGAAAACATCTGGACCCAACACTAGATGGCAGGAGTATGCAAACCATGTGATCTACAGCTCACATGCCTCGAACATAGGATTTTAAGTCATGAAAGAGGAAAGTTCGATATGAAGCTTTGAGAAGCACTCCAACAGTCACACCTATATAAGCTCAATAAACATTTTCAAACAACATTTTAATAATGCTTACACAAGAAAACTACAGTGTTAAGAGCAGTTGATGTTCCATATGAACCAAAACAATAACATTAAAGTACTTGTGATAATACAAGTTTGCTATGACAGCAATACATCAGTTATCTCCCATACGTGCAGTATTGAAAGTAGAATTTTAATTCTCTGACCAGCATTTTCTCTGAAAAAAGGGCATGGGGATTTCATTGCATTGCTGAATTCATACAATAAATTTCAGAGAAATCAAATGTACAATACCTGTTGTGCAGTGATACTCTGAATAACATTCTTCTCTACCCATTTCACCATGTGGTCTTGCTCCCGGCGGAACTTTACGTGCTGCATGTTGACTTGATAGTCTAAGCGTTTCTTCACCTCATTGTAAACTGTGAGTAGTCTTTCCCGATAATTTGAGTCGAGTAGCATGACAACGTTGTTCTACACAATAAAGAAAATGTGTCATTGGAATACAAACGGAAAACACCTAAAGTCATATGGATGGTCGGCAGAGACAAAAATTCTGATCAAATCTGGCCCTTCCTACCACAAAAACAGAGGATGAAATATGTAAATTCAGTGGCAGAGCATTTGGGGAATGGATAAATATCAGGTATTAAAATGTCTAAGAGTTGAGTAGAGCAAATGTATAAATTCAGTGTTAAGATGGAACGTCTTTCTACATTCACAGCATGCCAGGGCACCATATAGCCAATAGCTTTCTGTTTAATTCTATACACAAACGCAAAGATCACTCGTCATGCGGAAACCTAAAACAAAATATATAGACAGAACTAGGATTCCAATTTACATGTACGACTTTCTCCCATACCAACGGTGCTCAACCTCAGATTATGTTATATTTGCAGATGTGATTGTTTGCAGCGGTTTCCTGGCTGTGGATATTAAGAGGGCAAGTGAATCCAGCATGCTTTCAAGGTCAAGTACTTAGAACGGAGCTATTAGCCAGTTACAGCACTTTATAACATCAACACTGACTGAGAACGTTCCTTTTCTCAACAGAAGGATTACACTTACTCTCTTAGCATCAAAAAGGTAATGGCGCCCCTCAACACGCCACTGTTCTTTGTTCTCATCTGCAATTGCCTGTTCAAGGGCCTCAATTGCACAATCTTTCACCTCTTGGGCTTTAGCAACTTTATCCTAAATGGAGTGAAAAGGAAAACATTTTACAGTACGATATGCTTTAACTACAGAGCACACACTGCGTTGTCTAAACAATAAGAATAACTTCCAAATGAGGCCATTTTACAAACTCAACAGGGATAAGCATAAATCCTAGCCCTTCGTCACTGGAAGGTTCATGAACGTAAAAGTGTACACAGAGGTGCGAACCTAGAACATTTTAATAATACTCATTTAATACATAGCCAATGACATACTAGTTCTAAATAGCCAACGTCACACTCTGTTTGCTGATCTCTTATTAACAAGCATTGGCAAAGCCAATAGATCTGGCTTATTTAATGGCCACGTGTGCTTCTGTCCATGCTAGAAGACGTGATATTTTTGGATCACAAGGAAAAAATATTACAGTAATTCACATGCACACAGACAATACCAAGATGCACATAGAAAGACAACATGCAAACAGAGACATGTAGTCAGAGAACAATCAATCAATCAGAGTACTTGTAAAGCGTGCTACTTACCCGTGAGGGTCTCAAGGAGCTGAGGGGAGGGGGGTGCCGCTACTGCTTGAAGATCCAGGTCTTGAGGAGTCTTCTGAAGGCGAGTAGGTTTTGGGTCTGCCGTAGGTGTTTAGGGAGGGTGTTTCAGGTCTTGGCGGTGAGGTAGGAGAAGGATCTGCCGCTGGAGGTTGTTCGTTGGATGCAGGGAACAGCGGCGAGGGAGAGGCTGGCAGAGCGGAGCTGGCGGGTTGGGGTGTAGAAGCAGAGTCTGCTGTTCAGATAGGCTGGTCCGGCGTTGTGGAGTACTTTGTGTGCGTGGGTGAGGAGCTTGAAGGTGATCCTCTTGTTGACGGGGAGCCAATGTAGGTCTCTAAGGTAGGGGGTGATGTGGCTGCGGCGGGGACCGTTGACGATCAGTCGGGCGGAGGAGTTTTGGATGCGTTGTAGTCGTCGTAGGTGTTTGGCTGGGACTCCTGCGTAGAGTGCGTTGCCGTAGTCCAGTCTGCTGCCGACGAGGGGCCTATGTCACCGTTTTTCTTGTTTTGGTCGGGATCCACTTGTAGATCCTGCGTAGCATGCGGAGGGTGTTGTAGCAGGAGGAGACAGCGTTGACCTGTTTAGACATGGAGAGGGAGGAGTCGAGGATGAATCCTAGGTTGCGTGCATGGTCGGTGGGTGTCGGTGCTGTTCCCACCGGTGCCGGTGACCACCAGGAGTCGTCCCAGGCTGAGGGGGTGGGTCCGAGGATGACAAACTCCGTCTTGTCCGAGTACAGCTTCAGACGGCTGTTCCTCATCCAGTCGGCGACGGTATTCATTCACTCGTGGAGGTTGTTGGCGGTGTGCGGGTCCTTGGTGAGGGAGAGGATGAGCTAGGGGGTCGTCAGCGTAGGAGATGATATTGAGGTCGTGTTGGCGGGCCACTTGTGCAAGGGGTGCCATGTAGATGTTGAACAGCGTTGGGCTGAGGGATGAGCCCTGGGGGACGCCGCAGATGAGGACGGTGTCCTTGGATCGGAAAGGCGGGAGGCGGACGCTCTGGTTTCTGCTGGAAAGGAAGGACGTGGTCCAGTCAAGGGCCTTCTCTAGGATTCCGGCTTCTAGGAGGCGTGTCTTTAGAGTGCGATGGCAGACCGTGTCGAATACGGCTGACAGATCCAGGAGGATGAGGGCTGATGTTTTGCCATTGTCTAGTTGGCACCTGATGTCTGCGGCGGCGATGAAAGCTCTCTCGGTGCTGTGGTTTCGTCTGAACCCGGACTGGGACGGGTCCAAGATGTTGTTGTCTTCCAGGTGGCGGGCCAGTTGCATGTTGACGATTTGCTCGATGACCTTTGCTGGGAACGGGAGCAGGGTGTTGATTTCGGCTTGTTTCCAGCTTTCCGGGAATGTCGCTGTTTGGAAGGAGTTGTTGATGACCTTCCGTAGTTGGGGTGCGATGGCAGCGTCTGCTTTGTTGAATACGTGGTGTGAGCACGGGTCTGACGAAGATCCTGAGTGGATGGAGTTCATGACCTTGCGTGTCTCGTCGTCGTTGGACCAGGAGGTCAGGCGGTTAGCGCTGGTGTCAGATATACCCAAACCTATTTCTGTGATTTGAACCTCAAGTAATGTAATTGCATTTATATAGCCCTTCCTACCCCCTGATGTGTTAAAGAGTGTTTTTGGCAGGTAGCGCGCTACTCCAGAACCCAAATTAGAAGGCACAGACAAGCTCAGAAGGGCCTCATATACTTAATATGTGCTATGTAATGAAGCATGCGTGCAAAGCAGTTTTTTTTTGTTTTTTTTAAAGAAATATACCTATTTTCTCTTGTAAACATTCACTGTGAAAAGCCATACAATTTGCCAAGTTATTATGTCAAAGAGTAAGCAACAGTAGCAGCTACTATTAGTGGTCACTACTAAAGGACATCCATGCCTCCATTTTTTTCATACACTTTTTGAAAGATCTGTGGCAGGGTGTCCAGATTTTGAGACGCAAAAACCAGGTATCTCGCATCCACATGCATGTATCTTAGATCTACAAGTACAACCTATATGAACTCAGCAGATCTACTTCCCCTGCACCTGCATGTTTAATGAGGACAGCAACTACACACCAATATAAGCAGATTAGATCCACAAATATCAATAAGTAATCATCAGAAATTCGAGCTCTCAGCCGATGTAGTGGGACAGACATTAATAGGCTTGAAATAGACAAAGCTGGACACTATGCAGGATCAAAAGGTGACAGACAGCAACTGCATGAATGCTAGAAGGAACAGGATTCATATACAAGAGAACATGCATCCTACTGGGACGTCATACTCCGACTGTTGGAGAAAAGTGCAGGCCCATACCCTTTTCAATAGAATAGGTGCCAGTGCTTGAAATCTGTAAGCTCCTGACAATATATAGCAGTGGACCGGAGACTATGCTGCTTGTAAGCCTTTGGAATGGGGTTGTTGGACGCGAAGGCAAGCTGAGTGTTCAAATTTAAATCTGCTTTCTCTGGCAACAGTCTATTCCCAGGCACGATTCTGCTGGAGAGAATGCATGGTCACAGACTGACTTGGCAGAGTCTGCAGGAGTGACAGATCAAAGACTGAGTGGCACTTACAGGGTAGTCACATTTCGGCCTGCCACAAAAATACCACAAGGTTTGGGACTGCAAATTCAGCTTTTTTAGCCGCTAGATTAGTCATCCCCGATTGCAAAATTATTGAGGTCTGAAGTGTACACCTTCAAGAGAAACAGTCGAAAGGCCCCTCAGAGAGGGCAATCAATTACCGGCTGAGTAAGGATAAACCTAATAGCGTGAATGTCTTTTGACATCGTTGTATAACT
Organism: Lissotriton helveticus; assembly: GCF_964261635.1. NCBI lineage: Eukaryota > Metazoa > Chordata > Amphibia > Caudata > Salamandridae > Lissotriton > Lissotriton helveticus. Next base: position 1,482,538,303 of record NC_136065.1, read on the forward strand.
TCTGGCTTCTGGACTGAGTAAATAATTCTTTGAAATCACCAAGATCTTTGATTTCTTCCAGCCTCCTATTAAACAGAGTTGCCTGAACAGGCATCTTCCAATTGGTTTCTGAAGTTTGAATTTGTATTATTCTTGGATACATGGAAAGTGCCTAGAACACTGGAACTGCTCTCCCTCTTGTACCCAGGACAAAAAAAGTGGACTCCCAAGTGCCATAAGGCTGACCTCCTATACACACTGCAGGGACACAAGAGACCTTTCCTGCAACCTCCCAGTTGACAAGTCATTAATTGGACCTGCCCTGGCCCGCTTGTGCTGGAGCTGTTCCTGAAGTCCTAGAACCCTATGCTGTGTTAAAGTGTACTCCTAACATCTCCTGAAACCTTGAACTTACACAGGTTTTGGTTGAAAAGAACTCCGGAGGATGTGGAACAACCTGCCAAGCCAATCAGATCCACGAGACCTCACTAAAAAGGTATACAGCCTCATGGAGCCCTCTCCTACTATAGTCTGCAGCCTTGCCCTGCTGGAAGAATAAAAAGCTCAAAAAAGTGACTAAGTATGAACGTAGAAATCTTCACTGGGCAAAGGCAGCAAAAGTAGCTGGCTAGCAAGAGACTTTCCCTAGGCACGAAATTCAAATTTCTCCCACTGTATACCTTTCCTCCAAAATTCAACAGTTTCACCAAGACATCGTCCAACACCCATCAGACAAAGTGGAGCCCTCCTTGGCCACAGACTATCGCCTTGTCCGGCTGAACACTCTGTGACTTCCATTTCAGAGACTAAGTCTAAAAGTTAAACATCTGACCGAGACAAACCTGGTTTCAATATCTAAGCAGTGCGCCACACTGAGAGGGAGACAGACCTAGACACAAAAGCAAAAAATGCTTGAGAACTGTCTTATGTTAAAGAAAAATATTTTACAAGTGCCATAAAGGACTAATTTACTTAGCAGATCTAAGATTCTCCAGTGGCCTGGAAATCGTAACCAACAGTTACTTAGTACTAGCATTTCTAGAAGGTTTGTGGACCTAAAACATCCAAAACATCTCTTAATATGACTATTACATAGACAAAGTAATGCATGCTCATCTGATGAGTAGACAAACTTTAGACCTCACTCCGAATAAGTTCAAATCTATCAGAGAGCCAAACAAGTCCGGATATGCAAGCGGAAAGTCTAAAACAGCGTATTCAAGAAGTGAGAATCTAGATCAGCTGTAGCATCCCTTGGACAAGGGGCTTTAACAAATGCAATTAGACCTTTTTGTTAAGATTGATTTAAACAGCATGGAAAAGGGCCAAAGGAATCCAAAAATACTTTCAGAAGGCCTCCGCTATGGGTCTCCAAATTAATTTTTTCATGTCGCTGTGCACCTTCTGACACAAAAAGCAGATTAAAATGCTCACATTTTTTTTTTAAAAGAGTCTAAGTTCAGAAAAAGAAAAACAAAATGGTGTATGGGCACTGCAGCTTAGGTTGTGGTTCATGTGTGCTGGTTCTTGGTTGTGCAGAGATTTGTAGGCATGGGTCAGAATCTTGAATTGGTATTTCTTGGGGACGAGGAACCAGTGGAATTTCTTCAGTTGAAGGTTATGTGAAGAGGTCGAGGAGGAGTCTGGCCGCTGAGTTCTTAATGATCTGCAGTCTCTTTAAGAGGTGTGTGTTAATTCCTGCATAGAGTACATTGCCGTAGTCCAAGCGACTGGTGACGTGGGCTTTAAAGACTGTGCATCTGGTGGAGACTGGGAGCTATTTGAAGATCTTTCGGAGCATGCACAGAGCGAGGAAGCACGCGGACAAGACTACGTTGCCCTGGTTCTTCATGAGGAGTTTGCTGACCAAGATGATGCAGAGGTTCCTGTTGTGGTCCATGGGAGTGGGTCCAGGTTCAGCAGGCCACCAGGCATCATTCCATGGGGAGGTGTTGTCCCAGACGACCAGTACTTCAGTCTTGTAAGTGTTGAACTTAAGGCAGCGGTCCTGTAGCCAGTCGGCGATGCTGTTAATGCACAGATGGAAGTTAGCCCATGTGGTGGATGGGTCTTCGGATAGAAGAGAGGATGATCCGGGTGTAGTCTGCGTAAGAGATAATGTTCAATAAGGTTTCGGACAGTGTTGGCTGGAGGGGGGTCATGAAGAGTTGAACATACTGGGGCTGAGGGATGAACCTGGTGGGATGCCGTAGATGATGTTCTTGAGCTCCGATGTGAATGGTGGAAGGAGGATTCTCGGTGTTCCTCCCGTAAGTAAGGATGTGATCCATTGGAGGGTGTTCTCTTGGATTCCGATCTGATGGAGCCACTTGATCACAGTTCGGTGAGACAGGGTTTAAGGCAGCCGAGAGGTCGAGGAGGATCCAGGTCGGTGGATGTTTTCTTGAGGAGGAGTTTGAATTTAGTGTGATTCCACTCATCTGGGAAGATGGCCGAGGCGATGGATGTGTTGAATATGGCTGTGAACTTTTGGTGCCGATGGTCCTGTTGCCAAGGTTGAACACGTGCTGGCGACAGGCGCCCGTGGGTGGTCTGGAGTGGTCACACGATAGAGTGGTCCATTCAGGTGAGCTCAGTGACATGGCTATAATTGACTGTTGCTGGCTGTGAAGATAGGGTCCAGCATGTGCCCTGCAATGTGTGTGGGGTCAGTGAATAGCTGGGTGAGGCTGATGTTGCTCATGCTTTTGAGAAGGTTTTCTGTGTTGGCGTCATTGGGGTCGAGGTTAAAGTGGAGGTCTGAGGAAGATGTAGTGGTCGATTGCTTGAGGAGCGGTGAACTATGGGATGGCGCCACAGAAGCCGGGGCATGGCCCTCGAGGTCTGTAGGTAAGGGTGCCTCCGATGGTGGTTTTGCCTCATGTTCCGAGTTGCAAGTTCCATGATCGGGTGGTGTCGTCCGTGGCGGTGGTGCAGTGGAGGGATTCTTTGCGGAAGATGGGGATCCCACCTTCATGTTTGTTGATGCGGTATCAGTGTGCTATCTTGTAGGCCTTGGGCGTGGCTGTGTGGATGTCTAGTGCGGCTGCAGGGTTGAGCCAGGTCTCAGTGAGGAAGACGTCGGGGATGAGGGGGTAATAGTGACGCAGATCTTGGTGTCGTGTTTGCAGAGCAATAGCGCATTGAGCAGGAGGCAGTGGAGTTGTCCAGGCGCAGTTGCGGTTGGCGCGGTGGCGGCAGTTGCGTGCTGGAGGACTCCAGGGTTGCAGGAGAAGAGGCAGTGGTGGCATGAAAAAGGTCCCACTGCTGAGCGGGGAGAGGTGCGGCAGCAGTTTTTGCAGCATCTGGTGTCCAAGGCTGTGAGCTCGCACCAATGTAGATGCGGGTGAAGGGAGATTCACGGTTCCTGGCACTTGGCGCACTGCTGCAGCCTCCATTAAGTAGGTCCTGAGGGGAGGGAGGTGCGCTGGGTGGCAGGAAGCGAAGGGGAAAGCAAGCATTGCGGAGGGTCGGCTCACTGGGACACCAAACAGAATACCACAATACACAGATTACAACAGCAGTGAGGACAGAAAACAATACTTATTAGGAACTAGGGCTAGGCTGGAAAGAAATGATAACATTACAACAGTAAAAGTGCTAACATATGAATGGTACTGAAAACAGGTGGGAGCAGCAAGCAGGTTAAGCGCGGTGCAGGAGCACTGGGATAAGCTATATTGGGAAGTACACAGGATACAATTACAGCAGTTGGCCAAGATATACTGTGTGTCGCTGCGCCCTTCCTTAAGTAGGTCCTGGAGTGATTGAGGAGCACTGGGTGACTGGAAGTTGCAAAACCGAGGTAAAGTGAGAGGCGGGCCGCCTCGCTGGGAAACCAAATAGAATACCACAATGCACAGATTACAGCAGCAGGGAAAACAGAAAACACTAATTAGGCATTGGGGCTTGGCTATGCTGGACAGAAAGGATACAATTGCAAAAGTAAAAAATCCTAACATGCACAGTACAGTAATGAAAAAGGGCAGGAGCGGCAAGATGGCTAAGAGAGGCACATGAGCACCGAGCTAAGCTATACTGGAAAGAACAGAGGATACAAGTATAACACTGGGCTAAGCTATACTGGAGAGTAAATGAAGGATACAATTATAACAATAACAGTAGGGAGCGGCAGTGGCACAAAACTGGCAGCATCAGGGAGACCTGCTACAGGCAGCCAGGGGGTAGTTGGCACAAGTTTGTATTATTTCCACGATCCAGCTTGCGTTTCTTTAATTACTGGTGGACCATTGCTTGCTTTGGCAAAGGAGAAACAACTGGTTTCCTTTATGAAACTCCTTTGCTTCTTGCAGAGAGTTGATTAAAGCCCTCCTTACAAACAGTGTGTGTAGGACACTTTCCGTCTGTGTCGTAGGTTCTTTGAAGAAAGTTCGTAGCTCTACACTTTGGTTAACATGAAATTGGGTCATCACTGTAGGCAGAAAGATTTGATTAATTCAGAGGACCACCTTGTCCCTGTGGATTTGCGGGTATGGTTCCTGTATCATCAGCGCTTGAAACTCGCAGCCTCAGCGTAGCTATGTGATCGCAATCAGAAAGGCTGTATTAAGAGTGAGTGATTTGTGCATAGGCTCAAACGGTTCAGTCGTAACTGTGTTTGCACGGTGTTAAAGTTCCACAATGGTGCTGGAACTGATCTTGGTGGTCAACTCTTGGAGCCTTTCAAGAATCTCTTCACCACTGGGGATGTGTAGTGGTTACCTGAAGTAACCCTGGTGTATGCTACTATTGCTGCCAGGTGTAGCTTTAGCGATGAGGTGAGTGAGGTTTGTTAATACAGTTTCTTATTCTGTCCTTTTGCTTGGTTTTCTTGCCTCTCTTAGGGTTTTCATGGTCCTTGGTAGAAGCAGTAGATGCCCGAATTCTAGATACTCAAGAGCCATGCAGCTACGCTGTGTGTGTCTGGCTCCGGTGGTACACTTTCCGGTCTTGAATTGTAAGCAGATCTCATTCTGTTTGGATTGTGATCTGTCCTCTGGACATTTCTGGTAGGTCCGAGTACCAAGTCTTCTTGGCCCAATGTGTGTCTATGAGGATGAGCCTTGTCCCTGGCTGTCTGGTTCTGTCCAGTATATTTGGAATCGGGATGAAAAGCGTAAGCAAATTTCTCTGAACAGTTTACTGAAAGGGCATTTTCCGTTGACTGGTGGTGTGGAATGCTTTAGGCAAACGTTTGCCATTTTGGGGTTGCGAACGAGTCTATAATTGGTGTGCCCCAGACTTTTAAGAATGTTTCCAGTGTCTCTTGTTTCGGTTGCCCGTTCATGGGAGATGCTGTCCTACCTGCTTAGTCTGTCTGTCTCAGTGTTTTGTTTTCATGGCAGGTGGGCTGTCTGCAGTGTGATCAGTCTTTGGCTCGCCCATATCTATACCGCCTGGGCTAGTTGGGACAGAGTGAAGGATTTTGTTCCCCCCCACCTCTGTTTGTTGACATAGAACATGGTGTTGTGTTGTCCATTTGGATAAGTACAGTCTGACCTATTATGTTCGATTGGAAAGGAATCCAGTTTGTATCTCCAGGTAACCGATGTGTTTTACTGCATCTGTGTTTTGTTCCAAAATACCCGTACCTTCAGGTTGCCCGTGTGTGCTCCCCAACCCTTGTGGGGTGTGTCCATTGTATTGGTCAGTGTAGGAGCAAGTGTGTTGAATGGTCTCCCCATGTTCTCTTCAGTTGATTTCCACCATAGAATTTTCTTTTCTGTGACATCCACAAGATTTACCCCCACCCCCCCTTGCTCCCGGTGACTTGAGACCATTTGTTGCAATCCATTGTTGAATGGAAAGCATATGCAATCTTGCATGTGTTATGAGTGGGATGCACAAAGCCATCATGCGTTTCATGACAGTCCTCACTATCAGAGCAACTGCTCTGGTAAAGACGAATCTGTTCTACGATAACCTCTGCTCTCTTCCGGACTGGATATGCTCACGCAGTCCTAGAGTTTAAGGTTGCTCTCAGTAACACCTTTACTTGTTCCAGTTATGGCGAGTATTTCTTGGGATTTATTGTGAAACCAAGGCGTTGCAGTGTGGCAATTACTGCTTGTACGTCCTTGTGACATCTTTCTTTTGATTGAGCCTTTACTAGACAGACTAAATACGGGTAGACATGGATTTGTCGTCTTAGGTAGGGCTGATACCGCAGCTAAGCACTTTGTGTAGATTTTATACCAAATGGCAGCTCCCTGAACTGGTGGTGCACCTTTGTCCAGAACAAATCTGGGGTATTTCTTGTGTCTTTGGTTCATGGATATGTGTAGATAATCATCCTTTAGATCTAGGGTGGCCATATAATCCCCCTTCCCTAGGAGTGGTATTACTCCTTGCAGTGTTGTCATCTTAAAGTGTTGTGTACGGATAAACTTATTTAGAAATCTGAGGTCTAGGATTGGCTTCAAAGTCACATTTTGTTTTGGCACCAGAAAGTAGGGACAATAGTTTCCCTTGCTTTTTTCTCTGGCTGGGACCTATGGCTCTCTTTGTGGAGGTTCTTGAATACATCTTTGCAATATCCATGACGAATTATGTTCCAAACTCAACTTTGAGGTACTTTTCCCCCCACTTGTGAATAATCCCCTTTTCCTGCCTCAGACAGGTGTTTCATAGTGGGGTTGGACGTTGCTCAAGTCACTTGCTTGTTGGTCCTCCCCTCTCTGGAAGGCTGGCCTCATCCCCTTCCTTTTCTTCACAGGGTGTTGACACTGGTTTGATGTTTGCTGCGTGGTGTGACGTGTACTGCCTTGTGGCTGCTGTCCAAATATGAAGGGTGCCCTACCTGCAGTCTCCTGGTTGCAGTTCCTCTTTTCCTGAAGGAAACCCTGAATTGCACTTCCCCCATTGCTTTCACCGGCTCATTATCCTTCTTGAATTGCTCATGGGTATCATCCACTACCGGGCTGTACAGGGTGTCACTTATGAATGGCATATTGATGATTAAGGCTTTCACCTTTGGCGTGAAGCCGGATACTCTGAACCTGGTTGTTTTTTTTGCAGAGTTTTATATAGCGCGAACTAACCCGAACCGAATCAGGTATCAGAGCGCTTTGCATATTTTCCAGTTACGTTACATGAGGACATACTGCTGGCAGTATCTGCTACATCTAATGTGGACTTAAGGAAAAGTATTAGCAATGGTTTTTCCTTCCTGCATTACTGCGTTGGCCCTCTTACGGTATTCCTCTGGGAGGTGTTGCATGAGGGAATCCATCTTGTCCCATTGCTGGTGGCCGTGGCAGTTCAAGAGAGCTCTGGAGTTGGCAATCCTCCCTTGGGAGCTGCTTCTCTCTCCATCTTTCTTTCCACCAAATCAAGTCTCTTACTTTTTTTTCTGGTGGAGGCCCGTGGATGTAGAGGTGTTGTTTCTTTGCCTAACGGTCGTCACTATAATTGAATCCGCTAGAACATTTCCCTTAATGTATTTAGTGTCCTGAGTGGAATGCTTGCACTCCTTTTCTACTCTTGGTGTTACAGCCCTTGCATTGACGGGCTAACAAAAAGCCGGCTTCCCTTGGTCTGGGATGCTAGGGAGCATGGGCAAGTATAGGTTTCTCTTTTCTGAGGGCATTAATGTTTCAAGGAGGAAACAGGAATCCTCATTTTCCTCCTCAAGCTGCACCCCATATGTCTCATCAGCCATCTTAATAAGCAATAGGTCGTCTGGTGGAGATGGTCTAGAATGCCAGACAGGTAGTCTTTTGCTTCAATGGTCAAAGGTTTGGCAGGAATATGGAATTCCTTCAAGGAGTCTTCAAATTCATTCTTCCTCTGCAGAAGGACAGCCATTTCGGCCTCGAGCCTTCTCTTCTGCCAGACATCAAGCGTTTTATGTTCAGCGTGGAGGGTCTGTCTCTTTTTTGGCACAGAGAGGTCTTGCCCCCATCAGTATTCATTGATCGTGATCAGTGTGGCTCTTTTGGTTTTGGCTGACCTTTGGTCCACAAGTGCTTTGAAGCCGAAGATGCCTTTTGGTATTTATTGCCTGAGGGCTTACCATCTACGCCTTTCGGCGGTTTATTAACCATGGATTTCTAGTCTGTCTTTCACCTCCTTTTCCGACGCTTGCCTCTTTTCGGGGTTGGCAGCGTAGATCTCGATGTCCGACTCCCCTCCATGAGCTGTGTCCACCTCATTGGCGTTCTCCTCGTCGTCACTGGATAAGCAGAGGTCCTCGAGCAATACCTAGATCTTCTGAGTGCTGGCCATTGTTTAGTGCTCTAGCCTCTGTTGACGTACCTTGAGAGTCTTCGGTACAAATACTGAGCAGGGCCAGTCTTTGTCCTTGCGGTTTTTCAGGAGACAAAGTTTGCAGACTTCCATTGAGGTCTCTGTGCAAACTTCTGGTGGCAGTTGGGGCCAAACTTAAAAAGGGTGTTGTCCATTACCCTTACCCGCCTATCTCTTCTTTATTCCCTGACCACGTGGTGAAGAGCAGCAGGGTCTCCCATTGAATACCCTTCTATGTTTGTTGCTCTTCTCGCAGCCTTTGCCAATTTTGTCAATTTCCTTACTTTTTTGATTCTTTCTCAAAATGTCTTCAGTGCTCCTCAGTCGTGCTACCAGACCTAACAGCGGAAAAAAAGAGTGAAGATGTGACTACGCACAGGAACTTCAGGAGCACCGTCTGACGTCACAGGGGATGAACATACCATTAAATGCTGGTTGCCGAAGCTCACAATAAAAAAACCTAGAACGATTCTGGACTTACATACTAGATGGCGGAAATAATGCACAGCATGTGAATAAAGAAAATAATTTATGCTGCAAAACATCTGGTAAATTTATCAGTTTGAACCGCTGTATTTTTATAAATCTGTTACAAATCTTAGGTACAGAATAGGCCATACAGTCTTGCTTAGGGACTATAAAGAAAACAGAGTACACACCTGGGTTTCTGTTCTAGAGCAGAACCATATAGCATCTTTCTCAGCAGTTTCTCAGCAGTTCTTGTATTTCTGCTTGCAAGATTGCAAGATTTTTAATTGTTTTTAATTGTTCCTTTTTGTACCCCTGGTACATTGGGGGCTTTGGAGGTTTTTGTTCCAAATCTCTGCAATAGCCTTGTCTTATCCTTAGAACGCACGTATCTGTGGTAATGGACTTCTAGTTGTTTAAGAAGTCCTTTAAACCCCCCTTCCCCACACACAGGTGTTTTGCCCAGTAGGCACTGTGTGCATGTCACTGTGATTAATCAGAGGCAGATCCTCAGGAGTTACCGCCCCTTAATATTCCACGGTCTCAAAATGGGTATTTGATTGCTGCCACTCTGTAGACTGAGAAAACTCTGTCTTTGTGCCAGCATGTTGTGAACCTTTTTTCCACAGCACGGATGGAGGGATTCCCTTTTTGAAGTAAACACTTACAGGGCTTTCACTGCGGTTTCAGGTTACTTTCCTTATTGCCTCCATAGTCGGATTCATCCACGGACCAAAAAGTTGTTTCCTGTGAGGGGCATGTCAATGATAGTTGACTGGATCGCTGGCATGAATCCAGAGATACACACCACGCACACCTCCTCAGAAATGTGCCCATTGCGAGCAGCCTGCACGCTGCGTCAGCAGGGTATAAGGCCGATTTAAAGTAGGAGTTGATAATGTTTTTGCCTTCTTCAACCGGACTATTAGTACTCTTCTGGTATTCCTCTGGGATGTGCATCCTCCCAGTATTGGTGTCATTTAGCAGGTCATAAAATCTGTAGCTACTGGTCTTTACATTCTCCTGCCTTCAACTTTTTTCTTTCCATGTCCAGCAGACTCCCTGTAGATGCTGGTGACATGCCACTCTTCCTCACATTGGTTACTCTCTGTAAGTCTACCTCAACAAGTCCCTGGATATATTTAGTGTTCCGAGTGCATGATCTATATTTATATTCTATTGAAAAAGTTACTGCTTTTGAAGTTGCTGGTTTAAAGAACACTTTCTTACCCTGTTGCAGAATGTTCGGTAACATGGGAAGGAATTATATTCTTCGGTACACAGGGCTAAACATTTCCTTCTTTCTCTACCTCCATTTCTACTCCAAAGCAGTTCGCTGCTTCACCAATGTTGGAGGTTTCACTGTCTTTCCTTAGTGGCTTTCACTCCTTCGCCTTTGCACTTTCTTCCTCAGAAGTCACAGATTCTTGTTGGTGCTTTTTCCACTGACCTATTAGGAAGGGAATTTTCCCGAGCACCCCCAACTGCAAGATTTTCCAGCATTAAGGGCTTGATCTTCTGTGACTCTACAGTTTCACTCAAAGACTAGTGCTGTGGTGTCTGAGGTGTTGGCCTGGAGGTCTTGCCTTTTGACACCTAGAAGGCATTTCCAGCATATGGCAGTGTAGGGTCTAGTCATAGTGGTCCTCAACTCCATGTGAAATAGCCACAAGGTCTGTGCCTCCGAGCTTCCTCAGCCATCCTCGATGTCAGACAAACCCATCTTTGGAGCACCCCCCCCCTTTTTGCTTCTCTAGCTTTGACAGCCAAGCCATGTTTGTAGTGGCCCAATGCGCATGAAAAAACAGCGAGTACATAAAATCATCCTCCTCCTTACTCTCTTGGAAAGCAGAACATACAGTCTTTATGCTGCTCCTTTAGGGCAAACGTGCTGAGGCAGTTCAAGGTCAAATTTTCAAAGCGTTTGAATACTCTAAAATGGCACCTGGCCAAAAAAAACTCTCTCCAGTGTCAGTCTCGAGTTACTTGTCTTGAGCGCTTTCAAGTTTTTACACGAGGTATGCACAACAGATTGTGACAAAATTATCAGGATCTTTCACAATGAGACCTCCTTGCCAATCTGGAAAAAAAATATTCTAAGCTCCTGGGCAAGCACATAGGCACTGTGGGGTTAAGGTAACACTCTGCCTGTGTTGATACTCACTAAGAAACGTCGTACAACAGAAACATTTCTGGGCCCAACCCTTAAAAGGCAGAAATGTGTAAAGATAATGAAACTAGGAGATATTTCATGCTGCAAAAACTTTAGTCGTTACATGCATTATAACTAAAAAGGGTTCTAATGCTGTATTAAGTATACTTTTAAGGAGGAGGCTCCTCCTCCTCCTCCTCCTCCTCCTCCTCCTCTAATTCGAAGGCGAGGAGCTGAAAACGCGGACACCGCCCCTCCATCACCTTCCCAGGGACGTAGTAGCAGAGCAGTGAGTGGCAGAGGCCGCGCATAGTGCACGGCATTTTGGACCTTTGTGTGGGGTTGTGGGTCTCCCTACAACTGAAAGCCACGATCGTGACCTACGCAGTGGTGTGCTCATCTCACACGGAGATGAGTGTGACCAGATCCGTGCACCAGGTTTGTCCACCACAAGGGAAGTTGAGTGCTTGTGCAACGGGTGGTTGCGCCATTATTCCTCCTTGCTCCCTCGCCTTGGGATTCACCTGATGACTAATGATCTGAGACTGGGACACCACACCACGCCGTGTTGGTGGCTGGTGGAATTCACCGCAACAAGCTTGGTGGGAGACGTCGCCCAACTCCAGGGGGAGATCCGAGACATACAGACATTCGGTAAATTCACTGAGCTCAAGTTGGACGATTATGGGGGGCACCTTCGGCGCAACAATCTACGTATTTTAGGGGGGCCGGAAAAAGCAAAGGGGCAGACCCCGGATCTCTTCGTGGAAGACCTTATCCTAAATCACCTACAGCCCAAGGGCCTCAGTAGATTCTTTGTCATCGAAAGGGCGCACAGGGTCCCTGGTGGTCGTCCAAAGCCAGGGCCACACCGAGTCTGATGCTACCAAGAGTACTGAATTTCCAGGACAGGGATGTGATCCTTCAGAACGCCAGAATGGGGGCTGCTTTCCGTTACGATAACGCGGACATCTCCTTCTTCCCGGACTTCACGCAGAGGGTGCAGAGGGAGTCTGATGCTACCAAGAGTACTGAATTTCCAGGACAGGGATGTGATCCTTCAGAACGCCAGAATGGGGGCTGCTTTCCGTTACGATAACGCGGACATCTCCTTCTTCCCGGACTTCACGCAGAGGGTGCAGAGGCACAGACGGACATTCATTATGGTTAAGAAGAAACACAAGGAGAGAGGCTTGAAGTACTCCATGCAGTTCCCGGCGCGTCTTCGTGTTGAGGCAAAGGGACGAACCTGGTTCTTCGAACAACCGAAGGAAGCGGCTGACTCGATTGAGCGCCGGACGGATCGAGCCTCAAATAATCGCAGTGGTGGTAATGAGAAAAGGTCCCAGCCCCACGGCCGGGGGTTGGATGGACGTTGTAACTCCGCTAAATGGACTGAATCCCAGGATGTACTGAGACAGGTAACGGGTCACGCTGTGTGGCCGATCTCCAGGTGGGGGGGGAGGGGGGGGTCTCCCCCCTAATGGTTGACACCTAGAACTGTGGTGCGTGACTCTTTGGGGACCTTCAGTTTGAGGGGGGGGGGGGGGGGGGGGGGGGGGAACAAGGGAGCGGTATGCAGCGTCCCTACACTTTCTACTTTTAGTTCACCAATAGGGTGACAGGCACCCTGCAAGTTTTCAAATGGGCCGTTCTACGCCCAGAGTGCAGGGCAGCAGGGTGGGGGGTTGGGGGTTTATGTTCGTTTGTAGTTATGGTTTTAACACGGCATTATGTTTTGAATCTATCGCAGAGAACACGGAGACTTACTCATTATCCAATGAGTGCACAGGGGGACAAAAATGCTAAAATATGGAGTTGGAATGTTAACAGGCTTGGGGACAAGATCAAACGCAGCGTGGTTATCCAATATATTAAATGTCAGGCCCCTGATATTGTCATGCTTCAGGAAAGAGACCAGGTCTATAATTCTTGTAAAGCGATACACAGATGGGGATATAAAAATGGTAGCACATGCAGGCTTTATTTCCAGCTCGCGGGGTGTGGGCATCATGATGAAAAATTCATTCGCGCTTGCTCTAAGTTCCACATGGATGGACGATCGGGGCAGATACATAGGGGTGACGGGCATATGGGAAGGGCGGATTATAACACGCTGGTCCGTTTACGTTCCACCAGGCTTGCAAAACACCACCTTTAAAGATCTAGGCGCTATTCTACTCTCCATACCAGATGGCCTGTTAGTCCTCCGGGGCGACTTCAACTCGGTTGTCTAGGGCACACTTGACCAACATCCCCCGCGGGAGGTGCGGCCATCTTCCCGCTGGCTGCCTGATTTCCTGAGGCCATGGTGTTAGCAGATGGGTGGAGAACAGATTGACATTATGGGGTACACCATAGCCTTTCCCACATACATTACTGCCTAGTCCCCGCCTCACAATGTACCCACATCCACGAAATCAAGCACTTAGCCAGGGGCATCTCCAACCACTCGCCGGTATGGATTCACATAGTCCTCAACCAGCTTAGAGTGGGAAGACTCGCCCCAATTAACCCATGATACCTTTGGGATCCAAAGATCCACAAAGACATCAAAGCCATAGAAAACTACTTCTTAGAAAATGAAGGGTTCGGGTCCTCATCCCAGACATTATGGGAAGCTTTTAAGACTAATCTGGGGTCAGGCCTTGTCTTTGATCTCTGGAATGAAGAAAGATAAACAAAAAGAAATCTCGGACATCAAGGCCGAGATCTCCACCGGTTGGAAAGAGACCTAGAAACTGGAATTACGCCAGAGAAACTTCACTCACTGAGCCTACAACAAGCTGCAATGCTGGGTAACTTTTTTTTAACAAGAAACACAAAACTGGCATTGCCCAGAGGGGGGCGGGGGAGAGCATTCCTTTGAAGTCTGAAGCTCTCGCTGTGGCGGGTCTGATGCGTGCGACAAATGGTGGTTTGTGAGGTGGGGGGGGGGCGGAAGGGATTCCTTGGGAGCAAATGGGTGTGAGGCTACGTGAGTGAGGCCAAGCGCGCGCTGGCGAAGCGTTACGCTTCAATAGATCACATGCATTGGGAGGAATCCGCTTGTTCAAGAGAGTTTGTTTCCCCTGCAATAGATTCGAGCTATTAATCCCTGCGGGATAGAATAGTTGAGACCTAAAAAGGAATAGAGGCACATATGACTGATCGGGGCACCAGAGCAAGCAGCATTACAGCCGTGAGGGGAACGGCATCAGAAGCACCTCACCTCTTGACACCCGCCGTGAGGGGAACGGCTTGCACATATGCCGCCAACCACCCGGTGCTGCAGCAGCTGGGGAACTACATCACCCAGCTGCCCCGGGCTTGGACGCGGACGAACTGACGCCTCAAACGCACCCGGAGGCGCCTTATCTACAGGGAACGCCTCTTGACCCGCAAGTCGCGCCCGGGAGAAGCCCGGGACAAGGGCGGGCCATCTGTGGCCGTCCGGGGCAGGAAGAGGCAGGGCTGGGCCACCCTTCTAAGATCCCGGAAAAGACCTGACCAGGTACTGTTGACTTTGACTTTGTATCACGAACAATGGGGAAACGGAAAAGTACGGAAGGGGGACTGAATGCTCCAATTAAAGTTAAAAAGCCAAGGAAGTCCAAGAAAGCCGTAAAACACGCAGGGGAAAACTGTCATGAGCCGCATTGAGGGGCTGGTGGAGGACTGTGAACTCCTACTCAGGACAGATGACTTGTTAAACGGGAATGTTGATGCAAATGAGGGGAGAGTTACTGAAGAGCTAAGGGAGACTGGTTAACATGGCTCTATAGTAATCCCGGATATGTTCTCAGGGAAAAAGCATGGCAAGAGTGTCCCCGCAGAAGTAACTGATACCCCATGTTCAAACGTGATTGTTAACATAGATTTAGAATCAGTAGCAATCTGCCCACCAGTAATTGAGCCTATTATAGTTTGTAAAAACAGGTTTTCTGTGTTAGCTAATACTGACACCCCTGATGCTGAGACTGTGGCCCAATTAAATTCACTATGTCCCCCACACTCGGTCCCAGGAATCGTGAATATGGAACAGCGGGGGGGGGGGGGGGGGGAGAGGGTGTATAGAACCCTCTTTGTCTTCCACTACTCAAGGGGCCAATAGTGTTGCCTTAATTAATATAGTAAACAAACTGTGTAAGACAATAGAGGACATGCATTTAAAGATTGAGGTTCTAACCAGTACAGTAAATAAAGCCATATCTGGGAGAGGTACATGTTCAAACTGCTGCATGGTAACAAAAGCAGGGTCTGATAAATCGTTAGCCCACCGTAATGAGTCAGGGACAGGTACTCTGATGAAGGGGGGGGGGGGAATAGAAATGAGCAAAGCAAGGAAGGAGCACTGAATAATGGGATGGTGAAAGGAAGTAAGAGGCCTTTGCTGGCCCAACCCAAGGTGGTAGTTGTGCTCCCAAACACAAAAGCGAGAGATATTTCATCTGCCCCTAAATCAGGATATAATGCCAAAACCAATACACCCCCCCCTTAAGGTAGGACGACTTTTTTTGCCACCAGAAGCAAATGACCTAGTGGTAGTTCTTACGGGTGTACCACCGTTGAAAGCTAATATCCATGAGTCAACTGAGGATCTAGTGAGGAAGACAAAACATTGGATAGATTGTAACCAGTGGGGCAATAACCTCAAAGTATCGCCTCACATCATGATGGCAAGACGCATAGCATGGGTAGGACCTAATGCAAAGGAAATTGAGGGCGACTGCTTAGTTGTTAACTTTAATAGAGTGGATTTAGCAGGGAAGATATGTAGGACCTCCCACCTTAGGGCTCAGGGGGGTATTAAGGTTTTACCCCTGACCTTTTTCTATCCACCAATTAGAGGGAAAAATCAAAATACTTTGGTCCCGAGGGAAAAACGAGGCCTAGGGGACACCCTACCCAGACCCGGTCAATTTGCAAACAATGTAAATAATGGGGGAATAGTATCTGGCCCTCAACTTGCAAGGAGTATAGTAAATGCGCGAGGGGAAACACAGATTGCATCATTTACCACTCTTGATGAGAATGACTGACTGGATATAGGGATTCTAAACAAGTGTAGTCAAAGTAGTAGCCATCCAGAGATTTCCAATCCCCAGGAGCAAAGTGAATTAAGTAGGCCCAAACTCGGTATCTTGAGCTGGAACATCGCCGGCCTAATATATAAAAAAGATTATCCTAAATGGCTGGAAATGATTAAGCAGTTTGTAGGGCTTCAGGAAACCTGGGAGCCGGAGGTAGACTGGCGGCTGGATGGTTATACATCCTTTTCCAATCCAGCGGAGTTGGTTCCTTTCGGTAGAGCCAAATGGGGGCTCCTTTTGTTGTTTTCTGTGAAATTACCGTGGCTGTATCAAAGGGTTGAAGTAGGCACACCCCACTGCCTAGCAGTGGAGATGAGGGACCGTAAAACTTTTATAATTCGCCAGATTGCTTGAATGGTACTGAACATTTGTTGATTTATAAACTATTTTTAGAGGATTATATAGAAAAGCAAACCACTTATTACCCGATTATTCTTTTAGGGGATTTTAACATACACCCGTGTGATCAGGATTGCCAGGGGGATCTGGAGAGTCCACAGCCTATCCCACACCCCATTTTGAGCATAATAGACAGGGGGAATGCTTGAAGGAAGTTCTAGCGGCAGTGGATCTCTATGAACCCAATACATCTGAAAAAATTTACAGGACCCCGACGTTTACTGGCAGGGGTAGTAGCACTGTCATTGACTATATGTTTTTGTCATCTTTATTGTTGTCCAGTGTCACTTTTTATGGGGCAAGATACTCACATTTTAGTGATCACAATCCGATCTTTTTGGAATTAAATAATGAATGTGGTCTGGTGCAACTCGGGAGACACATGAGGGTAGAGGTTAGCATCAAACCAACTGATCAAGGAAGAAGGATAAAATGGACAAAGATAATCCCGGAGATTTTTTTAGACACCCTTTTTTTGTCGATAAAGGATATGTTGAATATATGTCTGGATACTATATCTGGAGGTATGATCATCGAGGCATTCACTGCCATTTGTAAACAAATATCCTCGAACTTAATGACCCCGGTAAAAAGGGGGCAACAAATGGCCGAGAAATGGTTGACACTACCTGTTCGCAGGCACATAGCCTTTTAATGAGAGCCATTAAACAGACCCCACAAAATAGGATTAATGTGGCTATACTTAGAAAGGACTACAAGCTAGCTGTAAGGGCCAGGAAAAAGGACATTAGAACGGAAGCTTGGGAGGCCTTGATGTCGGCTGATGTCTTCAAGAATAGCCGTAGCTTTTGGGAAATTGTAAATAAACCATTCTTTTCCGAAAATGGCAACAACGTGGTAGAATGTAATATCACCGAGGCACAATGGCTAGAACATTTTGAGGCTATATATGAGACCCCTATATTGTCTGATCCTGCCCCTTGCCTGTTCCAAGAGATGCAAACCAGCCTCTGAGTTTTAAAGAGGAGGAAGTAGCCTTGGCCATCAAGGCCATGTCTAGCAACAAGGCCCCAGGCCCAGACGGCGTTCCAGCCGATCTATATAAAACACAGCCAGTTTTCTGGGCACAAGTTCTGACCAAACTTTTTAACACTGCAGCAAAGGGAAATCACCCACCATCCTGGGCCACGTCTATTATAGTTCCTATCTTTAAAAAGGGAAACAGAGGAGATGCCGGATGTTATAGACCAATCTCTCTAATTGATTCGGCCGTTAAGGTCCTGGGGAGAGCGGTCTTAGGTAAAATGAAAGGATGGCTAGATGAGAATAATGTAATATCAAACTCTCAATATGGTTTTAGAAGTGGCAGGGGGACTCAAGATCAGTGCCTCAATGTATCCCTGTTAATTGGCAAATATACCTCAGCCAAAAGGAGAGTACTCCAGCTGGCATTCATGGATTTATCGTCAGCTTCTGACCTGGTAAACAGGTCAAAGCTCTGGACGATCCTCCTAGAGATGGGGATGGAAAAAAGTCTCCTCCACTTCCTAGCTGACCTGCATCAGAACCTTACTGCATGGGTGAGGATCGACCAAGATGGGAACTGCACTAGGCACTTTAGTTCTGGGCGTGGAGTATGACAGGGTTGTATTTTGGCACCTTTGCTTTTTACTCTTTATATTAATAATTTAGGTAAGTTTTTAGATATAGCCAGCTTAGATGTCCCCAAAATTGGCCAGGAGCGTTGCCCGGTGCTTCTGTACGCCGACGATGCGGTTTTATCGCGTGCAGCAGTCGGCCTACATAAGCTGCTGGTGGGATTGGTAATTTTATGAATTCCTTGGATTTAAAGGTAAATATAGCCAAATCACACGGAATGAGTATAGGTCGTCAGAGCAAACGATCTTGCCGGACTCTTTACTGTGAAGGATTCAAAGTTACTAGGATAACTCCTTTTATGTATTTGGGGGTTCTCTTTGATGGGAAAGGAACATGGGCTGCCCAACACAAACTAAAGGTTAATGGCATGGCTAGGGCAATTGCTGCCGTAAATGGGTTTGATAAACGGTTAGGAACAAAACCTGTTGAGGCAATTGTGAACATTTATAAAGCTAAATGCATTGCAATTGCCACATATGGCTCCTCTATCTGGGGGTATAGACCCATGGAGGTGATACAGCTAGAGGAGAACAAATTTCTACGGGGTATATTATCGGTTCCTCAATCAACACCCACCTATGCTGTACACCAGGAATTGGGGGTGGCTTACATAACAGATACACTTAGGCTGGCGCCAGTCATTTTCAGGCTTATCCCGAATTAGACCTTAATCATAAATTGATCCGGGATTGTCTCACTTTGGATTATGCACACAAGATTAGGTAGCTTGTTTATGTAAGGGAAACACTGGTAACTGTTGGTCGACAGGACCTCTATAATGAACCCGGGATGATTACGAAAATGGATCCCAGCAGGGTGAAGAAACAGCTTTTAAATTTGTGGGCAGTACAAAGGGAGGAATTGGAGTTGAAAAAAAGTAACGCTAAAAGCACATTATCTTTTAAAAAC
The DNA here is from genome assembly GCF_964261635.1 of Lissotriton helveticus. Taxonomy (NCBI): domain Eukaryota; kingdom Metazoa; phylum Chordata; class Amphibia; order Caudata; family Salamandridae; genus Lissotriton; species Lissotriton helveticus. The sequence continues at coordinate 1,482,557,149 of NC_136065.1, forward strand.
TACGCCGTCAATGGAACCTTATTTGAAAACTGTGACCAGGCCTTTACATCGCATACTCCTTGCACGCTTTCGTTTTAACTTAATTCACCTTTCGCTAGGCAACTCCAAGGGGTGGTGCAGGCTGGAAGAGCTAGGGCCATGCATCTGTGATAACTTCTCAGTCCAGGACACAATGCATTTATTAATGTTCTGTGATTTGTATAGTGACATCAGGAAGAGGTTTCTTTCTCCCCTACTAAAAAGCAAGGGTTTTATCCAAGTTAAGCCAGCCTTAATGTATTTACAGCTATTAAATGATCCCAATGAGATTTTTTATATAGACAGTTTCCTTATGGCAGCTGTCTGGCTGAGAAATAGCAGTGAGGAGAGACCATAACTAATGAGGTCTTATTCCTGATTTTATCTTTTTATACATTGTTTTTATGATTGGTATTTTAAAATGAGGTTTATATTAAATATCTTGGATGTATTGTCACTTTTGCCCTGAAATGCACTTTACCTGACCAGTACTGTATCGCGTTCTTTGCACATAGATTGCTAATGCCGGATTGTATTATACTGTGGACACTTTATATTGTATTTTTGCACATATATGTTTGTATTTAGTCTTTGTACTTTTATGGTTTTAACTTAACCGAATAAAGTGGTTTGACTGACTGACTGACTGATCGGGCTAAAACTCTGGGAGGGAAAGATTGGGCAGAATATACGACCTGGGAGATAAAGCAGGGAAACTCATAGCCTGGCTCGATAAAAAAAAAAAAAAGTGTGGGCGAGCAGACTGGTTCCTGAGCTCAGACGATGGAGACATTCCCCTCACAGATCTGCAGGAAATAGACAAATTCGCCAGTCATTTCAGTGCTGTTTATACAGCCGTAGCCCAACACACTGAAGAGGACTCTCATGAATTACTACAAGACATTAGGCTCCCCAAACTCTCTTTGGACTAACGTAATTTTATGGAAAGTGCCTAGACAAAAGATGAAATGGCGCAGGCAATCCGATCTTTAAACTCAGGGAAGGCCCTTGGTCCCGAAGGAATCCCCATCAAGTTGTACAAGCTTCGACCCGATAAACTTGCACCATATTTAAAATATTTGTTTGAGGAATGGAGGGAGGGACACTACCCAGGGAACAGAGTACTGCCACCATAGTCACCATACATAAAGAAGGTAAAACTAAGACCAACTGTGCCTCGTACAGGCCGATTTCCCTTCTGAATGCAGAGCCCAAAATTCCGGCCAAGCTCGCGGCCAATCGCCTGGTCAAAACAATTGGGGGCCTAGTTCACCCAGACCAATCCGGCTTTATGCCCCACAGAAATACAGCCTTGAATTTGCGTAGAGTCCATGAACTGCTGGGTAGAGCAACCAGCTATGATCGTATCCTTGGACGCAACCTTCGCATTCAATACTATTGAATGGCCTTATTTCTGGGCAGTATTGGCAAAGATGGGATTTGGCCCAAACTATATCCAGTGGGTACACCTCTTGTAAAAATGAGCACTTGGCACAAGTGATGGTCAATAACAAACAGTCAGCCACATTCATGCTCAGTCGTGGGACCCGTCAGGGGTGCCCACGGACCTGAACGCTCATCCGACACAATGGATCACACTGGGGTTTATGCTTGCCAAAAGGCGCAGCTCAATCACCCACAATAGAAGACTGAAAAAAATACCTTGATTGGTTCATGAACAGGGAAAAACGGGTATTTGGCCAAGGGCTGCCCGAAAAAGTGGTCCAGCATATTGAGCCCTTGTAACGTATATTGTAGAGAGAGTTGTCAACCACCTCGTAGTATTGAACAAGATGCTCTCATCACCCCGTAACATCTCCTCATTGGGTAATGCTGTAAACAATTTTCACATGTCATAGCAGTGCACAATTTTGTTGATTCCTCTGTATTGTATATCTGACACCGATGTATGTTGATAAAAAGATTTATGAAAAAAAGTATACTTTTAAGATGATTTGTGGAGGGGGGTTTTAAAACATTTTTTATTGTGAGCATAAGGCCAACATTTTCAGACAGCAACAAGTAGTTTTCCTGTGGCTTTCAATAATTAAAAAAATTTAATGAAAAAAAAAAAAAACACCATTGCACTAGCTTGCCAAAACCAGACTTACTGGCTTTACCTAAAATTGTAAAATCTGAGTTAGGAAAAAAACTGGTGTAGAACCCTTGTGTAGAGAGTGGATTTCAGTCACGTTAGCTTAAGCAGAGAAACTCTCTGCAAGGTCTGTACAAGTGATATTGATTATTTTCAGGCACACTAATCTTACCTCGTTCAATTTATCAGCAAAAGTTGCTACGCTGGGTCCAAATTTCTTAATTCCATAAATGATGGCAATACCGATAGATGCAGCAGCAATGGTTTCATGGTTAATTACATAGATTTCTTTAGAAAGCAGGTATAGCAGAAGCCCAGTGCCCAGCATATAGGGACCTATTGACATAAGAACATAAAAATCTTTAAATGAAGCTAAAAGTTTTTTTCCTTTTTTTTTTTTTTTTTTTTTTTTTTTTTTTTTTTTAAAGGTCCACCTTACGACATTCATTGACAACAAAAACAGCTATCTAGCTGCACACCAACACAATAAATAAATTTAAAAAAGAGACGTATATGAATATACAGTCACATCTTAATGAAAATGGGGCTATGGCAACCAAAGGAATCAATCCAATCATAAATAATGATTTTACATCTTCAACTTGGGGAAGCATGCAAATTGTAAAACCTTCCACTAATTTATTAAGAAGGTTCACTTGAAAAATGTGTTGCACATTTGATTACCGATGAGCAGTACCACAAAATAAGAAACTTCCTAAAGCTAATATTTTATCTCCAGCTTAAATTGGTGTAGTATGAATGGTTCATGTCTGTTCTCCCTTCTACTGTAGAACTCAGTTTCATTAAATGGTTAACTGGATACTCTTTTAGATAATAACTGTCTTTCCAAAAAATTACAAATCCTTCAAGTTGCCAAGTTGAGAGGGTGATTTGTAGTTCTATTCTGTATTAATGCACCCAAACAGCCACATAACTAAAAGGGAACATGTGAAACTTTACTTTGTTCGAAACATGATGGCTTTCATTACCGATATTTTACTGCAGGCTAGTAAAATGAAGTGATTGAGAACACTTGCAAAGAACACGCTTCAATGCATCAACAGGTGCCCTGGTATAAAATACCAGTTAAACATTTCCCTAGCAACCTAATAAAAGGGTTTTAAGGAGTGAGAGTACTTCTGACGAGGTAGCATTGTTCATGCTACAGTAGTGAAGTTGAGATTCTGTAACATACAGAAGGTTTGCATGGTGCTTCCGAATTCCCACTCCAGGGCACACCACCACTCCGTCCTTCAGCAGGAAATATTTCGACAAAGCACATAACACAAACAGAGCGACCAGTGGTGGCCAGCATGGCTCGCGGATAGCTGGGCACAGCGGGGGGTATGGAGGGGATATCGCAATATAAAATTTAAAAAATACACTTACCTTGCCGCCGGGTCCCACGACTCTGCTCCCATGACACGACCCCCAGCCAGGGGCTGGAGTGGTGGGTATGTTCTCCACGCAGGCTGTACTGCAGCCTGCATGGATGACTGTTTTGGGCTGTCCGAGAGGGCCAATCTAACAGTCAATGCACACTTAAGGAGGGTTCTACCGCTTCTTCCCAGCTCTGCAGCCCCTCCCTGTAACGTAAAGCTGCCGCAACAAGATAAAATGACAATAACATTATGTCATATTATTTTTTCCATCTTCAAGTCGGTGGGGAGACGATCTGCCTTAAAGGAGGAACCGCCCCTATTTGCGACCATCCCCTCTGGACATTTTCCAACCACAAGATGAACATTTGCTGAAAACAGCCAACATAATTACTGAAGGAAGAAGACAGTCTAGACAGCTTAGAAAAAAGTGAGAAACTGTTCTCACCAAAAGATAAAGACATAAGTCAGCATGCATCAAAATTTGGCAAATGAAGACAAAAAATAAAAAATAAAAAAGAGAGAGACGAATGCCAGCCTAGAAGTCCTTTGATTAGACAGCAGTGATCAGTGAGTCCTAGCTCGGTCCACAAGAAAACCGTCCAAGATGATGCTACTGAGAAGGACGTTTGATTTATGCAAAGTAGAAATGTGCAACAGTTTAACTTTGTTAGTTTTGAAGTAGTTTAGGAGTCCAGTGAAAGGTACATGCGAAATAAGACTAACCTGTTTCTCTTTATAAGCACAAAGATCATTTGTTTTCATCTAAACTCAAATACTCAGCAATGCGTGCTCATTTAGGAAAGGTGCATTGTAGCCAAGGTATATGGTATTTATTTTGTAGAGAAAATCTACGCAAATGAGCAGTATAACATTATCAAATATAAAGCATTACAATTTGTGTGTTGTAGTTTATGTTCTGTAATTATAAAGTTCACCAGAAGTAGAGAAGGGCCTCAGGGTTAGTGTCGATACTGTGTAAATTGTAAAAACTCTATACACACAGGCGCTGTAGTTAAGGTGGTCAAGTACAATATTCCATTCCATTGTGCAGAATAGTAAGGCAAAAGTCCACACTGCATTATAAATTGAAATCCAAGAAAGTAGTTGCTCTACATGGAGACTCTGGATTTCGGGCATGTAGCAGAGACGTTTGACTACCAACTAATGGGGTTTTGAATGTCCTAGCCAACACTACTGTCGCAATGAAGGACATAGAAGGACGATGGGAAACAATTCCTCATGGTTCAGAGTAGGTTTCTAAATGAATGCAGGGATATTGTGCAGTTGAGCTTTGAACCAACACTGCCAAGTGTGGCAAAGAAAATCCACCATTCCATTTAGCAAGGAGATGGATAACAGGCGACAGGGCAGTTGGAGGAGTTGAGGGAGTTTGGAGCAGTTCGTGAAGGACAGCCGTTAGAGTGAGATGAGGGCTAACAGAAGAAGAGCCAGAGATTCCAGAGAGGACATATGCGAAGGTTTTCCACAGGCCTCAGCATCTGGACTGATTCTGCTTGTGTAGGGTTGGCAATTAACATCTCTACAGAATGAATTAGGCAACTACAGTCAGGGCCACTGGAATCGTATGGCAGGAGAATGCCAAATTATGTTACTGGGTTGAGTAAATTATGCAGCAATAAAAAAATTGTGGCGTAATGCGGCACATTTGGTAATAGTATTGCTTCTTTATTTCGTCATTAGGTTAAGCGTGAGCCAGCGCTGCTCTGGCAATCTGTTGTAGTAGAGTATAGAAGAGAAGCCCCGCCCATATTTTTCATTGGTTTGTGTCTTTGTCCTTTGTAAATGCTGGTGTCGGATTCCTTAATAGGCTTGTTAGTCTCTCCTTAGTACGGCCATGTTGTCATTTTAACTTCCCATAGCTACTGGACCCTTTACTTCGGCTGCTAAACTGTAAGTCTTATTTAGACTTGTAAGCACCATTTTTAAGAGTTTCTCCTTCGAGCATGACGAAGTGCTTTGCTCACATTCAGGGCGCCATGCGACCTTTCTCTTTTCAAGGGAACCAAAAACAAACATCACGTTTATTAACCCGTTGCGTGCTTCTGTCAGCCAACGGTTGTCGCACGCACTACCTCCGTAGTGCAGCGCACATCCGCTGGCTGGTGCGGCCCCGCCAACTCAAAGCCACCGCACCGCAGCTTAAATGAGTCGCTCCTAAAAACTCCTGCGGCACGCTGGGGCCACCAAACGAATACATTTAATGTACACGGGTGCCCGCTTTCAGCTTAGGAAAAAAAAACCAAACATCACGTTTATTTAAAGCGCCGCTCCCCCAGCAAGCTCTAAAACTCCCACGGCAAGCAGGGGCCACCATGCGCATACATTTTACGTACACAGGTGCCCGCTTTCAGGTTAGGAAACAAAAAACAAACATGTTTATTAAAGGTGCCGCTCCTCCTGCACTCCTGCGAGGCTACAAGGTGAGATGCTGCATACTTCAGCTCACCCAAACGCAGCCACGCAGTGCAAGGAATCTGTTTTTTCCCTCTCTGCATTCACTTGGAGGTAATCTCTTAATGCTAAAAATCGATAAAACCCAATATCCTGCCAGTCGCGTTGCAGGAGACCGCTCACATGTGCTCTTCTGCAACACCGGCCTGAACCCAGGGGCTTGGACATGGGAAACGTTCCTTCTCAGGCAAGCTTTCTGCTATGCGCATGAGAAGAATGATCTGGTTTTGCAAAAGGCTGAGAAGAGTTTACGTCTTCTCTTATAGCAAACAGAACAAACCAATTCCCTTATAGTTTTTTTTAAAGGAACACGTATAGCTTTAATGTTCATCACCTTTGTGGGTTTGGAGGCTGGGCTTGCTTTGGACTTCTTTCCATAGTACATGTACTTCTTTTCTGATTCTTTCAGACAGCAGTGGGTGTTATTTCCAGATTTTAGACCCGGGAAAATCAACAGGACACGCGAGTGAGGCAGCTGGTAAGTACAGTCTGGCAGAGCGTCTTTCATCCTCAGGGCAGCAGCTCCTGTCGCAAGAGACACCGGGTCTGCAGAAGAGTCATGAGCGTGTTACCTTGTGGTGTTCGGTTGTCACTGCTTTGAGACCAGAGGCCATTGCCTGACCAGGCTTGCTTGACCCCTTTTATTTCCCACTCCTCTGGACCATGCAGGTGGCTTCCCCTCCATCCTGTCCATGGCCAGTGGAGTAGTGTGGCTCACTGGTTAGAGGCGGCAGGCCCGAGAGCAGAAGTCGGCCCGGGACCAGGGTTCAATTCCCGACGCGGCAGGGTCGTGGACCTTGGTCAGCAGACTCGATAATTCTCGCTTCGGTGCTTACTCTAATCAGGGGTTCCACTCGGCAACTCTGGGCATTAGCTTGCCTAATCTCCACAACGGCCCCACCAATTCCGGGGATGCCTGGCTCCACCTTGGGGACCCCCAGCAAGGGACCATCCCACAGGGAAAGCCAGGATGGGTTCCCCAGAGTTATACAGCGCCAGGAGACCTATGGACGGGTAGCAGTGCGCTTTACAAGCTCAAAAACATTTGCATTTACATGGGTAAGGGTTCATAGTCCCTCCGAGTGTTTGATTCCACAAATGAATGGCAGACATAAATAACTTCGATAAAACCTGCCTGTCTTCTCTGTCCAACCCAAAATGTAAATCATAGACTTGTATTTGCTAGTTGCCCTTAAATGTATGTTGTGGTTTCTACAGGATTGCTTTTATGCCAAGCTGTTTGCAGTGTACTGGAATACTTTAACTGTGCCCCTCTGCATTAACGCTTTAGACCATTACAAACGTGAACACAGCTACAGCTGAACTAGGATTAGAACTATATATATTTGTTAGTTAACCTTCCAAAATTATCTGTGGGAATGTTTCTGTGCCCAGTTTCACAATCAATACTGTAAACCTTTTAGTGAGCTCCAGTTTGCATAACCAAGGCACTGTCCTAGTGAAAACAGATTAGATCTATTACATGTCTGTCACCAAGCTGTTGCCAGGCACTTTCCTGAAATTAGCAGGCTTCACCTTCTGTGTGTGAGCTATTTGAAATTTGTATTTTTATTAGAAATTTGGTAGTCCGTCACTGCTATACATTTCATCCTGCATTTTTATATCCTTTTTTTTGTATATTTCATTCATTCAAACCCCTTTACATTAACATAGTCCTACCTTTACTGTTCAGTTGTTATAAAAGATCATAATATATCATGTGTGCACTTTTTTCTTTAATCACTCTACTGCAAACAAAAAAAGTTAAATAGAAAACACTCATTTATCAATGCCTATTGTTTCAACTTCTAAAATGTGAGACCTATTGCATTGCAAATGCTCGTTTTTCAACTTGGTAACATTCTCTGGGCATTGGTTGCACCTTATTAGTACCAGTTTAACACCCAAATATATCATTAAGCAACATAAAAGGTGACCTGTCCAGTTTTGGAACGGGGTTTCCACCGCGCAGCAACACATTTGTTGCATATTTAGTAACTCTTAAACCGTTTGAGCTAGAAACAAAATACTTTTGGGGTAAAGTCTGCAGATTATGCAGAGGATGGATTATGTGGCAGATATGGCAAATCTATAACTAAGTAAACAAGCATTAGGAATGCATTAGGGCTCGGGTTTGTTTTAAGTTAGAGATAATGGCATTGTAAATGGCAATGTGTTTTAGGCACTACGCACTGCCACTACGCACTGCCACTACGCACTGCCACCACGCACTGCCACCACGCACTGCCACCACGCACTGCCACCACGCACTGCCACTCTGCACCACACGCCTCTGCACCACACGCCTCTGCACCACACGCCTCTGCACCACACGCCTCTGCACCACACGCCTCTGCACCACACGCCTCTGCACCACACGCCTCTGCACCACACGCCTCTGCACCACACGCCTCTGCACCACACGCCTCTGCACCACACGACGCCTCTGCACGACGCCTCTGCACGACGCCTCTGCACGACGCCTCTGCACGACGCCTCTGCACGACGCCTCTGCACGACGCCTCTGCACGACGCCTCTGCACGACGCCTCTGCACGACGCCTCTGCACGACGCCTCTGCACGACGCCTCTGCACGACGCCTCTGCACGACGCCTCTGCACGACGCCTCTGCACGACGCCTCTGCACGACGCCTCTGCACGACGCCTCTGCACGACGCCTCTGCACGACGCCTCTGCACGACGCCTCTGCACGACGCCTCTGCACTACGCCTCTGCACTACGCACTACGCCTCTGCACTACGCCTCTGCACTACGCACTACGCCTCTGCACTACGCCTCTGCACTACGCACTACGCCTCTGCACGACGCCTCTGCACTACGCACTACGCCTCTGCACGACGCCTCTGCACGACGCCTCTGCACGACGCACTACCACTCTGCACGACGCCTCTGCACTACGCACTACGCCTCTGCACTACGCACGACGCCTCTGCACTACGCACGACGCCTCTGCACTACGCACGACGCCTCTGCACTACGCACTACGCCTCTGCACTACGCACTACGCCTCTGCACTACGCACTACGCCTCTGCACTACGCACTACGCCTCTGCACTACGCACTACGCCTCTGCACTACGCACTACGCCTCTGCACTACGCACTACGCCTCTGCACTACGCACTACGCCTCTGCACTACGCACTACGCCTCTGCACTACGCACTACGCCTCTGCACTACGCACTACGCCTCTGCACTACGCACTACGCCTCTGCACTACGCACTACGCCTCTGCACTACGCACTACGCCTCTGCACGACGCACTACGCCTCTGCACTACGCACGACGCCTCTGCACGACGCCTCTGCACGACGCCTCTGCACGACGCCTCTGCACGACGCCTCTGCACGACGCCTCTGCACGACGCCTCTGCACGACGCCTCTGCACGACGCCTCTGCACGACGCCTCTGCACGACGCCTCTGCACGACGCCTCTGCACGACGCCTCTGCACGACGCCTCTGCACGACGCCTCTGCACGACGCCTCTGCACGACGCCTCTGCACGACGCCTCTGCACGACGCCTCTGCACGACGCCTCTGCACGACGCCTCTGCACGACGCCTCTGCACGACGCCTCTGCACGACGCCTCTGCACGACGCCTCTGCACGACGCCTCTGCACGACGCCTCTGCACGACGCCTCTGCACGACGCCTCTGCACGACGCCTCTGCACGACGCCTCTGCACGACGCCTCTGCACGACGCCTCTGCACGACGCCTCTGCACGACGCCTCTGCACGACGCCTCTGCACGACGCCTCTGCACGACGCCTCTGCACGACACCTCTGCACGACACCTCTGCACGACGCACTACGCCTCGGCACGACGCCTCGGCACGACGCCTCTGCACGACGCCTCTGCACGACGCCTCTGCACGACGCCTCTGCACGACGCCTCTGCACGACGCCTCTGCACTACGCACTACCACTCTGCACGACGCCTCTGCACTACGCACTACCACTCTGCACTACGCACTACGCCTCTGCACTACGCACTACGCCTCTGCACTACGCACTACGCCTCTGCACTACGCACTACGCCTCTGCACTACGCACTACGCCTCTGCACTACGCACTACGCCTCTGCACTACGCACTATGCCTCTGCACTACGCACTATGCCTCTGCACTACGCACTATGCCCTATGCCTCTGCACTATGCCCTACGCCTCTGCACTACGCCTCTGCACTACGCACTACGCCTCTGCACTACGCACTACGCCTCTGCACTACGCACTACGCCTCTGCACTACGCACTACCACTCTGCACTACGCCTCTGCACTACGCACTACGCACTACCACTCTGCACTACGCACTACGCCTCTGCACTACGCCTCTGCACTACGCACTACGCCTCTGCACTACGCACTACGCCTCTGCACTACCACTACGCACTACGCCTCTGCACTACGCCTCTGCACTACGCACTACGCCTCTGCACTACGCACTACGCCTCTGCACTACGCACTACGCCTCTGCACTACGCCTCTGCACTACGCACTACGCCTCTGCACTACGCACTACGCCTCTGCACTACGCACTACGCCTCTGCACTACCACTCTGCACTACGCACTATGCTTCTGCACTACGCACTACCACTCTGCACTACGCCTCTGCACTACGCACTACCACTCTGCACTACGCCTCTGCACTACGCACTACCACTCTGCACTACGCCTCTGCACTACGCACTACCACTCTGCACTACGCCTCTGCACTACGTGCAAATACAAACACACAAAACAGACCGCCAAATGAATGGACTGCCGTGCGCGAAAGGTAAATGTTAAACGCGCGCATGATACATGCAATGAAATGGTGAACGCGCTCGCACCATCTGGATTGCATTACACGGGCACTCTGACAGCTCCTAATTAAGATTAATAAGTCTGCCGTGCGCGAAACCGCCGAAAATATGCCACATCGGGCACGCGTAAATTACATATAGCCTATCACGTGAACGCTACTAAATACACAGCACAGCGAAGACGAATCACTAAGCAGATGCCATAAAAAACTAAGGAATGTGCCAGCCGGACCCCTTTCTGTCTTTTTTTTTGAACGCATAAGATCTCGGAAGCTCCGCCCCCCACTTCGTGGAGGCGTAGGCCCGAGCCCTAAAAAAAAAAAAAAAAAACACAAAATCGCTGGAGCCGCACAATCACATAATTCCTGTGGCCCTAAAAATAATGTTGTTGCTTCTGTGCTGCCACTTTTGATTTTTAAGTTCTTTCCGATACAAAAACTGTCACACATTTAACACCCATTACAGTGATATCAAAACAGTCTGGGTTTATTTACGCTGTGCAATTTCAGAAGGCAGATGTGCAACAGAAAGAGCTACTATGTGAGTACTATTATAAAAATGTAAATAAGTCGAAAAGAATCTCAGATAGAGTTATCTTTACACTGCTAAAGGTGTAAAGCAGAGTGTTAATATACATTCCAAATTCTGATTTGTGAAAAAGAGGACAGTTGAATCTTACTAACTCAAGCCCTGTTGACATGTTTGTCTACAGCACAGCATTAGGATGTTTTTATTTTGAAGTGAACTTAACTGAGACCGGAGGTGCAGATTATACTTCTCTTACTTTACTGGTATATAAACAGCAGCCAAGCGAATATTTAATAAATAACTTTAACAAACTTCAGATCCTATGAAATCATATGAGCACACCCCCTCAATATGTCCACCAATCATAGTAACCTTGAACCATCAAAACTGGGAGACCCCATTTGTTTGTCTCTTTAGTTGCTGCTCAGCAGTAAAAGATAAGGGCCTCTCACTTTTGTGGTTATTTAATCTGTTGGTGTTTAATATTCCTGCTGTATTTGCTACCAACACTGATTTGAGGGTTGTGCGCATTAATCCTATGAGCATTATTATTTTTGTTTTTCTGTACCTGTATCCCGCTCGGGTCATGCTGACTGTGCTCATCCCTCACCACCAGTGTGTGCATTTGAACCAGTTTTATGAGCAGGATTGCATCCTTTCCTCCAAATCAAAGTTACTGTTTTTTGGGGAGTGAGGTGCACGCGTAGCCCAACTGGACAACACTTTTGATCTCCATGTAGCCGTTGCTTCTCTTGAACACACTTGGCAGACCACGGTAGGGAGAGAGGGGAGAGGGCATAAGGGAGGGGGAAGAGAGAGAGAGACATCCCTCAGGGATGCAATAACAGGGGCTGTGTGATCCGCTCTTCCCAGACAGATTGCCATATTTACAAATACTTGTAAAGTGGAATATCAGTTTATGCTCCATTCCCGGACTAGCACGGTCTTTCAGAGCTGCAATAATTTATATACAGGCTTGCATGAGGAGCTGGCTTGAGCCATTCTTGTGGTTGTCCCAGGGTCGCTCCCCCCTTATCTGTCCCCTCTAGGGAGACTTGGTACCTTTAAAATGCAAGCATTTTGGAAAACTTTAAAACTTTTCATACAGTGTCACCATGACAGGCAGTGACCTTTTTGACCCAGACTACTAAGAGCCTTACAAACTACAGGAGGAAGCTGTGTATTATTTTGAGGATGGACTGGGTGAGGCCCTAGACCAGTTGGCGCAACAGTCCGTCAATAAAGCTCCTGGGGGGTGGCTTGGGCGCCGATGGAGCAGGCGGCGTGAGCCGATAGCTCCGCGCTCGATCCCTCATTAATACTGCAAACTGGGGTCTTTAGTGGCTACTGGTGACTGAGGCTGGATCGGAACAACTGGTGCACACTCCGTGCCCGAAATTGCCTCGAGGAGGGGCCAGGGGAGAGAGTATTTCCTCGCGGACTCGGACCGAGCGAGCGGAGACGGAGCCTACAAAATGGCGGCGATCACGGAGTGACGGAGTCTTGCGGAGCCGGTCTGTCTGCTGCGATGCCAGGCTGATCAGACAGAATACGGCAGGAGGGGAACTGAGGTGACCGCGCGCTTGGGTCCGGGCGGCTCGAAGAAGAACGCCAGAAAGAGAGCCACAGACCAGCTGCCGGCAGAACCCACCGGGTGAAACAAAATGGCGGCGACCTAAAAGGGCGAGGAAAGGAGGCGGCGTAACTGGCTCCGCGGCCGAGGTTCGGAAGGGTGAAGAGCTGGAGCGCTCGCAGAGCGGTGCCTGTGCATAGCGCCCTGAGGCGACCAACGAGGCAGACCCCAGGGCTCCATGTGGGGGTAACACTGTAACGACCAGGATCCTGGCGACTGCGGGTCCTCAGCGGAAGGGCTGGAAGTCGCTGCAGCGGTGGGCAATCGGAGGTCCCATATCCGATATTGCAGTGCGGGGACCGCTTTGGGAGCATTGCCCAGGGGGCGACAACGGAGACTTGCCCAGGGGGCGACAACGGAGACAACGCTACAGCGACGTAGGGACTGTAGCCTTGCTGATGTGATACACGATCAGCTGGGAGCTAGTGTGGGGCTACAATAGTTGAACGCCTAACCCGGCTCACTCCGGGAGGGGCACAGGGGAGAACGCCGAAGACCTGCTGCCCTCGAGACCTGCAGAGAGACCCACATTGGCAGCCGCCTGAAGGGAAGGCGAAAGGCCGCGGCACACCTCGCTCTGAAGCCAAGACTCGGAGGGGCAAAGACTGGGACCGGTGGCAGTACAACGCCTGTGACTGGGGGTCTAATATAAGTCGCGGGGCAGATCTCGGAATCATCTGGAGCATTGTGCTGCCCCGGATATGACCAGGATGGGCCGCTCATAACGGAGCTGGGCGTTGCCACGGCAGCCACCGTAAACAGGGCCCGTACCTGGCGTAGTGGTCCGAAGATCGATCCGGTGGCGCTACTCCCGGGGTCTCCTGGAGCATTGCAATCTGAATCCCACGACGGCTCCATACCAACGGAAGGATTGCTGCCCTGCAAGTGCGAAGCGTGACCGGAATTGGCGACCCTTTCCTGGTATAGGACGAAGAGATCAGTGCTGACCGAATACAAAGGACCGCCGCAGAAGGTATTTATGGGCGGCTCTGTGGGAGGAGTACCTACCAAGATGAAACCGAGGATCGCGGATGTGGACGGTGCGGCGCAGAGTACTGCTCCGGAGAGCGGCGAGCTGATGGAGGGCTCGGAGACTGAAAAGCGGCTGAACAAACGCCTGGATCAGATCCTAGAGGCCATCACAACAACCAAAGACTCCTGCATAATGACATTACACAGGTCGCGACGGGGTTGGGCCTCCTGAAAGCGGATCACTCAAAGCTGGTGGACAGGGTGAAAGATACTGAATTAGTTGTACAGGATTTGAAACCAGCGGTAGTGACTATTGAGCGGAAACTGGAGGATGCGCTACAAAGACTAACAACGCTGGAGAAGAGGGCGGAGGATGCAGAAAGTAGGAATCGGCGCAACAATGTCAGGGTAGTTGGCCTGCCGGAGAAAATTGAGGGGACGGATATGATCTACCTGGAGAACTGGTTCAGATCACAGGTGGCCCCAGAAGGGCTATCCTCCTTTACTCTTGAGCGGGCACATAGAGTCCCGGCCACGCCGCCACTATTGGGACGCCCACCTAGACCTGTTGTGGCCCGTGTCCTTCACTATAAGGATAGGGACTTACTGATCCAAAATGCGCGCTGCATGGGGCCTTTCAAGGTGGAGAACAGCTCGGTCACTATATTCCTGGACTATACACAGGATATTCAGCGTCGTAGGGCCTCATACCTAGCGGTAAAAAAGGAACTCAGAACAGAGGGGATACAATATTCACTGCTGTTTCCGGCCAAGCTGCGAATCATCCTGGATGGCACGACACAGTTCTTCTTATCACCTGACGATGCTTGGTCTTGGCTTGAGTCCTACAGGGCGGGAACTGACCGAAGGGGCAAGAATGCGGATGGTCGGCCCAAACAAGTGAGAGTGCGCCAATCGCAACGCATCCGCAAGAGGCATAGAACTCAACAGGCCCTATTGCTGGCACAAATGGCAGCGGACAAACAGGGAACGCTGGCAGCGACACCAGCAATCACTGGGTCGCAGGCGGGGGACCTGACCGGAAGATCGGCGTCAGAAGATGACAAGTCGCCTATCGGTGCGTTACCACGTTCCTATTGCCCTTAAGGCAACCTGTAGTGGCTACTACAGGGTAGATTTGTTTATATGGTTACTGAGGTTTGGATGGGGACTGATGCGCGACTATTGGTTCCTGTTCTGGGGGCTTGGGCGTTGGGAGTTATGTGGGTTGTTGGGAGGGTGGGTACATCTGAAGCTGGTGTGGGCTGGAGAGACATGAAGGAGGTGACATTGAGGGAAGATAACAATGGGGACTATACCTGAACTGAAGTGCATCACTTGGAATGTACGTGGGCTGCACACTATGTCCCGACGCTATAAGGTACATGCGTATTTGGTGAGACGTGGGATTTAGATTGCAATGCTCCAGGAGACCCATCTTACCAAAGCGGACTGTGCGGCGCTGCAGAGACGCTGGAGGGGGCAGGTCTTTGGTACAGCGTACTCAGCGTATGCGAGGGGGGAGCTGATTTGGGTGAGGGTTGGAACTCCATTTCAGGTTACGAGTCAAATAATTGATTTATTTATTTATTTTATTTATTCATTCAAAGTTTTATATAGCGCGAACAAGATCCTTACAGATATCAGAGCGCTTCACAAAGACAGGGTAGGGGCAGTGGGAGTGAACAGAGATAATGGGAGCAGTATAATAGTCACTAACATGCTAGGATAATAGTAACATACATAAAGCATATCAATATACACTCAGGTAAACAAGTAATATAAGACGGTACAAGTCATTGATCTCAACACAGAGGTGTTCAGGTGCACCTTGGGTGTGTGGATGGCTTATATCAAAGCCTTAGTGTAGAGAGAACACTGAGTGAGGGTATCAGGAGAGTGAATCAGTAATCCAACGTGTATCATATATTGGTAGTGACACCAACAAGTTAGAAGTATAGTGCCAGAGGACAGGTGAACAGTGATACAAAGCAATGCAGAGTCTCCGATCCAGCACCAATAGTGTTCAGGAGATCTTGGCCAGAAGGATGGTTTTCACCTCTTTCTTGAAGAGTGCAGCGGAGGAGATCAGCCTGGTTTCAGGCGGGAGCGCATTCCAGATCCTGGGTGCCATTCCAGAGAAGGAGCGCTTGTAGGTTTTCTCTTTCCGGAATCTACGAGGTTTCAGGAGTAAGTTTTTTGAACTTCTATTGGATCTCGAACCTCCTGATATAGACAACTTTTGAGCGAGGTAGTTGGGTGCATTGTGGTGCACGGCCGCGTGTGTCATAACTGCAATTTTTAACTGTATTCTGGCTTCAAAAGGTAGCCATTTTAGAGCCTTTAAGTCTGGGGATATATGCGAATGCTTTCTTGAGCCAGTTATGAGTCTCGCTGCAGCGTTCAGGGAGGCTCTTAAGGGTGCAGTTGTGGATAGCGGGAGTCCGCTGAGGGCCACGTGTCCGTAGTCTATTCGAGGGATGACTAAAGCTTGTACCGCATTTTGGAAGTCTTCAGCAGGGATGAAGGGTTTAATTTTCCTCAATGTGTTGATTTGGAAATTAGCTGCTTTTGTGGCTTTGCTAACGTGCTGCTGCATGTTGAGCTTGGCATCGAGTGTGATGCCTAGGGATTTAGCCGAATCCACGATGGTAGGTTGGACATTGAGTGCTGTTAGGTTATTGAGCCATGTTTGGGTGGTGGAAATTTTCGCCGGGGGTGAGATGAGTAGGAACTCGGTTTTCAGAGCATTTAGTTTGAGGTGATTGTCCGGAGGGAAGATATGTAGGAGTAAGGGGGAGACTGTATGGCAGAGAGGTGGTGCTTTGCAGCATTTACGCACCCAATGTGGAACAACCTCAATTCTTTGACGCCATCTCAGGTGTACTAGCACATTATTTAGCGGGGCCGATAATACTAGGAGGCGATTTTAACTCCATTACAGATACCACCTTGGACAGGTCCCATCCACCACAGGCTGAGTCCTTGGTACGCAGGGTGGCGCGGCGGAGAATGGAATGGCAGACTGAATGGGGGCTGGTGGATGTGTGGCGTGGGCAGCACCCAGGTGATAGGGACTACTCCTTTTCCGCGCTCCATGAACTGCATGTCCAGATCTATACGATCCTTTGTGACCCTACTATCGCTAACGTAGCATCACGTACTGAATACCTAGCTAGGACCATCTCAGATCATAATCCCCAGCTGCTCTCTCTCCAATGGCAGCGAGCGAGAACAGCGATTCCCAATTGGCGATTGAACCCGGACACACTAGAAGATCAGGTATTTCGGGCTGAGGTCCCGGAGGGAGTGGAGACATACTTTGCAGTTAACGAGGGGTCGGCTTCTTCTAGAGGGCTTGAATGGGACGCATTTAAGGTGGTGGCAAGAGGCCTGTGTATTGGTAAACATAGCGGGGTCAGGAGAGTGATATTAGGGGAGGTTATGAAGGCGGAGGAGGAGCTGAGGAAAATAGAGCAGCAAAGACCGGAACAGGGAGCGTTGCAGGCGCAGCTTATGGAGGCAAAAGAGTTAGTGGCAGCGGAAACCGAAAGGTTACGCTGCTATGATTATAAGCAGTATACGGCGAGGGTCCATGAAGAGGGTGACAAGGTGGGTACGCTGCTGGCGAGGATGGCGAACCCGGAACCGAGGGGGTGCCCGATCCTGAGCCGGAGGACGGAATCAGGGGACACGGTCTATTCCCAGATGGCGATCCTATCGTGCTTTGCGGAGTATTATGAGACCCTGTACCGGAGTCGATTGGTGGCAGGGGCTGAGGACATGGAGGGTTACCTGGCGGAGATTCGGTTTCCGCAGTTAGAGGAAGAAGACGCGAAGGCCCTGGGCGCCGCGATCACGCTGGCTGAGATTAGGGGAGCTATTAAACAGATGGCGAGGAGGAAGGACGCCTGGGGTGGATGGCTTCCCGATAGAATTTTATGCTGAATAAGTTGATACCTTGGCACCCCGGTTAATGGTAGTCTATAATGAAGCACTAGAACGAGGCTGCCTACCCGGTTCTACGCGGGAGGCTTTGGATGTGCCCCTGCTGAAGCCGGGGAGAGATAGCACGGATGTGACTTCATACAGGCCGATGTCTATGCGGACGGTGGATTATAAAATCTTGAGCCGTATCCTGGCTACCAGATTGCTACCACATATGACGACATTGATTCACGAGGACCAAGCTGGTTTTATCCCCACCCGGAAAACTTCGGCTTATATTCGCCGCTTGATACGTGTCTTGGGGAGTGAGCTGGAACCGGATGAATGGCCGGCGGTACTGTCTATTGATATAGAAAAGGCATTCGATAGCTTGGAATGGGCTTACCTGGATACAGTACTAGAGAGGTTTGGCATGGGAACCAAGTTCCGGTGCTGGACGAGAGTGTTATACTCCTCGGCCACCGCCAGGGTGCGACTGGGTTCAGTGATATCAACTGTATACCCGGTGCAGCGGGGTACGCGTCAGGGGTGTTCCTTATCGCCTCTGATGTTCGAGCTGGCGATCGAGCCCTTGGCGATTCGCGCTCGGACGGGAGCGGCGTATGACGGGATCGTTTGCCAAGGTGAGCACCATTATATCTCGCTCTATGCGGATGATCTCTTGATGTTCCTGGAGGATACGGCTGGGGCATTGAGGAAGGCGGTGGATATGCTAGTTACATTTGGAGCTTTGTCGGGTCTCGGAGTAAACTGGCGCAAAACTTGTGTTTTCCCACTGAGAGCAAACACGCCCCAGCCGCCGCTGCCTGCGGATGTGGTTTGGGAAGGATCCTGCTTTACCTACCTAGGAGTGAGGATCTACAGTGGGGCTGAAGACTTACTGGAGGGCAACATTGGACGTTGCATTAGAGCCCTGAGGGGCTCGGTGGCATTTTGGGCCACACTCCCGTTGTCGTTGGTCGGCAGAGTGGCCCTACTCAAGATGGTGGCCTTGCCGCGCCTTTTGTATTATTTCAGGACGTTGCCATTGTGGATCCCGCCCCGGTTCTTTAAGGACCTACGGACCCTTACTATCGGGTTCCTATGGGGGAGCGGAAGGAGAAGGGTGGCGTTGGACACACTGCGTCGGCCGAAATCAGATGGGGGAATGGCAGTGCCCGATTTCGAATTATATTATTTGGCGGCGCAGCTGCAGATCCTTACGCAACACATAGCTAGGGAATTTAGGGGCCCTGATCCGCGCCGAGGGACGGGGATACAGAGACATGTATTGTCCTATATTGTCCTGCAACAACACCTTGATGTAGGAGACCTGACGCTCGAGGAAAAAACATAGCGGTTGTGCTGGAATAGGAGTCAAAAGCGAGCAGGAGTGGTACATCCGTATGCCCCGGAAATACCTCTGGGCATGCTGACGGCCTTACCACATGGCGGGGACTGGTCCCCCCTTATGGCATGGGAAGAGATGGGGCTCCACATGGTGGGTGACCTGTACGCCGACGGCGAGTTGCTTGCCTTCCATGCGGTGCAGGACCAATTTGGAATCCCGGCTGGGAGTTTCCTATTGTATATGGCAGTGACTGCGGCAGTAAAGAAGCATTGGAAGGTGGGGCTCTCAGAGCCTACGACCACGATGGCGTGCCAATATGTGATGATGTCGGCGGGGACGTTCAACGCGGTAACGTGTTTGCATTCCAGAATGCTTCATGAAGGCCTGACCCCCCTGACGGCATTGAAACTGAAATGGGAGGAGAGCGTAGGGGAACCCATACCGGATGCAACGTGGGCATGGAAAGGGTGTAGGAATGCCCGCTTCCAACAAGTGCACTTCTTTGTAATACATAGGGCCTACTTAACACCTGGCAAGATACAAAGGCATTTCCATGCGCAGGGGGCGGCATGCCAGAGGTGCTTCTTCCCAGGGGCGGAACTAGATCACATGATGTGGGATTGCCCGAAGCTGGGCTTGTATTGGACAGAAGTAGGAGAGCTATTGAAAGGGGTGACAGACAGATGATTTTTGATAAGGCAGTTTGCCTGCTACTTTGGTTACCACACACGACGAAAACGAAGGTCACCAGTAAATTCATGGACCTAGGACTTATTTTGGCCCAGAGAGAGATCACCTGGCACTGGAAGTGATCTAAGGGCCCGTCCTGTAGGCGCTGGGCAACGGAATTGGAAAAGTGGGCCAGAAGTGAAAGTATGGTCCGGCTTAGACAGGCGACCCGCACACCTAATGAAAAGGGCTTGGAGGCAGCACGGGTATGGGAAGGTCTAGTACTTGCCCTGCATGAGTACCAATCACGGGAGAGAGGCCAGGAAGAATGAGGCTAATGGAAAGCTCCAGGTGACGCACAATTGTGTGAGTGTTGTTCCCTCAGCTCCTGATTGACGAGATTGAATCCTGAATTCGGCTCACACCAGCGAGAGACCAGGGGGTGGGTGGGAGGTGGGGGGATGGGGGGCCACTGCCGAAAGAGTGAAGTTGACTGCTGAGAGTGGTCAAGAGCGGGTGGCAGAATGATGGGCTCGCTGGCTAGGTTCCATCAGGTGAGACAAAGGACATGGGATTTGCTCACTACTCTTTATTGTGGCCGGGGGGGACGAGTTATTTGTTGGGATTAGGGGTTGAGTAGGTAGGGAAAAGCGGATCTTTTAAACAAGCCTGAATATACTGCTGTCAGGTGAATATTGCTGTTGTGGTATTATCGCCTGGTTTCTGTACGGATTCCTAGATGTCGCCGCCCTGCCTCCGGGATGTGGGCTGAATGGCTGTGTGTAATTCTGTTCACGACTGAAGACCAGCGATAAGCGGAGACGGGCGGGATTGTCCATATGACTGTACATTTGATTCTGCAATAAAAATTGTTTAAAAAAATAAATAAAGCTCCTGGGGATTTCATTACAACCTATAAACAGACCACCTTGAGAAGTATGCCAAGCGAAAAAAGAAAAATCTCCCCTTGACATCCGCAACCTCTCAGAGGGTGCCCAATCCTAAAAAGTAAAATCCATGTTAAATGAGTGACTTCTTGTTGTGACCCTCGCCAAGCTCTATCAAAATGTACTGGGAGACCACATAGTATACAAGGTCCCACACAGGAAATGACCCCTCAAACAGATTGCTATACCGGTTCTCAATCCATATTTTCCTGCACTGATCAAGTCAAAGAGCTGTAAAACGTAATAGAACATGTGGCATCCTCCCTCTGGAGATAGCCTCCCCTCGTTGGCTCCTAATCCTCTAACCTTTGACCGAGAAGAAGTTGGTCAACAGAGATCTTCGGATAGGACCTCTGCCCCAGTATTGCCTGAATATATGCAATTTCGTCTGTGCAAAAGCTTTGATGTAGAGGTAAGAAATAGATTGAGATCCAAAGGTCCCTTGCCGGACCTCCATGGCAGAACGGTGGACACGCCAACGTAGACCTCAGCAAGCTAAATACCTCAAGGAGGGCACAATGATCAAGCCTGGCGGGAATGCCTGGATAAACTCCAGTATGTCTCCAACACAAAGATATTGGAAATGGCCCTCGAAGTGAGGCAAGCATGGCAATAGACCTGGAGATCTTTGCCAGCTGGTCCCAATGAGCGGTTTGCCTACTTGGGAAAGGCAATTGCGCAATCTCAGCAGAACACTGCAAATCACTCCTAATGAGAATTGACCCAAAATTAGTAGACTTGGTAACGTCTGAAGTCGGTCCTATGCCAGAGGCCAAGTTATTTGGTGATAGATTTGTTTAGGACATAGGGAAATTTGTTCATACCTTCACAGGGCTATACATATGAACAGATTCCTCTCTCGAAAAAGTCAACAGAGGAAGTAACTTGGTTGTTTCAGCATATAGAGGCTGAGATTGGGTAGTTAATTTTGGTCTCAAACAGACGGGATAGTCAAAGTCAGCAGATGGCAGGGGGGGCGGGGGGGGCAATAAAGAGATTTCTCTACTTAAATCTGCATATCAATTGTCTGGAACTTCTGACAGGTTAATTTGCTTTTAAGGCAATATCGCCCAAACAGAACAACTGTTGCATTCTCTTGGGGATAGAAACGTCAGCGGTCAGGTATATAAAGAAGCTGGGAGGAACAAGATCCAGGACTCTGTTGGAGATTGCCAAAGACTTTTGGCATTTCTGCCTGAAACACAGAATAACGGTGGTGGCGGAGTACATCTTGGGAAAGAGCAACATCACAGTGGATTGAACTCCAGTCCCATCGAACTAGAGTGATTAGAAGTTTCATCCGAATGTCTTTAAAGAGGTTCATCTGATATCGGGCCCTTGCAAGGTGGATTGGTATGCTTTCGGACTGTCAGCTAAAATTCTACAACTGAAAATCAGATCCAGTTGCGCTAGCTACAGATGCCTTGATGCAGGACTGGTTGAGCCAGAAGATAGATGCCTTCCAGGCATTTGTGATGATCGTGAGAGTAGCAGCCCATGCACGACGCTAGTGTGCAAAGCTAATCTTAATGGCTCCAATCTGGAAGGCTCAACCTTATTTCACGGCCCTTCTGGAGATGGCTTCAGATTTTCCAAAACCCACCCCAATATGTCTGGAATCAGCTGCTACTCATGGCCTGGAAGATAACAGGAAACATTGCCAAGTTCCTAGAATTTCAGGAGAAGTAATACATTTAATACAGCAATCTTGGCCTCCATCCACTCACAAGTGAAACAGCTCTGCATGGAAGCGATGGGTGGGTTGGTGTATGGAAAAGCAACATGATCTTGTGGAGGCAGAATTAAATGCTATTTTGAACGTCCTCTCTTAAAGGGTTAGCTAAGGTCTAGGTTACAGGTCAGTAAACAATTGTAGGTCTGCATATAAGCAGGACATGTTGAATGCTAGGCCAGTGGAAATGCACCCTCTGATCTGCAGATTGGTTAAACATATCTGATTTCCTAATATCCCAAGACCCAGATATTATCACCTATTGGCTGTGAATGTGGTATAACACTTATTTGGGCAGTGACCAGATAACTATTTAGTAGACAAAAGTGAATTATCAGCAAAATTGAGTAAGGTGGTGTATCTGGTGTCATGCAGAAGGGCTTCGGATATAAAAGCCTTGGATTTAGCAGGTAGAGTACCCTCCCTGAAGGAGTATCGTTTTCCAGCTCCAAATGTGCAAAGACTATTACTAGATGTATTGATTACCCTTCATTTCCACATAACGCTAAATTGTGTGTAGTCATGAGTATGAACACTTATGAAGCTTTTGAAGAATGTACTAGCGCTTTGCGTTTTGAGCCAACCGGTCAGCTGTTAGGAATTTTGAAGCCTTTCAAGCTATTTTCAGAGGCAACCCCAGCTAGATGGGTCAGGTAGTAATGGCAAAGGCCGTATTTGATGTACATATTCTCCCGGAGGGGCTTGGGCTTCAAAAGGCTTCATGTTGTGTAGGAAAGTAGAATTTGCTTTCATGGTCACTCCCACTTTTTGCTGGTGTCGTCATGTTTTACGTACTAATCTGACAGGGATCATGCTAATCAGGACCCCAGTCTCTGTGCTCCTTCTCTAAAATGGACACGGTGAGTACTTCGATACTCCCCATATTGGCTACTGATGTATCCTTGTAAGTCCCTAGTATATGGTACTAAGGTACCCAGGGCATAAGTACACCAGGGGTCCCCATGGGCTGAAGCATGTATTATGGCCCCCATGGAAGACCACTCAAATTGTGACTATGGGCCTGCCATTGCAGCCTGTGTACGCTAGTGCTAGCACTAACAACAGAAATAAGTCTCCTTATGTCGGAGGCCATTGCACTTAAAACCTCTAAGTCACCACTAAGGCAGGCCTTTCAATCCAGAAGGTAGGGCGCTCGGTTATAAGTGTGAGGGTGCCCCTGCAAGAGCAGGACACCCCTACAATCCACGAAGTCGATTCTCCCTAGTTGTAAGTACATCAACCATTACGATATATGGAGTGGCCAAGCCTCATTACGCTATGGCTAACTATAAACTGGCTGTAAAGAACTTTGTTATGTTTGGTATCAAACATGTTGGCCTCATATTCCAACACCGTAAACGGTGTTGGAGGTATGACTCCATGCACTGTAAAGCTCCTCCGGGAGGCTCTCAGTGCTCCCAGTACCAGTGTTCTAGCCCCAGACAGCAAACTCTGGCTGCTGCCGACCACAGATATGATTCTGCCGTCCTGCTGCTGAGCCAAGCTTGAGCAGTGGAAGGCAGGACAATCTGTTTCCTGTCACAGGGAGGTGTGACCACCTCCCAGACAGGACTTAGTGTATTGGGGCGGGGGGTGGGGGTGCTTGCTAGCACCACTAGACTGCTTTGAAGGGTACGGTTGGTGCCCTCCTTGCATGCTTCAGTCCAAACCAGTTCAGGGAGCACTTGCCGCCCGCGATGGTGCAAACTGGACAAAGGACATGGGAGTATGCTCCCCACTGTCCAGTCCCTCCTCTGGGAGGGACCCAAAATCACCCCAAACCTTTCCTTAGGGTACTGAAGGGCTTACCTCTGGGTGGGTCCCTAAATTCGTCGAGTGACAAGATTCAGATCACATACCACTTCAACTTCGACTGTCTGGACTTCGCTTTGGGAACCGAGACTGACCGGGGAAGATTATTGCTGCTCCTGGTCTTGTCACCCTGCTGGTCTTCTACAAGATCTGTGTTCATGCTCCGTACAGGTTCTTCATCAGGCCTGTGGACATCCAAGACACCTGAAGGAATCTCCCTTGGAGTGAGCTGACCGGTCTGTTTTCCCTGAGCTCCTGCGGACTCCGAAAGGTTCAGCAACACAGGTGATGGTTCTGCAACTCCGTCAAGGACTGCACTGTCTTCATAGCAAGTTTGATGCCAGTATCCCTCGTCGGAACAGCTAGATAAGTACTCCTGTGCACCGTGTCGACTTGCCGTTGCCAAGGCTTGTTGACTCAGATCTTCGGGCTCCAAGAAGCTTTAGCCTCAAGCATCTCCTGCAGCCAAGATCTTCGCCTATCCCGCATCCTTTCCACCTTGGGCCTTCATCCTTTGGTTAGCTGCTCTAGGTCCTCTTGAGAATCCTGTGCCTGCGGCCCGTGGGTCCTCTTGAGGGTCTTCTTTCTAGTGGGCTCCCCTGCTTGCTCGGGGCCTGCTCTGACTCACCTGCTTGTGTGAATTACTTGGACCTTGCTGGTCCCCTACATTGCACCTTCTTCAACTACTATGTTGGTTCCCGTTGCCATGGCTTGTTAGTGCCCCTGCCAGACACGGACTCCCTGGCTCTTGACATTCGACATGGAACAACTCGTGAACAGCTCCTGGTCTTCCACAGCTGCAACTTCAGTTGCACCGTCAACTCACTTGCAGCTCCGACATCGGTGGGCATTTGTCCTCTGTTCCTCCTAACTCCTGAGCGGCCTAGACTCGGTCCCCTCTGCTTGCAGGTACCTCGTCTTTAATCCACCTTTGGGCTCCACTAGACTCGTCTTCTTCGCCAGCGTCATCTTTTCTGAACTCCTCCATTGTGGTCTACGGTGGTTTCCGACGTCACTTTGCACCCGGCTTCCCTGGCGTAGGTATCCGGGTATCCACAGGTGTTGTGACTCTCCAACCTCCATCTTCCACGGGGTGTCTGTGGGGTCTGTTGCAAAGGGTCCTCTTTCTTTAAAACTGCAACCGCAACTTACTCATTGACTTGTATTGAGCACGCAGTGGTGTTCCCACTCTGCACACGGCCTCCATGAAGTTCCTAGATACTCACCTTGAGTGGTTCCTTAGCTCATAGGAACAACTCTACGTCTTCTGGGGCCAGTTCTGGTTCGCATTCCACAATTTTAGTATATTGTTTGATCTCCCCCTGGTGGCCACTGTGTATTTGTGCTACTTACGTGTTCTATTATAAAAGTATTGAGTGTTTCTGGATATATCTCCGGGTAGTGTTAGTGAGTGTTTATAATAAATAGATATTTTTATAACTACACTGTGTAGTGCTTTTTTCCCTAACCTACACTATAAGACTAAGTACTGGTGAAACAAGCTGCTTTACACTCCTTCTGGACTAAGCCTGTGGGCTGCTCTCCACAGTTACCACTTAGAGAGCTTTCTATGGTTGTCTAAGACCACTAAAATCACCATAAGGGTTGTCTGGATTAGCGCAGAGTGCTACACTTACGTAAGTGAGCAGCATATACTAAGCCAGTCTCCTACATGTTGGGTTCCAGATTCGAAGATATCTTAAAAGCTGCAGACTGGTCCTCTGAGTCTACATTGAAGCAATCCTATTATAAGATTCTTGTGCATGTGGCTAGTACAGTGGCAGATAAGCTTATCAGAGCCTCCGGTCTGGACATAGAATAAAAACATTTCTAGCTTTCAAGACAAGATTTCTAGATTCTATTAAAGGCACTGAGGCAAGGATTATCCTACCGAGGTATGACTTATAAGTCTTCAGTTATAGGTCTCTAATTATAAGTTTTGATCTGCTTTTATGCCCATGGATTGGATTTGGGCCTTACTGACAATTATGTATAATGCATTTCTTGTTTTCTGTCCCGGTTTATTACCGGAGAGTATTTATTCCTCATTGCCTTTTCAGGTACTGAGCAGAAACAGAAGTGAAAGGAGGCCCAGCAGACTTGGATATTTTGGAGGCTAGCCATCTTCGTTCGATGGCAACAGTAAATGACTGGAGCTTAATAATCGGAATTGTTGAACATCTGGACTCTTGTTTATTGGCAAAGAAGCAGAAAGAAGGCATCTCTCAGTTTTGATGGTTCTAAGGTTACTATGATTAGTGGACATATTTAGGGGTGGTGTGGTCATATAGTTTCATGGGATTTGTAGTATGTTAATGTTATTTACTAAATATATGATTGGCTACCATTTATATGCCAGTAAAGAAAGAGAACCATAATCCTCACCTCCCTCCTCGTATCCTTTCTTTTGACGTAACCAATTTCATGCTCCATGTTGTAGTGTTGCCAAGTTGAACTGAAAACAATAATTCTCTTTCTTGCATGCCTTTCAGTATGTATGAAGCATAGAGGAACATAGCACACAGTGGTGAAGTAACGTGGTTATTGGGGGTGGGCAATACAATCTGAAAGTCTGTTCTACATTTATGTTGATTGTCTCATAACTATATTTTTGAAAAGTGTCACTTTCAAATTTGCGGTAAGTGAAATGCCTGGTGCTACAATGTTCATGTAAATGTTTGGCAAGCTGACATGCATTTTTTCATGGGAGGACTGCATTTCAGATAACTTAAGGGTAGATGGTCAGTAAATCTCCTATATTTGGCAACACTCTTGATGAGAGCTAGTATAGAGGATGACTAGGAGCATTGCCCAACCAATTTCATAAGAACAAAATACACAATACACACTAAAAGGTTAAATCCAAATCCATAGATTAAATACCATACCCTGAGAAAAGAGAAAATACTAAAGTACAATCCACTTTAAACATGCTGTTATATAACAAATCTATTTCCTTTTTTACATTTTCATAAGGCACAAGGCAGGGCAAATGCTGATTTGTTATTCTTTAAGTAACAGCTTTTCTTTCTCTCACTGCAAACATTCAGTGTGTAAAATATTTTTTTTAACGACCTAGCTTTGCTATATGAACATAATTTTAAGAAATGATTGGGCAACAAACCTGTAACTCCTGTTTTGGGATACAGGAACTGAAATAATTCTTCTGGAATCAGTCCATGGCGGACCTTGCCTCCTTTCTCCGGAAGTGGTGGCAACGGAGCCAAACGTTGCTGGCCAGTGTGAAGTGGTCTTGAAGCATGCAACAATCTACATGGATGGCAAATATTAATCTGTTAGTTGTATGGTATTTCTATTATTGTGAAGATAAAAATCGGCAAAATATTTTTCAGTATTGATGGCATGATTGTGTCAACCGGTGTAGACTATTACTCAGATGTTTATTTCTATGGATCAAGAGTGAAAGTGCCTTTTTTTTTTATAGTTCATATGTTCTATTCAAATAAAAGGGGTAAGGAAGGACAAAGAAGTGAGAAAAAGTCTGACTGTAAAAAATTGTAGTTCAAATCATGTCTTGGTCTTAATACATCTGGTTCCTAAACTCGCTAGAGATCAGCTGGGATGAAACATTACTAAAGAATTACTTCTCAAAAAAACTTCGGAAATTTCAAAAAGTAGTCACTGAAGGCTGTGGCAGAGCACGTTTTACGTTAACAACTTAAAGTCACACTGGTCTTTTGAACAAAATATTTTTTAACACAGATTAATCATGCCTACGTGAGGTACCTTTAAGTAAATACAGGGAAAACTTTAATCTTGCCAAAAGGCATGTAACATGGCGGTCACCCATAATGAGTGGTAGCATGGTTACATTATACTAACAGGCTTACAGTTTCTTTGACTCGTTTCAAAATAGGAGATAAGGAGCTTTTGTACTGCCAAAGTCAAACACCTAGGTTCAAAGAATAATTACGAAGTGTGCATCTGGCAATGTAGTCAGCAGTTTAAGAAAGATAAAAATTTGCACTTACCCGATACTGAGGGGCACAGAGACTTTTAAGGCAGAAGCTGCAACAGAAGAAATAACATTCAGAACTGCATGTCATAGGTAGACTGCTTCAATTTGCAAGTTTATCTTTTCAAAATCGGCACAAGGTGTAAGGAACATGATTTATGTTGAGTGGTTCTTAGTTGATAAAATCGTCACCCCATGAACTCCAACAAGAACATTTGTTCAACATAATACAGTTGATCTCACTTAGTTAAAACCTAAGCAGGGGTGTGGAATTTATTGAAATTTCTACTTGTCCATGGGTCAGGTTGCTTCTGAAATCTACTAGTCATGTAACATAATCCACTTGTTCCTTTGGTGCCTTGTAGTGCGCCGACAAATTATGACAGTAATCTCATTATAAAGGAGCTCTGATAATAGCCTCTCCGATTATGCCACAGCGCATACTATAGTCAAGTCTGAATACTAGTAATTCCCTTATTTTGCCATCTTTCCACAAGATCTGCACACTGGGATTGGAGGTAGAGGTAAGCAACAGGTCCAGGGTTGGAATGCCCTTTTGAATCTGTGCAAACCTACTAACTTGCATTTTTTAGGGGTTTTCACCGGAGGGAGACTAGTTGTATCCTCCTACATATGCCATACAAACTATGGTAAATTCGCCATGTACAGCATGAATCCGCAAGAGCATAACAAGGAGGATACAACTAGTCTCCCTCCTATCTCTCATTCAATCACACCTTAGCACGTGCAACACTTTTTTCCACATATTTGGCTAGGCAGACTCAACCTGACCAATACACGGTGTTTAACACACCCCACTCCACAGGTCCTGAAGAAAGCCAGCATATGTTAAAGACTGGCTGAAACATAGACCTATTTTCAGGATATTGGAGTCATAATCATAAACTTTACACATATCCACACTTTTCTATTTTAACCCCGCCATAGGGCCCATCATTAAAATTTAACTCACAAAAGGGACCCAATAGGCAGTTTTAATATCAATTTCACTGCACCATACCACACACAAACAAGCATTTACAATGCAATGGTTTCGCCTTTGGAAAAGTTTGAGCTATTGGCATTGTAAATGACAACATTTGTATTTATGTGCTGGTTTTGAAAACAGATAAATAAATGGTATTGTTATTTACATTGCCATTAGCTTTATCTCTTGCAAATGTGAGACCTATTGTACCCTATGGATGAGCTCAGCAGACAGCAATTACTACCACACACACACACACCCAGAGCCAGCCACACACACACACACCCAGAGCCAGCCACACACACACACACACACAGAGCCAGCCACACACAAACACCCAGAGCCACACACACACACACACACCCAGAGCCCCCCCACACACCCACACAGAGCCCCCCCCACACACACCCACAGAGCCCCCCCCCACACACACCCACAGAGCCCCCCCCCCACACACCCACAGAGCCCCCCCCCACACACACCCACAGAGCCCCCCCACACACACCCACAGAGCCCCCCCCCCACACACCCACAGAGCCCCCCCCCACACACACAGGGCCCCCACACACACAGGGCCCCCACACACACAGGGCCCCCACACACACAGGGCCCCCACACACACAGGGCCCCCACACACACAGGGCCCCCACACACACAGGGCCCCCACACACACAGGGCCCCCACACACACAGGGCCCCCACACACACAGGGCCCCCACACACACAGGGCCCCCACACACACATGGCCCCCACACACCCACACAGAGCCGCCCTCACACTGCAAGCCCCCACACACACTGCAAGCCCCCCACACACTGCAAGCCCCCCAAAGCACATATTACTGTAACCATTTGAGGAGATAATAGGTGCAGTAACAGCAATATGCACAGCATGATCACAAATGTGCTTCCCTCATGAGTCTGTAGGCATGGGCCCATGGAAATGAGAACTCTCGGGCACTGGACCCGTGCCATATTAATTCCGTGGGTACAGTAGCCCCCCCACACACCCACACAGAGCCCCCCCCCCCAACACTGCGAGCCCCTCCCACACACTGTGAGCCCCACAAAGCACATATTACTTGTAATTGTAAGCATACTTATAGAGCGCAGCTGTCACCCAAAGGGTATCCTGGCGCTTCGACCATAAACATTACCTACAGATGTTAAACTACGCTGCTCTCGGGAAGAGGTAGCTTTTGAGATCCTTTTTAAAAGACAAAAGATCCTGCTTGCACCTTAAAGACATCGGTAAGGAATTCCATAGTTTGGCGGCCGTAAAGCTGAAAGAGCGGCCGCCCATCCTCCCCCTTTTTATCCTGGGGACTGTGACCAGGAATGTCGAAGAGGATCTCAAAGATCTGGCGGTAGAGTACCAGGAGAATAGATCTTGCAGCATCACTGGACCCAGCCCGTGCAGAGCTCTGAAAACCAGACAGGAGGATTTAAAGCAGATGCGTTTTCGAACAGGAAGCCAATGAAGATCCGAGAGCGCAAGAGAGGACGAGGCAGACCGTGGTCGTGAAAGAGCCAGTTTAGCTGCCATATTCTGCACCCGCTGCAGCTTCGCGAGCAAGGTGTTGGGGGGCCCCTAGAAGCAGTGCGTTGCAGTAGTCTAATCTACTGAGGATAATACTACGCACTGCTTCCGTCCTTGCCGAGGGGGGGGGAAGTAGCGGAAGAATTTTCTGTAACGTGCGGAGCAGTAGCATGCAAGTCGCCGTGGTTTTATTAACAAAGGCATCCAGCTGGAGGCAAGGCCCGAACAGGACGCCTAGGTTGCGGGCTGATTCTGCCGCTGCTACGGTGCCTAGAGTAGAGAAAGGCCAAAACCACTCGGGTAAGGGACGGGGCATTCGGTCCAGTGAGCAATGGAGAACTTCGGTCTTTGCTCCATTGAACTGGAGCGAGTTCTGGCGCAACCAGTCCGCCGTTACAGTCATGCAGCGGTGAAAAGATTCCATAGAAACCGCTTCCCTGCCCTCAAAAGAAAAAATAAGTTGAGTGTCATCGGCATAGTTGATGACAGAAATGCCAAATGACTTAATCAAACTTATTAGAGGGCGAAGATATAAGTTAAAAAGAATCGGGCTGATTGCAGAGCCCTGCGGTACACCCTGATTCACATCTTTTACGACTGATCGGAAAGGCGGCAAGCCCACAGATTGCTGCCTATTACAGAGGTATGAGGCCAGCCAGTCCAGGGCCAGGCCGGTCACTCCGGACTCCCGGAGCCTGCCAAGTAACACCGCATGGTCAACCGTATCGAACGCGGCCGACATGTCGAGTAGCACCAGAAAGGCCGCTCCACCAGAAAGGCCGCTCCTCCCATGTTGACGCGCAAACGCAGGTCGTCCAAAACGGCCACCAAAGCAGACTCCGTGCCGTGGGCCGGCCTGAATCCAAATTGGGCCACGTCCAGAAAGTCGTTGGTTTCAAGGAAGCTGGACAGGACCCTAGTGACCAATTTCTCTAAGATTTTTATAAAAAAAGGCAAGAGCGAAATGGGCCTATAATTGGCCGGGCACAGCGGGTCCAAGGTGGCCTTCTTTAGCAGGGGAGTAACCACTGCCAGTTTCCAGCTATCAGGGACCGTGGCCGTGACAAGGGACTGGCAGCAGATGGAATGGAGTGGCGGAAAGAGCTCCCCCTGAAACAGCTTCCAGAACTTATGTGGCAAAGGGTCTAAAGGGGAGCCAGATGAAACGCCATTGGCCAGCAAGCAGAAATCCTCCAAAGAAGGAGTAGGAAAGCAGGTCAGCCGAGGCTGTACTGCCTCCTCCTCAAGGGCCTCCCGAGTCGCTATGCTGACCGGTTCCAAAGAACAAGAGACGAGGGGGCTGGTCAAATTGGAGGCCGAAAGTCCATTCAGGATGATTTTTATTTTATCCTCAAACGCCAAGGCTAGGGAGTCACATAGCTCCTGAGAAGCCGGAATGGCAGATGAAGCGCAGGCTGGGCGCGAGAGGTTTTTAACTTATTTGAATAAGGGTTGGGACTTGCTGCATGCTTTAGCCAAGGTATCCTCTAAGAACTTGGCCTTAGCCACCCTAATCTGTACTTTATAGAGCAGCTTATCTGCTTCCAGATAGTGCCTTCTCCAGACCCGCTCCGCCTGTTTACAGCGAAGTCTCTGCTGGAGAAGATCACTAGAGAGGCTTTTGACGGCTTATCTTTCACCCTGCGCACTGGAATCCCCTTGTTGAGCGACTCAAGGATCTGCTGGCAGAGACTAGAGTAGCTCTCCTCCACATTCTGACCCAAGGAAAAGACCCCAGGCAGTAACGTGGGTAAGTTAGAGCCCTTCAATAGCCGAGACCATTGCCTGCTAAGTTTAGGCCTGCCCGGGACGCTATTACTCAGCGATCCAGCTGGTAAAAGGATGGAAAAATGGATCAGTGCATGATCTGTCCAGCATTGAGCCGCTACCTCCTTGATCGAGACTAGCGATTCAACTACAAAGACCATATCCAAAGTATAACCTTTTGCATGGGTAGGGGCGGACACAAGCTGCGTGAAGTGAAGATTATTGCATGCTTGACAGAATTCTCGATATGCAGAATCATAAGGACCACTGGGCCATAGATTAAAGTCACCCAAGATTAAAAACCTGGCGTGAGAATTAGATAGATCGTAGATCAGATCTATCAGATCTTGAAGAGCTGATATCACACTGGCAGGAGGACGATAAAGTAGCCCCGCAACCAGTGTTCCACTCTGATCTTTCAGAGAGAAGCCCATGAGCTCAAAGCCCATGACCGGTTTAACTTCAAGATGTGAGAGCGTTAGTGAGTCCTTAAAAATGAAGCCCACTCCACCGCCCCTCCCAGTGGCTTGCGTGATGTGCCTGATTGAATAACAGGACGGGCAAGCCCAGCCGAGCTCCACACTACTCTCCGCTCAAGTCCAAGTTTCAGTCAGAAACATAATATCCAACTGCAATGATTCAATGAGAAGGGCCGTCTCTGCATGATGTTTGCAGAGCGAACGGACATTAAGTAGTCCGCAATTTACACTCACCGGGGGGACCGCCAGGAAGGCCAGTTGTTTACCCATACTAGGGTGTTTGTTCACCAAGCAAAGTTCCTCCCTGGAGTACACCAGGCGAGTTGGAGCAGTGTGTCCAGCGCGGAGTGCATCTGGAGCGCGAACGGGCGCAAACGGGCTTACCTCTGGTGCACCTCCGGCGCCCCGCCGGCGTGCCCGCTGCGCACCCACGCTGCGCGCTTGCCTGTGCATTTCCTTATGTAGTGTGCCGCGTGGGAGTTGCTGTAACCATTTGAGGAGATAATAGGTGCAGTAACAGCAATATGCACAGCATGATCACAAATGTGCTTCCCTCATTAGTTTGTAGGCAATGGCACATGGAAATGAGAACCCTCGGGCACTGGTGCAATGATTGTGAGCCAAAGAGAGCTGGCCAGTGCACTCCCGAGGGCTTTGAAGGATGCAAGGAGTTCCCAAGGACCCTCAGTCGTGTGCACACACTCACTCACTGACAATACCTGCTTGCCGTGGGAATCACTGCCCCCTCTTTCAAACTCAGGATGGCAGTGAAAGGCTGACCAGAGCCACCAAGGGGCTAGTACCCCAGTCAGTAATATGCTGGTCAGTCGTGCAGGAAGAGAGGGAGGGGTAAGGATGTGCCTGGACTGTAGAAGGGAGTACTGTCCCAGTGGCACCTAGCACACCCAGTTCAGGGAGACTGCAGTGTGGGACAGGGCACCTAATGCATTATACAGGCGCAAGTATGTAACACGAGATCAGCGGTGTTGAATCCGCTTTCCACTATAAACATGGAAAGTAGCATAATATGTATAGTAAAATGTCGCACATTTATATGCATAATTAATCTTATGCTTGTATAGCCTTGTAATATGCTTAATATCATTACCCAACTCAATGCTCTAAGAAATTAACTTTGATTTACCCTTGCAAGGCTTTAAACTTTAGTTAAAAGTTAACAGGCAGCTAATTGAAAGTAATAAGCATGCTCTGTCTTCACATCCATTCAAGCAGCTCGTGAAAACACCAACAATTATTAATGAATGACTGTCCAAGCCGAGTCACCCACAGGGTAAAAAGAAGACTGAGCACTTCCTTCTTGACTTTGATGTGTAGAATATTTCAACTATGTTCACAACAACGTTGCGACTAATGCTCCATTCGGAAAGGACATAAACAGTAATCACCACTCTGGCAGGAAGAGATGGCCAGGCGACGAGCAAGCATGTTCCATGACGGCAACCGCACTGAGAAAAAACACCCACGCAGTCTGGTCGAACACTCAACCTAAATGTATTAGAGCGGACTCGGGGGCAGTGTGGGTTTCTTAGAGAACACGAGAAAAGGACGAGATGTGCAGCAGATACTGGAAAGGGGGCGCAGATTGTGAAACTCAGCTAAGAGTATCAAACAAGCATTTACAATGCTGGAGACACGGACAGCGGGGGGGGGGGGCACACGTACGGGGGGGGAACGGGCACACATAGATAGCGGGAGGGGGGGGGTCGGTAACGGGCACACGGACAGCGGGAGGGGGGGGCGGGGGGGGAGACAGGACAGCAAGCACTCACCAAGGATGACTTCTTCCGGCGGCATGACCAACAAAATACCTCCCAAAAAAAAATTATATATATATATATATATATATACATATATACACACGCCTACAGCCGCATGACGTGGGCAAATTGCGAAAAACTGTCGGGAACGCCCACAAATCTGGTCCGGCCATGACGGACAGATCTCTGTTCCAATGGCTAGCCTCCATTTATGGAGCTAGCCAATGGAACAGAGAGGCGGCACAAACATCCATACTGTAACTCATAAGTTTTCGCCTGCGCGAAAGTCTGCTGCGCAGCTTTCGGCGGGGCGAAACCTAAAAACCTGCTCCGCTGTAGTCCAGGCGTCATAACACACCCGAACTGCACTCTGCACCATGGGTGGGACCCGATGATAAAGCATGCCACCAACTAGGTTGGTGGGATAGGGTCTTCATAAAAAACTGGTTTTCCATAAACATAAGGCTTCAGGTGTGGGCCAGTTCTTCTTGATTATAGTAGTACTTATCATTTACTCATTAAGTATTTCTCTATACAAGTTAGGAGTAGTCCTGGCTTACCCAAGGAATTAGTGAGGAGTACTAAAAGAGTAAGTCACACCAACTTACTGAAAACTCTTGGTGAATGTGGATTCATCGTGGTTCATTGTGCATAGGGGGCTGCTAAGAAAGAGGAGAGCATTTTTCACGAGCTCACACTAACTGGTTTAGAAATGTACCCCTCACAAACTACCACAGAGGGTGTTTCCCATTAATGGTGCCTGTGAAAGGGAACAACTCTTGAACATGTAGTAAAGACGCTACTTAGGAAAACAGGGAAAACAGATGACTTCAGAGCAATTAATGTACTTGGCCTATAATTAGCTTTGAATCTTCGATTGTCTTTTGTTGGCACTCCTACGTCCTACTATAGTATGACTGTAACTGATCACTTACTGGTGTGCCTGCAACAGATCCCGGGCTTCTGTAACTGTGTGCATCTATCACACATGAGTGCTGTAGCAGCCCAACTTAGAATTGATCTGCCAGTTCTCGTGCATACTATAGCAGCTTGTCTATGCCAGATATCCTGTGTGCCCGCAGTCTTTGTCCTGCTTGCTAATGCAGTGTGCATGCACTCAGTCTCATGCCTACCATGCTGTGTACCTGCATCTGATGTTCTGCTAAAGCTGTGTGCATGTACCTTAAGCCCTGCCAAATGTTAAAGCTCTGTTTCTGCACCTGAAGTCATGCTATCTATTAAAGATAGACTGCCTCTCTAACAGAGCAACTCATACAACCCTGCAAGTTCCTTCTCACTCAGCTCTGGACACTTGGCCCACATGCTGCTCACTTTGAATCGGCCGCCATGGCCCAGAGACCGGCCGCAACTCCTGCTTTTCATACAACTATGCCCTTGGAGAACAGGAACGAGCAGTCGATCCGTGAATCCCCAAACGGAGGCCCCGCAGGCCACAGGGCTGAGGAGTATTGATGGGGATCGTAAAGCTAGCCGTGGTGGTTATATAATTTATTACTGCTGTACGGTGTAAAATGTCCTCCTTTATTGCCACGTTCAAGAAACATTTTTAAAATAAGGGTTACTCAGAGTGTGGCCCTCTGGACCTTTACAAGTGTCCTCCCCATGAAAACAAACAGCTTTGTCTCGACGTTAATGATGTCATGACGAGAGTCCACCATCTTAAATTGGGACAACAAACATTGAAAATCGTAACTGTAGCAATTTTCTCAGTGCATAACACGAAAAATCAATGTAAATAGTTGTGGTCACGATTCTTTTTGTGTGGCGGCAGCAGGGGTGAAATCAGGC
Organism: Lissotriton helveticus; assembly: GCF_964261635.1. NCBI lineage: Eukaryota > Metazoa > Chordata > Amphibia > Caudata > Salamandridae > Lissotriton > Lissotriton helveticus. The sequence continues at coordinate 1,482,593,848 of NC_136065.1, forward strand.
GCCCTTGGAAAACAGCCTCCAACATTTGACCTTGGTCTTCGAATGCACAGCAAATGTAACGTGAGAAAAACATGATTTACAGCCCTGTTTACAGAAACAGCCACGGAGCAACAGAAAACATTCAGGGTTTTGTTCAAATGCTCTTATGAAAAGGAACAAGTAGTCCCCAAACAGATGCTACAATGGGTCGAGAGGTAAGGTACAAAAACTGGGCACTGCTTCATGGGAGCAAACAACTGAAGAAAAGGAGGGACTAAGAGAAAGGCTTAACCACTAGCAAGCAAGGATTTTTAAAGGATACTGAAACAGACAAATGAAGGTAGTGGGCGGGCTATGAGCCCACAAAGAAGTATACATGTATGTACTCAAGTATACAAGAGGTCTTGAGGGTTCAAACTAAAAAGTAGCGTTTGAAAAGCAAGTAGTGGTAGAACAGAAGCGAGCCAATAAAAAGATCGTCATGGGTTGGGAATTCCTATTGCCTAATGCCCTGGAAATATTGGTTTGCGTCAATGACATCAAGTTTTTGTGCTTATATTTTCCTTTGGACAAGTAGCCCCAATCCCATACAGCACAAACCCATTAGCCGCCAGATCACATTACAACATTATGGATCCGTGAAAAAGCATTGTCTGCGGATGAATTAAGGTTTGTATCCATATGGCAAGGTTGTTAGAACTTGTATTTATGGATCATTAATGCTGCGTCTTTATTAATAGGGAGAGCGCTTGTGGTGAACTACTGTGAGCTCAGCTTGTACTACTGACAGTATTTCCGGTATAAAAATGCATACACATTTAACAATTTGAGACTACCATTAATGCTATCAGAATGCTCTTTGATTAAATGCTTGCAGAAGCCTAAAAGCAATACTGATGACTCTTTGCTTTAAAAGTGAAATGTACGAAAAAACATACCAACTAATAAAAAAACATCATGCTAAACTACGCAATTTTAGGTACCTTTTTTGAGGCATTCTATAGTAAAATGTATTTGATGAAAACTAGAATTTCCACCCCAAAAAAAATAATAAATAAATAAATCAATAATGGAAAATAAGTGCAAAACCAATTTTGATACAGTTATGGGAAACATGAACAAGCATTGGCAAAGACAGTTGTTGCCAGCCTTTAGGTTTTGTCAATGTGTGTTTTTTTTTCAAAACATTAGTTTAAAGAAAACGTCATTGTTGTGGGAGCTGCCGGGCCCTCACCAATGCAACAAAAACATTGGCTAAAATCAAAAATGTTGTTGGTGTTATAAAGCACACACTATCATAGTAGTCCATATAAGTGAAGGAAACAACATTGTGTGCAGATACTATATATCTATAATCTACTGCAATGGTCACTAGTAGGTAGTTATAGTTAGGACCATGTTTTTATAGAAAAGGAGTTTTCGACTTGCCAATATCTTTGGTGCTGTTTGACGAATCTTCACAAAATTTTCCCAAAAGTGTCATCGACTTATTGTGCATGCAAAGTTTCAGGGTGATCCATCAAGCGGGGGCCAAGACAAAAGGGGGAGGGGGTCGAAAGAAATATGATTTCCCATGTTAATTCCCATAGGAGGTTGAACACGACTGAGTTGCACCAAATTTGATAGGAAGATACATTTTGGTTCAGTTATCAGATGTAAATCTGTTCAGTAGTTGTTGAGAACTTTAAGGGAAATCAAATAAGGATACCTGGACGGAGACTAAGCACAGATCTAATAGGGAGATCTGATTGACTGCCAACACTTCAACCAGGAAGTGTTGGCAACCATCTGGGGGAGGGGGGGGATTGAGGAGAGGGCGCTTGTTTTGAATACAGCCCCAGGTATTTATTTAGTTTAAAAAGGAGGAGGCACATAAAGCTCACTGAGCCCCAGGGACCACCTCCTCCCAGGCGCTAAAGAGATTATGGAAGGTGAAGGGGAACATGAAGACCACCACCTCCCCAGGGTCAAATAACACCCACAAGTAAATCCCCCACAGAGGTACTGGTCAGACAGAGGCCCGCCCTCTTTCTCAAGCACTCGGCAAACGCGCCTCCTGGTGAACTATTCCTTGTGGTATGAAGTCCCCTTGGCTGCTAAGGGTCGTAGGGGGTCAAGAACTTCTATAGTTGCCACAGCTACGTCCCCCACAGCGGGATTGCTCAGTCCTCATCAGAGGAACGTCCCCATTCTCAACCAGTCTGCAAACGCGCCTCCTGGCGCACTACTGGTTGGGGGATGAAGTCCCCTCGGGTCAAAACCCTTACTGTTGCCACAAATCCCCCACAATAGTAGAGCAAAGGAACACCACAGACCGCCCTTGCTGCTGACGTGGGTGAGCAGTATAGTATCAGTCCCATGTGGCGGCCATCATTTTCTCAAGCAGTACAAGTGTAAGTGGTGTCTATTTCAAAACAGGATATTGAATTTTAATACAATTAACACAATACTGAATACCTCTAAGAGATACCAGAAAGAGGGGACAAAGGCACTTTTCTTTTCTCCAAGGAGGGTGCATTGCACAAACAATGAGGACTGTCAGAACAGGTGTCTACATACATTTGAGACGTTTGGCCCAATGCCCCTGGCATGATGATGATGATTCCACATAGAATAAATAAAAACACACCTGATCTGAACTCCAAGAAATGACATTAAAAGGGATTGTAATGGCATTAGAGAGATGGGTATCACAGCTGGGAAAGAAATTCATGCACTCCCAGACAACAAATTCAAAATGTTATCAACGATCCTCAGGGGGACAGTGCATAAACACTCAAGTGTCATGGATCATTGACTGGAACTTTCGGAAAAAAGCAGCAAGGGACAGGAACCTGCACACCTTGGAAGTCTCAGAAGTAGATGGTTTTATTTGTATGCATATACGAAACCCTGGAAAGTGGAGAAGTTTGAGAGAAATCTGGCTGGATATGTGAAGAGGTGTTTTAGGATTAAATGGCAAACGCTGCTGGCGAAGTTCAGAATACTTCTTTTAAAGATGAGAACACTAAACATTGTGTCCTGGAGACACTGTCTTACAAGAGACAAATAAAGCTGGAAGGCAACTTCATTTACTTTTTTTCAGACTTTTTTTTTTTTAAAGGAGAACACTCATACTGATCCAGTAATAGTTCTAAGCAAGAAAAGTGCATGCAAAATTACTACACATGTTAAAGTTTAATGCTGCAATAGGTGCTTATTCTAGAATACAACAGAAGTCCACAAACTCCTTGCCTCATTTTGGGGGAGGGGTATAGGAGGAGCATTAGGAAGAGATACCTCCATCGATGTCAGACATCTATTAGGCAAATCTCACCTCTCATAGGGTCCCATGGGAAATATAGGCGAATTTTTGATACGTGGAATTCATATTGTCCATGTGTTATAAGAACTGTAAATACAAATTTGATGCACATGCTGAGCAGCGACTATTGCAATAATCGAAGCAAGGTTCTAGACACAGACCACTCCCGAACCTGCACATGCCAGAGTTGTGATTTTCTGGAGTGCACCCATCCCCTACATTCATCAGTCCACTCTTACATGGCACATTTCTAAAAGGCTGACCATCTGAATTAGATCCTTCCTTCTCCCCTTTATCCAGTTGCCTCTGGCCCCAGTTTAGCACTTTCTGACCGTCAATTATTTTTTGTAGATTTATATAGCGCAAAATGGACCCGAAGGTATTGGAGCGCTTTACATGAGCATCAGTTACGTTACACAAGGATACAATCATTTTTTGGTAGGCATGGGAAATGAAGTGATTTGTCCAGAATCACAGGAAGTTGAGTCGTCGCCGATGCTCGAAGCTGAGCAGACACCGAGGCTCGAACCTGGGGGCATATTTACAAGGGTCAAATCTGGGCTTTTTTTGCTTTTTTTAAAGCCAAAAATGCAGAGATAAAAATATTGCCCTAGTTTAGTTACAAGAAGGTGCTAACATGCATTAGCGCATGTTAGCACCCTTTTTTCCGACACCTCCCTTTGCATCTCTAATGAGATGCAAAGTGGGCGTCACTAGGCAGTACAACCTTGTAAATATCGCCGATATGCACATCACGATATTTACATGGTGGCCCACGCATTTTAGCAGACGTTAGGTTTGGCCGAAAACTGCTGTTTTCGCCAATAACTAACGTCTGTTAAAATCATGACAACCCCCCCACCTAACATGGGGGGTGGATTCTTGTGTTACGACCACATGGCCGTATCAACAAGCATATCGCCATTTTGCAAGGAACAACGCTGGAAAACCAGCGATGTTCCATGCAAAACGGCGATTACCCCGCTATTGCTGGAATTTATATTGCCATTGCGCTATGCGTTGTAAATACAGCGCAAGCATGGCGATAAATATTAAAGCGCTAAGCCCGCTTTGCGAAATTTTACGCAGTCTGTTGTTAATATGCCCCCTGGTTTCCAAACTACAAAGTCGGCAGCTCTGGCCGTTAGGCCAGAACGTGTCATTAGGCTGCTGATAAGAGTCTTGCAATGCTCCTCTGTCTAACGTACAGGATACCCTGCTCCTACTCTGAGCACTGAACCACATGTGGCCTACTGTAGTTAAGGAACTCCAAAACGTTCTGTTCTTACAGACACATTAAACCCTCTCTATTTTGAGCTCTGAACTTTATCCCGGTTGTTTCCCTCACAACTGCCTTCTCCGGACCTCACAACACTGCTGTCATTACTACACTTAAAGCTCTACCCACTAGTGCCCTCCGAACTACTTCTTTGAACGCAGCTTTAGCCAATCGTGAGGCCAGTTCACGCTAAACATTCACAAGAACTAAGGTATCCCCATCACTCACCCGAACTGAGAGCCGCCCTGGACAACATGTCTGCAAGTTTCCGTAGTGCCGCTGTCACCACCGGCCGCTCAGAAACCTCTCTGTGTCCTTAGTGTCCCTGAGCAAGCCGGCCAAGGAGAGACAAGATGGCTGCTATCTAAATCCATGGACATAGAGAAAGGACGATCCGGCTAAAAGCGCCTCTTCGGAGGATATATGTTGAGTTGCCATGTTGAAGTATGTTCTCTGACATTGAATTCAGTTATACAGGAACATAGTGATTTATAACACCGCTTACATTTCAGCTATATTCGTTTTCAAAACAAAGTATAACAAACGATTTTATCTATTAAAAAAGAGAATGTCAGTTTTGTTAAAAATTGAAAAAAAGCTCTTCGGGCAGTGAGCTTTCGTATCGACCCCACTTTTGAATCGTCGTACCTCTTTCTTTTGGATCATCGTTTCTCTTTCTTTTAGTGCATTAGAATATACTACAGCGATTCCGGGAAAAAAATATGAACCCTAGGGAGACATATGTACAGTGAAAAGCGGGATCCCTGTTTTAGGGGAACCATTCAGGACATTAAAATTGAATCTAGAGAAAGAAGAAGGATGGAAACTAGTAAATTGTATTGTAAGTCTTAGCAAAATGGGATTTGTTTCTTATAAAACAGATATCGTAATGTTTAATTTTAATAATGCTATTTTGTGAGCAATACAAATTAATTCATCTCAAAAGAAGATCGAGTATAATTCTTGTTTGCTGGTGAATTTCAGCACTGCAGATCAAACGTATCCTGAAACATTACATAGCTGCCAAGTTTTCCCATTGCTTATGTGTGACATCATGGTTTCAATGTACTTATGTGTGACATTCCACTAGCAAATGTGTGACACTTTGAGTGACACTTTCTCGCAAGTAAAACTAAGGAATATACAGCCTGATTCATGAAGCGAAATAGCGCCCGCAATCGCTGCGAAAATGCAATTGCGGGTGCAAATTACGGAATTGGCATTCAAGAACAAAATAGCGAATTCGCAAACACAGAATAGCGAATACAATAGCGATTACGCTATAATAGTCGCAGATTCCCGGTAGTCGAGCATTAGCGATACGGAAATAGCGACCAACCACGGAATCTGCGAAATAAATAGCGAAACGCAATATATTCTCTATCGGCATTCATGAAAAATATACAATTGCGAAAAACCCCAAAATCGCACTTTTGCGCGGCGTAAATTAAGGACAACTCAAAGCAGGTGGTAACCATAAAAGCCATGATTAAGTAAAATTTGAAAAACCGTTGGCCAATCACCAACAGGTCCAGGCCTGACCAATCACACATAAGGACATTCAGCAGCAGCATTAGGCGTTCCACAATGCCAGGAATGTACATGGTGGTGAGGCGGCGAAGGCTACAGCGAGCAGCACGGAGGAGACGCATGAGGCAGGAAAGGATTTACCGGCAGCGGGTCACCTTGCTGGGCCAAACCAGAGAACAGATATATGCTAAATACTGGCTGAATGGGGAAATGATCATCTGGCTGATACATGAACTTGACCCCCTCATGCAGCACCCAACAAGGCGAAACAATTCGGTGCCTACACATGTGCAGGTATTGTGCAGCCTGCACCTCCTGGCCTCCGGCAGTTTCCAGGGCATAGTAGCGGCTGCTGGGGGGATATCCCAGCCCACCATGTCACGCTGCCTCCACACTTTCGTTGACGCCATGCTCACCCAGCTCCACCGCCACATCACATTTCCCACGAGCCAACAGGAATTGGACCTGACAAAACTACAATTTTACAATGTAGCCCATTTTCCCCATGTCCTCGGCTGAATAGACTGTACCCACGTCGCCATCTGCCCACCAGCTGCCACGGAGTATATGTACCGCAACAGGAAGTCCTACCACTCCCTCAACATACAGATGGTCTGCAATGCCAAGACCATCATCACTGACATTGTCGCCCAGTACCCAGGGAGTACCCATGACTCCTTTATCTTCAGGCACAGCGGACTCCACACACGACTGCTCAGGGGAGAGTTTGGGGAAGGACACCTACTTGGTAAGTACACTTTGTCGACAATGTCACATTGCAATGAAGTCACTGCGCCGCACAGGCAATCAACATCTGCTCCTCTCATTCAGGTGACAGTGGCTACCCCCTACGGGAATACCTCCTGACCCCTTACCTCAACCCTGCCACACCTCAGCAACGGCGTTACAATGTTGCGCACATCCGGACAAGGAACTGTATAGAAAGGACATTTGGGCTGCTCAAGAGCAGGTTCCGTATACTGCACAAGACAGGTGGGGCCATGTATTACAGTCCTGCTGCGTGCTGCCGCATTGTGGCTGTCTGTGCAATGCTTCATAACATTGCAACCAAACGCCGGATACCTGTTGAGATCTCAGGCAGTGAATCAGAAGGGGACGACCGGCCACCAGCACATGCGCACCATGCACGCGGGGAGAACCCAGCTGAAGGCCACAGACGTCGCAACCACATCACAGAGAACAATTTCTAGCCCACCCTCTTCCCCCACCCCACAAATCACAATTGCATGCAAAATGTAATGATTACACAAGGCTAATGTGTGCTGCAAAATAAATATATTTGTTTCATTCACAAAAAAAAGGTAATCAGTACAACTATTTACAACTAACAGTATTCCTTCATACTGCAATGTGAAAGTACATGGCAGGCTTATAGTCAGCCTGTGCTAGTGTTTTCCTGACAGAGTCAATTGCGCCTCCTGCGCGTTATGCCCAAGCGCCTCTGAGGCTCTTCCTCTTCCGGGGCACCTGTACCTGGCGTTGCCCTGGTGCTGCGCCTAAGTGGCGGGACTAGTGTGGCAGATTGGCTGCTGACGCTGGAAGCCCCCTCACTGCCATCGTCACCCCCTACAGTGGCAGGTAGAGCAGGAGGGTGTAGTGCCGTTACCGCAGTGGTGAGGTGCTCCAGGACCCTGGTGATGTCCTCACAGCACTGTACTAGTTGGTGCTGCTGTGTGAGTGACCGCCGCGACAACTGTGAGGTGGCATTTGCAGCCACATAATTAGACCTCCTGTAGGAGGCCAGCCGGCTCATGAGCTGGTGGTGGCGCCGGCTTGCTGCACTGCGCTGCTTGATCATCGCAGCAGTGTTTGCCTCCATGGCTGCAGTCATGCGGCCCATGGCCGCCGTCATGCGGTCCATGCGGTCTCCCACTCCGGCCACATTGCGCCCAATTTTGTGCAGCTGGAGCTGAATGGCACCTTGCTGCTGTGACTGGCGCTGATGGATCCTCAGCATGCGTCTTTCTACGCTCAAACAGGCATGGCGCTGTCCATTGCCCCTCCTGCTGATTGGAGCTGTGGTGTGATGGCGAGAACTCCCACGCCTGCTCTGCTGGCCTGTCACAGTAGCTGGCCGCTGTGTTGGCGCTGTCGCAGGCCCAGATGTCATAGCACCAGCTGCAGGTGGTGTCACAGCAGGCGTTGCTGGTGCGGCAGGGACTGGAGGCACATTAGTGGGGTGCCTGGCTCTGGCTGCGGGTGGAACGGCAGATGCAGGGGCCACAACGGTGGGGGGCCTGGCTTTGGCTGCGGGTGGAACGGCAGATGCAGGGGCCACAACGGTTGGGGGCCTGGCCTTGGCTGCGGGTGGAACGGCAGATGCAGGGGCCACAACGGTTGGGGGCCTGGCCTTGGCTGTGGGTGGAACGGCAGATGCAGGGGCCACAACGGTGGGGGGCCTGGCTGCTGGTGTTGTTGCAGCGGCAGGGGCTGGTGCCTGGGTTTCTGGTTGAAAATCCTCCTCCTGGGCCTCCTCATCTATCTGCAGCCTCTCACTGTCGCTGCTTTCTGCGCCACCTGTGAGGGTAAGTGGATACTCATTAGTTGCATGTGACTGTCAGACGTGCTGATGTTACATGCATGCTGGGTGACATTCCCTGGATGGCTGTGGATTTGCGTACTTTGGAACCTGTCTGGCTGCATTGTGGTACTACTACATTGTGGACATACTACATCTCCCACAATGCTTCAGGGCATTTCCTGATGCGCAACAAAGGCATGACTAAGGGCCATTATGTGAGCCTATTTGGTCAGGGACGGTCATAGGGGACAGGGTCGCAGTCGCATGCCACTTACCATGGGTGTCTTGGCTGGGGCGGGAGGAGTCCAGAAGTGTGACGCCAACGCACGCCTCCCTCTCAAGGGTGTTCTCCACCTGGTCCTCCAAGGGTGTGTTGGGAGGGACTGTAGGTTCGCCACCTCCAGTGCCCGATGCCTCTCCAAGGCGCTCCGCCACCCTCTCCTTGGCACGACCTCGGAGGTCATACCATCGCTTCTTGAGCTCCTCCAATGACCTATCGGCCACACCCACGGAGTTCACACTGGAGGCTATTCCCAGCCAGATCCTCCTTTTGTCTTGCTCTGGGACCTTCCTGGAGTTGATCCCAAAGAGTCTGTCGTGGTTGGCCACCACCCCTTCTATCAGATTCTCGAGCTCCTGCTCTGAGAACTTCAGCTTTCTCTTCCGCCCTGTGCTGTTGCTGGGGCCAGGAACAGGTTCCTCAGACATGGCAGCAGTTTGGTAGTAATATCGCAATCACAAGATTAGCTGCTGCTTTCCGACTTGCTCCCTCGAGGTTTGCCTCACTGTGGTGTTTGGGGGTGGGAACTGCCTGCTTCCTGGTTGTGATGTCATCACTGTGCTCGAAAAGCGACTTCCCGTTTTCCCGATCGCGCGAGATTGCGACTCGCATTCCCGATCGCACGAGATTGCGACTCGCATTCCCGATCGCACGAGATTGCGACTCGCATTCCCGACGCTGGTAGCCGGAAATAGCGATTATTCTGCGATTATAGTTAGTCGCTAACGTATTTTGCGCCCGCGTGCGAGTTGCTTTTTTTTTCCCGTAATGTACATGAATTCAGATTTGCGAGTTCTCAATAGCGATTCGCATTTTATCGCTATTTGAGACTCGCAAATGCCGTTTTTCATGAATCAGGCTGTAAGTGCACGTAAAGAGCTAAAGAACTAAGGAATTAGCAATTAAAGAGCAAAAATGTTGGACTTTTGTCAACATCCATAGACTTGTTATGTTATGTTATCCAAACTTAATATAGCGCAGCGAATCAGCCCGTAGGGGTATCTTGGCACTAAAACACAGTCTCAAAATGAGAAAGGAAAAGAAGAAATATAGTAAAAGTAGCTTATAAGCAGACAGAATCAGTCGAAATGTGAAGCGGAAGCCTAGTCAAATGAAAAAGGACTCAGGTAAGAAAAGAATTGACCACCCTGTCTAACTGTGCGAATACAACGTGGGCAGAGCAAGAATTGATCCTTAGATCTCAAATTTCTGGTGGGTCGATAATTTGACATTTTGTTTTGGAGATACTTTGGTCCTTTACCTGGTGGTGCTCTGTGTACCAGGCAGAGAAGCTTGAAAACCACTTGCTTTCTAATGGGAAGAGAGTGCAGAGATTTAAGCATGGGTACAGAGCGTGCACAAGGTGGAAGTTTGAGGACAAGTCGGGCCATAGTGTTCTGGACTACTTGCAGTCTAGACAGGAGAGAGCTATTGGCTGCTGCCATGAGGGGATTTCCAAAATCTGAGCGACTGACCACAAGTGCCTGCGTGAGAGTCTTTTTTTTGTATGGAGAGGCAGCCATTGAAATACTCTTACAGGTGCCACATGTTGATTTCACTTGCTTTATCATTGAGAGGCTATTATCAATTAGAATGACCAAGTTTATTACCACCTTTTTGAGTTGAGGGGGGTGCCTAATTCAGGTGGCCACAAATTGTTTGTCAAGTAGTTATGGGCCTTGCCGAAAAACACTATTTCCGATTTGTCGCCATTGAGCTGTAGGCAATTGTAGGACATCCAGGAAGCTATTTTCCTCATGCACTCTCTGAACTTCAGTTTAATAGAGTCCGGGTTTGGACCTGTAGAGATAATCAATTGAGTGTCATTAGCATATGAGATGACATCAAATCCATAGGACCTGATTTCTTGAGCCAGAGGTGCCACATAGATGTTAAAGAGTACAAGGCTCAGTGAAGAGCCCTGAGGGACTCCTCTGCCCAATGACATTACCCAAGATTTAAAGGGGCCTAGATTCATAATCTGGGTGCGATTGCTGAGGACGCTCTGAAATCAGCCAAGGGCTTTGCCACTGACACCAATCTCAGAGAGTCTTTGAATAATGATCGAATGTGAAATGGTGTTGAATGCAGCTGAGAGATCAAGCAACACCACCATGGCTGGACAGCCCTCATCAAGGGAGAGTCATACAGTATCTTGAACCCCCATCAACGCAGTTTCAGTGCTATGAAAGTCTTTAAACCCAGATTGCAAAGGGTCTAATTGGGTATTAGAAACCAAATACTGGGTAAGTTGTTGACTAACTAGTCCTTCCATTATCTTTCCAAGGTAAGGGAGAACGGAGATGGGCCTATAATGTGCTTGATTCAAAGGGTCTGCATTAAGCTTTTTCAGGCTGGGCATGACCTGTGCTATTTGTCACTCCTGAGGTAAAGTGGCAGTATCTGTGAGAAGTTGGCCTGGCATATGCTGTCCATTATTCTAGTGGGCACCTTCCACCGGTCCAAACAACCCCTTATTGATGCTAGGTTATAGACAACCTTATAGTAAGCTATCCTAGTGGTAGCTGTGGAGAGCAGCCTTCAGGCTAAGTCTTGAAGAAATGTAAAGCAGCTTGTTTTTCCAGTCCATAATCCCATGAATGACCATATGAAAGGAGAACCACACGAGGTATATATATATAAAATATACGTATTTATTCTAAACACATCCCTCTAGTCTCTATATGAGGCTAGAGGCAAAAGTACATTCAGTAAACTTAATAACACACAGTAAATTAGCAGAATATATGTTGAGCCCTAGGGGTGTACCAAACCATACATCAATAAAGTAGTATAAGAACCACGACTTGCATAGATACAAAGTCTAGAGCCTTTAGAACCGCTGGGGCCACCAGGAACCACCCAAGGTAGTGACCCACGGGACCCACGGGGGACGCATGCAGGGTCTAAACACAGTCGCAAATCACCATTAACTTCTATGGGGAAAGTCGTGGTTGGAAAAGATAAAGATAAAGGACACTTCGAGAGGGACTTGGAGCAAAATCTTTTAGAACTAGGAAGTTCTAAAGTCAACACCCATGGGAGCACCGGAGTACTCGAGTTACCTCATCAAGGGAAGCCGATTGCATAGGTGTCTTTTCGTCTTAATTTTCAATGGCGATCTGCTGCAAAGTGCTGCTGGTGTCCAAGAGGAAAGTGTCTGGCAGGATCCAAGCCTGGATCGGAGATGTGAGGAACCTGAAAGCAGAGGGGACAGAGACTGGGTCACTAGCCAGTGACCTGGAGGACGATAGGCGGATGCCCACCGATGTCGGGTGATTTCAGGTGAAGAAGGTGAAGCTTGACTCTACAGTAATGAGGTCCCGGAGACGTCGCCGATGACCAGGAGCTGGATGCGAACTGTCCCACGAAGGATGTCGAGTGCTGCGGTGTCGGGGCCAGGATTGGACCTAACAAGCCTTGGCAACAGCAACCACGCAGAATGCGGAGATAGGCTTCGGTGCAGAACAGCATGGTCTGGGTGACTCATCACTCGGTAGGGAGTCAGGGCACGTCTGGAGCAACCAGAGAAGCCCAAGGAAAAGTAGAGTTACCCTTGAGGGGACCCACCAGTCGAAGGACCAGGGATCGCGAATGGGCCTCAAGCAGAAATGCTAGAAGCAGGATCACGGAACACTCGTGGAGTGTAGGCCCACAATCTTCGGTGCAAGTGGTGCTCAGGGCTTGCACTATAAGTAGCCCAATGCACAACTTCGGGAAAGCTCAGGAAGTCAATGCACTAGCAAATGTGCACGGTGACCAGGAGTTCCGGTCCCACATCTCTCGCGAAGGCTGCGGGTCTCAGCTTTGCGGGAATCTCGTGTCGGCCTCTGAGAAGTCTGGAAGTCCGTGTCCTGAGTCGCAAATACTTCGGAGCCCAGCGGGAGCTTCGGAAATGCAGACCATTAAGATGCTTCTTTGGTGCCTGTTTGAACAGGGGAGTCACTCCTTGACCCCAAGGGAGATTCTTCAGTCCTCCAGTCGTTGGTAGTGTGTGGAAGTTCCAGGATTCAGCTTCAGAGTTTCGCCCAGGTATAATCTAAAGTCCTGTTGCCAGGGGTCCAATACTTATACTAAACAAGCATTGGCATAGCCAATAGGTCTCGCTTTTTTGTCATAAGTATTTAGTTATGCAGCACAATATCCTTGGGGCAACAACATCAACTGTTGCATGGCTAAACACTTATAAAGTCCCAAAGACGAGACCTATTGGCTATGCCAATGCTTGTTCACTCTTTTATTTATTTACGTGACGTGGGCTCTGGCGCTGCCACACATGTAGGCTCGTGATAAAACCTATGGTGCCCATATCTGCGAATGCACCATTCCGGCAAGCCCGTATGGATAGTACAAGGCCCGCTGAGCATGCCCACACTGCCACACTGCGCAGCACACCACTACACAAATCCACAACAGGAGTCGTGAGGAGCGCCTAGAAGTCACGGAGCATTCCAGTGTCACTCCATATAAGGCAGCGTGCATTCCAATGGTACAGAAAGGATGTTATGGGTTTAGGTACAAGCAAAGAAAAGGTCTCCCTTTCCACTGGCTGGATGTTAACATGCAGGCATAACTAGCGTCCAGAGTGTCTCTGCGGTCCCCCAGCCCCAGTGCCACAGCAGCGGCTGCACAATTGATAGCTAGGTCCCTGACTAATTTGGCGAAGAGACATTGCGTGCCCTGGAAAATAACTCAAGTCACTATGGGAGTATTTTAAACTTTCTTGTGGCCCACACTGATACAGGGAACCAAGTGGTACTCAATCCACCAAATTTGAAAGAATGGAAGACTGAAGCATCCCAGCCAGAATTCACACACATAATTTGCAGGCCCATACGGCGGATGCACGAACCCACTGTGCAATCTTACCAGGTTGTTTGAGTGGCGATATGCCATACACCCTCGTACAAGCTTTTATAAACTTGGTACTCCTGGGCACAAGGTCTGTAATGTTAATAACTGGCTGATAAAATGAGTTTGACTTTTTGGAAACGTGCTACAGACCTCCCCTGATGATACCAATGTAGCCTTGGTGCTATTTCATCTTAGAACCTCCAGAAAGTATGGATCTGGAGTCTATAAGGCCGGCCATATGAAGTTAGGGGCCGTCCCATCTACAATTATCTAGAACATTCCACAAGCTACCAAGTTACACCAGTTACTTTTGAAAAGTTCCACCTCAGGCTTGTAAAGGTGCCCACGAGCACAGTTGGATAGGCTGTTGCTGAATGCCAGTTATGGCTGGGCAACAGAGAGTCAATAGGCTACAGACACAGTTTAGGGTACGCTCTGCTCCCATGTTGCCCATTGGATCAGGAAATATTTGTATTGAGGATATGGCCTGTATATAATAAGCAAGGTGTCACCTAGAAGCAGCTGCGCTTACAGCACAATGACCCACGGGACGCTACAGCACCATTAGCACCTATTATCAAAGGAGGGCATCATATCTTTCGCCAGATGCCACTTCTGCCTATCATCAAATTGCTGATTGGTTTGCCACCAAACTGATAGCATTTCCAGTGCTAAGACTGGAACAGGGTAGGTCACCGACTCTGCACCAGGCCTACACTCCTTTACCCTGCTTCTTGTGGTAGCGGGGGAATAACACAGGCCCCTGTGGCACAGTGGGTCCCCCCAACCCATCAGCGCCCCCTATTCAGTTCAAAGCCTATAAAAAATTTATGTTGGAGACTCAGGATCCCTTATCACATTCTGCAGGTTGCATTATTTTACATTGCCAATAAGTGGAAGCCAAACATATGGCTGACTCTGCCACAGCCGTTCCAGCCTGTCATTCAAACTGGCTATAATCTCACACTATTACTTCAGAGTGTATTAGTTCAGAGTGTGGTATCAGCAACAGCTTTCTTCCCAGACTCATTCCTTCTCATTGTATCCACCTTTAAAATAGGGTGTAATACCTAAAGACCATTATTCAACCAAACTCAGGAAGCATGTGTAAAAATGATGGCAGGTTCACAAACAGGAACGTTCACGTTCTTGCCCACCCCTTCAGTTCACTGTTCTGCCTGATGTGGGTACAAAAAAGAAGAAAGCCAGATTCATTCTGGGATGAATGCGTTACTCAAATACAATTATTATCTATTGGTTTAAAAGAACACCGACTTTGCAGAACCTAGCCACATTATTTAAGTGACGATTCCAAAGTGTACACAGAAAAATAAAATGTTATCAACTCGGTCAAAACTTGTAAGTTTGCTACCCGCCAGCTCACAAATCGTCTCCATTAATAAAGGAGAAATAAAAACAAAACATGTTTACAGTACTTTTCTACAATGATTTGCAAATGCGGAACTGTTTTTCTTCAAATTGTATCTAAAGTAAATGTAAGTATGTTTACTCCAATGAAAATCAAGAAGGCTGCATTATGTGTCTCAATTTCAGATATTCACAACTGTTTTATAGGGCTTCGAAGTTGCAAAGCTGTGGGGCATGCGCTATGTAATCATACCATTGTTAGCAGTTAAAGAAGGTGAGTATCGAAAGATCAATTACAAAAGAATAGTTACAATTCAACATCTTGGGCATGATGACTGTGAATATTGAGTTTTGGAGGAGAGGAAGGGAACCCCGAGAAACTGAAATCGCAGGGAGGCGTTCTGTGGTGTGGGAGGAGCTGAGCGAGGAAAGGCAGATGGCGGCACCGCAAAAGTGAAAGTAATTGCGGCTGTAAGGGTACCTGCGAGATGGCGACTGTGCTTGTAAGCGCACGCCCGTGTAACAGCGAGCTCTAGGCCACCACCAAATGCGTGTGGTAACATTTTCTGAAGCCCTTACTAAAAGTCTCGCCAGAGAAGCGCATGCGCTGGCTCAGGCGAGACCTAAAAAAGGGGTTGGATATACTCTGGGGACCCACCTACAGGAGGGTCAGGAAAGAGGGGTGGTTAC
Organism: Lissotriton helveticus; assembly: GCF_964261635.1. NCBI lineage: Eukaryota > Metazoa > Chordata > Amphibia > Caudata > Salamandridae > Lissotriton > Lissotriton helveticus. The sequence continues at coordinate 1,482,609,674 of NC_136065.1, forward strand.
ACCCATTTCCTTTGTCCAGTTTAGCGCCAGAGCAGGGGCTGAGCGCCCCTGCAACCGGTTTGCACTGGGATATGCACAGGGACACCAAGTGTGCTCCCAGCACTGTCTGAAAAGCACTCGCTGAGTTCTCCCACCCAGCCCCAATACACTAAAGCCTGTCTGGGAGGTGGTTACACCTCTCTGTGACAGGAAACCTATTGTCCAGGCCTCCCCTGGTGGAGTTTCATCCAGCAGCAGGAGGTCAGACCTGTGTCTGTGGCAGCCATTTTGTGATGCCAGGGCTCGTTTAGAATATTACTGGGCAGACCAGTGTGTACATGTCTTCTACCTCTAGAAGGGTGGAATTCTACACCCGCCGCCAGGACTGGCAGGGGGGGGGGGTAGAATTCTAAAGTGTTTGACACCAAACACAACATGTTTCCATGCAACCAGTCCAAAGTTAGCATTTTACCGCGAGGTTATAATGCACTTAAGAGTATATGCGCTGGGACGCTCAAGGGCAGCCATGCGCTTTATAAATCCTGCTTTCATTTCATTCATATGGTCTGGCTGCATCACAGAATAGCTTCAGAGAATAGATTCTGAAAGCTGCATGGGCACCTTCTCACACAAAACCAAGCACTCAGCCTTCAGGATTGATAAGGCCTGCCATAGGAGTGACTGAGTGGTTTATATGTGTCCGTGATTAAAGGTAGATATAGGTAACCTATATCTTAGTAATGGGTGCATGTACCACCTTGCCCAGGCTGCAGTAGCAGTCCTGTGGTGGCATTTTGGAAGGCTTCCCAGGGGTGGCACAATACATGCTTCAGCCCCTGGTACGCCTCTGGGGTACTTATGCCCTTAGTACCTAAGGTACCATATACTAGGGACTTGCAAGGGTAATCCAGTAACCAATCTGGAGTGTACCTAATGTACATGCAATCATTTTAGAGAGGAAGAAGCTAGGCTGGGGTCCTGGATATCAGGGCCCCAGCCAGACTACAGTTGAAAAACAGTGAAACACCAGCAAAAAGTGGGGGTAAGCAGATCTTACTCTCCTACACAACCCCCCCCCCCCAATGCAGGGACATTAAATTAACCTTGACCTTTGAGTCTTCATGTTCGAAGTGGAAATATCTGCAGTGGCATGGTTTCTCCCAGGTCTATGTTCCACTGTATAGTCCATCCCCTGTAGGGAAATGGACCACCTCAAAAGTTTGGGATTTTCACCCTTTATCTGTTTTAGCCATAAGAGGAGCTTATGGTCAGTCTGAACAGTGAAGTGAGTGCCAAACAAGCATGGCCTCATCTTCTTCAGAGCCCAAACCACAGCAAAGGCCTCCCTCTCAATAGCTGACCAACGTTTCTCTCTAGGGGTCAGTCTTCTGCTAATAAAAGCTACTCGCTGGTCCTGAGACTTCATTATTCAATTTTGCATCTGTTTGGACAATTAATTATTTTGAGTAGTTAGGATCTTGCAGAATTGGTGCAGTGCACATGGCCTGCTTCAGGTCATCAAATGCCTTTTGACAGCTAACTGTCCACTGAACTTTCTTTGGCATTCTTTTAGAAGTTAAGTCATCCAGGGGTGTCACAATGGATCCATAACCCTTGACAAATCTTCTGTAGTACCCAGTCAGGACCAAGAAAGCGCTGACCTGAGTCTGGGTAGTTGGAGCAACCCATTCCACGAAGGTCTGGATTTTGCTCTGTAATGGTTGAACCTGACCTCCACCTACAAGGTGGCCCAGGTACACAACCTGACTCTGCCCTATCTGGCACTTAGTAGCCTTAATAGTAAGGCCTGCCATCTGTAGGGCCTCCAAAACATTTCTCAGGTGGACCAGGTGATCCTCCCAGTTGGATCTAAAGACAGCAATATCTTCTAGATATGCTGCACTATAGTCTTCCAGGCCTGTTAGGACTTTGTTCACCAACCTTTGAAAAGTGGCAGGTGCATTCTTCAGACCAAAGGGCATTCCCACAAATTGATAGTGCCCACTAGGGGTTGAGAATGCTGTCTTTGGCGTTGCATCATCAGCTAATCTGATCTGCCAGTAGCCAGCTGTAAGATCAAATGTGCTCAGAAATTTTCCTGAGGCCAACATATCTATAAGCTCATCTGCTCTTGGGATTGGATGAGGATTGGTCCTAGTGACTGCATTGAGACCCCTGTAGTCAACACAAAACCTCTTCTCTCTCTTTCCACCCTGGGTGGGAGGTTTTGGTACCAAGACCACTGGACTAGCCCAAGGGCAATCTGAGGGTTCAATAACTCCCAAATCCAACATTTTCTGGACTTCTGTCCTGATACAATCCCTGACATGATCAGGCTGCCTGTAAATCTTATTTTTTAACAGACAGTCCACAGTGTCCACGGTTTTGCCGGTGAGCCTGAGTGATTTGAGGTACTGCGGGTCAGCAGCGTTAAAGGAAGAAATATAGACTTCATATCAAACAGAGTCCTTAACCATTCGAGGAAATCATTAACCTGTCACCATGAGCAGATCAGTTAGTTAAGTTAAGATTAAGAGAAACAGAGCCATCGGGTCAACTGGTATATATAGAACCAGTAAGTATATTATCCAGTCAAGAACAAGCACATCTAAAAAATCCTGCCATATTTTGTCAAATTTTTTGACAATTTTTATTAATAAACTGCATGATTACTTAAAATCTTTACATTATAGATAAAAAGAAAGAAAGGAAAAAACTTGATGAACGTCCCGACGCCCCCCCTCACATGTCCCATCCACTCATAAAAGTGGAACTCACTGTAAGTAAAAATACTAACGTGTTAGTCCTATTTAGCTGTCCAAAACAGAGTTCTTTTTAAAAAGAGTGAAGTATAGGTTGCACCAATGTTTCCCAACTGATAAGGGGAGGCCCGTGAAAGTTCGGTAGAGTCAGTTCATTCACCAAGGGCAGTAGACGATGGATGAGTTCCTCGTGGATCTTTAAACCAGCCCGGGTTGGATGACTGGGGCCGAGGGCTTCCAGTTACTTTGCAGACAATACCGTTAAGTGGGAGTCGATTGCCATTTTTATCTGGTGAATAAATTTCCCAACTCTGGCTATCAAACAGGTCGTGGAGACTGAGAGGCACCAGTCCGAAGCCTCTCTACAAGATCTATAGTCCGTGTTCTGTAGAATCGGAAGCAGCAAGCGATGGCGGTCATTGGTCAGCTTTGTGCAACAGCACAGCAAGTGTAGCCAGGATTCTCTACGGTAGTTGCATAGGCGACAGGCTATGGTGCCATCCGTACGGATCCATTGGGGGTTGAAGTCCATGATCCTGAGGGCCAAAAGGCGAAAGTACAAAATGTTCTTTCTCGCGTGAGTAGATACTGGGTCTTGCAGGTAAGGTTGGGGTTTGCCTGGAATATATGATTTGTCCAGGGCCTGAGTTAGTGGATTTTGCCGTAGTGATGCAAGGTCAAGTCCAAAGGAAATGATCCGGACTTGGCGCTTAACAGCTTGGGCCCAGGCTGAGAATGGAATTTCGTGCAGGGGCAAACTCCTTCTTTCGATTTTCAATGCTGCAATAGCTTGTCCTACCTTTGAATGCCAGGGAGAGCCCACCTCTTCAAAGATTGATTTTAGGGAGTGCTTTAGGGAATATTCTGGCGCTTTCAATACTCTAATATAGACGTTAAAAAGGTCCCCCAGTAATGCCAGCTGGGGTTGCTTAAGGCCTATTTCTAGCCTTAATCTGTTGTTCCTTGCGTATCTAGGGGCCTGTAGCACCATCTTATAGGCTTTCGCCTGGGCCGCGTTGACCACTTTGTCAAATGCACCTGGGTAGTCTATGTGCCCATATGCAATGGCTGGGATCAGTTTTGCCTGAGCACTGTCAGCATTGGTTCTGCTGAGGGACTGTCCAAGCGATGGCTTAGGCGTCTTAGCGACAGAATGGTTTTGTCAATTTTAGGTTTAAGCTCCTTCAGATGTTTGACTGCAGAGGCACTCTCAGAAACCCAGGTGCCCAGATAGTTATAGGATGGGGCAGTGACGATACGGTGCTCCCCCAGAGACCATGTAGCTTTTTTTTTGTGGGGGTATCTGCCAAAAATCACGATTTTAGTCTTGCCCACGTTGATCCGTAGGTCATTTGACTTATTGTATAAGGCCAAACTGCTTAAGGCTCTTTGAAGCCCCACCCTAGTGTGGTCCATGATCACCGTGTCGTCTGCATACTGGAGTGTTCCCAAGACTAGCTTCCCCAGTTTTGGAGGTGCTAAGTTGGCATCTTTCAGCGCTGACCCCATGTCCGCAGTATACAAGTTGAAAAGCATGGGGGCCAAGACGCACCCCTGCTTGAGGCCCGAGTTGGTGTCAATTCTTGCAGTTGTTATTGTAGGGCTTAGCTTCACCTTGACCCAGGTGCCCTCATAGAGTGCTTTTATAGCTTTTAGCAGAGCCTGTGGTAGCCCCCAGGAATCAAGTTTTGCCCAAAGCCGGCCCCTGTTCACTGTAATTGTCCGGGTTCGTGTGGTCCCCCTTTTTATGGATAGGGAATAGAATGGAACCTTTCCAAGAGGATGGCAAAATTGCCGTGGCAAAAGAATGATTAAATAAAGGGGTGAGTCTAGATGCAAAAAAGGCTGAGGCAGTTTTCAGAACCTGGGCCGGAATCCCATTTGGGCCTGGAGCGCCATCAGTTCTAATGGCCTTGATGCACTTTAGTACCTCCATCTCTGTGAACGATCCGGTGCAGGTCGAGTTTACGCCTTCTGTCGTGGCACTTTCGGGTTCGATAATTTCTGCCACCGCCTTGGACCACGCAAGGCTTCCTGCAGTGGGCTGTTTTGTCTCGCAGGTGTACAGCCCCTTGGCATACTGTTCCCACACTTTCCCTGCAACACTGTTTTCCTTTTGCGCTCCTCTGGGGGTCAGACTGTTAATGAAACGCCAAAGTTTGCTGCTGTCATTTCCTTTAAGGAGAACACGGTCAACCAATTCCGTTCGGTCTGGAGTTTTTTGTGGACCCAGACTTTCTTTTTATAGTCAGTTCTCAGAGCAGCAATGGAGTATCTCCTTGTCAAATGAGTGCCTTTCTTTTGTGCCCTGATTGCCTTATTAAGAGCACGCTTACTCTGTGACAGGCACCACGATTTTGCACGGCGAGGCTCAGAGTGAAATTGGCGACTTCTTGAATGGTGGTTATTGCCCAGACATTCCAATAAGTCGAAGGTCAGAGTTTCCCAGAGGTAGATGATGTTCTTGGTTTGAACTAGGTTAGGTTCTTCCTCCCTTCTAGCTACGTAATCTAGCAGGCTATGACTGAGATTGGTTGACCATTTTATTCTTTTGAGCACTTTGTGATGTTCCTCCCCCGTGGTGATTCCAATAACTACTTGTAAATCAGCTTGTACCCGCGCCAGATTGAATGAGGCGCGGAGGGGCCTGTGATCGCTTTCCTCTCTGTCGTCCACTGTGAAGTTGCAAAGATTGTGGGCAAGCCCTTCGTTGATGAAGATGTAGTCTATAGTAGAGACATTTCTAAAGGTCGGGATGGTGGTCCATTCAGGTTGGGTCTTTTTTTGTATTCTGTGAGTGGAGTGCAACTTAAAGTTTGCGAGAAATTCAGTCAGTAGGGCTGACTTCTTGCTTGATGGTGCCTCCGAGATTAAACCCAAGCCTCTGTGATTGAAATCACCCGCGATTATTACGTCTTGGTCCTTCCAATTTATTAAAAGATCTTCCAAAATTGAAATAAGTGATTCCATGGCCTGGGAGGATTGATACTTAATTGGGCTGAGATAACAATTAATTAGTAGAAGGGGGCGAGTTTTTTGACCCGATGACAATCCACTGATTAGGATGGCTTGAAGATCTGAAGACCCCAAGTTCAGTTCGGTTGTGTTAATTTTGCACGCATGACTTACGTAGATGGAGAGACCCCCTGACGGGCGACCAAAGATTGTCCTTTTGGTCGCTGGTTTAAAATGTTCGTAAAAGCCGCCAATGGTGGTCGTAGCCCTTGCCCAGGTTTCCTGAATACACAGTATATCCCCCTGTGCGAGGTATTCAGGTGTAGTTATGTCCCTAAAGATGTTGCTTAGCCCTGCAATATTCCATGAGATAATGGATAACTCGCGGACTAGGCCCCTGAGTGGATTTGAATGGGCGTTATTTACATGGCTGATTATTAGGTTAGGAACCCTGTCTCCATGTGGCCTCCAGGTGCTCTGATGTCTGGTATTGCCGCTGCACGCTCCGTTGCCCTTCGTTTTGCTGGATTTTGATTTTTAGCGGGGTTTTTGCCCGCCCTGATTTAGCCCCTATATCTGGGCGGGTGTGCCTTATGCCTTTAAGCACGGATGACGGTTCGTGTGTGTCCTGTTGCGGTAACAGGACGTGTGGATATTTCAGTGTCCTTGGCGCAACGACTTCAATGCCCCATTCAGCGAACAGTGTAGCTTCCTTAAGGACAGCCTGTTGGACTTGCTGGCTCGCAAGTCCGATTATGGTGGGGTCATCGTGGGTGTCTGTCTCCAATCTCTTGAATATCACCCACTCAATAATTTCTGAGGTGATTTGGGCCAGCGAGGCAATATGGCCAAAGAGGCGGACAATGTTAGACCTGTTCAAGATGTCAAATGAGCCTTTTGCTATGTACCGTGGGGTTAACTGTAGCTCATAGGTGGATTGTTTTTTTTTTTGAGTGATGGAGGACAAACTCACCCCTTCTCCCTTGAGCATTAGCCTCTGGTTACTGAAATTTAAAGGGTTTTTGTGAGTGGATTCTGGCTGCTGCCCATTGGGCCCCAGGCTTGATTGGCCTTCCACACTCAGAAATCCTTGCCACTCCCCCTGGTCTGATGTCAGATGTAGGTAGTTTTGAGTGTGACTCCTGGTAGCTGATTCCCTTGCCCCTCAGTTGTTAGACCTACCATTCTAGACTGTACTGGCTGTGCACCCTGTTGTAGTTTGGGATTTGTTACAGCCTCATGTTGCAAAACCCAGCCGGAAGGGCTGGGGGCACTTGATGGTGCGGCAACAGCCACCTGTAAAGGCCGTTTTTGGAGATCCTCATTGGTTTGACCCTCCTTCTGAGGGATTTGGTGACTTTGGGCCTCACTGCGAACAAGAGGTGCGTCACATGACTTGCCCATTTTGGACGCCTGCTTGGGCATGAAAATGGGGAAGAGTGGTTTGGGGATACGTTTAGTTTCAGTGTCGCCCAGTGTTGATACCACCGAGGGTGTGTTTCTGCTTCTAGCTTTGGACTTCTTAGGTTGTTTTTTAAGTATTTTTGTTGGCTCTCCTTGATAACGGAGCTTTGGCACTTGCTAATGCTCCTTCGGCCCTCTCCACCTGAGAGGTAGTAACAGACAGGTCGTCACTTACGGTCTCGAGATCCGAGACCTCGGGGTCACCATTCCCTTTATTTGCCAAAGTAAAGGTAATGCGGGGCCCTACTAGGGGAACCTTTGTGGCACTATTGCCCGTTGTGCCAAGGGATGCTGTTTCGGCATGCTCTGTCATCTGTGGTGGTAGCTTTTGTGCGGCTTGTTCTTGCGTGGTTAACTTGCCCTGACCCTTGGCTAATGTAAGCATCTCTTTTAAGACTGCAGGTAGACTTGCCCATTTATCAATTAAGGTGTCACAGGAATTGGTGCTGACGGCATGAGTTTGTTGGGCGTTAAGTTGGACTTCCAGCTTTGCCATCTTATCATCTTGGCACACCAAATGCTGGGCTATCGACTGCAAAAGATCGATTTGGAGTTCCATCTTTGCGGACTGCCATAGCAATGCCCTAGCCATTGTGTCCTGGACTTCTCTTATTGCTGACAAGTTAGGGTCTTTAAGAGTGGGTTCATCAATTGGGTCGGTTAAGTCTTGATGATGTGTTAGGCTCAGCGGACTCCAACCCTCCGTTTGTACTGATCTCTGGGCCTTAGCTCTTCCTAAATTTATAGGTGTAGTTTCAAGTGTACGTTCAATAGTCTGTTCCAATTTTAATAAGAACGAAGTTGTTGGAACCTCCGTACCCTGGGGGATTGGCCTCTGTGTTTCCCTAGATGTCACTGTTGCATTCAGACCCTTGCCTGTGCTCTTTGGGGAGGAGGGTGTAACGGCCTCGCTTGTCCTCCCAGTATCTAAGTCCACGTTCGCCCCCAGAGTTGGCCTATCATGAATGACGGCAGTGATCCTAATCGGACTCTGTCCTGGCCTCAGGCTGAAAGCAAACTTCAGGGCTCCCAGGTGACTCGAAGTTAGCAGACTCGCAGGAGTTAGAGTCCCCTAGGGCCAGGTGAATCTTTGGTATCCCCGGTATGCCACTGTTCGCGGGATCTTGTGAAGTTTTTTCCAAAGGTGAGGGGCAGTTTGAGGCCTGAAATAATTGAGTGATAAGGCCTTGGGGGAGGGAATTGCCAGTGCCAGTGACCAGGTCCTGGGATTTTTGGGTACTTATGCTTCTGGTTACCCTTCTTTGTGCTAGACTCTCAGGGTTCACTTCCACCACCTCCTCCGTGCAGGATTTAGTCTTCCTCAGCGTCATCTCTTTTTGCGCCGTTTGCTGGGGCTGGGCTTGTTTGTGCCTATTCGTGCTGGGGGGAGGGGATACCAGTACTAGTTCTGTTGTGGGCCCCTGTGTTGAGCTGCGTTTTTTGTTTTGAGGGCACGGAGGGGGGGGGGGAGGGGTTAGCAAGCGGTGCACACAAGGGGGGCAGCAGGCTGGAGACCTAGTCTGCCAGCCCCTCAGACCACTCCCTCTGGCTCTTACTTAGCGGCGACCTCTAACGGCTGCCGCGCTTGCCCCAACCTCTTACCTCTTGTCTCCCACGTCGTCAGATGCACTTTACACTTCACGCCAGGTGCTCAAGGTGCTCCGGATGCTATTCGATAGAGACGGGAGCGGGAGCGGGGGTGTCCGCGTCTCGCTGCAAAGGGTGGCGTTTGAGTGATTTCGGCTCTGCTCGATGCTCAGTCCAGAATTCAAGTTTTTAAGGGGCTCCCACACCGAGCTAAACGGTGAGACGTGAAACGTGAAGCAAACCGAAAAACGGCTGCACTTGCAATGTGGAGATCCTGGTGGTGCTCCTGTCGCACACCAAGGGAAAGGCAGTAAAACGGCCTCAGCTGCTGCAGACTGTCTGTTGTGTTTTGAGGGAGTGCCCGCAGAGTTTGCTCCTGCAATGACTACAGGGGTGGAGGGGAGGTGCTCCCGCCGCACACTGAGGGAGATGGATGCACCGGGGGATAGGAGCACACCTCCGCACACTGCTCCCACCGCTGCTCTCCTCTGCTCATCTCTGCTCGCTGCTCTCCGTGGCTGCGGCTGCTCTCCTCCGGTCACGGGACCCACTGCCACTCTCCTCGGTACACAGCTCCTGCAGCTGCTCCTCCGGACCTCCGGTCGCAGGACCTGCTGCTCGTAGCTCCAGCAGCTTCTTTTCCTCAGCTCCTCTACTCTGATACTGCTAGTGTTTTTCTCTTGGTAGATTTGCCAACTTGGGAATTCTTCATGTGACCAAAAAGAAAGTCTTTGACACGTTGGAATCAAGAATGATAGAAGCCTTCCGAAGGGGGTACAATGCGGGTCTCCTTATCCACCCTGACCTCGACTATATCCTCTCTTTTAATACCTCTCCTGCAGGAAATCTGTAGTAAACATTAAGAACCCTTTTTATGACATTAGATGTTTGTGTTTCTTAGTCACCCCTCTACGGTTCCATATTGTGCTGTTCCGTACTCGAAATATGAGTATACCTGTATTTCTTACGATGCTGAATTCCACTCGTATGATGTCACATCAAAGGTCCACTTCAAATAAATTAAAGTTGAAACCGGGTACAGGTACCCAACTCCTGCACACACCTGGGTCCCGTCACGGACAAACGACTGTGAAAAACTCGGAGCAGCAAACGTTCCAAGTATAGAGAGAAGAAGAGCATCTTACCTACCAGACAGAAATAATCTGATAAATGCTCTCATAAAGGAACAAACATACAGAGACAAAGCTACAAAGGAATAAACCACTGGTAAAGAAAATCCTGAGGAAGGCAACTTGCCGAAACGCATTGGTGGTAGTCAACAAACATAATTACCAGTGATGACAGCAATTAATTTAAGATTTGTGTTACAGTCTTTACGCAATAGCCGCTGTAACTAGTGTATAGAACCTATACTCGATATTTGGTATCAGTCAGGATAATCTCCATATGAAGTATAGTGGTGGTTTTTGAACAATGCATGTCTATGATAAATAACAAATGTGTATCTGAACTGGAGAAAATAGATTGTGTAAATAGATGTGAAATGATGTTTTTTATTATTATATTTAAAAAAATCTTTTCTATCAAAAAAATAATAGAGAATAATAAAATAACAATATTTTTCTAAATTACTGTTTTCCTATGTGTGTGATATAATCCTGGATCTAGAGTTTTTTCATGAACCTATCGTTAAGATAACAACACTGAGCCCGGTGTAACCCACCCCTTTTTTCCAAGAGTCCCCAGTGTCCACTTCATGAGTGCACCAGGTGGTCTGACTTGGAGTCAGAGAGAACATATGTCTGACCTGATTGAGCACCTGTCTGCAAACAGTTTGCTGTTGGTCAGCGAGGCTGCCTGCCAAGGCTACACCATCTACTGACCCATCATCAGGGTTCTGTGAGAGCAGGTCAGGGAGTGGATCACTCTCTTCCTCCTGTCCCTCATCAGTAGCCATGAGCAAGCCCATGTCTGCCCTGTCAACATATGGTTTCAGTCTGTTGATATGAAGCACCCTATGGGGGCTCCTGGGAGTTCCAAGGTCTACCAAATAGGTAACCTTTCCCTTCGGTTCAACAATTGTATGGGGACCACTCCACTTGTCTTGGAGGGCTGCTGGGGCCACAGGCTCCAACACCCACACTTTCTATCTTGGGTGGTAAACAGTCAGTACAGCCTTTTGGTAATGCAGGCTTTCTGTAATTCCTGGCTAGCCTCAAGGTTTTTAGTTGCCTTTTTCATGTATTCAGCCATCCTGGAGGGGAGACCTAGTACATAGTCCACTGTGTCCTTTTTAGGGCGTTTGAGAGGTAACTCCCATCCCTCCTTCACCAGACACAATGGTCCTCTTACAGGATAACCAAACAGAAGTTCAAAATGGCTGTAGTCAACCCCCTTCGGAAGAACCTCCCTGTATGCAAATAAAAGGCAGGGTAGTAGGATGACCCATCTCTGCCTGAGCTTTTCTGGGAGACCCTTGATCATACCCTTTAAAGTTTTGTTGAACCTTTCAACTAAACCATTGCATTGTTGGTGATAGGGTGTGGCGAATTAGTAATTCACTCCACACTCCTTCCACATTGCAGTCAGGTAGCTAGACATAAAGTTTGCATCTCTGTCAGACACTCCCTCCTTAGGGAAACCCACTCTTGAGAACACTCCCAAGAGAGCCCTTGCCACCACAAGTGCTGTAGTGGTCCCAAGGGGAATTGCTTCTGGGTACCTAGTGGCATGGTCCACCACCACTAGGATAAATCTGTGCCCAGATGCTGTCTGAGGATCCATTGGACAAACAATGTCAATCCCCACTCTCTCAAAGGGAACCCCCACCACAGGTAGTGAAATCACAGGGGCCTTTTTTGTACCACCTGCCTTACCACTGCTTGACAGGTGACACAGGAGCAAAACAACCCATTTGTGTCTTCAGACATGTGGGGCCAATGAAAGTGAGGGACAATTCTGTCCCAGGTCTTGTTTTGGCCCAGGTGTCCTGCTAAGGGAATATCATGGGCTAGTGTCAACAGGAAGCCCCTGAATTTCAAAGGTATAACCAACCTCCTGGCTGCACCAGGCTTGGGGTCTCTACTCTCTGAATACAGGAGTCCATCATCCCAATAAACTTTATGGGTGCCACTAGCAATTCCAGCAGCCTCAGCAGCAGCTTGCTGTCTGAGAGGTTCAAGAGAAGGGCAGCTCAGCTGCTCCTAACTCAGATCTGCCATGGAAGGGCCCCTGTCTCCAAGAACTCAACCTGATCAGGCTCAAGCTCATCTGGGACATTCCTTCTTCAGGAGCACAATCATCTCCCTCAAGAGACTGATCCTCACTCTGAGTCAGGGGGGAAGGCACTGTCTTTACCCTACTGCTCCTTTTCTTGGATGGCACCTGGTGCATTATTCCAGAATCCAGGGCCTGTTCAGCTTTAGACATTTTGGCATGTGCCCTAGTCACAGCAAACACATGTGCAGAGATCCCTAACATTTCTGCATGGGTCCTTAATTCCACTTCAGACCAGGCTGAAGTCTAGAAATCATTGCCAAGCAATCATTCAACAGGGAGATCTGCACTTACCACAACTTTCTTGTGGCCAGTTACCCCTCCCCAGGAGATATTAACAACTGCCAGGGCATGGTTGGTCCTGACATTGCTAGAATTGGTCACTTGGTAGAGTTCACCAAGTATGATCTGTCCAGGGTCCACAAGGTCTTGTGTCACCATTGTGACACTTGCCCCTGTATCCCTGTAGGCTAAAATGTATTTTCCATTTATCAAAGGCTGATGTCTATATTTGCCCAAGTTACTGGGACTCACACAGGGGGACATATCCATACCTCCATTACAGATCAAGACAGCCTGAGTTTGAACTCTGACTAGGCCAGAGTCCACCTCAGTACCTAGGGTTAACCCTACTATACCTTTCTGCTGAGTACCACCACTTGGAGCTGAACTAGGGGGGGGCAGTTGCCTTAGGGGCAATGGTGGCTGGAGTTGAGTTTTTATTTCTAGTGCAAACACTAGTCCAATGGCTGTTCTGTTTACAGACTTTAAACCATGGTTTCTTTTGGCCTTTCTTCTTGGAAGATTGGGAATCCCCACCATTAGAAGATCTTTGGGGACCTTGTGAAGACTTCTGATCTTTACCTTTCTCCCCACCCTTATTAGAATATTGCTTCTTCTGGTCACCACCTTGGTTCTGTACCTTCTGCTTCACCCTGGTTCTGACCCATTTGTCTGCCTTCTTTCCCAATTCTTGGGGAGAGGTCAGATCAGAGTCTACCAGGTGCTGATGCAACAGCTGATTCTGACAGTTTTTAAGGATCTGCTCCCTCATAATCAAATTGTATAATCCTGTATAATCACACACTTTACTGCCCAGTAACCAGCCCTCCAGAGCCTTAGTAGCACAATCAACAAAGTCCACCCAGTTCTGAGCCTGAGCCTTTTGGGTATCTCTGAACTGTATTCTATATTGCTCAATGGTTAGGCCAAACCATTCAAACAGAGCACTCTTCAGGACTGTATAATCATCAGCATCCTTTTTTTCTTACAGTGAGGAGCTTGTCTCTGCCTTTGTCTGCAAAGGAGAGCCACAAGATAGCTGCCCACTGCTCCTGGGGGACCTTCTGTACTTTGCAGGCCCTTTACAGTGCAATTATTCATTTGTGGATGTCATCCCCACTCTGGTAGGGAGGGACAGTCTTGTTTAAATTTCTGTTCTGTGGTCATGAGCCCTGTCTCTAACATTAGGGAAGTTGCTGCCACCATGGGACTCTAATCCCATCTTTTTTCTAGCTTTTTCAACCTCTGTGGTCTCCCCTTCTAAGCCTAATTGCTGTCTCCTTATCCTCAGTTGAGCCTCTTGTAGTCTCATCTGATTCTATCTCTTCTCCTGGGAGGTATCCCTCCTATGAGAAGAGACAGAAGTCCAGACAGATGTGTCATAATGGTCAGATTCCTGTGAAGGAGATCTTGGCCTTCTAGGCACACCTCCAACTATTCCTGGGGGGACAAAGAAGGGACCCACTGGGCCTCCATCTCCAGTAGGAGCTGCACTTTCCAGGTCAAGGTCATTGTCACCTCCCTGGTCAGCATCAGAGTCTGAATCCCTGTGGGATTGGACCACTGGGATCTTCCTCATCTGCTGCTTCCACCCCACTGCCTACCCTTTCAGGCCCTGAAGCCTTTCTCAGGTCATCTAACAGTAATACCTCTCTGAGGCATTGGGTGTTGGCACCTTTGCCTGTCTTCAGTTTCCTCATAGTACACAGAGCCCTTAACTCAGAGGAAGGGAATGTGTCATACTTGGATGTCTGTAAAGTACAGACATCTGTCAGGGACACACTGGTTCCTGGCACTGAAGACATTACTAGTGAGGTGTGGTGTATGCACCTACCTACTCTAGTTGTTACCTACTTAACTCTCTTGAGTTGTAGAAAGGGTGTGCTAAGCCCTTGACACACAACTCTAAGGTCTGTAGAACTTACAGTATTTAAGCTTGTATTATATGTACCTCTGGTACCTTTAGTGGCTTTCAAATGATCAATCACTTAAGATTATCTGGTAAAACAATAGCAAGCTGGAATCCCACAGTTGCCACCACTGTGAGAAGTTGGCCTGGCATATGCTGTCCACTATTCTAGTGGGCACCTTGTACCAGTCCAAACGACCCCATTTTGACGGTAGGTTAAAGACAACCTAATAGAAAGCTATCCTAGTGGTAGCTGTGGAGAGCAGCCTTCAGGCTAAGTCTTGAAGGAATGTAAGCGATACCAAAGGGGATGATGGACGGAGCGATGGAGCAAATCAAACACTCACCCCCAGTTAACTGATCTAGGTTTAATCCATCATCATTCTTTAGCTCACTCCACCATCCCAGTTCAGACATGGCCATATGCAAATCAGTCTGACCCTGTGCCTCATGGAAACAGTCCAGCCCGAACTGCCAAGTCATGTCTTTCCTGGAACCGAAACAAGCATCCTGGGAACGGTTTCTGGCTAATCAGCCGTCATCAGCCAGGCTAGCTTGAATCCAGTGGCAAAGTGAGCAAGGGACCCACGTCTGGGCATACCCTGCCAACTTAGGGTGAACAAAGCGATACCAAAGGGGATGATGGATGGAGCGTTGGAGCAAATCAAACACTCACCCCCAGTCAACTGATCTGGGTTTAATCCATCATCATTCTTTAGCTCACTCCACCATCCCAGTTCAGACATGGCCATATGCAAATCAGTCTGACCCTGTGTCTCATGGGAACAGTCCAGCCCGAACTGCCAAGCCATGTCTTCCCTGGATCGGAAACAAGCTTCCTGTTACTGGCTAATCAGCCGTCATCAGCCAGGCTAGCTTGAATCCAGTGGCAAAGTGAGCCCAGATGAGTTGACTGGTGGTGAGTGTTTGATTTGCTCAAACGCTCCGTCCTTTTTTTTTTTTTTTTTTTTCGTCCATCATCCCCTCTGGTATCGCTTTTTTCGCCCTAAGTTGGCAGGGTATGCCCAGACGTGGGTCCCTTAATCACTTTACCACTGGATTCAGACTGATTTGCATATGGCCATGTCTGAACTGGGGTGGTGAAGTGAGCTAAAGAATAATGATGGATTAAACCCAGATGAGTTGACTGGGGGTGAGTGTTTGATTTGCTCAAATGCTCCGTCCATCATCCCCTTTGGTATCGCTTTGAAGGAATGTAAAGCAGCTTGTTTTACCAGTCGATAATCCCGTGAATGACCAAATGAAAGGAGAACCACACCAGGTATATATATATAAAATATATGTATTTATTCTAAACACATCCCTCTAGTCTCTATGTGAGGCTAGAGGGAAAAGTACATTCAGTAAACTTAATAGCACACAGTAAATTAGCACAATATACATTGAGCCCTAGAGGCGTACCAAACCATATATCAATAAAGTGGTATAAGAACCACGACTTGCATAGATACAAGGCCTAGAGCCTTTAGAACCACTGGGGCCACCAGGAACCACCCAAGGTAGTGACACAGGGGACCCAAGGGTCTAAACACAGCTGCGAATCACCATTAACTTCTATGGGGAAAGTCGCGGTTGGAAATTTAAAGATAAAGGACACTTCGAGGGGGACTTGGAGCAAAACCTTTTAGAACTAGGAAGTTCTAAAGTCAACACCCACGGGAGCACCGAAGTACTTGAGTTACCTCACCCAGGGAAGCCAGGTGCAAAGGTGTCTTTTCATGTCGGGTTTTGTCGTCGTTTTCAATGGCGATCTGCTGCAAAGTGCTGCTGGCGTCCAAGAGGAAAGTGTCTGGAGGGATCCAAGCCTGGATCAGAGATGTGACGAACCTGAAAGCAGAGGGGACAGAGTCTGGGCCAGTAGCCAGTGACCAGGAGGACGATAGGCGGATGCCCACCGATGTCAGGTGATTTCAGGTGAAGAAGGTGAAGCTTTACTCATCAGCTACGAGGTCCCGGAGATGTCGTCGACACCAGGAGCTGGATTTAAGATGTCCCATGAAGGATGTCGAGTGCTGCGGTGTCGGTGCACGGATTGGACCCAACAAGCCTTGGCAACATCAACCCATGCAGAAACCAGAGATAGGATTTAGTGCAGACCAGCAAGATCTGGGTGACTGATTACTCGGTAGAGAGTCAGGGCACATCTGGAGCAACCAGGGAAGCCCAAGGAAAAGTAGAGTTACCTTTGAGGGGACCCACCAGTCGATGGACCAGGGATCGCGAAGGGGCCTCGAGCAGAAAATGCTAGAAGCGTGCTCACGGAACACTCGTGGAGTGTAAGCCCACAATCTTCGGTGCAGGTGGTGCTCAGGGCTTGGACTATAAGTAGCCCAATGCACAACTTCGGGAAAGATTGGGAAGTTGATGCACTAGCAAATGTGCACAGTGTCCAGGAGATCCGGTCCCACGTCTCTCGTGAGGGCTGGGGGCTCAGCTTTGCTGGGATCTCGTGTCGGCTCTGAGAAGTCTGGAATTCCATGTCTTGAGTCGCAAATACTTCGGAGTCCGGCGGGAGCATCGGAAATGCAGACCGGCAAGATGCTTCTTTGGTGCCTGTTTGAACAGGGGAGTCACTCCTTGACCCCAAAGGAGATTCTTCAGTCCTCTAGTCGTTAGTAGTGTGTGGAAGTTCCAGGATTCAGCTTCAGAGTTTCATCCAGGTATAATCTAAAGTCCTGTTGCCGGGGGTCCCTTACTTATACTAAAAAAAGGGGTTGGACATACTCTGGGGACCCACCTAAGGGAGGGTCAGGAAAGAGGGGTGGTTACACCCATTTCCTTTGTCCAGTTTTGCACCAGAGCAGGGGCTGAGTGCCCCTGCAACCGGTTTGAACTGGGGTGTGCACAGGGACACCAAGTGTGCCCCCAGCACTGTCTGAAAAGCACTCTCTGAGTGCTCCCACCCAGCCCCAATACACGAAAGCTGCAGAGGGGTCCTGCTCATGCATGGGAACCCTCTCACACAAAACCAAGCACTTCAGGATTGATAAGGCCTGCCATAGGAGTGACTGATGAGTTTATATGTGTCAGTGATTAAAGGTAGATATAGGTAACCTATATCTTAGTAAGGGGTGCATGCACCACCTTACACAGGCTGCAGTGGCAGTCCTGTGGTGCCATTTTTGAAGGCTTCCCAGGGGTGGCACAATACATGCTTCAGCCTCTGGTAGGCCTCTGGGGTACCTAAGCCCCTAGTACTTAAGGTACCATATACTAGGGACTCACAAGGGTAATCCAGTAACTAATCTGGAGTGTACCTAATGTACATTTTAGAGAGGAAGCAGCTAGGCTGGGGCCCTGCTATCCAGGACAGTGAAACACCAGCAAAAAGTGGGGGTAACCATAGTAAGCAGATCCTACTCTCCTACAGTATCCAGGGCCTTCTAATGTAGTTTTTACCTTGAGAATATTCATATAAGACTGAGGCCACTCCTGGTGGCCCGCTGCACTAGGAACACCCCCTCACGCACGGACCACACACTAAACCTCAGCATCATACTGGACTCCTCGCTCACAATGAACCGCTAGATCAACGCCGTTTCCTCATCCTGATTCCACACGCTCCGCCTGCTTCGCAAGACCTTTAGATGAATCCCCACCGAATCCAGAAAGACGGTCACCGACACACTCATCAGCAGCAGACCCGACTACGGCAGTACATTCTACGCCGGCATCACCCAGAACAAGCACAACAGTTTATTATCCTTATGCCACATTGTCTTTCATTAACTGTGATTATGAATAATAGCTGTTGATTATCATCATTGTCCTTGTTGAAAAATGTTGTGAATTTTATTGTGTTGTTTTTACACTGTATGAATGAAGATATGAATGAAGACATGAATGAATCAGTATAAATGAGGACTTGTTTTAGTATTAAATGAAAATTTCAGTTTCTAATGAACTATCAATAAAATATATTTTTTACATTATATAAAAATCAGTTATTATGGTTCTCCTTTTGTGTGTATATTGCTGAAATTGTGTTTTGTTAGTATCAATTGTTGCCTTAAGTATTTACACTAGAGTCACACAGCACATCCTCAGAAAACAACAGCACGCTCAAAACGCCGCAGCCAAACTGGTCCTCAACATCCACCGCCGCAGCCACATCACTGAACACCTTCGAGAACTCCACTGGCTCCCAGTCAACAAAAGAGTCACGTTGAAGCTCCTCACATACGCCTACAAAGCCCTCCAGGATGCATGACCAGCATATCTGATCCACCGCCTCTCATTCCACGTAGCCACCAGACACCTCTTCTCCGTCCAACAGGTCCTGGCCACCGTCCCACGGATCCGGAAGACCACAACCGGAAGAATATCCTTCTCCTACTTAGCCTCCAAGACGTGGAACAGCCTACTTCTCAACTTCAGGCAAACTCCTTTGCTCACACAATTTAAGAAGGATCTCAAGACCTTGCTCTTCGACTGTCCACCTGCGCCCAGAAGGACAGTAGCCCCTCCCCCCCTTCAGCACCTTGAGACCCTCATGGATGAGTAGCAACGCTATACAAACCCTGATTGATTGATTGAATAAAGATAAATGTGCAAGCATGCTGAATTTATAAAGTTGGGAGTGACAGCTATGAGATGTAAACATTCTGCTCTTTCCAATGATGGTTGAAATTTTGTGTGTTCAATGTCTAGTTTCTCTGTACATAAATCACACTTGTGAAAATAGTTTTTGGAACTTGTTGCAACATGCCATCCTTTGTTTTTGTTTAATATGACCCTCAAATTCATGCCTTCAGAGATAAAAGTAAATTGGTATACCTTTAGTTTCAGTGCAGCAAACAATATTCCAACCACATGCAGGACCAAAAGCTTAATCCTGAAACTCGTAATGAAGATAGTGAGAATCATGTATGAAGCGGCACGTACTGGAAGGTTATCTCATGCCATACATGCTACAGTTCTCAGGAATTCCCTTAGGCCCATCCTCCTGAACTCACAATTGCCCAGGTTCTATAGGTAAATAAGGAGGAAGGTATGGGGCTCCTTGGAGCTGTAGATGGGCTCTAGTGCTTGTACTTGTAGCGTCTTCCACAGCCTGGGTACCAGCTGCAGTCCATGCAGGTAACTGTTGTGGGACCGTGTAAGGGAGGATTTCGAGGCACGATGCTGAGGAAAAATAAAAGAAAATAATAATTTTCCCTCTGCCTCATCCCTTAAAATCCCCCCTTACACAGCCCCACCACCTCACCGCTGTTACCTGCACGGACCGTGGCTGCTGGGTACGCACCAATGACTATGTCACATATGGAGCTTAGTATTACACAACTTTATTCTTCAGCGTGTAACTGCGAACTCAGCATTCTAAATGAGCCTCCATTGCATTGCATTGCATTACACTCTAACACAAAGGTTCTGTCATTGCTAACCCGCACTACATCTCCCCCTCTGTTACATAAAAAAAATATGTATGTATGTGTACACATCTATATGTATCAAACAAGAAGAGTGTCCTCGTGAAAAGGGCCACACAGCAGGTAGGTATGGATTCAGCGCTTTAATGATGGAAGCTGCAGCGTCCTGTTGAAAGCAAACATCGTAATAGGTTTCCATACGCCGATGCGTTTCGTGCAATGGCTGCACTTCTTCATGGGCGGACTGTTTGTGATAGCGTTCGGCAGGCTACAGCACCTGATATATACGTGACTCTCTTCCAAGTGGGTGGAGGCAGTCACACTGCCTTCTGGTCAATGAAGTGCTGTGGCATCAAATTCCAGTGAATTGCTTCCGCGCTGTCACATATAAAACGATATAAAGTCCCCAGTGGGTTGATGCAGGTTTCGAAACTAGGGGGCAACGCCATCCGACTCCCATCACGCACCTTCCTGCATCTTGCTGCTGACGTCGTTTGGTGCCAGCAAGGACCGTGGAACACGGCGGGGCTCCTTTCGCGGATGGACTGGCCTCAAATATGAAACAAGAAGAGTGTCCCCGTGAAAAGGGCCACACAGCAAGTAGGTATGGATTCAGCGCTTTAATGATGGAAGCTGCAGCGTCCTGTTGAAAGCAAACATCGTAATAGGTGTCCATACGCCGACGCGTTTCGTGCAATGGCTGCACTTCTTCATGGGCGGACTGTTTGTGATAGCTTTCGGCAGGCTACAGCACCTGATATATACGTGACTCTCTTCCAAGTGGGTGGGGGCAGTCGCACTGCCTTCTGATCAATAAAGTGCTGTGGCATCAAATTCCAGTGAATTGCTTGAGCGCTCTCATGAATAAAACTATATAAAGTCCCCAGTGGGTTGATGCAGGTTTCGAATCTAGGGGGCTACACCATCTGACTCCCATCACGCACCTTCCTGCACCTTGCTGCTGACGTCGTTTGGCGCCAGCAAGGACCGTGGAACACGGCGGGGCTCCTTTCCCGGCTGAACTGGCTGCAAATATCAAACAAGAAGAGTGTCCTCGTGAAAAGGGCCATAGAGCAGGTAGGTATGGATTCAGCGCTTTAATGATGAAAGCTGCTGCGTCCTGTTGAAAGCAAACATCGTAATAGGTGTCCATACGCCAATGCGTTTCGTGCAATGGCTGCGCTTCTTCATGGGCGGACTGTTTGTGATAGCATTCGGCAGGCTACAGCACCTGATATATACGTGACTCTCTTCCAAATGGGTGGGGGCAGTCGCCCTGCCTTCTGGCCAATGAAGTGTTGTGGCATCAAATTCCAGTGAATTGCTTGCGCGCTGTCACAAATAAAACTATATAAAGTCCCCAGTGGGTTGATGCAGGTTTCGAAACTAGGGGGCTACACCATCCGACTCCCATCACGCACCTTCCCACACCTTGCTGCTGACGTCATTTGGCGCCATCAAAATCCGTGGAACACGGCGGGGCTCCTTTCGCGGCTGGATTGGCCGCAAATATCAAACAAGAAGAGTGTCCTCGTGAAAAGGGCCACACAGTAGGTATGGATTCAGCACTTTAATGATGGAAGCTGCAGCGTCCTGTTGAAAGCAAACATCGTAATAGGTGTCCATACGCCGACGCGTTTCGTGCAATGGCTGCACTTCTTGATGGGCGGACTGCTTGTGATAGTGTTCGGCGTGCTACACCACCTGATATATACGTGACTCTACCAAGTGGGTGGAGGCAGTCGCACTGCCTTCTGGTCAATGAAATGCTGTGGCATCAAATTCCAGTGAATTGCTTGCGCGCTGTCACAAATAAAACTATATAACGTCCCCAGTGGGTTGATGCAGGTTTTGAAACTAGGGGGCTACACCATCCGACTCCCAATACGCACATTCCTGCACCTTGCTGCTGACATCGTTTGGTGCCAGCAAGGACCGTGGAACACGGCGGGGCTCCTTTCGCGGCTGGACTGGCTGCAATTATCAAACAAGAAAAGTGTCCTCGTGAAAAGGGCCACACAGCAGGTAGGTATGGATTCAGCGCGTTAATGATGGAAGCTGCAGCGTCCTGTTGAAAGCAAACATCGTAATAGGTGTCCATACGCCGACCCGTTTTGTGCAATGGCTGCACTTTTTCATGAACAGACTGTTTGTGATAGCGTTCGGCAGGCTACAGCACCTGATATATACGTGACTCTCTTCCAAGTGGGTGGGGGCAGTCGCACTGCCTTCTGGTCAATGAAGTGCTGTGGCATCAAATTCCAGTGAATTGCGTGCGCGCTCTCATAAATAAAACTATATAAAGTCCCCAGTGGGTTGATGCAGGTTTCGAAACTAGGGGGCTACCGCATCCGACTCCCATTACGCACCTTCCTGCACCTTGCTGCTGACGTCGTTTGGCGCCAGCAAGGACCGTGGAACACGGCGGGGCTCCTTTCGCGGCTGGACTGGCCGCAAATATCAAACAAGAGTGTCCTCGTGAAAAGGGCCACACAGCAGCGGACTGTTTGTGATAGCGTTCGGCAGGCTACAGCACCTGATATATACGTGACTCTCTTCCAAGTGGGTGGAGGCAGTCGCACTGGTATATACATATATATATATATATATATATACACTGAAAAAACCAAAAGGTTTCAGACATGTTATAGTTAGGAATTAGTATGATTAGAGTACTGCAAGGAGAGTGCCTGGGTGAATTTATAAGTGTTTTTTGGCGCAGTGAATGGATTAGTACATGGTGCTGAATGGGTCTCTAGAGGAGTGCAAGGGGAGTGACAGGGTGTTTGCTGGAAGTGTATGGATACTGACTGGGAAATTGAAGATGTGAAAGACCTGTTTGTAGGTGGTTAGAGGACTGCATGCATAGTGGATAGGCGTTTGAAGCAGTTCATGTACTAAGGCCTGGCTCACTGCATAAGTACTTGGGTACTGACTGAATGATTAGAGTACTGCAAGGAGAGTGCCTGGGTGAATTTATAAGTGGTTGGGTATTGGTGCAGTGAATGGATTAGTACATGGTACTGAATGGGTCACTAGAGGAGTGCAAGGGGAGTGACATGGTGTTTGCTGGAGTGTATGGATACTGACTAGGGAATTGAAGGTGTGAAAGACAAGTGTGTAGGTGGTTAGAGGACTGCACGCATAGTGGATAGGGGTTGGAACTAGTCCATGTGCTAAGGCCTGGCTCGCTGCATGAGTACTTGGATACAGACTGAATGATTAGAGTACAGCAAGGAGAGTGCCTGGGTGAATTTATAAGTGGTTGGGTTTTGGTGCAGTGAATGGATTAGTACATGGTGCTGAATGGGTCACTAGAGGAGTGCAAGAGGAGTGCCAGGGTGTTTCCTGGAAGTGTATGGATACTGACTGGGGAATTGAAGGTGTGAAAGAAAAGTGTGTAGGTGGTTAAAGGACTGCATGCATAGTGGATAGGCATTTGAAGCAGTCCATGTGCTAAGGCCTGGCTCACTGTGTGAGTACTTCGGTACTGACTGAATGATTAGAGTACTGCAAGGAGAGTGCCTGGGTGAATTTATACGTGGTTGGGTATTGGTGCAGTGAATTGATTAGTACATGGTGCTGAATGGGTCACTAGAGGAGTGCAAGGGGAGTGACAGGGTGTTTGCTGGAAGTGTATGTATACTGACTGGGTAATTGAAGGTGTGAAAGACAAGTGTGTAGGTGGTTAGAGGACTGCATGCATAGTGGATAGGGGTTTGAAGCAGTCGATGTGCTAAGGCCTGGCTTACTGCATGAATACTTGGGTACTGCAAGGAGAGTGCCTGGTTGAATTTATAAGTATTTGCGTTTTGGCGCAGTGAATGGATTAGTACATGATGCTGAATGGGTCACTAGAGGAGTGCAAAACGGTTACAAAGATGCAAAGGGTGGCACAAACAAACATAAGTTGCTTTGGGAACAAGTAGTTCAATAACAGAAAGAACTACAAAAGACTCACGTGATCCATACACTGAGTCATCAGCGTGATGGTGTTCAGGTTGCAGGGAATTCACTGGCGGATGAAGCCGCGAAGGCAGCTGTACAATCGGCTTCTGTAGCTGCAATCACTCCTTCGAAAACAAAAATAGACAGCAAAATAATGCTAGCTGTCAATGCCACAAGCAAAGGCAGCGGTGCAGCATTACCTCTAAACTATCCACTCGAATATTCATACATAATTGATGCCAACTCCGTTCCTTTTGCTCAAATCCCTGGTGTGGGGAATAGAGTAATCTCAAACAGGAGACGAAGAGTAGCTTTGATACACGAAGCACATTTGGGAGAGGGTCTGATACATCAAGGGATCTCTAAATCTATACTAGAATTAAAGGAGACATACTGGTGGCCAGGGATGAATGCCCACATTCAAGAGTTTGCAAGTAATTGCCATGACTGCAACAGAGATAGCAGCAAAGAACGCCGCCAGATACCTGACTGCAGTGTAGCCAGCCCAGTTCAGACACCGTTGTTAGACAGCATTAGACTATCTACACGCAGACGTCCCTATGGACAAATGCGGTCCCACAAATATTAAGACAAGGTTCATTTGGATGTGGCCTCCATGCTCGGCTGACGCTCAAACTGTTATAAAAGATTTGCGAGTCTTTATCGCCACATACGCATTCGGCACGCTTCATTCTGACCAGGGTCCTGCGTTTAGCTCCAAAGCTTACAAGGAGGCCATGGCCAATCTAGACTTTGCATTGCGGTATTCTAGTCCATTCCATCCTGAGGGAAATTCTGTAGTAGAGAGAAAAAACCGGGACATAAAGCAATCTATAACAGCTAGGGTATTAGGCTCGGGTGACGGGTGGGTCAAACATCTAATAAGTGTCCAACGTAGTCTAAATAATCTGCCAAGAAATTCTCTGGATGGAATCACTCCATATGAAATCCTTTTTGGTACTAGAATGATTGTCCAGGACCTTGATCGTCACACTTCAGTGGTAGAACAAAAACCTTGTGATATCAAAGATCGTTTGGCTGTTTTGCAGGACTTAAATGAAATAAGAAGAAGTTAAAGCAACACATTACAGAAGCCAACGACCACTGAAGGGGAACCACCTGCCCAGCAAGGCCTGCCTGGATTCCAAAGATTGGGGATCTAGTCAGAACAAAGATCACAGATAAGAAGGAATTTGGGCCTTCTTACTGACAACTGACAACCAGTACCTGTGCTAGCAATCCACGGTTCAAGAACAGTGTTACTGCCGCCACTTGCTGGAAGAAAGGAGAACAGGTTTGCGTCTATCCACCTGGTAAAACCACATCATGTGGCCAATCATAAGTAGTAGGCCCAGTGGACTCCAAAGATGTAGCAGGTGACCAAATCTTGCTACTATCCAAGAGGTTCAAACTAAGAGACTCATCACCTTTGAGGAATCTGCAGTGCGAAAAGAAGGACTAAGCAATAAAGCCATGGAACTTGTGCCTCTTGAGACCCAAATAACAGTTCATCAAGACAACCCTGTCTACAATGATGTAGAATCTGACTATACTAATATGAAAAAGGATCCAGTAGGTCCAGTGATTTCAAGTAATCCTGATGCAATAACTATCATTGACAGAACTGCCTCTGGTTATTTCATTAACTTTGATACGTTTTCCGAGGATCCTAGTGAGCCTGAAACAACGCAAGCAAATAAAACTTTTAAAGAACAAGTAATGGAACTTTTTCAGCAACTTGAAAAAACTTATCAGGTTTCACCATGGGTTGAACTTTGGATTGTGCTAGGCGTACTTTTTCTCCTACTTTGGCTAATTCTTGTATTAAGTTTGGGAATGCTGATAAATGGAAGATACAGTAAAATGGACACAGCAAGTAAGAACATCAACTTACTACTCAAGCCACACAAATCATCTCATTGTGAACAAAGAGACTTGACATCAGTGAACATCAAAGCTGTTCCTATATCTGGTGTTATATCTAGGGACAGAACCGATTATGACATCTTTGGTCCTGCAGAGCTGTTGAAGATTCTACACCAATTCAAGGTTTCCTTGAGTGACTTTGTTTCGCCCAGCACATTTTCAGATGATTGGGACTTTGAGACTGTTAATAATATGATGTCAGACTTAGAGATATCTGCAAAATTTACAAAACATGAATACTTAAGAAGGTTCATCAGATTATGAACAAATGTACTGTTATAATCTTTTTCTTCTTCGATAACTTTATTTCAGTCACAATGGACCATAAAAGTACATGATAAAAATACATAAAACAATACATTTCAATAATAAATAACATAGAACATATCACTAACAAGCGCAATCATATATGTACACACCTATTTACAGATATAAATCCATCACATTTAAAAATCAGATTAAACCATTCTCAATAGTTATCGGAAGTGTGCATTTGATTTCATAAAATATATGAATCACAATTTATTTCATTAAAAGATTTCTGTGTTTTAGCCACATTCCGTTTAAAAAACGGGAGATGGCAAAAACGATAGGAGGGTGCGTGTCATATTTTAGTACTCTAAAAGCATTATCACATTCTCTAAAACCCAGGTTCCTACAGATTGGTTTCACCCAACGATTGCGCACCAGCTGGTATTCAGGACAGAAAAAGAAGACATGAATTTCATTTTCAAGGTGGTGTTTGCACGCTGGGCACTCAGTGTTTTTGTTCAGGTCCCATTTACTAGTAAATGACCTGACTGGCAGACTACCCATTCTAAATTGCATGTACAACTTCCTTGCCGATGCTGGTTAAATCCGGTCAAGGAAGTCCTCCTTTTTGTACTCCTCTTTTATTTGAAGGAACTGAGATGTCAGTCTACCAGCTGAGGAGCTAACATGAAGAGCCAGTAAATTATGCTGCCTATACTGGTATACCAAATCCGCCCTGGATAATACCGGGCACAATACATCAGGTGATCCCCAAAGCTCTGGTAGGCCAATCCTGCCACAAAGTTCCTTAATGTGAGTTAGCCACGGGATTTTCTTAGTTCCTATTACAGCCCACACATCCCTGAACTCGTTTCGATAGGAAGCCAATTCAGGCACAGACCAAAGTCTTCTCCAGTAAGTGAGTGGCCTTAGTGCCACCTCTTCCTCCATAGGGAGTAGCCCTAGGTCCAGCCTGAGGGGCACTAACGGGGTGCTACCTGGCAATCCTAACAGGTTCCTCATAAATGAGTGTTCAACCCTGGTTAGACTTGTAGGCCTATGGTGCCTCCAAAGTTCCGCCCCATATATAGAAGCCGCTCTCACTTGTACTTTATAGATTTCTATAACTGGAGCGGCAGGCTTGTAAACAGATACTCTGTGCATTTTTTGATAGCCCACCCACCGTCTGAGTTAGCTTTAGAGAAGACTTTGTCAGGTACGCTCCACAGGATCCGGGCGATGAATATAAAGCCCACCTCCAAACGTCACAAACACTCTGATATTTAGTCAACAGAGGATTTGAGCCATTAGGTGAGGGGAAAAGTAAAATAATAAACAGGGAAGGGAAGGAAGGGAACAGCTGGGAAAGGGATGTACCTGAAACGACAGAACATACAGGGGTAAGATCACCTATCGTGCAACACCGTAATATCTAATGTACTGAATAGTAGAATGAATACCTGTGGGGAAAAGGGCAGGACTTTTCTACTGGTTTTCTCTGTTCCCCCTCTAGATATACAAGCTTGAGACCTATAGGGAACACACATAGGTTAGCCTCTGTCTGATGTCAATTACTAACACACTCATGACCCAGACAGTCTCTCCTCTCATACCTGAATCACTGCCTAAGCCTGCATAATAAGGGATTCCGGGTGGGAGTCACCACCATGAAAAGAAGAACTGGAGTGAGAGGGAACAATGCAGCTGTGAAAGTGTCAAAATCCAGGACACGGTAATGCGTGGGAAGCAAGAACCACTGCACTCCGCTCCCTCGAGAATAGTACACCCTGAACACCAGGCAGTCCCAATGTACAAATAAAGGAAGAGAGCAAAGTAAATAATAAACGAAGGTTGTTGGAAAGAAGGTATAAATGCACCACCTGAACTACACAACCTTCTAGATGTTTCTATAATCCTTATGGCAACGCGTAGCTGCGACCGCCACAGCGCTCCTCGAGTACATAGAAACAAATTGTCCAATAAACAAAGAACACATAACAAGCGCTTGTACTGAATACGTGGAGCTGCGACCGCCACCACGCACCGCCTACTTCCAGTAGTAGTAGTACACAAGGATGTCCACAAAAGAAAACAAAAATTAGAAGACACGGCAACGTGTGGCACCCTACCACTCTGCTCCGCTCCTCTGAATAATTCCCAAAACGAAAGGCTAGCGCTGCAGTTCCTTCACTGCACGCATAAACACAAACGGCAACGCGTGGATCCCCACCGCGCTCCGCTCAATGACGGGGAGGCTAAAGGCGAGGGGCCGCTCCTACCTGAAACGCTGAATGAATCACAGCAGCCGTCCAGGACGAGACCCAAGACGACAGCAAGACGCGACCTCCTTCCTCCAAGATGAGAGCAGGAAACAGAATAACACGCAACAGGATGCGTGTCACCCAGACTGATGTAGCCTCAGCCGAGGCCTCTGGGAAATGTAGTCTTTTATCAAGTAAAGCGTAAACAGTCATTCCTATCGCATTGCGCTGTACTGCAGGCGCTCAGACGGGCTCTGACAGACTTAGCTACTTGTGCATCCCATCCCAGATGTTCCTCGAGGATAATACCTAGATATTCAAAGGTCTTTACTCTCTCTAGAGGAATGCCATTCAATACTGGGTTTGGGCGGGTCTGCCTTGGAGGATTAAAGATCATAAATTTGGTTTTAGGTAAGTTTATCTCCAGGACTCTTAATGCACAGAAATCTGCGAAGCCATCCAAGGTACGTTGGATGCCCATTGATGTCCTGGACAACAGCAAGGTGTCGTCCGCGAACATCAGTGCGGGTACCCTACCTGAGGCTAATCTTGGGGCATCGCTATCCACCTAATAGGTAATCTATAAGCCCGTTAATAAATAAGCTGAAGAGGGTGGGAGCCAGTACGCACCCCTGGCGCACCCCCTTTTTAACCGGGAAACGGGCTGTCAGTTCTCCATTTTTCCCGAATCTCACCTGGGCAAAAGTTTCTGCGTGGAGCCTTATTAGCACATCCAGGAGGTATAATGGGATACCAAGATCCAAAAGAACTCTCCACAGTTTATCCCTAGGGACCAGATCAAATGCTGACCTCAGATCCACAAAAATGAGGTAGAGGCTGCCACCCTCCACACTCACTGTTTTCCAGTAGAGCACCTGGAGTCGGAATATCTGGTCGATAGTTGACATGCTCGTTCTGAATCCGGCCTGTAGAGTACTCAAGATCTATTTTTCCTCAACCCAGGCCTGGATTCGTTCCAAGATTATTCGTCCCATCAGCTTCTGAGCTATGTCTATCAGGCTGATAGGCCTGTAGTTTGAAGGTAACAGGGGGCAGCCTTTTTTGTGGATGGGAACTATCTCTGCACCACACCAGGTTTCTGGAGGGTCCATCCCCATTAAGATGGAATTAAACAGGACACAGAGATAGGGGGCCCATATTTTCGGTTCTGACCGAAATAGGTCCCCTGGGAGTTTATCAAGCCCGGGCGCTTTATTGGGTAATAGCTTGACGATAGCAGATTCCACTTCAGTGATGGTAATCACCTGCACCCCTCCCCCCAGTTGATACTCATGGAGGGGGCCCAAGGTTGAAGGAACTAGATCGTCATTGCCTGAGTGTGCATACAGAGTTCCGAAATGAGCTTCCCATACTGCTGGATCTATGTTAGGAGTTATTGCTGTTCTATCCTCCCTCCCACCGTTACTAACTATTGCCCAAAAGGATTTCAAATCCTTATACTGTAGAGCTGTTCTCAGATCTTCCCATTTATCAACCTCCCAGGTCTTTCTTTCCTGTTGGATCACCTGCTTATACTGCAACCAAGATTACTTAATCCTTGGCTTATCCTTGGCCTTAATAGCTTCAATTAAATCTCTTTTCTTTTTGCAACAGATGGCATTGTACCAAGGATGGGTCAGGACCAATTTTTCCTTGGTGCTCCCTTCCGGATAAAACACCTCAAGCATTTTAGCGGTCAGCTGGTTATGAATTTCAACAGGCCTTGTATCCCACCCAGCTTGGAGACCCAGTGGCCCAGCCCCAGCCATTTCACTAAAATACGGCACAGCCTGCTGGTATATATATGCTAACTTATTTGGAGAACACAATATATGGGGCCATTTTACTCGCTGTCTGTTGTTAAGTAGCAGGAGAGGTTGTTGAGCAAGGTTGGGCTCTATTGGATAGTTTGACAAGCCCCAGCTCCCTGGCTTGAGTGTCATTACCAGAGCATTGTGGTCACTATCTTTCCGCTGTTGGATCCAAAAACCCAAAACCCTATCCCAAGATCTTGATTCAACCATTATATAATCTATGGTCAATGTTTGCCCTTCTCTATTGAATGTGAATAGGCCAGGTCTATCCGATTTTAGTCTCCCATTACAAGGCCTCAGGGATAAGGAAAGGGTGAATGAGTTAATTTGTAAAACCAACGGCGCCCATGCTTTAACCGGTGAGATCAGGGGTTCCGGCATGTTCCAGTACTGATCCTCAGTGTCTGGGTCAACTAGACTCATATTACTAAGGGGTTCAAACTGACAATTGAAATCGCCCCCTATTATTAAGGTATACTCTGGGTCAAGAGTCAGTATATATTCTCTTAGTTGTTCAATAACGC
This sequence comes from Lissotriton helveticus, assembly GCF_964261635.1. NCBI lineage: Eukaryota > Metazoa > Chordata > Amphibia > Caudata > Salamandridae > Lissotriton > Lissotriton helveticus. Next base: position 1,482,639,964 of record NC_136065.1, read on the forward strand.
TAGATTCTTGCCCACTCTGCGTTGGCCTGGAGTAAATATTAATTAGACCAATGTGTTTTTTAACTGGAAGGGTTAGGAGGACACATTGTATATCCAGTGAGTTTGTTGACAGCTGTTCCGCTTTGGCTCCCAGGTGAGTACCCACCCAGATGCTTAGCCCACCTGATGGTCTGCCCCTACCCTTCGTTGTGGCTAGTATATTGAAGGTAGCAAAGCCACTCCGCTGATTATTTTCCAAGGCCCACGTCTCCTGCATGAGGCAAATATCATGTTTGTCTATGAACAGATCCCAATCTGGGCAAATTAGTTTGTTTTTTATCCCTGCCACATTCCAGGAAAGAATGTTGATATTGCCATTATCTCCCCTACCGTAGCCCTCCTATTAGTACTAAAGCTGTTTAACCCAAGTGGTAGGTCAGCCTTTTGTGTATGTATCCCCCCGCCAATCCCGCAGCTGGCCCCCCTCTCCCTAGGCGCCCTGTCTCTGGCCCCTCCCTTTCCAGGACTCCTTCCCATCTCCTTTGTTGCTGTGGATGGGGGCCCACCATACCTACTGGTAGAACTCTCCCTGCAAGTACCCCTTGTTGCCGCGGGAGTGCCCTCACCCCCCAAAAAAACAAATTGGAGAATATTGCGCTTTATCTCTACAAAGTCGTCTCTAGCTTCTAAAAGGCTCTTATTATCAACTTTGATGGATGAGGGCAATCTACACCTCGACTGTCAGTCTACTAAATCCAGGGCACTAAATCTGTTATTGTGGTGAAACATGGCAAGTGCCGAGGAACAGTTTTGGGGGCCCTTCCAGTTGGCGTTGCCTGGGAAGAAGTTACCACCCCGATTTTCCTTGTCCCCCCAAACCTACCTTCTCCTATTGGAATCAGAATAAAAATTACTAGACGTAACCGGATAAAAGTGGGTTAGGGGGAAAGGATTTTATTTGCGTTTCTGGGCTTCCTGCCTCCCAGTCGCAGATATACTTAACAGCCCATCTATTCCTAAAATTGATTACAACGCAATCACCCTGTATATTTTTCACCCAGGGACCCACCCAGTCTACACGTCTAGCAAAAATAATTTCACTAGCTCCTTGGTTAGGGAGAGGCCTATTGTAGTTTAGCCAGTGAATACATTTGTTTTAAGCTCACTATAGGCCTCCGTTTTTCCCTGGCTCAAAGATGGGACCCCTGCTAAAACTACTACGTAGGGTATAGATTCAGGAGGAAGATCCAGACGAGGTAGCACAATCTTACGTGCATCAGAGGTCTTTGCCATATTTACCTTATTTACTGATCGATCAAGACTTCGAACCCCCATGTTCCCCCCACCCTCCCTGTTCATGTCTATTGCTGGGACATTAGGTACAACAGGAACAATAGGTGTGGGAGGGTGTTCATCCAATGGAACAATTGGGGCTAGCAAATTCGTTATGACATTTGTTGCCAACGGGGTTACATGCTGACAACCTACATTTGTTGTCCTTGGGAATCCCTGGCCGTTACTAGCACAGTCCACAAACCGTGTATCCTCCCCACCCTGTACTGTAGTACACAATGATTCAAGATGAGAGAGTGTGTTCTATGGAATTCAGTCTATCGTAGATAGGCAGGCAAGTCTCGGTAAATATTTGTTCCAATTTTACCCAGAAGTCTCCCCTACTCTCGAGAGGAATCATATTATCAATACCCTGGGTGGTCAAAACCCCGTTTGCAGTTGACTATAGTAAATCCAAATCAGCTACATTTTAATTACTCTCTGGGTTGCCACATTTCTGAAATTTTGCTTTTCTGTTCTTTGATGCGGCTCCTCCATGCTCTCTTTTGACTGCAGCATCTGGTACTTGGTCAGTAGTCCCTGGTTTAATACTAGATGCCGACCGAGTTGGCAGTCCCGATCTGGTTGTTCCTAAACTTTGCGGGAGAATGCATGGGTCAATTAATACCGTAGACACGGTGGCTGGAAGGCTGAGCGACCTGCCAACTGTATCTGATGACTGATTACCCTCGCCAGTGGAACGAACGGGCATAATATCGGCCGTTGATTGGGACACTGGTGATGACATCTGGGCCAGTCTACCCAGTGACGACTGCTTATCGAAGATCGGCTCCATAGATAGCCTCTTTTCGGTTATTTTGATTTCACGTTGCAGCACTGATGATGCCCTTGTTAAAAATTGGTCTAATGTCCCAACGATAGATCCTCCAGAAAGCGACTTTCTCCCCTTTCCCACACTGGCTGAAGCCATTTTCTTAATCGGTTGTAGAACAATAGCTCCAGTAACATGTAACACAAAAAGAGCTTAACGACTAAGAGGGAGTCCTAAATATCAAGCTAGAATGTACTGACCTTGGTGTATAGCTTGTAGGGAAATTTAATAGGGGGCCCGTCCCGTCCTCGGTCGTGCTCGGACGGGCTCAGACGGGCTCAGACGGGCCCGCCCTAGGCCCTGGCTTCGCCTGGCGCATGCCCGCGCGCGTCCCGCGAAGTGGGGGCCGCGAGGAGTTAAGAGCAGCTAAGGGCGGGAACTGCTGGGCGAGTCTATGGCCTCTGGGACCCAATGCCGGTGAAAGAACACACACACGTTGCTCCTGCGAGCGGCACCCGCGAGGCGGCGGCCACGAGGAGTGTAGAGCAGCTGAGGGGGAACTGCTGGGTGAGTCTATGGCCGCTGGGTCCCAATGCCGGGGAAAGAACACACACACGTTTCTCCTGCGAGCGGCTCCCGCGAAGCGGGGGCCGCGAGGAGTGAAGAGCAGCTGAGGGCGGGAACTGCTGGGCGAGTCTATGGCAGCTGGGTCCCAATGCCGGTGAAAGAACACACACACGTTGCTCCTGCGAGCGGCTCCCGCGAAGCGGGGGCCGCGAGGGGTGAAGAGCAGCTGAGTGCAGGAACTGCTGGGCGAGTCTATGGCCGCTGGGTCCCAATGCCGGTGAAAGAACACACACATGTTGCTCCTGTTATAATCACTATGGTCATCATTATTCGCACAAATCTGCAAACCCTAGAAATGTTTATACTTTTAATCAATGGGAACATTGTCCAACGCCACCGAAGGGTAGCTCAAAACTATTCTATGACAAATGTCCATACTTCTTAGGTTTTAATATCTCAAATCCAGAAACATTTTACTTTAAAAATGTTAATGAGACAGGAATGAAAAGTATTTTGACTAATACTAAGCAAAATTATTCTGCAGCCTTTTATGCCCAGCTGTCCTCGTTAGGTTTTGACTTTTGGAGCGACACCATTGAAACAAAAACGGTCTGGGGCACAAAAGACTGGCAGGTGCAGGTAATAGAAAATTTATTTCGAGCCTGCATTATCCCTGAACAAATAATGTTTTTGAACGACACTGTCCTACAGACATCCTGTCTTGGTCTAGTTAAGATAAAAGATTTGAACAAACCGTCCATACCTACACCTACACCTGATAGTAAAATCGCTACGGAAGGAGGGGTCGACGTAAAAACAATTTTACTTAAAAACAGAACTGATCCTGATTGGAAGAAATGCTTAATCTGGCCCACAGACACAAACAACTGTCAAGATAGATTCCTGAATAAGACACAAGGGTTCACATTCACTAGGCCAGATCCAAGATATATCCAGAGACAACATCCATGGATAGTAACAACATACAGTGTAGGAAAAAAGTCCACACTAACAGAGGTAAAACAACACTTATCTTTACTTAAAGATGGCGTTGATTTAAGGGACTTCTTACAAGGTCCTGCGAAACGGCGTCATGAACGTTTTATATACGCTAGTGTATATGCCATTTATAATGAAGCTTGGAAAGCGACACAAGCAGACACTGCAGAACGAAAACGAGAAATTGATCCTATTAATTTAGAGAAAGCTCTCTCTGTAGTTGACAATGGGTTAACGACTCTGTCATCCAGAATTTATTCTTTGAACAGCAAAGTATCCTCTGCTATAGACATAATGGAACAGGACTTGCTCATGCTACAGCATGGACAGTCACAATTGCGTTCTATAATGCTTTTAGGCTGGACGTTACAAAATATTCGTCTGGATATGTGCCATGGCGTCTAATCAACACCACGTCATTGTTTTCTGTATTTAACTTTACAGATAAACAAATCACTTTTGCACAAAGAGGAGCAGACTATACGGTGCTGAGCATTGAGAAGCTGGAAAGATTACTATTAACTGTTTCAGAAAAACCTGCAACAGAATGGCTAATACACGGAACAATCTCTCTGCCTGTCACAATTTTCCATTTTCAGTGTTGTTTGAAACATATACCAGCTGGCGTTTATGAAAGGTAGGGTAAAGAATACAGTAAGTCAACCTGGAAATTACCATATACACACAGAAGTTGGAGTGGGGGAAAAGAAGTATTTCTTAGTGGTACAAACTGCAAAAGCGCACTAAGCGGTACACTTTCATGTCAAGGAATTAATTTACATGGAACCTGTGACGGTTCTTCAACCAACTTATCCTGCCACCTGCAAGGTTCTCCAGCTGTAGTGATAGATCCAATTTTTAGGCAGCTTTCTAACGGAAGCTATATTACGTTGAATGATCACAGCTGCTGTGGCATGTTGCCAGGAATAGCCAATCTCGTAACCGTGTCAGCCAGGGTCACTTGTTGTATGCAAGTATTGTTTCTTAAACTAAGACAGACGGGGAGTTTATTGCCTTCACTGAACATCTCTTCTATACAAATTGATACTTTAAGCAGAATGAAAGCCATTCTTTTACAAAAAACTGTGTCACTGACCTCGTCCAAAGAGACGTATGAACTACATGTTGCAAGGTCCTCTGCAGAGATACATGCCCTTTTATCGACAAACTGCCCTGTACATTTCGTACAAATGTTAGGTCGTATCTTAAACATGTCTAATTCTAGTGGTATCATACATGTGCTTAAGACAGTTTTTTCGGGCTGTTAGAACCATTCAAAGCAGTCCTCTGCATTTTTCCAAACTTCGTGCACTCTGTGTTCAGCGGCATGCCTCTCATTTTGGGACTCGTAGCATGAATACTACTCTTGTTCCTTCTGCTCCGATATGGCAAGTCCGGTCACCAGCGACACCCAGATTACCATAGAGAACACTCTCCTGGCAATGAAGTGTTGTGAGCGCATGATACAGATTCTGGGCTTGGCTCGTTTAAGAGATCTGAATACCACGTGCTTTCTTTCATTCCAACCAATCTGGCAAGATTGCATCTTACCTGTTCTACGATGCCTGCTATGTCGAGAAGAATGCGTGTTGGACATCTGTCTAACACTCCCATCAGTCCTGCCAACGGATGTTGATACTTTGCTTGGTTCAGTAACTGCCCATGCATTGTTTTGTCCCCAGCAGCTGCCAATCCTGATGACGGCATTCATTGAGGTCTCACAGACGCAATCTGCTGACAGTGAGATACGTGGATCGACAGGCACACAGGTACCATCTCCATTGAACACTGCTAATGCGGCTGACGGCGATGCTTCACACTTTTGTGCATGCAGTCTACTTAACGAAGCAGTCCAACTTTCACCTACTGTGGTAGACAAATTCTTTACCAGCTTAGAAGATTTGATGTTTTCTCCAAACAATGAGACTGACTTTTGAAATTAGCACACAGCGTTATATGGGACTCTGTATTCGACCTTCACTTTTCAAAACAAGAACTCTATTTTTCTACGATTTGACTTTTTCCAAAATTTACATTTTTGTTTGGGCACGAAGTAATCTGCTTAAAGTAGAACTATTCACAGAGAACAAGAATTCTTTGAATACTTCCAAGAAACAATATTTGAACTTGTCCACAACCAAAACAATTTAAATATTCTGTCATGGAATGGTCTCGACTTTTTTTCTGTAATGAAGGGCCATTTCATAAATGTACTTTCATGATTCTTTCGGATAGCATTTCCAATGTCATACTATATGCTTTGAAAGAAAACATTGCTATCAAAAGGACTTTCATTTGTGCCAACTGCATTATAAAAGATAAATATGATCAATAAGTATTGGCCAATTATCCAATCCAATACACTACAGACCATTGGAGAATAACCCTACATCAAGATTAAAAGGAGACATTTTTGAAATAACAAAGGAAGGTCTAGAAGAAGGCTGGCTATTTCAGAACAAATTAGATTTCTAGAACAATGAGCAAAATAAAATACCCAATATCTATGTCCTGCATAAGGTGCATAAATCAACACCTAATCCACCAGGCAGGCCTACAGTGTCTGCCTGTGGTTCAATCTTAGAGCCACTTGCCAAATACATTGATACCTTTTTAATTCCTCTGGTCAAAGATACCCAATCATATATTAGAGACACAATGGATTTGATATCAAAGGTAGAAGGTTTACCATATAACACAGAGAAACAACTATTGGTATCCTTTGATATCAAATCACTATATCCGAACATACCGCAAGACGAAGTTTTGGCAGTAATGAGACAAATTTTGGATTTACGAGAACGTCCACATCAGGCCCCGACAGGATTTTTAACATCTTTAGCGACCCTCTGCTTGAAGAATAATTTCTTTAATTTTAAAGATAACCTATATTTGCAAATATCTGAAGTGGCTATGAGTTGTAGTTTTTCACCCGAGATAGCCAATTTAGTGATGGCAGAGTTCGAGAAGAAATGGATATATAGCGACACCAATCCCTTTAAGAACCAGGTGGATTTTTGGTGTTGCTATATAAATTAAATTTTTATGATTTGGAATGGAGAGGAGTCACTTTTAAAACATTTCCACACTTGGTTAAATTCAAGAACTCAGGAATTTAATTTTACCATGTCTAGTGACTAAAATAGATTAAACTTTCTGGATGTATACGTTAAACACAAGAGTAGACAATTGCTAGTTAGTCTGTATACGAAACCTACAGACCAGAACACACTCTCACATTTCTCGAGCAGTCACCCTCGCATGTTGAAAGAAAATTTGCCGTATGGACAATTTCTCCGTGTGAGGAGGAATTGTAGTAATAAATAGGACTATTTTGCCAATGCAGAGAAACTTAAAGACAAACTAGTGGCCTGGGGTTACCCAAAAAGATTGGTAAATGTCGCTCTTAAAAGAGCTTGGTATACACTGAGAGAGATTTTACTAGTGCCAAAAGTACAAGAGAAAAATATACCATTAACATGTGTTCTCACATATGATCCCAAAGCAAATAGAGTCAAAAAATTGGAAATTAATTGAACATTTAGGAATTCCAAAGCCACTCTTTGCTTTAAAAAGGGTAAAAATGTCCGGCAACCATTGGTGAGAGCAGTAAGGAAACCTGAACCCGAACAAAAAGATCTAAGAGGGTTACTGAAGTTACCTCCAGTAGCAGGACATTATCGATGTCAGAATTGTGTAGCATGCAGGTTAACGAAAGATTCTAAAGAGATTTATATAAATGGTCAGATACACCATCAGAGAACTTTTTCAAATTGTAACTCAAAAAATACTGTCTACTGTATTAAGTGTCCATGTAATAAGTTTTATATAGGACAGACGACACAAATCTTTAAAAAACAAATTTTGTGACACAAATCACGGGTAAAATGCAAAGTAAAGCTTGTGCATCACTTTCAAACTTTGAATCATTCATAAAATGACATGGAATGGACAGTTCTATGTACATTAGGGAAGACAAACTCTGATGAAGTAGAAACCAAATTGAATCGATTAGAATGCAGACTAATTGAAAAATATCACACTGCGTTAACTGGCCTTAATGATAGAGATGAAATTTGGGCTCTGTTATAATGACTCCATTAAAACTTGGTATACAACCTTTACAACGCAACTTTTACCACGACCTACCATTACCACGCAATTTTTACAACGCAGGATCCATTACAACGCATACCATTACAACGCATGTATTTACAACGCAGGTACCTTTACAACGCATACCATTACAACGTAAGTATTGGTAAGTATATCATTTTATTAAAAATATTATAAGTTTGGGTTTTTGGGTAAAGGGGTATTTTTAGGGTTCAGGGTCAGTTTTCAGTTTTTGGGTAAAGGGGTATTTTTAGGGTTCAGGGTCAGTTTTGGGTTTTTGGGTAAAAGGGTATTTTTAGGGTTCAGGGTCAGTTTTCAGTTTTTAGGGTTCAGGGACAGTTTTCAGTTTTTGGGTAAAGGGGTATTTTTAGAGTATAGGGTCAGTTTTCAGTTTTTGGGTAAAAGGGTATTTTTAGGGTTCAGGGTCAGTTTTAAGTTTTTGGGTAAAGGGGTATTTTTAGGGTTCAGGGTCAGTTTTAAGTTTTTGGGTAAAGGGGTATTTTTAGGGTTCAGGGTCAGTTTTCAGTTTTTGGGTAAAGGGGTATTTTTAGGGTTCAGGGTCAGTTTGGGGTTTTTGGGTAGAGGGGTATTTTTAGGGTTCAGGGTCAGTTTTTAGTTTTTGGGTAAAGGGGTATTTTTAGGGTTCAGGGTCAGTTTGGGGTTTTTGGGTAAAAGGGTACAGGGTAAAAATTAAATATAATTACATTTAAATTATATTAAATTATAATGATTAAATTAAATTTAATTAAATTAAATTACATTATATTAATTTTAATTAAATTACATTTTAAAAAATATTAAATTAAATTAAATTAATTTTAATTTATTTAATTAAATTACATTAAATTAAATTAAATTAATTAAATTAAATTAAATTACATTATATTAATTTTAATTAAATTACATTTAAAAAAATATAAAATTACATTAAATTAAATTAATTAAATTAAATTACATTAAATTAAATTAAATTAAATTAATTAAATTAAATTACATTAAATTAAATTAGATTAAATTAATTAAATTAAATTACATTATATTAATTTTAATTAAATTACATTTTAAAAAATATTATATACTTACCAATACTTACGTTGTAATTGTATGCGTTGTAAAGGTATCTGCGTTGTAAATACATGCGTGGTAATGGTATTCGTTGTAATGGATCCTGCGTTGTAAAAACTGCGTGGTAATGGTAGGCGTGGTAAAAGTATGCATTGTAACGTCATACATCCTTAAAACTTATATGGATATGAAATTTTCAAACTGCATATGGTGACATCTTTTATCTTACAGACCTGTCTAGATTGTAAGGAGTGGTGGTATAACAGCGGGTTATAAGGTATTTACTTTGGTACATATTGTATATATATATATATATATTTTTTTTATATATATTGGTTTTCCGATAAATATACAGTTAAGAGGCATATACAAGGTAATAGGAGCTCCTTTACCCAGCCTCTTCGATAGGTCGTTACTACTCTAGAAAGATTATACTACAAATTAATAGAACCTTTTTAGGTACCATTTTAGTACACATGTGGTATTTTGGTGAAGGGTTAATACATAGATAATTTATTTTTGTTTTTCGAACCCAGGGAAATCATAGCCCATGTTTGTATATGGCGGTACTGTAGTTGATTAGTGTACTCATTAGTCCGCTTTATACTGCAGTGACTTACTGCAAGAAGGCTTGTTAGTCTTTCTTTAATTCTCTGGTACCACGAGGTTAGGAATATATCTGCTTCCGCACCACGTGATAGTTTACACGTTGGTGGAGCAGAATGACCGGTTACTCACCGGTAATATTCATTACTCCGAGTCGTAGCCCTCCCCGTCCCAGTCCTAACTACATGAGCAGAGCTCCTCCCACCAGAAACTCCCAAGCAACTTGAAACCCATCCCTTCCCTCCAGGCCACACCCATACCCTGAGGCATATAACCCTGTGACCTGCCAATCAACAACCTGTACCCAACAAGCACAAGAAGCCGAAACAGGGAGGGAGGGATGGGAACCTGGACTGGGACGGGGAGGGCTACGACTCGGAGTAATGAATATTACCGGTGAGTAACCGGTCATTACCTCCTCGTCAGCCCTCCCCGTCCCAGTCCTAACTACATGAGCAGATACCAAAGCAATAATCGGCTTCACTCAGTAGCAAAAAACAGACTTTATTAAAGCACAGAAAGTCACACCACCGGAGTAGAACGCAACACAGCGTCCCCAAACCCAGCAGAATCAGTCCCCCCAACCACCAAACGATAATGGGACATAAAGGTGTGCGGAGAACTCCAGGTAGCAGCCCTGCAGATTTCAGCCATGGAAGCCCCCTGAAAACAAGCCCAGGAAGCCGCCACCCCCCGAGTCGACCTTCCCTGAACAGACCCTGGAGCCAACACACCACAGGCCTCATACGCAGCACCCACAGCCCATCGTAGCCAACGACTGAGGGTAGCCCCAGAAGGCTTAAGACCCTGACCAGCCAGGCCAAAGGTCACAAAAAGGGATTCCACCATACGAAACGGCCCAGTACGTAACAAATAGATCTCAAGAGCCCGCCGAACATCCAAACAGTGCAGCCGCACCTCAACCTCTGAAAGAGGACCAGGACATAAAACAGGCAAAACCAGATCCGCAGAGCAGTGAAAAGAGGAAGGGACCTTGGGAACAAAGGAAGGATCAGGCCGCAGTACCACCCGATCAGGAAAGAAACGTAAAAAAGGGGCCGAACAAAGCAAGGAGCCCAATTCCCCAATCCGCCTAGCTGACGTAATAGCCACCAGGAACAGCACCTTGATCGTCAGAAACCTCAAAGACACCTCCAGCAGAGGTTCAAAGGGAGCCCCCTGCAAAGCCCCCAAAACCAGAGGCAGATCCCAACTAGGAGCAAAGGACCGAATGACAGGCTTCTGAAGGAAGCAACTCCGCAACAAACGGGACACCAGGGGAACCACCGGGTCACAGACCGAACCCCGAAAGGCCCGAACAGCAGCCCACTGAGCCCTCAGGGAGGACACAGCCAGACCCAAGTCAAAGCCGTCCTTCAAAAAGTCCAAGACCAATACTGGATCCACTGCCAACGCAGACCACCCACGCGCCGTACACCAAGACTGAAAAGAAACCCAATGCCGGGCATAGGATTTGAGAGTCGAAGGGCACCTGGACCTCTGAATAAATTCCGCCACAGAAGGAGAACACCCCAACGCCACAAGGTTCATCCTTTCAACAGCCAACCCGCCAGCCTCAGGCGGACCAGACACTCCAGAGACAGAGGGGGAAACGACAAGGGACAAGGGACCACTGGCAACCTCCAGCAAGGCCCCACTGCCAACTTCAATAACAGAGGGAACCAAGGCCGCCTGGACCAATCCGGAGCCACCAGGATCACCGAAGCCCGATCCAACTTGACCTTCAGCAGAACACGCGGCAGCAGGGCAATAGGGGGAAAGGCATACATCAGGCCCCCCTCCCACCGGAAGGACAGGGCATCCACCCTCCAAACCTCGGCAGAGCGAACCAGAGAACAAAACGTCTCCCTCAAGGCGTTCCCCGGGGCCGCAAACAGGTCCACCACAGGGACCCCGAACCGGGCCATCAGGCAGCGAAACACATCCTGAGACAGGCACATGTCCGACAGGGAAGGAAACACCCTGCTCAGGCGATCCGCCTCCGAGTTCAAAATCCCAGGCAGATGTAAAGCCCTCAGAGACAACAAGTGAGACTCCGCCCACAGGCCCATACTTTGAGCCAACAAATTGAGGGAAGCCACCCTTGCGCTCCCCTGGCGGTTGATATAACACACCACCACCGTGTTGTCGGACCGCACCATCACATCCCTCTGGAGGACCCAAGGCAGAAAATGAGACAACGCCAACTGAACCGCCTTCAATTCTCGCCAATTCGAGGACATTTCCGCCTCCGGCACAGACCAAAGACCCTGCACAGACTCCTGACCCAAGACCGCACCCCAACCCAGTACGCTGGCGTCGGTCGTCAAGACCAACCTCACCTGGGACACAAAGGGCGAGCCCTGCAAGAGGTTCCGATCCACCAGCCACCAGGACAACTCCTGGGCGATGGACACACCCCCCGGAACCAACAGCTCGTAATCCAGAGAGGCCGGATCCCAATGCTCCAGAAGATGATTCACAAGGGGGTATAAGTGTAAACGGGCCCAAGGAACAATCATCACAGTCGCTGACATCAGCCCCTGAACACGCAACCACTGGCGAGCCGTGGAAGACTTTGCCCCCAACACCTTCTTCAGTTCGTGCACAAGAGTCAGTCTGCGGGGCTCCGACAGGAAGACCTTCCCCAACCTGGTGTTGAACACCCCCCCAATGAACAACAGTTCCTGAGTGGGGTGAAGATGGGATTTCTCCAAGTTCAGAATCCACCCGAACCGTTGAAGGAGACTGCAAACCTCCCGGGAGTGTGACTGAGCCTGAAGGAAAGAAGAGGAAGAAATCAGCCAATCGTCCAAGTAAGGGAAAACCTGTATACCCTTAGCATGCAACAAACCCACCAAGGGCGCCAACACTTTAGTAAACACCCTCGGAGAGGCAGACAGGCCAAAGGGCAATACCTGGAACTGGTAGTGATCCACCCCTACACAGAAACGCAGGAACCTCCGGGAATCTGCGTGCACTGGCACATGAAAATAGGCGTCCCGTAGATCGAGAGAAGCCAGGAAATCTCCCACCGACAGGAAGGGAAGAATCAACTGCAGAGTCACCATTTTGAAGGACCGATGAGGGATACACAAGTTCACCGCCTTCAGATCCAGGACCGGACGGAAGTCCCCATTTGGCTTTTGGATCAAAAACAGGATTGAGTAAACCCCCCGACCCTGTTGTCTCACAGGCACCCTCACCACAGCACCCTTTGACACCAAGTCCCGAACTCCGTCCAATAGAGCACGACATCTTGCTAGAGATCTGGGAACAGGGGTAGCTTTGAACACATCCACCGGAGGAGTCCCAAATTCTATTCTGTAGCCCAGCCGTACCACCTGTAGAACCCACAGATCCCGAACGAACTCCTCCCAGACAGGTAAAAAAGAGGTGAGGCGACCCCCAACCGGCACCTCCAAGGAATCCATCACATAGTCACGACTTGGAGGGACCTGCAGAAGAGGAAGCACCATGTTGACCCCGGGACTTGTGGAAGGAAGGGACACCCCGGCCACGTCCCCTACCACGAAAGGGCTGAGCAGCCATCTTAGATTGAAACGCCTGCCCAAAAGCCCGCTTATAACCCGCAAACTTCCCTTTCTGAGAAGAGCGGACCGGAGCCAACAATTTTTTGTCCTCAGCTGTCTTTTTAATCAAAGCTTCCAACGGCTCCCCAAACAGCTTAGAGCCCGTGAAAGGAATCTTCATCACGGCCGCCTTCTGAGCAGCTTCCGCCTTCCAAGACTTAAGCCACAACTGCCTCCTAGCAGCAACCGAGGCCCCAGCAGCCGCCGCCGCAGCACTAAGGGAGTCGAAGGACAAGTCAGCCATGAAACGCAACTGCTGTTCCAACATGGACAAAGACTCAGAGGGATCCTCTTCCTGCATGAGCTGCGCAGAAATACCCTGACAGTCCTTAAGAAGCGACTGAACAAGATAGCTGGCGTAAGCAGCAGACCGAACAGCCAGATTGGAGGCTGCAAAGGACCGCTTCAAGGCCCCCTCGACACGCTTGTCCCCAGGATCAGAAGGCACCGCATCTTCAGACACCACCAGGCTCTGAGACGCCATACCAGCCAGCAGAGAATCCACTTTCACCACAGCCGGAAACTCCTCCGCGAAGCCCTGCAAGGGATACCTCTTAGCCAGAAACCGGGGAAAGGCATGCCTGTCAACATCCTTCCACTCCCCCTCCAGCACCTTCCTCACAGACGTATGAATGGGGAGGCTTTCCGGATCTTTCTTCAGGTAATTGGCGAAGAAGTCTTCAGACTCTCCACCCTCCACAGGATCAGGGAATCCCAGATTGTCTCGAACATGCTGCATAACACAGCGAAGGTCAGCCCCTTGGACAAAACGACCCTTCACTTCCTCATCAGAGTCAACGTCCGGATCCACCTCAGCCGAGGCATCCAATTTCTGTCTCTTAGGCCCCTTGGGAACATGAGCCACAAAGGCCGCCGCCACAGCAGCCTCAATCATTTTTTGAATATTTGCCATGGAAGGAGCAGTGGAAGAACCTGCGACCACCTCCCCATCCTCACAGCCGAGTTCACGCACGTCTGCACCTCTACCCTCCATGTTGTAAACAGGAGAACAGAAATCCAGACCCCAAGATATACCCAGACCAATCAAAGCAAAAATCCCCAAGGGCCAACCAGGGAAAGCCACCCAGACCTGGAGCCAATCCCTACACAGGACCGAAGGCCGGCCTTCAAACCGCCCTATCAGAGAAGACTACCAAACTACAAAAGGAAAAGACTGAACAGGGCCCAACTGTAAGGATACAAAGAAACCCAGAAGACCCCGTCCCAGGAACCAGTGAACCCAGAGGTAAGAACTCCCCAACTCCCCAGCAGAACTCCACAGCAGAGCAGCAAGAGGCCAAGACACGAAATCAAGCCCCATGCAAATCCCTCCAGTAAACAAGCATTGCCATAGCCAATAGGACTCGCATTAGGAAAGTGTAAGCTATTGGCTTTGTGAATAACAATGCTATTAATTTATATCTTTTTATAGCCAACACATTAAAAAAATGTGTCATTTACAATACCAATAGCTCACACTTTCCTAATGCGAGACCTATTGCATTGCAAATGCTTGTTTTTTTATAGCTTTACATTATAAACGGATACCTAGAGAATCTGAAGTGAACCGATCAGGCCCTAAGCCTATGCCAGTGGCTTGACCATATACACATGCCGACTGAAATGTCCGTAAGCTGCCATCTGTCAGACAAAAATTCATAAAATTACAAATTTGTACAGAATTACAGTTGACAACAGTATTCACCTGTTCTCAATCGGGTTCATCAAATTGTCAGTGCAACTCTACTCCCATGGTTTGTCGGAGTGGGTGACCCAACGCTAAACTATATGCCTTCTTTGACAATCTTAGATTACATATAACCAAATACCTTTCCAGTGGCTGTAACATGATATGATAACCTGTTAGGGGCCTGTTGGCTTTACCATGCACTTTTCGCAATAAGGCAGCCCTAATGCCTTTGTAATACTGTTATTATTAAATAAACTGGCAAAGCAATGGCATCGGACATAACATTTCAAGCATATAGCTGTTATCATTGGCTTATTGTAATAACCAGCAGACAACTACTGTACTTTAGTGTAAGCTTTCCCACCACGCCACAATTAGGCATACAGTTCTATACCAAATGATGTTTGGCAAAATGCCATCTCTTCTAAGAAAGCTTAACAAGTATTTTCATAGTGCAAATCTTTTATACCACTGGTTTGGTGACGTGGTAATTTGTGATAATCCATGTAACCAAAAAGCTTTCTGTATGCTTTAATTGAGTAATAGCAATCCACCCATAAATGTCAATTGACTTTACCATATTCCTTTCACAGTCAATATGGCAGGCTTACCTCTTTAATCGTTACTAATCTAAGGCACTTTAGTCGCATTACCGTACCATGTTTGCCCCTGAATGTTCAGTTGCAGCAGCTGGATAAATTCACAAAATCACAGCTGCATGAAGGGAAAACATCTTTCTCCTGTGGAAGCACACAACTTGTGCTCAATTAAAATGTAATCTTGGCTACCAATAAGTGGGATGAGCCAAAGCCCTTTTATAGTATTCCTGAAAGCTTTTTTTTTTTTTGGTGGGGTTTGACCTGACAAAGGACGGCACACTCTGCTATGGTGTAATCCCAGCACACATTTGCTTTTTTGAAAGACCTGAGGTTGTACAGTGATGAGTAAACACATGAAGAAATAGGAGTTGGCATAGGGCGATGGTCAACGAGCCAAAAACCCCACAAGGTAACACATTGGCTCCAAACTGAGACCAAAACATTTTGGACTCCAGGTCTATCATTGATTGAGCAGAAAACCCCAAACCGGGCTGGTTGAAAACCCTCTGAACTGAACTCAAAAGGGGGATCAAGAGGATGTGGAGTTTGGGGAGGGGGGGGCGACAAGAGACCGCAATATAGAAGAAAATGTCAACACTGGATGTGGAACAAAAGGCCTATGTTGAAAAGGAGCGTCTCCTCGAGGCTGATTAAAAGAAAAAAGGACTTTGAAAACTACTTTAGGGATTACTGAATTGTAAAGAAAACTGGTTGTAATTTGAGAAGCTCACAGAAATGAATCCTCCTTTGACGCCGGTGTCTCCAGAGAAATAAGAGGAAGTTGAGAAGGAATGATTTTTGCAATAAAGTAGACGTGCCTTTACCGGAAGGGGCAAGCTCTAACCGTTCAGAAACTACTGGGCTTGATGGTGTCTTGCTTTCCACTAATTTCCCATGCTGGTTGGCACATAACACCACTCCAGGACTGGCTATGACATCAGTGGTCAAAGACGACAGGGAGAGGGGGGTGGGGGGATCTAGTGGTTGTCAGAAAGAAAATACAGAGGTAGATACAGTGGTGGAGCATGTGGAATATCGCAGTGAGCAGGCCTTTAAAACTCCAAGCTACTGCAACCATTGCAGGAGATGTAAATCAACCCCAAAGCAATGCCGAATATTGGGAATACTCACTGTTACCTGGCAGCGTAGACTGCCTCTGTGCTCACACAAAGCGATACACGAGCGCAGGCGGGCTCGCGGCCCTTGTCCTTCTACTTCCATGGCCCTGGTCTGCCCCCTGTCCTCGGGCTCGGGTCGTGCGCAGCTGATATTAGACCCGGGTCCTTGTCCGTGCTCTCTTTCTGTGGCGGGCGGGCACGCGCTCGCTCAGTGCGTAGGAGGGACGCACTGATCCTTATTCTCTTACGCATCTGTATAGGAGGCCGAAAGGGGGCACGCGCCGGCAGTCAGACAGACGGACGGACCGAGCGCCATGGAGCCGCCGCTGCTGCTCACCGCCTGCCTCCTGCTGCTCGACAGGGCCCGCGCCGACCTCTCAGGTGAGTGCGAGGAAAGAGGGGGGGGACATCTCACCCTTGGGGGGGTGGAGGCGGGGGGGGGGTGTCTGTATGTGTGCATGTGTGTGTGTATGTGCGCTCGTGTGCCCGTGTGTGTGTCTCTGTGTGTGTGCTTGTGCGAAAAGCAGGGGCTGTGGCTGTGTGTGTGTATGTATGAGGCTTCCAAGGAGAGAAAGAAGAGACAGGAGAGGGTGAGCGCGCGACCTGATCCCATTGCGGCCGGCTGCGTGCGCGTAACAGCCTCTTGTCCGCTCTGCCTACTCCTTGAAAGTCAAAAGCCTGAAATGATTACAATAAGACTCGCTCTGCGACAGCAGGCCTTTGGCCTGCAATCGCAGGGCGAGTCCTAAAAACGGCAATAAAGCAAAATTGGACCGCCAGCAGAGGGAGCTCCAACAACAGAAACGCGGGGGAAGAGAACACTAACCCAGGAAACAACCAACAAAGTCGGACCGAACCTAAATATCGGGCCCCCACGGACCAAACAAAGGCAGTCCCCCCCCCTCCCCGCAACCCCAGACTCCACCAAGGATTGCAGGAAGCATAAAGAAAAAGGGGTTAAAACACGGGCTCGAAGAAACGAGCCCCGAGAGTTACAGACAGAGAAGCCAATCCGGCACGCCCTCGGCGCGCTGAAAAAGCCAGCCACACACCCCCACTCCCTCCCCGGGTGTACCGGCTAGAGCAGGGACGAACCCGGAAGAGGGGAGGCTGCAGCAGGGAGCCACCACCCCACAGCAGGCAGTCAGGACCCCCAACCCCACGGTCCCGCTACAGCAGGGACTCAAAGCAAATGCCTACAAGGTAAAGAAAAACAGGCCCAATAGGGGTTAAAAACGGGCGCTTAGCATCCCGTTCCACACTCACCAGATAGGAGGCCAATTCCAGTGCCCCCCTCGACGAAGACTGCTCGGAAGTGATTCCGCAGAAAAAACAAACAGGTTGTTGATTGGCAGGTCACAGGGTTATATGCCTCAGGGTATGGGTGTGGCCTGGAGGGAAGGGATGGGTTTCAAGTTGCTTGGGAGTTTCTGGTGGGAGGAGCTATGCTCATGTAGTTAGGACTGGGACGGGGAGGGCTGACGAGGAGGTAATGGCGAGAGAAGCATATGCGGATGAGACAAGCTGAAACAAGGTAAGATTCGACCTGGTGCATCCATCTAAATGCTGTGTTCCAAAGAGAGGGCTTATACTAAACAGTACAAAATTATTGATTTTTTACAGGGAGAAAGGCGAAAACATTTTTGATCCCCTAACCTTAACTCGCTGTGAAATCAGGAGGAAAGACAGTATTGATCTCCTTACATAGTAGGTAAGCAGTGCTGATTAGTCCCCCGTGTCTCGCAGTGTGAAAGAAATTGACAGCGATATTTGTGCTTTGTACTTGCAGCTGTCCACTACTCAGGGAAGTATAGACTATCCTATACTTGCGCCATCTTCGAAAGCACACAGCCAAACAGATTATGGTAATACATTCCGACATCCCTTTGCTTATGATAAGCTCAGTTTTTAACTTGTTCACCACTAGATGTGTAATAATTTTGAAAAAATGGACGCTGTTGTATGCTATCTATCCCGCACAACACTGTTCTGGATGAGGTTTGCAGTGCACCCGGGAGAAATATGTTGTTTTCTTTAATATATCACTTGGGTGTTTTTCATTTTTCATTAATAATATGCCGAACCACTCCGAGGAATGTGTAATGAAAGGTGACTAATGTTCCTATATTAGTGACACAGAATTGTTGAACTAATAGTCCTTAATATGTATATATAAATGTGATTGTTTTGATTTTATAGACGGACCCTTAACCCCTTCGCTGCTAGGCCTTTTCCCCTCCTGTGCTAAGCCTTTTTTTGGCTATTTGGGGTATAGTGCGTGCTTAGGCCCCTGTTACTTTTTGACCACATAAGGTATCCTCGCCAATTTTGCGTCTTTTTCTTCCAACATCATAGGGATTCTAAAGTTACCCAGGGTTTGTGGATTCCCTTGGAGAGGTCCCAGAAATTAGGCAAAATACAGTAAATTTTTTGTTTTTTTCAGATAAATGGGAAAAACGGGCTGCAAATGAAAGCCTCTGGGTTTTTCCCTGCAAATGTTATCAAAAAAGGGACACCCCCGCGCCGCACGGCCACCAGCTGCTGCGTGCGTCTTCCCCGCCTTCTGCCTCGCTGCCTCGCCGGCCAAGCTCCGCCGCGTGACCACGCCCCCTGCCTCTAGCAGCGTGGTCCGTGACCGCCTGACCTGCCCCCGTCGTCATTGTTATCCTGAACTGTTTTTAGTGTTGCCTGTACCTTGTATCTGCCTTTTACCTTCTGTATTGCTTGTTTGCTTGTCTGTTTGGCCCCTTCGTTCTCCCTCCCCGCTCCCCGCTTCCCGCCACCGCCGCTAACCCCGCCCCTTTTTGCCTTCTGTACCCTCCCTGCTCCCGCCTCCCAGCTGCTCCGCCCCCCCGCGCACTTGGCCATATATGGCGACCGTGCGACGCAGGTGAGTGTGACCTAGTTCTAGGACACCCCCGCGCCGCATGGCCACCAGCTGCTGCGTGCGTCTTCCCCGCCTTCTGCCTCGCCGGCCAAGCTCCGCCGCGTGACCACGCCCCCTGCCTCTAGCAGCGTGGTCCGTGACCGCCTGACCTGCCCCCGTCGTCATTGTTATCCTGAACTGTTTTTAGTGTTGCCTGTACCTTGTATCTGCCTTTTACCTTCTGTATTGCTTGTTTGCTTGTCTGTTTGGCCCCTTCGTTCTCCCTCCCCGCTCCCCGCTTCCCGCCACCGCCGCTAACCCCGCCCCTTTTTGCCTTCTGTACCCTCCCCGCTCCCGCCTCCCAGCTGCTCCGCCCCCCGCGCACTTCGCCATATATAGCGACCGTGCGAACGCGCAGCGGGCGCGCCGATTGTGCGCCGAAGGCGCGCCAAAGGTAAGCCCGTCTGCGCAAGTCCGCGCCTGGGCCGCGCCCAGTGCCAGGACCCCTGGCCCCCACCGGCGAATGCCGACCCGACGAACCTACAACGCCGCCAAACTCATCGCACTCAACACCGGCGGCATCCCGGGATGCCACCGAGCCACCCCGAAGCACACCCACGGACCCTTCAGCTGCCACGCCTGCAAGTTCACCTGCATCCGGACCTACTCTGCACCAGCACCCGCCAAGCCGAACACCAGCAGCAACCACCTCAAGTGCATCCTGCTCAACACCCGCTCCGTCCACAGACACGCCATCGAACTCTGGAACCTTCTCGACACCACAGCCCCTGACATCGCCTTCCTCACGGAGACCTGGATGAACGCCTCCTCAGCGCCCGACATCGCCATCGCCATCGCCATCCCAGAGGGCTACAAGATCACCCGGAGGGACCGCACCGCCAACCAGACGGGAGGAGGCATCGCCATCATCCACAGAGACACCATCCGCATCACGGCCAACACCGACGACACCCTGACCACCGCCGAACACCTGCACTTCCAGATCCACACCGACCCGAAGACCACCCTCAGAGGCACCCTGATCTACCGACCCCCGGGACCACGCACACGATTCAGCGAGGACATCGCCAACTTCATCAGCCCGCATGCCCTCCCCTCCGCCGACTACATCCTCCTGGGGGACCTCAACTTCCACCTGGAGAACAACAGCGACCGTAACACCATCACCCTGCTCGACAACCTCGCCAACCTCGGACTCAAGCAGCTGGTGTCCACCCCCACCCACCTCGCCGGACACACACTCGACGCCGTCTTCTCATCCAGCAAAGACATCGCCTTCAGCCACGCTACAGAACTCCACTGGACGGACCACAGCTGCGTCCACTTCACCTTCAAAAGAACGACGATCCATCACCACCAGCAACAGGTTGCCCGAAGAAGCTGGAACAAGATCACAGCCGACCAGCTCACCGCCTCCCTGAGCCAGCACCCTCCTGCCGGCTCAGCGAACCCGAGCCAGGCCGCCGACAACCTCACGAAGTGGATCAGCAACTGCGCGGACGAACTCGCCCCGCTGAGGACCCCGCCCAGCAGACCCAGCAGCAAGAAAGCCCCATGGTTCACCGACGAACTCAAGAGCTCCAAGAAGAACTGCCGAGCCCTCGAGAAAGTATGGAGAAGGGAACCAACAATGGACAACATGAACACCCTCAAGCTCGCCACCCGGAAACACCACCAACTGATCCGCGCCACCAAGAAAAATGCATACAAGGACCGGCTGGACAACAACGCACACAACTGCAAGGAACTCTTCAACATCGTGAAAGAGCTCTCCAACCCCAACGCCGGAATCAACGACATCACCCCGTCGCAAGACCTCTGCAACTCCCTCGCCTCCTACTTCCACAACAAGATCGCGGACATACACAACAGCTTCAGCATCCAACCGACGCACGCCACAACCGCAGCAACGCCACCCACCACCACCCTCCGCGCCTGGACTCCGATCAGCACCGAAGACACCATCCGCACAATGAACTCCGTCCACTCCGGATCTCCGACCGACCCCTGCCCTCACCACGTCTTCAACAAGGCCGACGTTGTCATCGCACCCCACCTGCGGGACATTATCAACACCTCCTTCGACACCGCCACCTTCCCGGAGAGCTGGAAGCACGCAGAACTCAGCGCTCTACTCAAGAAACCTACAGCGGACCCCACCGAACTCAAGAATTACCGTCCCATCTCGCTCCTCCCGTTCCCGGCCAAAGTCATCGAAAAGACCGTCAACAAACAGCTGGCCGCCTTCCTCGAGACGAATGGATCCCTCGACCCCTCACAGTCTGGCTTCCGAGCCAACCACAGCACCGAGACCGCCCTCATCGCTGCCACCGATGACATCCGAGCCATGATGGACAACGGAGAAACAGCGGCCCTCATCCTCCTGGACCTCTCCGCGGCCTTCGACACTGTCTGCCACCGCACCCTAGTGCAGCGCCTCGGCAACATCGGAATCCAGGAGAAGGCATTGGAATGGATCACCTCCTTCCTCGATGGAAGAACACAGAGAGTCCGCCTACCACCGTACAAGTCAGAGGCCACCGAAGTCATCTGCGGCGTCCCTCAAGGATCCTCGTTGAGTCCCACCCTCTTCAGCGTCTACATGAGCCCCCTCGCGGCCATCGCACGCCAACACAACCTCAACATAATCTCCTACGCCGACGACACCCAGCTAATCCTCTCCCTGACCAACGACCCCGCCGCCGCCAGAGCCAACCTACATGAAGGGATGAGAGATGTAGCCGAGTGGATGACGACCAGCCGCCTGAAACTGAACTCAGACAAGACGGAGGTCCTCATCCTGGGATCCTCGCCCTCCGCCTGGGACGACTCCTGGTGGCCCCCCGCCCTGGGCACCGCACCCAAACCGACGGACCACGCACGCAACCTGGGCTTCATCCTGGACTCCTCCCTCTCCATGACCAGACAAGTCAACGCCGTCTCCTCGTCGTGCTTCAACATCCTGCGCATGCTACGGAAGATCTTCTGGTGGATCCCCACCGAGACCAGGAAGACTGTCACCCAGGCCCTCGTCACCAGCCGACTGGACAACGGCAACGCCCTCTACGCCGGAACCACCGCCAAGCTCCAGAAGAGATTCCAGCGGATCCAGAACGCCTCAGCCAGACTCATCCTCGACATCCCACGAAACAGCCACATCTCCGGACATCTGAGAGACCTGCACTGGCTCCCCGTCAACAAAAGAATCACCTTCCGTCTCCTCACCCACGCACACAAAGCCCTACACGACCAAGGCCCAAGCTACCTCAACAACCGAATCAACTTCTACGCTCCCAAGCGCCACCTCAGATCAACCAGCCACGCCCTCGCCGCCGTCCCCCGCATCCGAAGAGCGACAACAGGAGGAAGGTCCTTCTCCTACCTGGCCGCCAAGACCTGGAACTCCCTCCCAACCGACCGGCGCCTGACCCAAGACCACCTCTCCTTCAGGAAGAAGCTCAAGACCTGGCTGTTCGAGCAGTAACGGCACCCCCCCCTCCTAGCGCCTTGAGACCCTACGGGTGAGTAGTGCGCTCTATAAATGTCTTGATTGATTGATTGATTTGTGGGGCTGCAATCAGCATTTTCATAGCTTTTATGGAATGACAGTCTTTTGTCAGAGAACCAACATTTTGTCACACAGTTTTGGCATTTTTCTGGGACATAGCCTATTTTTGCTATTTTTAGTGCTTTCAACCTCCTTCCAGTTAATGGTAGAAATGAGTTTGAAAGCAATAATGGATCCTAAAAAGCTGTAAATTTTAGAATAGTAGAGAAAATTCTGAATTCAGAAAGGGGGCATTTGTCTAAATCCATGAAGGTTTCTTTATAGAAACTAACAGTTAAATATTTGAAAAATTGAAAATTAGTTGAAAAAAACAGCCTTTTGTCTCAACGTTTTCACCTGTTACTTCTTGTAATTTTGACAGCTCTTTGAAATCAATATACCATTACATCCGTTGGACCTTCCTGGCCATGGGGATATATAGGACTTGTATGTTCACCAAGAACCCGACGAACCCAGACCCAAAAACTGAGCAGCAACTTGCAATGGTATTTTATCATGTACCGGGTATAGAGCAATTATTCTGGGAAAATATATACATGGGAAAATCGGTATGAAAGACACCTATGTATTTCTGAATTGGGTACAAATTATAGAGTTTAGAAACAGTATATATTTGCACATTTTCAAAATTGGGAATACTCATACTAGCATGAGAATTATTGGTCATTTTTCAAAATGACTTTTTTTTTTACACAATGTCTTTCATTTGGAAGGGAGAAATGCATGAAAACTCAATAGGTAATAACAGTTGATTTATAAATCTGAATGACCCTAAGTCTCTTGTTAAAAACAGTACCTCACTTGTGTGGGTCGGCCTTGTGCCTGCGACAGGAAACGGCACAAAATGCAACGTGGTCACACATCAATTTCGCAGTTAAAAATTTACCCTTTTTTGGCAAAGTGCCTAGCTGTAGTTTTTGCACCCTAGCTCTGCCGGCATCTAGGGAAAACTAGCAAACCTATACATTTTTGAAAAGTAGACACCCTGGGAAATCCATGATGGGGTGACTTGACTGCCTCCCACCAGGTTCTGTTACCCAGAATCCCTTGCAAACCTAAAAAAAGTGTCCAAAAAAACACATTTTTCCTATATTTATGTGGTGGAAAGTACTGGAATCTGTGTGGATCCACAAATTTCTACCCACCCTGCATTCCCCAAAGTCTTCCGAGAAAAATGGTACCCCACTTGTGTGGGTAGGCCTAGTGCCTACGACAGGAAACGGCGCAAAACGCAACGTGGTCACACCTCAATTGCACAGTGACAAATGACCCTTCTTTGGCAAAGTGTCTAGCTGTAGTTTTTGAACCCTAGCTCTGCCAGCCCCCAGGGAAACCTAGGAAAGATATACCTTTTTGAAAACTAGACTTCCAGGGCAATCCAGGATGGGGTGACTTGACTGCCTCCCACCAGGTTCTGTTACCCATAATCCCATGCAAACCTAAAAAATGGACCAAAGAAACACATTTTCCCCACATTTCTGTGTTCTGGAATCTGCGTGGATCCACAAAATTCCTTCCATCCTGCGTTTCCCAAAGTCTTTTGAGAAAAATGGTACCCCACTTGTGTGGGTCGGCCTAGTGCCTGCGACAGGAAACAGCGCAAAACGCAACATGGTCACACCTCAATTTCGCAGTGAAAAATTACCCTTTTTTGGCAAAGTGCCTAGATGTAGTTTTGGAACCCTAGCTCTGCCGGCACCTTTGGAAACCTAGCACATCTATACATTTTTGAAAACTAGACACCCAGGGAAATCCAGGATGGGGTGACTTGACTGCCTCACACCAGGTTCTCTTGCCCAGAATCCCTTGCAAACCTAAAAAATTGACAAAAAAAATACATTTTCTCCACATTTCTGTGGTGGAAAGTTCTGGGATCTGCGTGGATCCACAAATTTCCTTCCACCCTGCGTTCCCCAAAGTCTTCAGAGAAAAATGGTACCCCACTTGTGTGGGTCGGCCTAGTGCCTGCGACAGGAAACGGTACAAAACGCAACGTGGTCACGCCTCAATATTGCAGTGAAAAATTACCCTTTTTTGACAAAAAAAGTGCCTAGCTGTAGTTTTTTAACCCTAGCTCTGCCGGGAGCTAGGGAGACCTAGCAAACCTATACATTTTTGAAAACTAGACACCCAGGGGAATCCAGGATGGGGTGACTTGACTGCCTCCCACCAGGTTCTGTTACCCAGTATCCCTTGCAAACCTAAAAAATGGAGAAAAAAAAAACAAATTTTCTCCACATTTCTGTGGTGGAAAGATCTGGAATCTGCGTGGATCCACAAATTTCCTTCCACCCTGCATTCCCCAAAGTCTTCTGAGAAAAATGGTACCCCACTTGTGTGGGTCGGCCTAGTGCCTACGACAGGAAACGTCGCAAATCGCAACGTGGTCACACCGCAATGTCGCAGTGAAAAATGACCCTTTTTTGGCAAAATGACTATCTGTAGTTTTTTAACCCCAGCTCTGCCGGCACCTAGGGAAACCTAGCAAACCTATACATTTCTGGAAATTAGACTTGCGGTGCCTTTCAAGGAGATATGGCTTGAGTGGATCCCCCAAACGTTTTCATTACCCAGAATCCCCTGCAAACCTCAATTTTAGCTGAAAAATCAGTATTTTCACACATTTGTGTCTGGGAAAGCGTGGCCTCACTGGGCTCCACAAATTTCCTACCACCCAGCGTTCCCCCAGGTCTCCCGATGAAAATGGTGCCTCACTTGTGTGGGAGGCCCAAGTAGCTGCGACAGGCAAAGGCCCAAAACGTAGTGTGACGACTGGAAAATTGCCTATGTCAAAAACACCTGCTTTTGCAAGGGGGGTCACCTGGGTTTTTGGCCCCGTGCATGACTGTCATCTAGGGAAACCTACCAAACCCACACATTTCTGAAAAGTAGACACCCGGGACCTTCTAAGGAGGTATGGCTTGCATGCCTCCCCCAACGTTTCCTTACCCAGAATCCCCTGCAATCCTCAATTTTAGCTGAAAAAAGCAGTTTATTCACACATTTTGGTGTGTTGTAAAGCATGGCATCACTGGGCTCACACAAATTTCCTACCACCCTGCGTTCCCCCAGGTCTTCCGATGTAAATGGTGCCTCACTTGTGTGGGAGGCCCAAGTACCCGCGACAGGCAAGGGCCCAAAACGTATTGTGGCGACTTCAGAATTGCCTATGTCAAAAACACTTGCTTTTGCAAGGGGGGTCCCCTGGATTTTTGGGCCCATGCTCGACGGCCATCTAGGGAAACCTACCGAACCCACACATTTCTGAAAAGTAGATACCTGTAGGCTTGCAAGGAGGTATGGCTTGCGTGGATTCCCCAAAGTTTCCGTACCCAGAATCCCCTGCAATCCTCAATTTTAGCTGAAAAAAATCAGTTTTTTCACACATTTTTGTGTGGGAAAGCGTGGCATCACTGGGCTCACACAAATGTCCTACCACCCAGCGTTCCCCCAGGTCTCCCGATAAAAATGGTGCCTCACTTGTGTGGGAGGCCCAAGCACCTGCGACAGGCAAGGGCCCAAAACATAGTGTGGTGACTTCAAAATTGCCTATGTCAAAAACACTTGCTTTTGCAAGGGGGGTCACCTGGATTTTTGGCCCCGTGCTTAACTTGATTATTCGAGAAAGTTTCTAGTGACCTCTGAGCAAGCTGGCACTCACAATTAAGTTTAATATATTCGATAGAGTGTCACGATTCGCTCCCTGTGCTTTCGTGCCCACCACCAGGTGGCTGAATTGTGGGGCGTTCCAGTGTTCTAATATGCCTCCAGACACTCACCTGTATGCATATCCTGACTTCCAGGCATTTGGACACTTATTGGGATTTGCAAAAACAACAAGTGATGGACTGAATGTGGATCAATGTCACACACTCCCCCAGTCAAAAGATCTGGGCCCAAATCCATCGTTTTTTTGCACTCCACACCACCCTGGGTTAGACAATGGCGATATGCAAATCAGCTCTGACCCTGTTGCCCCATGGGAACAGTCCAGTCCGAACTACAAAAGCCATGTCCTTCACAGAACGGAATCAAGCATCCGAGGACCGGACCGGTTTCGAGGTAACACCTCTCTTCAGCCCGGCTAGCTTGACTCCAAGTGGTGTGGAGTGCCTGGGACCCACGTCTGGGCATCCCCAGCGCACTTAGGGCGGCAATTGCAAAAACAACAAGTGATGGACTGAATGTGGATCAATGTCACACACTCCCCCAGTCAAAAGATCTGGGCCCAAATCCATCGTTTTTTTGCACTCCACACCACCCTGGGTTAGACAATGGCGATATGCAAATCAGCTCTGACCCTGTTGCCCCATGGGAACAGTCCAGTCCGAACTACAAAAGCCATGTCCTTCACAGAACGGAATCAAGCATCCGAGGACCGGACCGGTTTCGAGGTAACACCTCTCTTCAGCCCGGCTAGCTTGACTCCAAGTGGTGTGGAGTGCCTGGGACCCACGTCTGGGCATCCCCAGCGCACTTAGGGCGGCAATTGCAAAAACAACAAGTGATGGACTGAATGTGGATCAATGTCACACACTCCCCCAGTCAAAAGATCTGGGCCCAAATCCATCGTTTTTTTGCACTCCACACCACCCTGGGTTAGACAATGGCGATATGCAAATCAGCTCTGACCCTGTTGCCCCATGGGAACAGTCCAGTCCGAACTACAAAAGCCATGTCCTTCACAGAACGGAATCAAGCATCCGAGGACCGGACCGGTTTCGAGGTAACACCTCTCTTCAGCCCGGCTAGCTTGACTCCAAGTGGTGTGGAGTGCCTGGGACCCACGTCTGGGCATCCCCAGCGCACTTAGGGCGGCAATTGCAAAAACAACAAGTGATGGACTGAATGTGGATCAATGTCACACACTCCCCCAGTCAAAAGATCTGGGCCCAAATCCATCGTTTTTTTGCACTCCACACCACCCTGGGTTAGACAATGGCGATATGCAAATCAGCTCTGACCCTGTTGCCCCATGGGAACAGTCCAGTCCGAACTACAAAAGCCATGTCCTTCACAGAACGGAATCAATCATCCGAGGACCGGACCGGTTTCGAGGTAACACCTCTCTTCAGCCCGGCTAGCTTGACTCCAAGTGGTGTGGAGTGCCTGGGACCCACGTCTGGGCATCCCCAGCGCACTTAGGGCGGCAATTGCAAAAACAACAAGTGATGGACTGAATGTGGATCAATGTCACACACTCCCCCAGTCAAAAGATCTGGGCCCAAATCCATCGTTTTTTTGCACTCCACACCACCCTGGGTTAGACAATGGCGATATGCAAATCAGCTCTGACCCTGTTGCCCCATGGGAACAGTCCAGTCCGAACTACAAAAGCCATGTCCTTCACAGAACGGAATCAAGCATCCGAGGACCGGACCGGTTTCGAGGTAACACCTCTCTTCAGCCCGGCTAGCTTGACTCCAAGTGGTGTGGAGTGCCTGGGACCCACGTCTGGGCATCCCCAGCGCACTTAGGGCGGCAATTGCAAAAACAACAAGTGATGGACTGAATGTGGATCAATGTCACACACTCCCCCAGTCAAAAGATCTGGGCCCAAATCCATCGTTTTTTTGCACTCCACACCACCCTGGGTTAGACAATGGCGATATGCAAATCAGCTCTGACCCTGTTGCCCCATGGGAACAGTCCAGTCCGAACTACAAAAGCCATGTCCTTCACAGAACGGAATCAAGCATCCGAGGACCGGACCGGTTTCGAGGTAACACCTCTCTTCAGCCCGGCTAGCTTGACTCCAAGTGGTGTGGAGTGCCTGGGACCCACGTCTGGGCATCCCCAGCGCACTTAGGGCGGCAATTGCAAAAACAACAAGTGATGGACTGAATGTGGATCAATGTCACACACTCCCCCAGTCAAAAGATCTGGGCCCAAATCCATCGTTTTTTTGCACTCCACACCACCCTGGGTTAGACAATGGCGATATGCAAATCAGCTCTGACCCTGTTGCCCCATGGGAACAGTCCAGTCCGAACTACAAAAGCCATGTCCTTCACAGAACGGAATCAAGCATCCGAGGACCGGACCGGTTTCGAGGTAACACCTCTCTTCAGCCCGGCTAGCTTGACTCCAAGTGGTTTGGAGTGCCTGGGACCCACGTCTGGGCATCCCCAGCGCACTTAGGGCGGCAATTGCAAAAACAACAAGTGATGGACTGAATGTGGATCAATGTCACACACTCCCCCAGTCAAAAGATCTGGGCCCAAATCCATCGTTTTTTTGCACTCCACACCACCCTGGGTTAGACAATGGCGATATGCAAATCAGCTCTGACCCTGTTGCCCCATGGGAACAGTCCAGTCCGAACTACAAAAGCCATGTCCTTCACAGAACGGAATCAAGCATCCGAGGACCGGACCGGTTTCGAGGTAACACCTCTCTTCAGCCCGGCTAGCTTGACTCCAAGTGGTGTGGAGTGCCTGGGACCCACGTCTGGGCATCCCCAGCGCACTTAGGGCGGCAATTGCAAAAACAACAAGTGATGGACTGAATGTGGATCAATGTCACACACTCCCCCAGTCAAAAGATCTGGGCCCAAATCCATCGTTTTTTTGCACTCCACACCACCCTGGGTTAGACAATGGCGATATGCAAATCAGCTCTGACCCTGTTGCCCCATGGGAACAGTCCAGTCCGAACTACAAAAGCCATGTCCTTCACAGAACGGAATCAAGCATCCGAGGACCGGACCGGTTTCGAGGTAACACCTCTCTTCAGCCCGGCTAGCTTGACTCCAAGTGGTGTGGAGTGCCTGGGACCCACGTCTGGGCATCCCCAGCGCACTTAGGGCGGCAATTGCAAAAACAACAAGTGATGGACTGAATGTGGATCAATGTCACACACTCCCCCAGTCAAAAGATCTGGGCCCAAATCCATCGTTTTTTTGCACTCCACACCACCCTGGGTTAGACAATGGCGATATGCAAATCAGCTCTGACCCTGTTGCCCCATGGGAACAGTCCAGTCCGAACTACAAAAGCCATGTCCTTCACAGAACGGAATCAAGCATCCGAGGACCGGACCGGTTTCGAGGTAACACCTCTCTTCAGCCCGGCTAGCTTATTGGGATTTGACATCCATTCCCAATCCATGCCGGGTTTTGTGAAAGCCAGCCCGCTTAGACTTAAAGCCAGCATACTCATGCCTGAAACTCCATTACCCAGAATTCCCTGCTCACTGCTTTGTCTCCACCCCTGCAGGCCAAGGATGGGTGGAAGAATTCAGCTCACCTGTGGCTGGCTGCTGCTAGCCTGCTCACACCAGCTGCATGTGATTACTGTGAGCTCTTTTAAGCCCCAGCTCCCTTCAGGCAAAGGTTGGTCATTGTAGCTGTTCACCGGTGAGACCAATCCTTGTTTCCACAGTTCCCTGAGCTTTTGCTATTCGTGTTTCCAGTGTTTCCTGAGCTTTAATTATGCCTTGTTCCTGACCTACTGCTGTTTTCCCTGTTCCTGAATTAGCACTGCCTGCAGTGCTACCCTGACCCCAGAGCCTTAGTATTCCTTGTTCCTGAACTGCAGCAGTTTCCCTTCTCCTGAATTAGCGCTACCTTGTTTCCTGAGCTATAGCTATTCCCTGTACCTGAATTAGCACTGCCTGCAGTGCTACCTTGTTTCCTAAGTTCCTGAGCTTTAGTTATTCTTTGTTCCTGGGCTTAGCTATTTCTTGTTCCTGATTTGCACAGCTTGCGGTGCTCTCTTGACTCCTTGTTTCCTGAGCTGTAGCTATGTCCTGTTTCCTTGAATCAGTATTGCCTGCAGTGCTACCTTGACTCCTGAGCTCTAGTAATTTCCCTGTTCCTGAACTAGCACTGCCTGCAGTGCTACCTTGACTCCTGAGCTCTAGTAATTTCCCTGTTCTTGAACTAGTACTTCCTGCAGTGCTACCTTGACTCCTGAAGCTTTGGTAGTTCCCTGTTCCTGAACCAGCACTGTCTGCAGTGCTGCCTTGACTCCTGAGCCTTAGCTCACTTCTTGTTCCTGCCCCAGCACTGCCTTCTATGCTACTTTGTTTTCTTGATTCCTTAACCGGCACTATTCTAGTATACCCTTGTAGCCTCCCCTTCTGTATATCCATTTCCAGTCCCTGCATTGCTTCCCATTTCCTTGGTTCCAGTTCTAGTTTGCTGCCTTTTTATTCTGCTGTCTTACTTCTTTTACCTTGTATGTTTGTTACCTGCTTTCTGCCAAGTGTGCCCTGTCATTTCCTTCCTTTCCTGTTAAGCACTCCTCCTTGCTAGCTCCTTGTCTATTGTGCTTGTGTTTAGTTCTACCCCTTTGCTGTTACTGCCTTGCGCGTTCCTGTTTGATCACCAGGATCCGTGGGCACAGCTGACTACCTAGGTGGTGTTTCTTGTTCACTGTGAGTATTGTCTTTGAGTTACATTTATAACATCACCATAGGTATAAGCTCCACAGACCCTGCCTTTGCATGCATATCCTACATGTGGTGTTTGCAGTCAGTATCTGTAACAGCAATTGTGGGTAAGAAACTTACTGAGCTTCAGTCTTACCGTGTGGAGCTCCTGAGTGCTTTACCCCACACCCCCCTTTATTGTTAATGTTGTTTCATACATATGTCTTGCACATTCATCCTGGGTGTAGTTATTCTGAATGCTAAATTGCCTTGTGAGTGCCCTTCCTTTCTAAGTCTTACCCATCTTGTTCACTTGTACAGGCTTCCCCTTTGGATCCCTTTTTCTTCTCTGACTCCTGTATGATCCTGGGCAGCGCTGTACTCCTCTTCCTGTGTAAGTTTTCTATCCAGGGCCCAGTCCTTGCCCAAGTCCCTGACTGTGTTCCCCACATAGTCCCGGACAGTCCCTGACAGAATGACCAACACCATTTCCAGGGTCACTTGTGAGGTTTCTTTGCATTCAGTTGGCAAACTTTTTTTTTAAACCCATCCTGTCAGTTCTTGTCAAGATGTTTAGCATCAGAACCAGAAAGACTGTGTATGATGGCAGACATCCATTGCCAAGGTAGCGCAGTTCTATACAACCTGGTAAAAAGTCCTTAGACTCTAGAAATCAGTTGATTGAACATAACAGACTCTTACGGGCTGAATATTATTCCCTGTGGTTGGCTGATCCTTCTATGTTAGATTTTCATTCCATCTATAACCCTGAACCTCACCTGATGTCAGCCTGTGACCTACAGGATGAAAACGAATTTCTGCAAACCTTGTTAGCAGCAGAAAGACAATATAGTAATTTAGAGAGTGGTACCATTAGGGGACATTTTCCTGAAGCTTCTAACACAGAGACCCCCTGTCAAGACAATATTTTCTTTGAAGACAATTTCCAGACACAGTATTTTTCAGCATTTTACCAAACTGGTAGTTCAATGACCCCAGTTAAAGCATGTTTAACCACACAGCAGCCAAAGAAAGAGCAGATTCATTATATAACCTCTGTTCTCCATTCAAATGATGTTACGCAGTCTTGTAGGCCAGTAAAGATCACAGTCCCGGATAATAAAGGGACCTTGTTAGATACCACATTCAAAGTAAACAATCAGCTCAACAAAAGAGAGAAAAGGCCTACTAGAACACAGGAGGCTAATAGCCACTTTGAACAAAATACAACGTATAGCTCTGTTGCTTGTGAAGTTGCCAAGTCTACCACTATCCTTGTAGAGAAAGATCTGCAGTCCTCACAGCATATGTTTTCCTCTAAGATTCTTTAATTGCAACAAGAGAATAAAATGTTTCAGACTCTGTTAAAAAATTATAACCCCGAGTTCAAGTGGAAATATAAAACCCCTGTACAAGACCACTTTTCCACCTCTATGTTAACCTTCTTGGAAATGGAGAATGAAACCTTGCGCTCTCTGTTGCGTTCCCCTCAGAACTGGTCCAGTAATTGTGTAAATAATACTGTGGCTGATAACTCAGATTCCACTAAGAATAGTCATAGTACCATGTCTCAAAGTGCAGTTAAGGAAAGTATTTGTTTGAATTCTGAATTTTCTAACTCCTCTGTTTTGTCTTCTAGTGCTAAATTACATCTAGGTACTACTTCTGAGATGTGTCCCTCCAGTTTTGAGGAACCCCAAATTCCAGGCAAGACACAAAACATCCCTTTGCTTTCTTTTTCTGGTAAGGCCAGTTCAATCTCAGATAACCCATAGACAGGCCAGTAACATACAGACAAAGCATGAACCAGTGCCCCACATAATCACTGATGTGACAATGTCCTGTGACTCAGACCATGCTCTTTATTTAATGGCTGTGACAGAAGTCAACCTCCTTGCTGAAAATTCCTGACCCCTTCTTTGCTGTTTTGCCTTCAAGCCCACCACATATTGAAAAGTCAGGAAATGATAGTACTGTATGCTCTGATGCACCTGTACCACCTTCTAATGCAGAAGAAAATGAGAACATTTCCCAAGACCAAGTGATCTTACTTGTTTCCTCTGACTAAGACATGTGAACTGCCAAATGGTAAAGGGAGTCTGATCATTACAGATGCTAAGACAAGCACTATCCTGAGCCATCATGAAGAAGGAACTTCAGCGTGTTTTAATGTGCAAAGCAACTGTGAAGATTTCACTACAGACAACAAGGAAGCTACTGTTCAAGGGCTACCGCCCTTTCCAGAATTTAAAGCCTATCATCCTTGTGCCCCTATGCCATCAGCTTGTTGTCTTTCAGAGTCTCCAGAATCCTCAGTTTGCTTGGCATCTGAGCCCAAGCCTGCAGCTTTCCTGCCATCAGTACCGGGACCTCCAAACTACCTTCCTCCAGAGCCCGAGTCCTCAGCTGGCCTGCTGCCTCCAGAGCCCGAGTCCTCAGCCGGCCTGCTGCCTCCAGAGCCCGAGTCCTCAGCTGGCCTGCTGCCTCCAGCACCAGAACCTGCAGGCCTCCTGCCTCCTGCACCAGAGCTTCCAGGCTCCCTGCCTTCTGCACCAGAGCTTCCAGGCTCCCTGCCTTCTGCACCAGAGCTTCCAGGCTCCCTACCTTCTGGCCTTGAGCCTCTATTTTGCCAACATTTTGACCCTGTGCTTCCAGTTTCCCAGCCTTCAGAGGTCTCAATACATATACATTCAGAGACTGAACTGCCACCACCAGAGACAAAACTCTCAACATGTAAGCCTCTAGGGCCTGGGTCTCCTGCATACCTGCTTCCTAAGTCTCCTGCATGTGTATCTTTTGTATGTTTTTGTCCAGGGCCAGAACTTCAGGTCTGCTTCCTATCACCACCTTCATTTTCAGCCAGTTTGTCTTTGACCTCTGTGTCTCCTGCCAATCTGTTATCTGCTTTTGACTCTACAGTCAATCTGCCTTTGTTTTCAGAGTGCTTATCTAGCCTGTCATCATCAGGACTTCAAACACATTTAATGCAGGCTTTTAAGCCCTTGTCACTGGATTTGGACTCTTCAAGTTCTACCTTCAATACTGCTGTTAATTTACAGAGTAATATCCAACCCACCAGAACATCACAATTTACCTTCAGTCCTCTGATAGCGTGCACTGAATCTATGATGGAAATTGACTTCATTCTTAGGAGCAAAGGCATTGGATCCAGTTCCAGACTCCGGGAGAAGGTCTTTGGAGGGGGAGTACTGTCACGATTCACTCCCTGTGCTTTCGTGCCCACCACGAGGGGGCTGAATTGTGGGGCGTGCCAGTGTTCTAATATGCCTACAGACACTCACCTGTATGCATATCCTGACTTCCAGGCATTTGGACACTTATTGGGATTTGACATCCATTCCCAATCCATGCCGGGTTTTGTGAAAGCCAGCCCGCTTAGACTTAAAGCCAGCATACTCATGCCTGAAACTCCATTACCCAGAATTTCCTGCTCACTGCTTTGTCTCCACCCCTGCAGGCCAAGGATGGGTGGAGGAATTCAGCTCACCTGTGATGGCTGCTGCTAGCCTGTTCACACCAGCTGCATGTGATTACTGTGAGCTCTTTTAAGCCCCAGCTCCCTTCAGTCAAAGGTTGGTCATTGTAGCTGTTTACCGGTGAGACCAATCCTTGTTTCTAGAGTTCCCTGAGCTTTTGCTATTCTGCCAAGTGTGCCCTGTCATTTCCTTCCTTTCCTGTTAAGCACTCCTCCTTGCTAGCTCCTTGTCTATTGCGCTTGTGTTTAGTTCTACCCCTTTGCTGTTACTGCCTTGTGCGTCCCTGTTTGATCGCCAGGATCCGTGGGCACAGCTGACTACCTAGGTGGTGTTTCTTGTTCACTGTGAGTATTGTCTTTGAGTTACATTTATAACATCACCATAGGTATAAGCTCCACAGACCCTGCCTTTGCATGCATATACTACATGTGGGTATTAGCAGTCAGTATCTGTAACAGCAATTGTGGGTAAGAAACTTACTGAGCTTCAGTCTTACCGTGTGGAGCTCCTGAGTGCTTTACCCCACACCCCCCTTTATTGTTAATGTTGTTTCATATATATGTCTTGCACATTCATCCTGGGTGTAGTTATTCTGAATGCTAAATTGCCTTGTGAGTGCCATTCCTTTCTAAGTCTTACCCATCTTGTTCACTTGTACAGGCTTCCCCTTTGGATCCCTTTTTCTCCTCTGACTCCTGTATGATCCTGGGCAGCGCTGTACTCCTCTTCCTGTGTAAGTTTTCTACCCAGGGCCCAGTTCTTGCCCAAGTCCCTGACTGTGTTCCCCACATAGTCCCGGACAGTCCTTGACACCTAGTTGACATAAGTCCTACATCAAATCTATAGGATATATTATTCCAATGCGCAGTGCCAATTGGGAATATAGGAACTACACTACATGGCACTAATTTAACGCTAGATTCTAGAGTAACTCAGTCGTGCTTTTCACAGAGACCCCATTTTCCCTTAAAAATACTCCAATAGACGTCTGGAGTGGGTAAAATGATAAAATATCCGCCATAACTGAGTAGGACGAAAATCCTATGTATTAGTTTTTGGTTTGTTCAAGGTTGAAGGATACAGTGTTCCAAAATATTGTGCACCTTATCTTTGTTTCCTTGAAATTTGCTGTGCAACTTTCATTAAACTATGTTGAATAACAACGGCAATAACGCAACCGGTGGAGCCGCAGGAACTGCAACTCAACCGGGCTTAGACATTACAGGTTTCCAACAAGACGACCCGGATGCTATAATCGTCCCGGAAAACTTAAGGAAAACCATCACTATAACGCTTATAACAAATAGCCTATCACCGAGAGGTGGTAGGGTAATTTTTGTCATAGAGGCACATGAATATCGGCAGACAGAGGTATTCTATTCATGGGTTTTCTTCCCTGAAGCAAATTCAGTAACACATGTGTTTCACTTCTATAAAGAAGAGGAACCTCCAACGGAATACACTCCATTCGAGGATGTTGAAATTTCACTAACTTACCAAGAGCATGCGCTCTGGTTTAAAGGCGCCCTACAACATCAAAATCACATCACCAGGCTCAGTCCACTAGGTAGACCAGGAGCAACATGGCCGGTACTAGCTAGCTATACACTACACCCTGTCATTGAAGAAATGACGGGTGCAGTACTATTTGATCAACTAAAACAACTAATCAAAATACATAGACAATTGGTTCAATATGTCATGCGGACTCTAACAGTCCAACCTCTTATAAGGATTCCACAACAAACCCCTCACCAGGGGAACACAAATAAAATCACACCACAGACTATACAATCAGTCATTGGTAAATTGCCCGCAAAAAGGGAACAAATTCCATTCTGGATAGCTAAAAAAATTACTCACATAGAGGCAGTTTTTCCTCGATACTACCCCTCATGAGAAACACAGAATTTTAACAATCTGCTTACCAATGGGGATCGCCCCACACCTGGAGGACTGTGACTCTTGGGGTACAGTCTTTGCTTCAATCTACACAAAAACACATGGTGTTCAGTCTATGGCGGTTATACCAGATGTCCTGCAACAGACTCAAAATGAATACGGGGCAGAGCCTGCTTTGAATCTGGGTATGACATTACTGAGAGATTTCAAACAGGTCTCGGCTATAATACTAGCTAAAATTAAAGGTGAGGCAGCATCCGTGACGATCCGCCAAAAAATAAGAGAATTTTATGTAACTGAGCAACCGTATAAAGGATATATTATTCCAATGCGCAGAGCCTATTGGGAATATAGGAACTACACTACACAGGAGGGATGGCTAGTGTGAATGTAAGACACTAACGGATGTCAGGCACATTTTCTTGACAATACTAAAGGGTTTATGATCACTAAGCCTGACCCAGGTTACGTGACAACACAGTACTCGGGGTGGTAACAACATACTGTGTTGGAAAGTTATGCTTAGATTTGCTAGGACACTCCTCATTGTCTCAGGTGAAACAACACCAATCCCTTGTTTCTGATGATATGGATTACAGGACTTCTTGTTGGGTCACTGAGGACCACATCAAAATTGTTTTCTGTATGCTACATACAATGAAGTATGGAAGGTTTCACAGCCGGAAACTGCTGAGAGACTGCCTGAGATTGACACTGCAAATTTAGAAAGGGTTCTGGCAGTAGTAGACAATGTTATGACTACTTTATCCATCATAATATACTCTCTGGGTAACTGCATCATCTGCAATCAACATCATACAGAGCGACATGTCTTCTTTACAACATGGGCTGTCGCAATTTAGGGCTATCATGTTACTGAGTTGGACCATACAGACACTTCGTACTGTTCCCGTTCCATGAAAACAACATAAAGGCACTAGCTTGTTTTTACCTTACAACCTTATAAAACAACAAAGCATCATGGCCAAGAAAGGCGCGACATACACTATGTTTGACATAGAAAAGTTAGAAAAACTACCATTCACTGTTGTAGAAATACCATCCGTGGACTGGATCATTCACAGCTTTAGGTCTCTATCAATTTCGACTTTGCACTTCCAGTACTGCTGTGTTCTTTTTCTATATGAATTTTATTGTGAAGATTATCAATCTCAGCCATTTTTGTTTATGTGAACTGTGTTTTGTACCCTTTGTTACATTATTTATTTACACAAAGATGTATAGAAAAAGCATACACCTGCTTGTTTTGATCTTTTTATATACCCTTTTGTGATTTTTGCAATTTATTTCATTAATTCATATTTTTGATGCCACTAATCAGGATTCTCAAAATTTGTTTGTTAAAAATCAAGCCGGATTGTGTTTAAAAGAAATTTCTTGAAGGCACTGTTACCTGATACGTAGTTTATATTACTCAAGCCTCCAAGGATGTATTGGGTAGCCCAAATTTCTTCAGCAGCTATATATTTTTAAGCATTATTTTTTGTATGTTTTCAGTCATCTCACATCCAAGGAGCGGGTGTTATGTGGTCATAATTTAGGCCCGAATAGGAACACCATCATTTTACATGCTCACGTTTTTAAGTTGCCTTTTTTATTTAAACACGTTGACATTTGACACATATTTGCTCGAGTGCTTGTGCCTGATAATATTCTCTGAATTAGCTTTGCTTACATTTCCACTTCATAGGCATATTATCAAATACCTTGACCATTCTGTACTATGTACACTGTGCAAAATGTTGTTGTTTGTTGTTGTCCACTCGGCGACAGAACTATCACAATAGAATCAACAATAGCGGCCTGAGTGGGACTTTGGCATGGCAACATGGGTGATGTTTATTATATAAACAAAATCACTCCTTTGTTTAGTGAGGATTATTTTGCTGGCACTGAGAGGTCGCCACATGCTGGAATTCCAGCTCAACTGATTCCGGTTCACTTCTTGTGAGGGATGAAGCCCAGCTCATCACAAAGGTGGGTTTTCTCATGAAACTTACCCACAGATATCAGGGTAGCTAGATCACCCCACAGGGATTTGATAGATTCACCCACCATAGGCACACTGGGATAGGTAGCGCTAGGTAGGAGTACAAAAATGTACAGTACTTATATGCAAGCTTATATTCTCTGTAACCGCAAAATGGTTGAACTATATATCTTATTCACCATTCTCATTATGCTAATTAAGTTATTCTGTTTCCTTCTACTGATTATTGCAGTGCACTTATTTTACTCAAGAATCCCAAGGCTTCAATAAATATTAAAACTGCATGTTGTGTATCTCTTTGAGTATGCATGAGTAACCAAAAATAAAGGTTCTAGATCTGTTACCACAATTTCCTTAGAGAGTCAGGGTTGTTATGTTCTGAGGGTCATATTTCATTTGTTACCATGTTAGTTTTGGTGTACAGATGGTGCACTGTGAGCTACCAGTACTGAGGCAAACATATTCGGATGGTTTGCGTAAAATCAGTCTTGCACATTTCTGACGTTTATGTTGTCCAACAAACGCACAGTTTTTACTGAGAAAGCATAAGCCATATGACAGAGGGTGAAGAGTATTCCAAGAAAGGTGATATTGTTTAAATTAAATAGAAGTCTTTGATACTTAGATATGAAGAAAACAATATGAGCACATAAACAGAAACAAAGTGGTGTTGCAGGGATTCTGTTCCTATACAGAACTGTGCATAGAGACTTGGGACCTCAGTAAATTAGGGTGTGCCAAAACTCACCTTAGTACCCAAAATCCCCGACCAGACTAGCATTAGTGTCTCATTGGCTCTTCCAAAATACCAATGATTAGACAACCCAGAACATGCGACTTATGTTACCTCAGGCAATGTGGACAACATGAATACTCTTTCGTTATACTCTCATACCAGTCCAAAACAGGAAGTAAAAGAAGGCACGTGCAAGTTTTTCTTTTTTTCTTTTGTCCTCATATCCACCATGGTAGAAGAAAGCCATCTAGAAACAAGCCCAAGAACCGCTGTCTCAGTATTCTACTGGATGGGATCATACCAAGGGGGGGGGGGGCGATATCCCACAGCTGTTGATGGCTGAGTCTTGTGTTTGGCTGCCACTAGGAAAGCTCTCTGCTTGTCCTATACCGGGCTTGACCAGTCATCTACAGGATCAAAGGCTGAAGCATGGGCACCATAGTAGTGTAATCATTGGACCCGGGAAAAAAAAAAGAAAAAAAAACCCCGGATCTTTATTGTGCCCAAACCAACATGTGCCAAAAGGCTCTTTTATTCTTATTTCCCAATCTAGCTAGATCCATTCTAGCCGTCTGTAGAATAGAAGCCAGCCAGTCCGCACGTGCAAGTTTGAAATATTAATTTCTAACGCCGTGTTCTCATGCGCAGCATCTTAGCTAATACAAGCAGACATATTATCAGAAACAAGATTGTTAGCATAGTTACTATTCTATAAAATACAAAAGGAGAAAGCATGTTATAATGCTAATCGGAAACAGGTTAAATATATACCTAGATTTCACCTTCCCTTGCTAGTAAGTTATTTTATAACTAAAGAAGGTCTCTTTTGGTTTACATAGGCGGCCCCATACCTCTGGTATTTAGCAGAAGTGGATCACATCAAATTCTGCACAAGCTCTCAGCGTACGAATGTTCTCCAAGTGTGTTCAATCATGCCTACGCAGTGCATTATTAAAACGCGCCAATCTCAGAGGTGGCCACAGCTGCATATGTGTTATGTCTAGAATATGCGCTGATCAGTCCGAACAACAACCACTGTGTTGAAATAACCTTGAAGGCCTCGGCACTCACTGTTTAGACTAAGCTTTACCAAGCAAGGCTGCTAATATAGAAAAACATGTTATTCTTGTGTGAAGCAAAACACTCTGCTAAACTCTAAACATTTAATAAAGTGTGGGCCGAGTGCAAAAGGCAGCAGAAAGAAAAAATGGCTTTTAAACTTCTAATAAGCTCATGTCAACTTAACACTGTGTGAATGCAAGGCTCAGTCCCACGACACCCTCCCTTGATCTGAGCACGGATCACAAGGGGTCAAATTTGGAAAGCAGAGTTCAGGAACAAGAGTCAGAACCAAGTTCAAATTGCCACAGCGAAAAAACGTGAGCGAACTCCAAATTTTAAATAACACATTAATTTAAGATATTTTTCCACTGGCATAGGGAAGTCAATAGTGCCTGGGGGGAAAAAAATGCAGATGAGAAAAAAAATATTTTAAAAAAATGCGATGTCCAACATGTGACCTCGGTCATGGAAATAGAGAAGCGACGATACATCTCACTCCAACAATATATATGCAAAGCACGTTGCAAAAGCCTTCAACAGGAACTCATTGTTCTCATCTGAAAACATTTTAGCCATCCAATTCTAGCACCATCAGAGGACAACTCGGGTTTTCTTCAATGTAAGTGCGTGCCAAGAAATCATGCGCCGCTGCAAAAACATTCCAATGTCCCAGGACTCCATGCATCGCTGCAAAGGCCATAAAACCTCCGCCAGAACAAAACAATTCATGAGCAACTAAGGGGCTCATCAGCTGATCATAATCCGCTTCGGGAAACACCGTATTGCAGAGACACAAATCAAGGGCCCAGTCGAAATCGCAGCTCAGGCAATGAAAGACAGGCTGGACGCATGTAAAAAAGGAAAATCGAAACGATAATCCATAAGCTGCACTCAATGTAGCAAGAGGCAGCGCTCCATAAAAATCAAGCATTCAGTTGCGGAGCAGCAACAGCCGTGGCAGATTGTCGTGCAACACAGGACGTGCATCCATTTTGAAATAAACAATGTAATAGAAGTACGCCTGCAACCAAAGCGATCATCAAGGGAAACCCACCAAAGAGGTTGGAAAAAATCAAATGCAAAAATGCTGGAAACACACCAAGTACAGTTTGAAAAGAAGTTACAAGGCCACTACTAACTACTTTAAAAAAGTGAGCCAGCCCCGTGGTGGAGGAAGCATCAAAGATAGTGTGAATTAATTCACCAAAATGCAAGGTCAAATCTGTATTTAATAAAGCATGCTCCTCTGTGCGGGTGATTGCCACGTGAAGGACAAATGTTTCACGAGCAGATGTGAGGGCGATTTCTTTTTGAGAAAAAAGAGCTCTTATGCGACTCATCTTGTTGAACTCTGCTTTCAAGGTCGGAATCGACGACCAGATAGAAACATTCAGCTTCCCATGTGGAGGAGGAAACATGACATTTTTACAGCAGACTACTCGTTCACTGACTCTAACCACGTAAGGAATGCCGGCTAACATCCCACAACAATCCTCATTATTTTAAAGTAAATAACTACCGTTTGCTAGTAATGTGAATGTCGGTATGATAGCAGGCGTCGGTGTACCTTTCAAAACACAGGCTAGATTAGGCGCATTTTGGTTGCATGAGCCATGCAATTGGAAATTCCTACACACTAATGAGTGATCCGGTGTTGTGGTGCAATTCTCACCATTTAAATAAACCTCTTTTCCCTCCCTCAGGCACCTATAGTTAAAATGAAGCGACCAAGCTTCATGGAGATAAGCGGTGCCCAGAGGTAAATATATGCCTATTGCGTAGTACTTCATGCAAGCTTCGAACTTGAACAGAGGGAAAGGTAATGTTATCAACCCATGGACTAGCCACACAGCAGAATTTGTCTCGGCCACAGAAAATGGTAAAGCTTCTAACTTTTCAATATGCAACATAGAAAAAGTTGCATCCTTCATAGACATAAAACGTTGCTTGTCAGTCAAATTAAAAGGGGCAAACAAAGATGATGTGTTCATGTAGATTGCAAAGTCCATGCAAATTGCATAATGGAAAGCAATTGATTTTGACCATGATACAAAACAGAGATATCCTCTTGCACAATATAAACAACAGATGAAACAATATTATCTAAAGTGTAAATGCGGGAAGAAAGCTTGTTAATGCTGTTATCTAATTGTGTGTGTTTTATATGCTCGTTTAGATTATAGTTGTGCACAGCTGGATATTGAGTTTTGGATTAAGGCGTAAATCGTGCTCCTTCGTATACTCCCTGCTTTGGAGTATATTCTATGAACTACAAGACGCACTAGCACTGAACGGCACTAGTGTCACAAAGGGCACAGATTATTTGTGTGCTAGATCAACCAGCGAAATTTAATCAATAAAGTGTTCCAAGCTTAAAGTTCCTTTTCATTGCTGTATTTTATTCATACTTCAATAGAGATATTCGATGATTAATATTCAACTTTCATTTGTTTTTTACAACAGTTCAAGTATTCCCAACCGTCCATTAGTTCCAATGCATTTCGGCCCACTGGCCTTCATCTGGGAAA
The DNA here is from genome assembly GCF_964261635.1 of Lissotriton helveticus. NCBI lineage: Eukaryota > Metazoa > Chordata > Amphibia > Caudata > Salamandridae > Lissotriton > Lissotriton helveticus. The sequence goes on from NC_136065.1 coordinate 1,482,682,964, forward strand.
ACTCTGAAACACTTTATTGATTAATTTTCGCTGGTTGATCTAGCACACAAATAATCTGTGCCCTTTGTGACACTAGTGCCGTTCAGTGCTAGTGCGTCTTGTAGTGTTTTATATGCTCCTCATTAGGGAACTTGCCCAACAGCCCCCCTTGTTTCAACCGTCCTGATGAAGACCCGCATGTAAGGGAGTAGTCACCCAATAACACTCAGGGTCGAAACGTAGACTACTACTCCCCGTACCAGCTTCTACCCCCAGCACAAATTTAACTGCTGATCTCAGATGCCTGGTTCCTCGAAACGCTATGAACATTTTTTATATCAATGCCTGGCTCCCCGTGAACCCAATATAAATCTTGTTTATCTGTAAATAAGTATGTTTTACATGTATCACGTTCCCTACCCAACTACACTTCCTACCACTTCACGTTTCCCTTCCTAATCCCCTTACCTTTTTGGGCACTAATATTTATCGATTGATGACTCCATACAAATGTATATTAATTTGTGGTTGAGTACTCTGGAGCTCAGACCGCTCTCCGAGCTCCCGTCTCCAGGCTGTCCACTCTCTCCACGGCTCGTCCACAGACCGCGGCACAGGAAGCTGCCTGCCTGCAAGGGGAGATGCTGGGAACGGGAAGAAGCCCGAAGCTGCGGAGCATGGAAAGCAGGCACGCTGCACCATGGATTTCATCTCTGCGTTTTACTTGCTGTCTTTTCTGCCGGCTCTGGCTCTCGGCGCTCGAAAGAGATTTTAACCAATACAAGATGCAACTTTTCTGTAAAAATCTATTGGATTTAGCAAGACGATTGCCATCAGCAGGACTTGAAGAAAACAATGATTTATTCATAGCATCGAAAAATATAAAATCACAACAAGAAGACCTGAAAGAAAATCGCATCAAGATTGGTGTCCTTTCACGAAATGTAAGGGGGAAAAGTTTCATTCTGAACTTGCTGTTTTTGCTGACTGCGGACACAGACAACAACTACATGAACAACAATAAGAACATGATTCTACCCAAGGACATCCAAGAACATCCAACAATTGAGGAGTTAAAAGATAAAGATATACAAACTTTACCACGTGTGGAATCTCGGAAGTACCTGCCTGACCTTAAGATGGCGGCAGTTTTGGGTCGGATGGTGACGGAGGCCGCTGTGACCCCGATCCGAATAAAAGTCCGATCATGACATCGAGGGGAGTCGATCCGGCATCTGTGGCCTGGAGAAGGTGAGGCGGCCTACTTCCCCACTCACCCGCCTTCGGCACCGCTGCGGGTTTGAGCGCCACTCTTCAATGGAGCTGCCTGGTTCCAAAATGGCGCCCGCAGCGTGCCGCGAGCAACATAAACAGCGAAAGGAGTCGGAACCCGATGAAAGAATACCACAGCAGACAGGAGGAGGTAGGATGTTGACTCCCCCGAACCACCCGATGCCGCACGCATGACAACCCCCCCCCCATTGCTACTCATGCTGGCTGGATGCAGCAAAGACAGTCACTGCCTGACCCTAACTTGGCGGACTGGATATACGCACTGCAATCGCGCTTAGGATACCACCTTCCTCCCCTCTGACACAAGTGGCACACACCGGAGGTCTCCCGACGCCCGTCCTGGGAGCTGCGCCCTGGGGGTGAAGCACAGCACTAGCAATCGGAACAGCCACAACGCAAAATTGGGGCCCCCCTGGCAGGGCTCACCGCCGACTGTGCCCCCCCTGACAACGGCTGCCCGATTGGTCCTGACGAGGAACCGGGTGCGCTCACGAGATGCCCTTGAACAAAACCGGGGCATTTCATAGACTGAGGCTCTGCCACACATGTCCCGGACACCGGCAACACCCCACACGCAAAGAACCACTCCAGCCTGCACAATGGGGAGAAAAAAAAATCACGCAGGCCCTGACTGTACCTGAGACTGCACCGGAGAATCAGCCGAGTACCAGCTCATTGGCTAAGCTGGCAACTATAGTCCACCAGATCCATGGGAACTTTTTACCGAACTACCTTCCCCCTACCCCTCCTCGCTCTACTCCTCTGCACTTTCCTGCTACTTACCTCTGCCTTCACCTGTCCTGGCCCTTAGTCCCCACCCTGTTTATCTGTGAATTTTCCCTCGTCATTTGAGATCTAGCTATTTTGTCTGATGTCCGATGGAGCTACCTGGCTTAGCTATAGGGGAGACAGGTCGGGGATTCCCTCCTTGGACGTCACCTATTCAGTCAGTCTTTAGCCAGACTTCCTTTCGTCTCTTCCAGCATCCTCCCTCTATTTATGTCTCTCCTTCTCTCCTCTCTAAATGTATTGAGACTGAACTATTTTGTCGAATGCCCGATGGAGCTAACTGGTTTAGCTATAGGGGAGATGGGCCGCGGACTCCCTCCTTGGTCGTCACCTACCCAGTCGGCCTTTAGACAGACTTCATTTCGTCTCTCCTTGTTGTTTCTTCCCCTATCACCCCCTTCTCTCCTTCCCTGCCCCCTCCCCTCTACGCTCCATTTATTTTGCCCTCCATGTTTCTTTACATGCTTTCCCATTGAGACCTAGCTTTTTGGCCAATGCATGGTGGAGCTACCTCATAGCTATAGAGGAGATGGGTTTTGGGACTTCCCCTTGACCGTCACCTACCCAGTGGGACTTTGGACAGACTTTCCTTTCGTCTTTCTGCCGTATCTCCCGCCTACCCCATTACCCTTACCCCCTTCCCCTCTACACTTCAATTATCTTGTCTTCTATGTTATTATAATTGTTTGTCTAGCAACTGATGTAAATTGGAACTGATGTAATCTTGTAATGTAATTTTTGTGGAACCTCATGTAAAGCGCTCTGATACCTCCAGGTCTAACCAGTGCTATATAAAACTCTTAAAATAAAAAAATAAATACTCTTTAATTCTATTGTAGCTGGTCTAATTTCTTCTTTATGATTTTTGAGTCTATCTGTCCTCCTTGTCTGGGACCCCTCTTACTGTAATACTGAATAGGTAGTCACAGAATGGCCTCTTTCAAAACGGGGATCCACTCTAACCTGTGTGTATCCTTGAGCTAAACCCAGTAAACGATGTTGGCAATAATCTGCACTTCTGTGCCACAGTATGCAACCATTAGGATCAAAAACTGGATATGTTAAAGGAAGAATTAAGCAACATGGTTTGCAAATCTCAAATAGATAAGTTAGTATTATTATCCCAACCGGGATATTCTTCCAGTTCTGGAAAAGTAGGGGCATTTTATTTTTTAGTAGTAGCCAATCCAAAGCAAGTCGTTTGTGAAATTGTAGAATTAAAAAACAACGTATGGTTCATATCTGCCTATAGCGTAGTACTTCATGCAAGCTTCGAACTTGAACAGAGGGAAAGGTAATGTTATCAACTCATGGACTAGCCACACAGCAGAATTTGTCTCGGCCACAGAAAATGGTAAAGGTTCTAACTTTTCAATATGCAACATAGAAAAAGTTGCATCCTTCATAGACATAAAACGTTGCTTGTCAGTCAAATTAAAAGGGGCAAACAAAGATGATGTGTTCATGTAGTGCCAGGGCACTTTTCCTGCTTGCAAAGCCTCAGTGCCTTGCACTTGCCAACTTTTAGAACCCCAAACAGATTTAAAAGATCAATTGTATCCTTCCACAGTTCATAGCCCCCAACAACCAATTGGTCAAGAAAGGACTTAGAATATAGTAATTTGGTGTGGGTAAGTCTAACTTTGGAAGTGGACTTCTGGGTCATTTAAAAATAAAATGCATTTGGATTAGACTGATTAAAATCAGTAAAATAGGTGAACCTTTTTAAAAGAGAACTGGAGCTGCCTTCAACAGGAGCGGAGCAATGTTCCCATTGGGTATAATTAACCATATTCCTCCTGGTGTTTGCCTTATGCAGGTAGTGATTGCCAAAGTGTTGGTAACAAAACAAATCACCATAATTCGCTGAGTCTAAATATAAATCCTCAGCATCAAAAGCAGCATAATATTTCAAATCGGAAAACAAATCCCATGGAAACCCTTAGGACATTCGGGACATTTATAACCTCTGTGGGACCATGGATTTGAAATCTGACAGCGTCCCATACAATCCCATCTAAGATGGCCAAGCAGTAATGATTACAAAAGCCAGGTCCCTCTTCAATCTGTGTGATGAGGAATGGGGTGCCAAAGTCACATTAATGTGCCAAATAGATATTCTTTCCTCAACAAAGTGTCCGTTGACAAGACGGAAAAAATACACCACAAATCCAATTGACATGAACAAAAAATTGAAAAAAGCACCAACCAATTGTAGGTCCAAGGAGGAATTAAAAAATGTTTTTTAAACCATGTAGCAAAAACAGAAATGTTTGTAGGGATCTTCATTGTGGTAGAGTCAGTGTCAAATGAAAATCTGGGCTCAGTAGCCAAACAAGTTTGCAAATTGGGCATAAATCTGTGGGGTAAGTATATTCAGTCTCATCAAGATGGGAATCAGGTGGGGAACTCAATAAAGGACTGGAAACTACAGGCATCTCAATGGAAATGTCAGGCATGGTGTTAGGAGCCGGAGCCAAAACAGAATGTCTCAGTATAGATGGACAGGAGACCGCAGGTGTCATACTAAGAAGAATCGGCCACTCTGTGTAATTTGGCCATGTCAATGGAGATGTACCTTTTCTCTCTACGACCTGGAAGTGGTGGTAAAATGACTGTTCTTGTGCCCTGCACGCCAAGTACAGGAACTGGAGCGCGATATGAGAGACAACATTTTTTCTTGTTCTCGATCTTCTCGATCTTCTCTCGAACCAGTTCTCCAACACGGGGTAGCCAGCCAACTACCGGAATCTGCAACGCAGCATCAGATGTGGAGGGCAAGTGTTCCTTTGCAAGACTGTCTCTCGTCTCTTGTAGATTCTGTAAAACATGACAATGTTCATCTACGTCAAAGGGGGCAGCAGCCGCTGCCTGGTCTACACCTTCAAGGTCCGGGACGAACATTTGATACCAAAGAGCATTTCGTATGGGGTCCGCCCACCCAGAGACCTTCTAGGAAGATTATTAAGTGCAAGTTGCACGCTATTGAGATGGGCTAGCCAGTTCCTGCCAGTACCTATAACCCTGGCTGTCAAAGACTGCTTTAAATCTCGGTTCATTTGTTCCACAATACTATTACCCTCAGGTCTGTATGGAGACGAAAACTTGACTTTGGACCACTAAGGAACTTATGGCATCCGTGTACGCCTTAGAGGCGAACGCTGGACCCTGATCCGAATGGAAGGTACCACAGGCAAAAATTCCCACAAAGACACGCAAGTCTCTTATGACAGTTCGCGAATCAGCGCTGCTATGCGTCCAGACCCAAACAAAGCGTATGCAAGAATCAACTGCAACTAAGATGTACTTATAGGCAGTATCAGAGGAAAAAGGACTGCAGTGATCTAAATAAACACAACCAAGTGGTCTATTAGAAATGTACAACCCGGTCGTAGCAGTCGAAGGCTTTATCTGCTGACAAATGTCACATTGAAGGACATAATCACGCGTCTGTTTGTACAGTCCCTGCCATCAGAAACGTTGTTGTAACTGAGATACAGTAGCCGAAACGCCTGCATGCGCGGACGCAACACCCTCGTGGGCAGCTGTAATCAGTGTGGACCTGCGGTCCGCGTTGGGAATCAATCTTTCACCAACGTCCGGTATTTTCACATAAGGAACTTTATCAGGACTTAAGTGATAAGAATACTTTGAAGGAAACCCTGTAGGACATTTACTTCCCTTCTCAGTAGCGGCAATTGCTGCCAAGATGTCATCATCAATCTTACTTTTGGAACGTGTAACTGCTGCAACCAAATATGTCGAAACTGCTGTTTTTGCGGCCTCATCGGCCAAACTATTGCCAACAGTGTGAACTCCCACATGTTGATGAGCAAGAGTATGAATTACATACACGAGTGGCAGCTGCACTTTAAGTTCAGCCACTCTAACCCAGATCATTTTATGTTTCATTGTGCTACCCTGGGAATCACGAAAATCATTCTGAATCCAAAAGAACGGGTTTTCATTGTAAGACTGGACACAGTAGAAAGAGTCACTCACAATGAGAGTATTCACACCGGGATCTGCGTACTCCAATGCAAGCATCAGAGCACGGAGCTCTGCCAATAGGGCGGTACAGTCCCCTAATGTCTGCGTATGTACGACATCGGACTTGAATTCATCATTCACAATGGGACCAACCACAATGGGGCAAGCTGAGACGTATGCGTGCTTAGACCCATGCGCAACTTGCGCTGAACCATCAGTGTAAATGATACAATGGAAATCCTCCAAAGGCCGTATAGTCAACGAAGCAGGATGAAGAAATTCATACTGCAAAAATTCCTGCGACTGTAAGGAGGCATCAAAAATGAATGTGACATCCGGAGAAGTCAATGATTATGCCCATTGTATCCACAGTGGGTGCAAAGCTTTAGAATTAGGTACACTGGCCTTAGTCACTGCCTCTAGGGCAGGATACAGGGTAACAACCAACATGCGTTTTCCCTGCGACAGTGCACGTTCCTTCAGAATCGCCATTTGCACTGCTGTCAAAACTTTTTCCATAGAGGAAAACCGCATTTGAGCCGAAGTGTACAAGTGTTACTTGTAAGCGATAGGTACTGTGTCACCTTTGTTAAAAGTAAGGTATGTGAAACCTACCGCCACAAGGATGATTCTTATCACCAGGTTGGTGTGGTTATCACAAGTCAGTAGGAATTTAGATTCTAGAAGATCAGCCTGCAAAGATTGCAAAATGGCTGAATGTTCAGGCAGCCAGCACGATTTGGTAAAAGTAGGTTGTATCAAGGCATACAATGGCTTGATACGCTAGGCATATTCGGGAATATATGTGCGCCCGAAATTCAAAAATCCCAGCAAGGACTGTAATTTTTTCTGTGTTGTAGGAGCGCACAGCTGTGCGCATTTTTCCAAGAAGTGAGGAGCCAAACCTCGACCTTCATTGTTGAGCTCATAGCTCAGGAACAACACTGTGTACTCTGCAATGTGAGACTTTGCAAAGTTGAATTTTAACCGAAGTCCGCAAAATTACAAATAATGCGGTCAGCGCGACACAGATGCCCCCATATTTCGTTGTCTGTGAGATAAATGTCATCCACATACGAACACGCATCTGGGTCTATTCTCTGAAAGAGAGAGACAATACGGGCAGGAAACACACCCGGACTATTCTTATAGCCCATGGCCAGGCGTTTAAATTGGCGCTGTTTGCCACCACTGGTAAAACTGGTCCATTGGGAACTCAGACCAGACAAATTGTGGGTAAAAAACTGTTGGATATGTCAACTGTGGTTTTAAACCGTTTACGCACAAGACCATCCACCAAAGCAGAGCCGTGTGTATTTTGTACTGCACAGGTATGGCAATGCGAGTTTAAATGCTGGTAATCCAATACTAAACGGTATGAACCATCAGGTTTGGTCACAGTAAAAAGTGGGTTATTCATCGGTAACACACAACTTTCAATCACTCCTTGATATTCCAATTGCTCAAGGATTTCCGCAACAATGCTTTTGCTTCACGCCTCATGGGATATTGAGGCTGAGGCTGTGGCATAGACCGTAAGGGAATCTCGTGGTGGGGAGAATTTATCCCAACCACAGTGAGTACGGTACAAAGCCGGCGCAAGGCCTTTAGCCCACTCTTCTGCAAAATTCAGCGCATGCTCCTAAGACATTGTGTGCACGAAACTAGGGAGTATTACCTCCTCCCCTCTCGGAGCTGCGAGAACAAAAGGTGGGGGCCAGTCAGCCTCCGCTAACAAAATGTCATAGGTAGTTGTAAGATTTTCCCAAAATACCCCTTTTATGGGACGCTGTATGTCACCTTCAATTAAAAGGTCAATTTCAAAAAGCCTATGGGGGAGCTGCTCTAGTATCAGCTGTCTCAACAACAACAAATTGGTCAGTCGCTGTCACCTTCAGTAGTGGACGCAGGGCCTCTTGCACTATGGTAATCTCCGCCGCGCTGTCCAACAATGTCAGAGCCCATGTCTGATTCCGAAGCTTCGTTCTCACTATCTGTGGCATATCTCGCTGTTAAAGCGGCAACTTTCTTTTTCTGGAACTGGGGCCTTTTCTGTGAAGAATCGTCCTGCTTGCCTTTTCCGTCTTTCGGGCGGGACTGGTTGCGACTCTGCTGGCCACCCTGACCTCTGCCGCTGCCCTCACCACTGGATGATGAGGCCGATGTGTCCTGTAAAGAAGGAGGAGAGCGTTGATCAGGAACCTGAAATCGATCAGGTGACTTAATCATAGAGCGGTTGCGCAAATCATAAACGCGTTCAGTAGACGCAGTCACAGGTGATGCGGGACGCGACTCCTGTTTCTGTTGCTGTTTACCCTGTCTTTTGTTCTTACCCCAATTCTGCTTTTGAGATTTGGGCTGATAAACCTTATCAGACTTTTGAGCCTGAGTCTGTTTTTTCTCTTTTGTAGAAAAAGGCTTGACACCTAAACTATTACGGCCAATGGTCTTGTAAGCCGCCGTAATAATTCTCGGTAACTGTCTGGGTTTATGGCATCGGGGACCTCGTGCAAGGCATTAGCCACTTGAAAGTTCACTGCATCTCCCTTTATATTAGAAAGGACGAGATCGGAAACTACGTCAAATGTGCCAACGAGTCTCATTCCAAATTCAACCGCAGCCTCAGGTCCGTGTTCATCTTGAACACGCTTAATGACCGTCGGAAGGACAGCCATTGACGAAGCACCTCGTGTACACTGCCGCAAAAATTCTACCCCATGACTCACAGTCACCGGCTTCCGGTACCAAGTCCTTGGGCAAACTAATTGTAAGAATCCTGTGTTTTTCTACGGGACTCGAATTATCCTGGCCGGGTATGTCCTTTGAAATGAATCTATATTCGACGCGTGCAGCCGCTACGCGTCTTTCCTCTAGTTTCTGCCAGGTACAACGAGGTCTCAAGGACATACCCGGCCAGGACGTATCCAGTTACTGCCCACATAAACAAAGTACCTATTCCTTTACCTTTACTGCAAAGACGTTCTTCATTGAATCTCTTCCTGTAGCACCATCGGCTACCATGCCTGCCCTGCATCATCCGTTAGCGCCAGCCCCCACCCCGCCCTCCCGCTTTCCTCACACTGAGTACCCGCCTGGGTCCAGTGTGAGTATCTTTTTCTTCTCTTTCACCTGACCGGTGTTCTCACGGAATCCACGTGGCTGTGCACACATATTGTATTTGCTCCAGATGTCCCTATATCATTAGGTCCTGAAGAGACCCTATATTGTTTTGAAGGGTTGAAACGCCGTCGAAACTGAAGAGAACAAATCATTATACTAGCACTAATTATTGTCTACAGTGCTGGAAGAAATTTTGAAAATATTAATGATCGTTTGTCAAAAAATAATGGAAACCACGCTGTAACTTTCACAAATGTTACTACATTTTCTTTTTTTGGTTCCAATTTTACACTGGGGACACTATGCAACTATCGTTTTGTACATAAGAAGTTGTTTTTCTCAAATAATTGATATCAACTTTCAAGAATAAGAACGGTGTTCTCGGCTACCTCCTTGTCTGACATCCACTTGACCCAAGCATATTCTCATTGCGCCTTTCTTTAAATTACCCAACCAATGTTTCCAGAAGAACCACTGTTTCTTTTTTTTTTTTTTTTTGAGAACCTTTATTATCATTTCCAAGAAATACAAGCATGGGCCTACAACCATCCCGGCCGCCCGCTAGTCAATTCGGAAGTTCAGCAAGCAATATAGAAAGATACAGTAGCCCGGAAATCGGGGTCAGATAAGTATACAGGATATATCTCGTATTCAAGCGTACTGCGTGAGATTCAGGATTCAAGAGGGTTCATTTTTCAATAAAGAACAAAAAGAAAAAATATCAAAATCGATGCCATACGGTCCCACATGATCCTACAATAGCAAGCACGAAACAGGAATCTGCAAAGAGTGCGAATACATTTAAAGACATGGGGGCAAGGCATACAAGTCAGGATAAATGTAAACAACACATACATGTCGTGTCGAACAGCCCCCATCCCTCAAAACAAAACAGACTGTAGGAAACATGATAAACGATGACACCAAAAAGAAGAAAAGACAAAGGGCCATAGAGACAAAGAAAGAACAAATTAACAACCCCTATCCCCCTACCCCCCACCCTGCACCCCTGCAGAAGGCTACGGCCTACCCCCCCCCCCAGCAGCGTGCCTATCGCCCTAAATAAGAGACCCGAAATATAGAAGAATAGAAAAAGAAAAAGAAGGAAAATATACGGAGAAGGGCCATCGATTTCGCTACCCGGCTCCCCCCTCACCCACCGCGCACAGTAAACATCAGAAAAGCGAGATCAGAATAGCCACAGTAAGCAATAATGAGCAATACAAGCAATAACAACCCCGTTGAGTGTCCCCTCAATCACCGTTAGCCAACCATGTGTTCCACTATGTCCTAGACGGTCTCACCCCTGGCCTTTCCTAGCAATAGTACCCACATACGGCCATACATCAAGCGGCATACAGAGCAGTGTGGAGGGTCCAATCGATCCGGGCGGACCGGGAAGCGCCATTACTCCTCGGGACTGCAGTCCCCAAAACCCAGCCGAATACGTATGGCGGAAATCCATCTGCGTCAGTATCAATACCAGAAACATCCTCCAGTCCGAACACAGTCTCACCAGCCAGGAAAAGAGGGTCACACAATCCGGTAATCGCTGAAACGCTGCCGGGGCAGCCCAAACCACAGATCGATGTTGTTTCTTCAGCCGCCGAACAGATAAGGGCACCGACGAGTCACTCACATACACAACAGATCTATCCAAATCGGTATCATGGACCGGGTCTATCGGCGTCTCCACGAACGTAGGCGTAGCTGTAGCATCCATCACCGATGCAGAGGCGGGCACATCGGCGCCTCCTCGAGATCGAACCATACCCATGTGGAGCGGCGGGGCAACAATGGCGGCCATCCTTCTTCCCAGCTCTCGGGCGTCCCGGATCAGGGTCATATGCAGGGTTTTTAACGCAGCCAATATATCTCTGGCCGTGGGCTCTCTCTCGTGTCGCCAGTTCCCAGGACTCTCCCGCACTACGGCTTCTCCGCCCGGATGAGGTGTGCGCAAGCGGGTGCTACCCGCCATCTTAGCTGATCCGGCCCCGTCCTTCTCCACCTCACCTCGGGACCGGGCCTCACACCAGGGATGAACAGGATTCACCACGGGGATCTCAAAGGCAAGGCAGGTTTCTCAGCGGAGAGTCACCAAAAGGCTAAAAACTCCGCCGCTCCCTGGGGGCCGCTCGCTGACTCCAGGAAAAGTCGTTAGTGTGCCCGGATACAACACTGGAATGGGGGGCCAAGTATCATGCACTCCCCGCGAACCAGCTGCATCGCACGTCCCACCAGGCTCTCCGCTAGTTGGGCTGGGTCGGAACTGTCGCCAACGGCCAACGGGTCTTCAGTTCCCACCGGCCGACTCCTCACCATCACCAGAGGCCCCTGTTGTTGCAGTCGCGGCCGGCCACTCTCCGCACTCAAGACCCCGGTCCCAGCTCCGTGAAGGCCGCAAAACATTCGGGGATATTTCAACGGGTCTGCCACAAGTAGAAGTCTCGGGAGCAAACGGTAAGTGAAAGTTGTCCTTCGCCTACTTAAATATGTCGTTACGACCCAGGATATGTGCCAGGATGTATGTGCGGGGTGAGAAGGCTCACGGAGCCGAGCGTTTACGCAGCCATCTCGGTTGCCATCTTGGCTCCTCCCCCACTGTTTCTTGATATATAATACGTACCCTGGTTCTCTGTGAGTAGGCGTAACGACAGGATAATTTGCCCTATTTGGATTAGTGATGACTAATAGTCCACTGCCATCTCAGTATATTACTTTTCCTTTATTTCAGCCTATTTGTAGGGTTATGCCTATTGGCTTTAGCATGTCATCTCAGTATATTGCTATGAATCCTTTATTTTAGCCTATTTGTAGGTTTGCCTATTGGCTTTGGCATGATTCTGTGCCTTTTTCCCCTTAGTTAGGCCTGAAGGCCCGAAAACCATAGGGCAGCCATCTTGTATGGCTGTCTCATCCATTTTAGATAGTTGCCTCTGCTGACTGAGGCCTTGTAGAGCAAGGGTAATATTTATAGTTAAGCCTGTTGTGTGCTAGAGGAAAACCGGTTGAGACCAGCCCTTATTGAAAGAATGTATTTTGCTCTGGTAGAAGACGCAACATGCAGATGGCCACTGCGGACGGCGTGAGAAGCCAGAGGCTGGTACAGGAATTTGGTGGGGGTTGGCCTAAGACTGGAAATTTCCATGAGTATAGAGCACTCTATATTATCAAAGTGCAGAGAGGCGGAGTTGTCAGAAAGCTCTTGGGAGAGAAGAGAACAGTCAGATGGATTTTGGAGTTGCAGAGTGAAGTCAGATGGTCTTTGAAGCTGAAGCAGTTACCAGTCAGATGATTTACATCAGTGGAAGTAAGCAGTTGCCAGTCAGATGGAAGAATTGGAGCTGCCAGTTGGAGCTTTTGGAGCAGTTGAACCAGTGGAGTGAAGTTAGCAGGTTGGTGATGGTGCAGAGGGAACAGAGAGGAGCAGAGAGTTGGACCCTTCTTGATAGGGTGAGGTATTCTTAAAATGTTTCTATTATATCACAATTAATAATCACTTTCCTTTCAGCTATGTGCATGCCATGATTCTATATAGGAAAAACAGAACAAAGTGGCTGGACAGGATTATTCGCAAGACAATTCCCCAGACACACAGTCAATCTGTACCATGTGACCACTGGATTTAATTTTCCAAACGAATTTATTTTTCTTTTTTATACATTTATCAGCAAAATATTTTTGAAAAACAGGCACAAACAGAACCACTGTCAGATCAAAAGGTTCATATATACAGTATCTACAAATGTACACATTTACAAATTTGCAACAAAGAATCAAGCAAAAGTGATTTGACACACCAAAGAAAACCAATAACATAAATAATAATCCATATAAATGGTAATTATATACAGTGCAAAGATTAGTCCATAAACAAAAAACAGGCACCAGTCCTAGGGATTGAAAAACCAAGTGACAGGCGGGATTGAGATCGAAAACAAGCCTGCCTGCCAGCAAGAGCCTGTGGTATAATGTTTAATAGGGTTGCGGGGCTAGGGTACAGAGTGGTGAAATGATTTACATCCTAGCGGCACCCTTTGTTGTAGCCACAGGGTGGTATTGTCGACGCGTTTCGAACCTCAATATTCAAGGTTCTCTTCAGGACGGGGACTGGGAAAAGGATTCTGCACGAGGGCACAAAGATTGCCGCAGTGTAGGTATATCTTGGTTCGTATTCACACCTGCAATTAGCGCAGAGCTGGACTTTGAGCGTGGTGTCAGGCTTCAGGAGCATTCAGGGATAAGAGCGGCTCACATTGTTTGTGCGCGTGTTGGTCTGGCGTTGTAGACCATGGAGGGGAAAGCGACCGGTCACTGACCTCAATTCAGTCCGGCAGGCAGAGATGGCCCGTTCTATGTAGGAATTAATCCAGCCTCAGAAGGATCGGTGTAGCTCACTCCCTCACAGTGACAAGCAGTCTGTAGGTGCTATATAGAGCATTAATCATTTAGATCTCCACTTGCATTAATAATCTCTTACTGTATTGTTCATACATATATCATTGTTATAATGTTTTGTCATTCTATTCTAATGTCAAATAAAGGGACCCCAGTTGCATATTTGAGTGTTGTTTCCATGACAGGACTAACCTTTCTTTTTAACCAGATACTGGCAGGTTAGCAGGTGAGTGGACCCTTCTAGCAGGTAACTGAGAAATGGAGGATTGGGTAGATTCAATGCAGAAGGTAACTCCCAAATAAGTTAATTAGACAACTCCTATCTCAATTAAGACTAGTAAATATCGTCTGTGCGCCTTAGGTGTACCTCCGACCCCCATAGAACACCCTGCCGGGAGACAAAAGGTATACCGTCGGGAAGTATAGATAATATTGGTCCTAAGAGTTAGGGAACCATCTGGCGACGTTAAATCAGAGTAAAACAGTCTTACGGGACTCTAAAGATAGAAAACAGTCTTACGGGACTCTAAAGATAGAAAACAGTCTTACGGGACTCTAAAGATAGAAAACAGTTTCAGTGTGTAATGGTAAGTTATCGGAACTGCCCCCTTTCACTATGAGTAGGAGGGTAGCATAGTCTGGGTCTGAGTTGCCGCGAGACTATAAGGTATGAGTGTGGTGTAGAGCATAGAAGTCCTTAGTAATCAGTGAGTATTCCTAGTAATCCTATAGATTTAGTTGTGTTTTTGATGATATGAGCTTGTATATTGCTAATTCCCCATCCTCAGGTAGGTACCCAGGTGCCTTTTGTAAGTAGGTCCTGAGGAGGGAGGTGGTTACGTTTCGGCTGGGTTTGGTGGTGTTTTGTGAGCTGATTCTACCTGGTCCGAAAATCCGGTCGTTACATTCGGGTTTCCCTTGTGCTTGTTGAATATTCAAGTACACAGCATTCTTCTTTTTTTACCCATAACCTCCCAGAGTGCTAGGAGTCAAGAAGAGGCCAACCAAGCCCTTCCTTGCTCTTTTATATCCCTAACACTAGCCAGCCCAATCCCCCAAGGCAACCTATCCCACCCACATCCTGTTTTTTCACGAAGCACCCCAGGGGAAGACTAGTCTGTGACTGTACTTCCCCCGAGGGCCATCATTGTGCAATAAAAACACTCCATGTCCATGATTCCATTTATTAGGAAACGGGTGCAAACACTTAATATGAATTTTATTAAACAAACAATGACATGAAACTTTGTAAATACAACACTGCCACACCACCCGTAACCACTCACACCTCATGCCAACTTTCATTTCCAAGCCCTCACACCTCCCTCTTCCACTAACTGAGCCATATTCACCCTCGCCTTCATTTTCATACCAAACACACTACACTGAAACTCAACTTCATGTGACTCTCCAACCCCCAAGACACCGCCAACCAAATAAACCCATGGAGGGCGTTTTACTGTCCTCCACACCAAACCCCGTCAACTGTGATCTCTCTTGCACCAGACATTTTCATACCACAACTGGCTCACCTCATCCCTCAACTCCATCATATAATACGCATTTCCTATTTGTGAAAGGTGCCCCCCCATTGTCTAAAAAAAACACACCTCCTTTTCCCTTATGCCCACATGTGAGATCACCGTAATGTTCCTTGCAAAAATGAAAAAAACCCTCATGGCCCTGTTAAGTTTCCTCCGAGCTTGGCTTCGCGTGCACCACGACCAAGCAGCGCATGAGCTGTCCTGTCACCAGAATGGGTGACTCTGAACCGCTTCCAAGGAAGGGGCCATTACAGAATGGATATCATTTGGGCATTTCTGGACATGGGAGAATGAGAGTATCTTTGGGAATAATATATCAGCTGGACACAAGAATGTAAATGTACCATGAGAATCGTCCAGTTGATATAGTATTTCTCGTGGTGCAGCATGCACGCGTATCGGCGGCCGGTAACCTTGTGTTAGTGTGAATACGGCCAATTTTATCAGGGTAAGCTTTCCACTAGCATGGATCACTTGCGCCAATTCAATCACCTTCCCTGGTGCTGATAATCATTCTTACCCATGTCATTGATAGGATCCACATACCTAAATGAGAAGTACCCGTATATTAGGAAGAATCCTGCACTTCAAGCACCTTAACAGTGCTGCTGGGTAAGCTATTCATGTCCTTACCTCCAAGCCCACAGAGTTTAATTCCCACATTTTTATTTCTACACTGTCATTAACATTATGTCCAACCTCCAGTCCGCAGAATTCCCGTCCTGAAGAGACCCCGTATCACGAGAGGGTTGAAACGTCGTCGACAACTGAAAGAGGGAGAGCCCCTGCAAATTCTAATTTGTTTATGAAAAATGGAATCTACTATACCCCGAAAGGGCTCCCCTTGTTTAATTACCAATAACCATTGTCACATTCTTGTATAGCACTACGTTTACTGCACCTTTTGGTTATGATCACTTCACTGGGGTCACAAAGTCATGCCAAATTGTAGAAATTTATATAGTGTAGATACACAATTAACATATTTTATTTTTCCTTTTTACTGGAAACACTTTTTATGCAAAATAAATTCTACTCACTTCGGCTGAAGTGGGTACAGCTAAAACAATTGGTCTGTGGGTACAAACTTTGCTACAAAAGTAATAGACCTAATTAAATATTGATGTAATTTCTCATTTTTTCTGGTTGTGTTTAAATCACGCAAGGTAAATTATTCCTTGCAAGAAAGTATATCAAATGATGCAAATAAGTTTCTTGTGATCGTTGTTTTTTGCTTGAATAGAATGAGATCCCGCCAAGTTGCTCGCCATATTTGTGGGCGATAAACCTTTGTCAATGCAGAGAAAAGAAACGCAACACTCTCCTTTCAGCTGACTGCTGATTCCATGCCAACTCCGCCAGCAAACAGCCCTCAAATGACCCAAACTCTCTTCAAGCTAGATGGTAGCTCCTCCTAGCAGACTCAGCTAAAGAGCTCTCGACCAGACCCACTACTCTCACTCCCCTAAAGCCCAAATGTCTGGCGGCAACGTTGACTGATCCTTCTCCGCTCCTGGCACCAGTTGGTGATGGCAATGCCACTGCGAACAAGATAATGAGTCTTTGTATGAAAGGGAAGGTGCACCAAGAATAGAGCCAGTTTTTTCCAAGTTAATCAGCTGACGTCCACATTTTACTATCTACTATATTAAAGAAAATGTTTAGATTAACTTGGAGAATACTGACTCTACTCTTGGTGCACCTTCCCTTTCCTACAAAAACTGTTTATCTGGTTCTCAGTGGAGCTTAGCTCTGGAAGTGATTGCACAGGACTCTTAATATTCCCCCTTCCCTCCCCACGCATCTGACATTACCAAATAGACACTAAACTCACCACATGATTTCTCAAACTAAATGCGCGGGATGCGCTCCGCTACACAGTATACAATTACACCACAAGACAATAGCCACACATTAGTTTCCTGCAGGATACCCATCTCACTAGTAGTGAACTCCAACTCCTCCGTAAACAATGGAGAGGCATGGTTCACGGCACAACATGCTCCGCGTATGCCTGGGGTGCACTGCTCTGGATATGCCTGGCACTTCCTTCCAAGCTCAAAGCACAGTTATTGATAAGGAAGACTGTGCCTGATCCTGTGGCCTGGTCGCCCCCTCGCTCCTCCTGCCTGCTGCTCCTTTTGCCGCCTTTTTCTCCAGCTGATGACCGGACGACCCAGCCGTCGCTGAGCCACCCGCCCGCACCAGTTTTTCCCGCCGCTGCCTGCCTGCGGCCCCGCCCCCCGCTAGCCCATTCGCCGCCCCACCGCTGACCCTCCTCCCGGCTGCCTACTTAAGGAAGACGCGTCCTCGTCCAGGGAGCGACCACTGTGCCTGATCCTGTGGCCTGGTCGCCCCCTCGCTCCTCCTGCCTGCTGCTCCTTTTGCCGCCTTTTTCTCCAGCTGATGACCGGACGACCCAGCCGTCGCTGAGCCGCCCGCCCGCACCAGTCTTTCCCGCCGCTGCCTCCCTGCGGCCCCGTCCCCCGCTAGCCCATATGCCGCCCCACCGCTGACCCTCTTCCCGGCTGCCTACTTATGACGACCCCACGCACGCGCAGCGTTGACCCGCAGCGGGCGCGCCGATTGTGCGCCGAAGGCACGCCAAAGGCAAGCCCGTCTGCGCCCGTCCGCACCTGGACCGCGCCCAGTGCCAGGACCCGTGGCCCCCGTCGATGCCAGCCCACACGACGGACCTACGACGCCGCCACCCTCATCGCACTCAAACCCGATCGAACAAGAGCCTGCCACCGAGCCACCCTGAGACGCACCCACGGACCCTTCACCTGTCAAGCCTGCAAGTTCACCTGCCTCGGGACCTACACCACAGCTACCAAGCCGAGCACCCACAACAGCCACTTCAAGTGCATCCTGCTCAACACCCGCTCCATCCACAGACACGCCATCGAACTCTGGAACCTGCTCGACACAACCTCACCCAACGTCGCCTTCCTCACAGAAACATGGATGAACGCCTCCTCAGCACCCGACATCGCCATCGCCATCCCAGACGGATACAAGATCATCCGGAGAGACCGCATCAACCAGACTGGAGGAGGCATCGCCATCGTACACAAGAACACCATCCGCATCACGACCGACTCCAACGGCACCTTCGCCGCCGCCGAGTTTCTCCACTTCCAGATACACACCGACCCAAAGACGACCCTCAGCGGCACCCTCGTCTACAGACCCCCGGGACCACGTACACAATTCAGCAAAGACATCACGGACTTCATCAGCCCGCGCGCCCTCCGCTCCGCTGACTACATCCTCCTAGGGGACCTCAACTTCCACCTGGAGAACAGCAAGGACCGCAACACCGTCGCCCTGCTGGACAACCTCGCCAACCTCGGACTCAAGCAACTGGTCAACACCCCCACCCACTACGCCGGCCACACGCTTGATCCCGTCTTCTCATCCAGCAAGTACATCACCTTCAGTCACTCCACCGGACTTCACTGGACCGACCACAGCTGCGTCCACTTCAGCTTCAGAAGAACCACGACCCACCACCACCCGCAACAGGTTCCTCGCAGGAGCTGGAGCAAGATCACAGCCGAGCAGCTCACCACCTCCCTCAGCCAGAACCCACCCGCCAGCACAACGGACCCCAACGAAGCAGCACGCAACCTCACGCAGTGGCTGACCGCCGGCGCCGATGACCTCGCGCCACTAAAGAACCCGCCCAGCAGGCCCAGAAGCAAGAAAGCGTCCTGGTTCACCGACGAACTCAAGGACTCCAAGAAGAACTGCCGCACCCTCGAGAAAGCCTGGCTCCTCGACCAGACTACAGACAACATGACTGCCCTCAAAGACGCCACCCGCAAGCACCTCCAGCTCATCCGCACCACCAAGAAGAAATCACTGAAGGAACGACTGGACAACAACGCCCACGACAGCAAGGAACTCTTCAGCATCGTCAAGGAGTTCTCCAAACCCAGCACCGGCAACAACGACATCACTCCTTCACAAGATCTCTGCGACTCTCTCGCCTCGTACTTCCACCGCAAGATCGCCGACATCCACAACAGCTTCGGCACACCATCCACGCACCTGACCGTCGAATCAACGCCCCCCACCGCCATCCTCCGCACCTGGACCACGGTGACCACCGAAGACACAGCCCGCACGATGAACACCATCCACTCCGGATCTCCGACCGACCCATGCCCCCACCATGTCTTCAACAAGGCCGACTCCATCATCGCACCCCAACTCCGGGACGTCATCAACTCCTCCTTCAACACCGCCACCTTCCCGGAGAGCTGGAAGCATGCCGAACTCAACGCCCTACTGAAGAAACCAACAGCGGACCCCACCGACCTCAAGAACTTCCGCCCCATCTCGCGCCTCCCTTTTCCTGCCAAAGTCATCGAGAAGACCGTCAACAGACAGCTTGCCGCCTTCCTCGAGACGAACGGATCCCTCGACCCATCACAGTCCGGTTTCCGAGCCAACCACAGCACCGAGACCGCCCTCATCGCAGTCACCGACGACATCCGAGCCCTGCTCGCCAACGGGGAAACAGCGGCCCTCATCCTCCTGGACCTCTCTGCAGCGTTCTACACTGTCTGCCACCGCACCCTAGTTCAACGCCTCAGAAACATCGGTATCCAAGAAAAGGCACTGGAGTGGATCATCTCGTTCCTCGCCGGAAGAACACAAAGAGTCCGCCTCCCCCGTTCTGATCCGAGGCCACCGAAGTCATCTGCGGCGTACCGCAAGGATCATCGCTCAGCCCAACCCTCTTTAACGTCTACATGAGCCCTCTCGCAGCCATCGCACGCCAACACAACCTCAACATCATCTCCTACGCCGACGACACCCAGCTGATCCTCTCCCTCACCAATGACCCCGCCACCGCCAGAACGAGCCTACACGAAGGGATGAAAGACGTCGCCGAGTGGATGAAGAACAGCCGCCTGAGACTGAACTCAGACAAGACGGAAGTCCTCATCCTGGGACCATCGCCCTCCGCCTGGGACGACTCCTGGTGGCCTCCCACCCTGGGCACCGCTCCCAAGCCAACAGACCACGCACGCAACCTGGGCTTCATCCTGGACTCTTCCCTCTCGATGACCAGACAAGTCAACGCCGTCTCCTCGTCGTGCTTCCACACCCTGCGCATGCTCCGAAAGATCTTCCGCTGGATCCCGACCGAAACCAGGAAGACGGTCACCCAGGCACTCGTCACCAGCCGACTGGACTACGGGAACACGCTCTACGCAGGAACCACAGCCAAACTACAGAAAAGACTCCAGCGCATACAAAACGCCTCCGCCCAACTCATCTTGGACATCCCCCGACGCAGCCACATCTCCGGCCACCTGAGGGACCTGCACTGGCTCCCCGTCAGCAAAAGGATCACATTCAGGCTCCTTACCCACGCACACAAGTCTCTCCACGACCTGGGCCCCAAGTACCTCAATGACTGCCTAACCTTCTACACACCCACCCGCCAGCTACGTTCTACAAGCCTCGCCCTCGCCGCCGTACCACGCATCCGAAGAGCCACCGCCGGAGGAAGATCCTTCTCCTACCTGGCAGCCAAGACATGGAACTCCCTCCCCATCCACCTCTGGCTGACACAGGACCATCTCGCCTTCAGGAAACAACTATAGACCTGGCTGTTCGAGCAGTAGCAGACCCCCTGCCCCAAGTGCCTTGAGACCCTTCCGGGTGAGTAGCGCGCTATACAAATGCTATGATTGATTGATTGATTGATATGTCTTTGTGGAGGGCCAGCTAGCGGCAACCTCATCCTCCTAGATTGTATACATGCTCCAAACTCAGAGTGGATGACATTCTGAACCATTCAATCAGGAACCCTAACCCAATGCTTAGGCATCCAGTGCATACTGGGTGGGGACAGTAATAATGTACTGGACATCTCTCTAGACCGCTCCAATCCCCCACTTTTCACACCCCAACTCCCCAGCTCGCCAACACTCAAATCAATTCTCAAGATGGGCTCAACAGTGGTGTCTTCTTGATGCATGGAGAACCCATAATCCACACCTGCGCCTATACTCTCACTACTCGCCGCACACAACCTTTATGGCCAATTGGATCACTTTATCTGTTCCCAGGGCCTGGTTTCACAGCTTACCCACTCAGATTAGCTAGGTCGAAGTACTATCCAACCATGCGGCACATATAGCGGACATGTGTCAAAAATACAAAAGTGTTTAGACAACCTTACATGACTGAAATGTTAGTGCAGGAAATTAGATAGATCCTGTTGGATCCTGGATCCTGCAGCTAATACTGAGACAGATCCAGGATCCAACTGACGGCAGGAAAATATGCTGAATTGTCATGGTGTGATTTGCAGACACCTTGACACATTCAGTAGCTCCTGCATGTTGCCTGCTTTCTGTTTGGAGAAGCAATCTGTAGTCGGTGAGGTGGCTTTCATATTTTAACTTCCAGCTGAGACCATAACAAAGTCCGGCTTTAAAAGGCCAGACTCCCTCCTTTTGCTCAGGATCATTCTGGCTGGAAGCTATCGCGAGCCTAACACCTAGATGCCAATACAAAGGAGGGAAACAGAGGCATACAGCTTGTTATCACTTCCCGGATATGTAAGTGAAATATGATTCAGAGGCAGGGTTTTGAATTTTTTTCAAGAGATATGAGTGCACTATAGGAATGTCACATATATCTGTCTGGATGAGTAATTCCGTAAAAAATCATTTAAATAGTACTTGCTAATTTATACTTTTATATATTTTATCGTGCCACTCACCACAATGTAGGGGTTCAGAGTGCTTTACATCTCTCTCTCTCTCTCTCTCACACACATGCACACAAACACACACACACACTATACAAAGACAATAAATCATACAAATATGTAATTCAATGTACTGGAAATGTTACATAAGACAGCGCGTTACAGGGTGAAGGAGTCACATATTGCTCTTTCTAGTAGGCATTTTATGTTCTGAGTGCATGGTTAAGAGAAACGCAAAGTCAGGATATAGCACAGCAATTGAAGTTGTCTGTACTAATGAAAGGATCTCTGTGTCAAACGCAGTGACACACTAAGGCACATTCTGGCACATGCATCAATATTGCATTTTGCGATTCCTTAATTGCGAAAAATAAGGAATCGCAATTAAGGAATTGCAAACTGCAATGCATCAAGAAATTGCTAAAAAAAATTGCGATTTCTTAAAATTCCTTAATTGCGATTCTCTAATTGAGAATCGCAATTAACCTCCCCATCCACTCCTATGGGCCTAGAGGCCCATAGGAATGAATGGAAAGACATTCTTAATTTGCAATTCACCATTAGAAATTCTCAAATTAAGAATGCAATTTCAAGGGTGCAGGGGTGTCCAAAGGACACCCTGTTGCACCCCTGAAATCTGCTTAGAAGTACATTTTGCACACTCACATGCCCCAAGGGCATGTGTGTGTGTAAAATGGAACTTTGAAAAATGCACTTTAGTGCATTTTTCAAAGTTTTCGCAAATTACCATGAAGGTCAACTTCATGGTAATTTTCTCCCCTTATTTGCGAATTCGCAAATTTTAAAAGTTTGATGCATTGCATTTAAGGAATCTCAATTTGAGATTCCTTAAATGCAATCGCAATTTAAGAAATCGCAATTTTGCGATTTCTTAAATTGCGAAAATAACAAAAATGATAATGCATCTCAAAAATGGGAATTGCATTCGCAAACTGCCAAATTTTGCGATTCGCACCATTTGCGAATGCAATTTCCAATGATGCATGTGCCCCTTTAACCCTCTATAGCTACCAAGATGTCTGTGTGTTTACAAGTGACATTCCCATGTTTTCTATGAGCTTATTTGTGACATTTCAATGTAATATGTGTGACCTATTTCCAATATAATGTGCACTCAGTAAATCCAATCAATAATGATTTGAATTTATTTGTATCATATTGCCATTGTATCCAAAAGATGCGAATTTTAAAATTCTCTTTATTCTTCTTGTTTTTACAAACTGAAGCATTCCAACAATAAATTCCAAGCCTCAAGAAATCTGCTTGCTATGGCGAGTCAGATATTATAAGAGCGATCTATTTTTGGTGCATAATAGCCCATGGCAAGCTGATAAAGAACAGGGTTCTGTTCTCTCAGAAAGTAAATAAGCAAAACAGATGCCTTTAAATCTTGTTTTATGCTTGTCACATTTGCTTCGGAGACAGAGGTCAAATGTCTGCTTATGTTTTACAATTTGCAGTCAGAGAAACAAAATTATACACAATCTCCAGGATAACATAAGCAGCAAAGTTAGCGGATTTAGTAAAGTTAACTGTCTGACAATTGTCCCAAGAAAAAAGTTAGGTTCTTTGATACCTCATATACAAGTTCCGACTCAGAGGGAGAACAACATAATGATAGCAGGAACACAAAAGAGAGAGAAACAGGTACAGGTTCCAACCAAGATGGGCTCTCTTTTTTGGAGCAGCGCCAACAAAACTTTGGACCCCCGAGAGGAAAAGGGAGGGGACGTGGGAATTACAATGCTACACCTCAATTCCTACGACGTCCTCACACAAGGAATCAGAAACATTGGGACTGAATGGCCCGAAGAAAGCACCAATAATCAATCTCTCTAAACACATACTTACAAACCACGAAATCACACTTCTAGAAAAAGGCTTAGGGTTTGCAGTTTCTTCCAAAATTGATAGATACTCACTAGAAAGAGACCTTCAAAGTTTTTTTAGGAAGATCAGATAAGCTAGTTTTTTTGAAGGTAAAGAAAGGCAGTCTAGACAGAATAAATCCAGTCTCAAGAAAAAATCTTCTTGGACCCCTAGCACCAATATGGTATCTAGAGATATAGAAGCATTTGAACGTAGCGTAGATAAGAGTGTGGATGATTTATTAATACATAAACATTGGATCAACCACAACCTGAGCAAAAATGAGGCGACAGCGCTACAGACATTGCAAAACAATGCCGACTTGACAATCAAACTGGCCGACAAGGGGGGAGGCATTGTCGTGATGGACACCCTCGACTATAACAACAGGATGCAATGTTTATCAAAAAACCAAGACCACTACAAACCAGCAAATACAAATGAGTGGGCATCTCTTAAATCCTGCATCGATACCCTTTTGAAACAAGCCAAGGATGACGATGTCATTTGCGACGAGGAGTATGCATTCCTCAATAACCAGAACCCTACCATCCCGGCCCTTTATGGACTTCCGAAAGTCCACAAGGTTATCACCAATCCCCCCATGAGGCCTATTGTGTCAAGCATAGGTTCACTGACTGTACCACTAAGCAAATATGCTGATGTTTTCTTGCAACCCTTAGTGGTCACTCAAAAGGCATATATTAAAGATACATCAGCTATCATCCAAAAACTAGAAGGCCTTGAGTTTAATCCAGATACCCAGGTTTTAGTCACACTGGATTTTGAGGCGTTATATACGAATATACCCCAAAATGCCACAATAGAAATGATTAAATCCATGATCAATACTGAAGATAGAGACCACACTGCTCATGAATTATTCATCATAGACTGTGTTACTGTGGTACTTAAAAACAATTTGTTTTTATTCAATAAAGAGCTATATAGACAGACCAAAGGCACCAGCATGGGGGCTACCTGTGCTCCAAGCCTGGCCTGTCTTTATGTATCACAATTCGAACAACAACATATATACAACCCTATGTCGCCTTTCTATGAGAACATCTCGATGTGGTCCCGTTACATCGACGATGTTTTCTTTATTTGGAACGGCCCTATAGATACTCTTAGGGAATTCATCGCCTGGTTAAATCTCGGCGATGATAATCTAAAATTCACTTCCCATATAGATAAACAAAGTTGCGAATTTCTTGACTTAATTATTAAACACACGGATGGTTACCTGAGTGTAGAGCTTTTTATAAAACCTACTGACAGGAATACTATGCTCCGTTATGATAGTAACCATCCCCCCAGCCAGGTCAACAACATTCCCTTTGGCCAGTTTCTGAGATTGAAAAGAAACTGTACAACACTTCTGGATTTTGACAAACACGCGGTGGCCTTAAAATCCAAATTCATTGAACGTGGTTATCCCAAACGGCTAATGAGACATGATAGAGAAAGCTTACTTACTATCAAAGAGAAAAAGGACGTCACTCCCCAGTCTATCATTTTTGTGACTAATTACAATCCAGTAAGTAACAAACTAAAAAATATAATCAATAGGAATTGGCATCTGATTAATGATAAACAACAAAAAAGACTACCCAAACCCATGTTCTCCTTTCGGAGAAATCGTACCATCCGCAACAGCCTTGTACATACGTATAGGGAAGTGCAAACAAACAACCAGCCCTGCATAGATAATGCCCCTTTACCAACTGGAACTTTCCCCTGTTCGGGTTGTGGTAACTGTAAGGACATTATCCGTGGCAATACTATCAATACAAAAGATGTAGTCATTAAACCCAGTAGGTTTATGAACTGCCGAACCAAAAACGTAATTTATCTCAGCAGTTGTCCGTGCAATCTCATCTACATTGGTGAAACATCGAGAGAGGTCCGTATCCGGATAAACGAACATAAATCTGCCTTACGCACTGATAAAAGAGGCGCGCCACTGACCGAACATTGGAGGACAGCAAAACATGATGTTAAAGATCTGCGATGGTGCTGTCTAGAAACAATAACCATTAATGCCAGAGATGGTGACTTGAATCAAAAAAGGAAAAGACGCGAACAGTTTTACATGTCTAGATTCAACAGTGTCCGCACAGGCCTCAATACCAGAGAAGACTGGGAACGCATAGTTTAACATAACATATAATCAGTACTACGTGAAATATTAATTTTGTCATGTAGTCTTACCTTTTATTAATTTTAATTGTGGTCCCTGAACCTACCCGGTAATCCCAAATTATGAGACAAATTGCAAAGAATGTTTGGTCCAAACAGCTAAAATAATACTTTAATCTTGTTCCTCTGCTTATGCACAAAAGGTTTTATCTATACTGCCATCTTACTGGTTTTCTCTGACTGGCCAGTGTAGCTTGTTTCTCACTCGATATTATTTATAATATTGGTGCAGTTTAGATGTGGCCGCAAAAAACTCTCCAGTACCTCGAAAAAGATCATTGGTGATCTACTTGTATCTTGACCCGCTAACACATGACGATGTATCTTGTATGACTGATACCAATAGCGCACTGTTCACTATTGTGTGTATTACGATATAAAGTTACTTGTTTTGAAACATTAGACCACGTGATCCGTGCCGGCCCTATCAGAATGCCGTTCCCAACACCCAATGATATTCGATCTTGTATATAAGATACTATCTGGCGCCTGCACGAACACTCGATGAGTACAGAACCCCGTAACGCTGTCGTAATAGGAGCAGGGAGGCCGACTCTATAAGACGAGGTAAGGCGTACTTCAAGAATGGGTCTCGTTTTTTCGATATGGCTATAACGCGTAACGAAGTCTGTTTAGATTAAGTCAGCAGTAGCCTAGATCCTAAGATGGTCCTTGTAATTTAGTTATAAACCCTGACCGTGAAAAAAACCCAAGCCAACTACATGTAAGCGTTTTTAGCTATAAACGATATGGATTAAGCATATAAACATGCTTTACCTAACTTACTGACAGATTCACGAGTCTTACATTTATATACAAAATAAACCATAATAATGGTTCCGTTACTACTTTCATGCACAAAAATGTGTTAACAAAACGGGAAATACTGTCATCTCAATTCCGTTTTCTTATCTTATAGTGGGAGGACAACCCCCAGACTAGCACAATCGATAAGAAAAGCCAATTTAAAGGGCCACGACTACATCGATTTGCCATTGATTAAAGTTTGGTAAGTGGAATCATTAGCTGACGATAGAGTGAAGAGAATTAATAATCTCCATGACAATAGGGTAAAAAACTCCATTTATTTGGTTTTTCCTTCAGCAATTCACTAGTAATTACACGAGTGGACATCGGTGGCTCCTATTACAAAAGCGTGATCTCGAACACAACTATGTGAAGGTACCTCATTATATTCTCTAAAGACGATTAGGTGAGAAGGTTAAACATTTATTAACACAAGGCACCTTCTGTTTCAGACTTGTCTATATTTTTATAAGTCTGGAGTCTGCACCACCCTGATCATTCAACGGGTTTCTTTGTCTCCTTTATTTAATCAACTCCGAGGAATTAACAAACCTCAAGTAATATGCCTTTGGGGGCTTGACTTTATGTACAGAGTAGGTTCCCACAAAGATTATAACATAACGTCAGAGTCATAAAATCCTGATCGTAATCCAGTGCGCCCCTTTAAAAATTATTTTCTAGTTTTTTCGACAATACCAATAAAGTAACCTACCAATAAGATTTTTCGAATGTTAAATCAACATGCCGCAAGACTAAATGTAAAACTCAGAATGTGTTTCGAGTTAGATTGATCCAGCAGTCAATAGTGATTAAAATAGTAGCTAGAGTAACAGAGAATGTTTATGTGCAAAAAATTGTATTGTATATATTAAATAGTAATTGTGTGTTTCCTTATAGAACTGGTCCTGAAGAAAGTTTTTAATTGATATTTCCAACCGAAACGTTGCGTCGACCCCTGTTCTGATGAGCATTTTAATTATCGCCGTATATGGTCTTTTTATGATGTTGTTTTTAGATAATATGAACTTTTCATAAATGTATGGATTTTGCCAGTCTTTGTGATTATTAATGAACGGTAACATTGTTGAATAAATACATATTTGCACAAATCTTCATAAAAATTTCTCTCTCTGTTTACTAATTTTCATAATATGCACTTTTTACAATGTTAATGTGTGATTTCTAGTCATATACAAGTAGTGTTTTGTATTTTTATGTTTTTTTAAATTTGGAGGTTCTTGTCCATTGTGAGATTGGTATTGTTGCGAAAAACAGGGCACCTTTGTGCATTTGAGATCACTCTGTGACTCCTGTAGGGACTTCTCTGTGTTTTCTCCCAAATATTTCCCCTGGTCCCAGAGCCACAACAGAAGGGGGCCTCCTTTATCTTTGTTTGACAATTGTCCTGTACATAGAGTGTGAAATGAAAGGCTGTAGGATGCCAGGATTTTTTCTAAACACATACACCCACATGCATCATTGTTAGTTTTAGCGATTCTGTATTTGCGAAAATTAGCGAATCGCAAATAAAGAATCGCAAAATCCAATGCATCATTTTTTTCGCAATTATTTTGCGATTCGGTAAAAATCGCAATTTTTACCGAATCGCAAGAATAATGCGAATTTTTCAATTGTGAATTCGCAATTTGCGAAATCGCAAATTGCGAATTCGCATATTCATGCATTTCAATGAAGACACACCCAGGAAGCCAGGAGACTGATTACACACACCTAAAGCCTGCAGGAGTGGCTTTTGGCAGTTGGAGTTCTGCTTGCAGCAAATAGAAGGAGGGTTTTTTGTGTGCTCTTGAAGGAGAAATGGCTAGTGAAATTGCTGTTGAAGACCTGCATGCCAGAAAAAGGAAAATAAAGTTTAGTGACCAGGAGCTGGAGATTTTGATAGAAGAGGTAACTTTGAGGCATGACCAGCTTTTTGGAAAAGATTCCCTTAAGGTTCCTGAAGGAGTGAAGAGAAAACTTTGGCTGGCAATACAAGCAAAAGTTAATGCTGTGGGGGTTGCCCACCGTGACATCACCAATCTCCAGAAACGCTGGTATGATTTACGCAGTCGTGCCAAAGAAAAAATTGCTAACAGGATTAAAGGTGCCAAAAAAAACTGGTGGTGGCACCCCAAGGGATAGACTAAATACCCCCCTGGAGGACATGGTTGAGGGGACCCTTGCCACTGAAGCAGTCATTGGAGTGATTCAAATAGACACCTCTGAGCATGCTGGCACGTCGCAAGGTAAGTGTGTTATTTTTTTCATTTTCTTTTTCATTATTTGTTATAGTGTAGCGCCCCTTATTTAAAATCACAGATGGACTTCACAATCCCCAACATGTTACCTTAAGTACATATAAAGAGGGTGGTCAAATAGTCTTTGTATTGCAATGAAACAATGCATCATGGGAGATGTAGTTTTTTCACCATATGAAAAGGTACATTCTGAGAAATAGAACTTCCAAAGGCAAAGTTAAACATAACAATTGTCATTGTAAGTTTCAAAGCATGAATCATGTTTATTTAAATCCAAATGTACATTTTGTCATTATACCCAAATTTACTAAATGAAGAAAATAAACATGACATAAATTTTTTTATTCATGGAACATGAAAAGGAAAGTGAAACAATTGATTTGGACAACACTTTCAATATTGAAATGCAAAACACAGCAGAACAAAATTATATGACATCCTCACCCACTGTGCAAACTAAAAAAACAAGGAAAAGAGTGCAGCAAATACAAGACTCAGATACTGAAGAAGAGCCCAATGCACATGTACATGAGCAGCAGACTGTTGAAATCACAGCCACTCAAAAGACACAGATAAGTCGTCGTTCTAGAATCCAACAATTTTATAGATGAAGGGCACGTTCTGCAAACCAGAGATCATCCTCACAAGATGTCAGCCATGCCAGTGTTGTGGAAATTAAGCTGCTCAAAGTCCAACGGCTGCAAGGGAAAGATATAAGGGTAGTGAAGGGCAAACTCAATCATATCAGTCAAGACATCAGTGCCATGAGTAACAGTCTAAGTCAATTGACAAAGGTAATTGAAAGTGGACATATGGCGTCATGTAATAAACTGGACCGCATGGCAACAGCCATGGAAACCATGTGTGAAGCAATACAGGCACAGAACATAGCCAATTGCCTATGGTGTGAGGAAATAGTAGTCATAAAGTTGAAATAGCATGCCACTACTTGTTACAATATGATATAAATGCAAAATTAACTGTATTTACCAAGCAAATAACCATCTCCAAATTCTCCAGACAGCAGTCGAGCATGGATGGCACAATGTTTGAAAATGTAGGAGTCATGTGCACTCCCAGGGTAGCTTGCAACTAAATCTGTGATGATTGTTTTTGAATTACAAATTGCTTGGATGTTTAAAGAATGGTAACTTTTTCTGTTGCGAAAAATGTATTCATTCACAGTTGGGGGATAAATGGGAACATGTGTGCCATCTACACAGCCTATTACATGTGGAAAATTAGCCATGTTATAGAAGTCTAACTTCGTTTCTAGCAATTCCTGCTGTGTTTTTGGAAAAACAATGTGATGCCTTATCCTTTGCAGCATTACATTGAGAAAATCATTAAAAAATCTAGATAGTGCACTCTGTGACCCCCCCCCCAGCAACAGCTATGACACCTTGGAAGGACCCCGAGGCTAGAAGGTGAAGAGAACATAACACCTGAACATGGGTGGGTATGGCTAGGGTCCTACGTGTTTGTCTATGCAAAATGGGGTCTAATTCAGCTATGAGGTCTAAGATGGAGTCAGCATTAAGCGTATACTTATCATATCTAAAGCTGCTCTAAAGTCCCTTCACTGGCTTCCGATCCGTGAAAGGATTACCTTCAAAGCTTTATGCATGTGTCAACGCATCTTTGGAGGTAGAGCACCAGCTCCCCTAAACAGCCTCATCACCCCTTATAAACCAGAGCGGATGCTTAGATCCTTTGGCACTGGTCTGGCTGTTGTCACCAAAATCCGTAAAGCTCGTATGGGGGGGGGGCAGATCGTTCAGGCTCCTCGCAACCAAGAATTGGAACCTGCTCCCCACTGAATTACGCCTCGAACCCTCTGAGGCCAAATTTTGCAGAGCCCTCAAAACCTACCTTTTCCGCCTAGCACTGCCCTAACCTTCTCACCTATCTCACATGCTCACTCTCAGCGCGGGGACACGCCGGAGCGCGTAACCAAGCGCTTTATAAATTCCATAATAAATAATAAATACATTTCTGAGTTTGCCCAAACAAAGTGATGCGCAATCTAAATATTCTTTCATTAAGCATCCTTCTCCTCCTTCCTGCTGCTGCTCTCAACCTCCACCTACGTGCCAGGACAATGACTGCTGCCATCCTCAAGGAGATCTTGATCAACTGTGGGACCCCTTAAATGCACTCCCAATTAGTTTCACATGTTTTAAAAAAAGAAATAAAATACCACCTGCTCTCAGTACTTCTAAATTTTAGAATTCTTAATTGCGATTTTAAAGCGAATCGCAATTTGCGATTTTTGATGCATGCACTTTTTTGAGAAAATATTGCGATTCCTTAAAATTGCGATTTTTTAAGGAATCGCAAATTCATTTGCAATTTCTACTTTAGCGAAAAACGGGTTTCAACATGATGCATCTCAAAAATAGAAATTGCATTCGCAAACGGGCGAATTATGCGATTCGCACCATTTGCAAATGCAATTCTGTTTGATGCATGTGGGTGATAGCATTTATATAGCTTGCAAATAAACTGCACAAACATTTCAAAAGGCATTATAGTAGGTTTGAAAGCACTTTTTGGTAAATGTGTGTACAAATTAGGTTTAAAATCGGATTATTTCAAATAGGAATACTTTACACTCGATGTGCAAATTATAAATATTTTTGCTGAAACCCTATTTCCAGATATTACTGTTATATATAGTTTTATCAGAAAAACTGAATATTATTAGGAAAGTTTGTGCCCATTTAAATGAAAAATATGCTGCTTGTAAATGACTGTGCTAGCAAACCATGCTTTAGTAATACATTTATTAGTGAGTTTTGAAACATGAACTGAGAAACATTCCTACGGGGCAAGTACATTACAGTTAGATTGAGTAGATTATTCAAGTCACTAGACTCAATCAATCAATCAGGGTTTATAGAGCGTGCTATTCACTCGTGAGGGTCTCAAGGTACTGTGGGGGGGGGGGGGGGGTTGGTAGGTCAGGCTCAGTCAAAGAGCAAGGTCTTAAGGTCCTTCCTGAAAATGTACAGGTTTGGGGAGCGTCTGATGCTGACTGGGAGCTTGTTCCAGGTCTTGGCTGCGATGTAGGAGAAGCTATTCCTCCTTCTCTGCTTTTGCGGATGCGGGGGGGTCTCTGCTAGGGCGAGGTCGGCGGATCAGAGATTTGTTTTGGGTGCGTTGAAACAGACTCTGTTGTTGAGAGACTTGGGTCCGATGTTGTGAGGGATTTGTAGGTGTGGGTGAGAAGCTTGAAGGTTATTCTCTTCTCGACGGGGAGCCAGTGTAGGTCTCGAAGGTGTTGAGTCATGCGTTCGTGCCGTGGGGTCCCGAGGACGAGTCTGGCCGCGGCATTCTGGATGGTTTAGAGCTTGCGTAGAGGGCGTTTCCGTAGTCCAGTCTGCTGGTTATGAGTGTGTGGGTGACGGTTTTTCTAGGTTCAGGGGGATACATTTGAAGGTCTTTGGGAAGATGCAGAGGCAGTTGAAGCTGGTGGAGGCAACGGCGTTGATCTGGCTGTTCATGGTGAGGGAGGAGTCAAGGAACTGAGGTTCCGAGCGTGGTTTGTCCGGGTGGAAGGACTCCTGAGGGCGGAGGGCCACCAAGTGGCGTCCCAGGCGGAGGTCGAGGGTCCCAGGATGAGGACCACTGTTTTCTCTGTGTTGAGCTTCAGGCAGCTATCCTTCATCCAGGCCGCGACATCCCTCATTCCTTCCTGGAAGCTGAGCCTGGTGTCTTTGGGATCCTTCGTGAGGGAGAGGATGAGCTGGGTGTCATCGGACTAAGATACTATGTTTAGCCCATGCTCTCTGACGATGGCGGCGCGGGGGGCCATGTAGATGTTGAAGAATGTGGGGCTGAGCGATGATCCCTGTGGTACTCCGCAGTTGATCTCTGTGGGTTCGGAGATGAAAGGGGGGAGTCTGATCCTCTGGGTTCCTCCAAAGAGAAAGCATCAGATCTAGTTGAGGGCGGTTCCTTGTATTCCGGTGCTGTGCAGTCTGGCTGCGAGGGTGTGGTGTGAGACAGTGTCACAGGCCGCGGAGAGGTCTAGTAGGATGAGGGCTGCAGAGTGTCCGTGGTCGAGTAGCATGCGGATGTAATCAGTGGCAGCCAGGAGGGTGGTCTCGGTGCTTTGGTAGCCGCGGAATCCGGACTGGGAGGCATCTAAGATGGAGTGATTCTCAATGAATGCGGTCATCTGGGCATTTACGAGTCTTTCGGTGATTTTTGTGGTGAAGGGGAGCAGAGAGATGGGCCGGTAGTTTTTCAGGTCCGTAGGGTCAGCCGTGGGCTTCCTAAGGAGGGGCTTGACTTTTGGCTGCTTCCAGTCGTTAGGGAAAATGCCAGATTGCTTTGATGGTCCGTCCTAGTTCAAGGGCGATGGTGGTGGAGGCCCTCTGGTAGATGTGTGGTGGGCAGGGGTCCGTGGGGGCTCCAGACCAGGTTTTCCTCATGGTCGTGGTGATGAGTTCCATCGTAGTGAGAGTCCAGGTGGTGATGGTCGGCTGGTGTTCAGTGGAGGGGGAAGGGGTGGTGACGGCGTCTGGTCGCTGAAGTGGTTATAGAGGGTCTTAATCTTCTGATGGAAGTAGGCGCAGAGCTTGTTGCAGAATTCATGGGATGGTGTGACGTCCATGGCCTCACTGGGGGTTAGGTGTAATGACCACAGGAACTCCTCCGGATCTGTGCGATGCTCATAGGGGTCCACCTCCTGACATCCCCAACTCTGACTGAAACATACCCAGAGTAGTGAGGCGATCAAGTGAGGGATAGGGTTAGGGAAGGTGCTGCAGGGGAATAGGGATACCTGTAACAAAAGGAACATGGGATTAGTAAGACATTTCACTAATAACACTCCCATACCTTTCACCATTATGTGCTGAGATAAAGATCGCTTCACAGTAGTAAGATACTTCTCTCACCCTGGAACCATGTGGTAGACACCTATAAACCAAGCACAAATATATCAGTGGTTCATTCACTGTACCCCCTGAGTATATATATCACAACACATCAAGGCTCATACATACCCTAATACATACAGCAACAAAGAAATGAGAAAAAGAATAAAGGCCAACTCCAGAACTCCTCAGGAAAACAGATAAGCAACAAGAGTTGCGATACCAGAAGCCTGCCAGTAGGACTACTGGCTAAATGTCACGAGACAAAGTCCAGAGCCAAAGCAGAAGTAACCCTCAAAGATGGATTCCTCTAGAAAGAAGCATAGGCATGAGCACAAAGTCATGGAAGAAACAAAAAGGCGATACCTCAATTTCTTCCCGGAGTCTCCAGAACCAGGAACGGAGTATCCTTACTCAGCAGAATTAGCCAGCTCCAGAATGTAGCATAAATTATACAGGAAACATGCCCCCGGGGTACCCTCTTGCTCCTGCAGACATGGCAAACCTGCGAGGGACCCAGCGAGCATCCAAACAGGAAAAAGAAAAGAGAACAACCCTGTCTCTCAGCACCTCCGGGAGAGAACACGATAATTATAAAGCCTGCGCTAGACTCGAGCTTCAGCTTCACGAATATGCAAAGTGTCTACAGGTTCCTTCCGGACAGCTGACGAGGGAAGGATCAACGGCCTCGATACTCAAAACGCTCGTCACTCAAGCGATCACACTTTCACGGGCGGAAGGCAAATCCCTTCCGTAAACACAGGGCAAGCAGTAAGTCTTCCTCCGGTCCACCATCCAAGAACATGCAGAGCAGCCGCTCTGCCAAAAACCCTTCCGGTACCAATTAGAATCACGTACAACGTTTCCCGCGTTGTGCGTGATTCTTAAAGCATTAGCTTTGCCGGGGAAGGCCTTCTGGGAATTGTAGTTCGGCCATTCCCGTAGGCGCCCTACGATCTCAAGGCCTGACATTTGGTGAATTGGTGTATGACGTTGAAGAGTTCTCTTGCGTTTGTTGCGTTGGTGTTGATTTTGTTCTTGCAGGTCTTGTAATATTTGTATAAATTTTTTAGGCCTGCATTCTTTAACCATCATGGTACTTTTTAGCAAACACAGCTGAAGTGTTTCATCATCTTTGGAGACTTTCTCAAGGTTGTAAATAACAAACATACACACAATTCATATAAAATTCAAAGGTTGTATGAAAACAATTCAAACCAAATTTAATATATCCACTGTGGTATAATTTGATTTAACACATTGAATAACCAACAAGTAAAGTAAACTGACTTATCCATCTAATGCAGAGGCAACATTCATCACCATATCACACCTATTCAACATGATTTCAAAGCATAATTAATCAGGCACTTCATTTTTTGTCATAAACATTACACATTTCACACAGTTCGTGTAACACACCTGTTATATTTTTCACATAGATCAATTTATTCTATAACATTTTTATTCGTTTAATTTAAGTAAAAAAAGAGGAACTATCCTCACCATTTATTCTCTAAGGATGTCAAGTATTCGTTTATTACACTGGTCCTGCTTTATTCATTTCAGACCTTACTTCACTTTAATATCAGAATGTATCACTACACTCATATTTTCCCTGAAAATACAGTGTTATATACTCCCTAATAATATAGGAAATATAAACTATTGTTCAAAAGATGAACACTGAATTTTATATCTAATTAATCAACAAATCAATTAGATAAGTTTGAACACATATTGTCTAATAGTTCATGAGGGTACCCATTCTGACTGTCATGATTGCCCTCACCTACGGAAGTCTGCCGATGAGTGCGTGATCCTGCTATACCGATCTGCGCCGCTGGGACCACAACTACCAGCATGCCTAGAGCGGATTCAGCGTGGAACCAACACGCCTACTTAAGCAGGTAGCAGCGAGGACGCAGCGTCGGATATTTCGAATCCCTGTCGATATCGCGCTACAGACGTCTGACCCGTTTCTGAGGAAATCCCATAGCCAAGGAAGACCGTAGGAAGCCGAGGACAGATAGAGTGGACGCTCTCTGACCCCAGTGTTGAACCGGCCTCAACAGTAGCGGAGACGCACACCACGGAGGTGTTGCCGCGTCTCGGCTAGGAAGCCCGAAAGAGCACGGTGAGTGCTTTGAGCCTCTACAGGACAAGGGGGATTGAACGGCGGTTCTCTGCCCCCACAGCAGACCCTTTCAGGCGATGTAGCTGAGACGCACACCGCGGAGGTGTTTGCCGCATGTCAGCGTACCAGGTGTTTTGCCGCTGAAGGAAACCGGGCACGAGGAGCGGCTGCACTTTGCCCACACACTCTTCCTGGATATTAACACATTGTGTAGAGTCACTGTTACAGAGACGCACCCCCACGGAGGTGGTTGCCGCGTCTATGTGGGATGCTTACTGATCCAGTAATTAACACGGGGAGTTAGCTCATAGAGTGGTGCAGGTGGAGCGGCTGTTCCCTGCTCATTAACACGAACAGAAGGTAGAGTGCCCGGCTGGGCATTCCCTCGTTCTGTGCTTACCTATGAGCCCCGTTGAGGATCAGGAGCTGCTACCCAAGTAGCATACCCCTCACAGCATTTGAGCGGCATTGTCGGCCGCTACTTAGCACAGTGCCCTCCGTTGGAGAACACCGGGACCGGTGTTCATGTGGAGGATGGTGAGATCCTCCAGGTGCTGTGATTGGGTATCGTTTGTGTTTCATATTTACATGTACAGTATGTGTTGCATACGTCTTGCTTTGATCTTTACCTTTGCTCATTAAATCGGTAAAGTCCTTCATCCTTGTCTTTTGTCCTACATATATTCGTGCTTTCCCCGACCCCGGGAACATCAGGTCGTTACACTGAATTTATATACAACATATCTTGAAAGCGTAACACATCATATCTTTAACAGATAACCACATTTCTCCATGAATTTCTAAAATAAATAAAAACGCTTTACATGTACCCAGTCTCAATTAAACACAGCATGTTAATAATTGAAGCCCAATCTTTACAATGGTATAACATTAGCATTACTGATATCATAGGGAAGCTTCAAATCCCAGAGGTCCGTAATACAAAGCAAAACACATTATCTGCCCTAGAGGATAACAATTCTCTTAGACATAATTGTCTTAAATAAGCAGTAATCTTATAGCTACACAGCATGCCTCTGCCACTTTAGTACACCTTGAACGAGTCCAAGCGATCAGCCAAACATCAACAATCCAAATGCATGTATGAAATGGCCGCTGACCCACATCAGGCGCAAACATCAAGTACGTCACTATAACACATACCCCACTAAATCCCCATGAAGAAATGCAGTCCGAAATAGCTGCTGAACTGCATTGCCCACACCCTCAAGTACATCACCATAACACATAATCACAAAATCCACATAGGGAAATGAGTGTCTAAGATGGCCTCCGACCCACATCCTCAAACACGTCATTGACCATTGTTCATAAATCAAAGTGCCCAAAAGATTCTCATCGTGCAACTAACTGGCCTCTTACCATGTATTCATCCATGTGTGGTCTCCCTTTTCCAGGATCCGGGCATAAGCACGTATGCGCCATTTCCAACTCATATTTTAATTAGGCCGTTACACAAAAATCATTCCACTCATGTAATTGGCAGAATTGGTCACTCCATGTTCTTCTTGTAACGCAGAGTTCCGGACAAATTCTGCCAATTGCCGCATGGTGGAATATACTCCCGTTCAACAACGCGATAACAACAGGAACAATGTGAAGTTCCAGCAGGGAAGCTGTTGAGTGCAAGCGAGATTTGGTGTCTCCTAGTGCGATTGCCAGCCGCTAGGAAGCCTTCAAACACCCTTTTTTCTAGTGTTGGCGGTCGTAAGCGGTTGCTTTCCGATGGCTGCTTCTTGAGTAGATTTTCTACTAAAGAAGCAGCAAAATCTACTCTAAATTGAATTTTCGAGTAACTATTCTAGCGGCATCAACGGTTCAGGTATCTTTTAGCATAAAATGCATTTGTTTGAAAACTTTTTTTTTCCATGGGAAAGGAACTGGAGCCGCTGGCAGTGAAACTGCGACAACACCACAATGACAAGGCTTTACGGTGGAACTTGCGCCAAATTCTTATATCCCTCTATGCAGTAGATATTACCCTTTACATTCGAGACCCACAGCAAAACCTGAACTCAATCCTTAGAGAATTCCTAGTGTTTGGACAGCTTTCAGGGATCCAAATTAACTGTGGAAAGTCGAGCCTTTTCCCACTGATGGCTGCAACTGCGCACTTCCCACTGGACTACCCCTTAGAATGGTGTGAGGAGGAACTGAAGTACCTAGGGATACGAATCACCAGAGATAGAGAGGAACTTATGAGGTTGAACTATGGGACGGTCATAACTCGGATAACGGACTGCGTCACACCGTGGATAGCACTACCCTCTCCATGGCAGGCCGAACATCCTTGATAAAAATGGTGGTGCTACCCCAGAAGCTATATCTATTTTTAAACATCCCGTTTTACTCGGGTGCTCATTTTTTCAAGACATTGAAGTCGGAGCTGATACGCCTTGTCTGGGGTGATAAGCAACCTAGATTGCAATGGAGTGTAATGACTCGTCCTTATTCGCAGGGAGGGTTTGGTATACCGAATTTTGAGCTGTACTTCATGAGTGCACAAGCCCACTACTCTTGGTTTTGGGTGAAGCAACCGCGATATATGCCTCAGATGGCAGCGGAAACTGGCTTGCGCACCCCACTCCAATAGATGGTGCCTTGTATATGCTGATTGGTAAAAGAGATAGAACACCCACCGCCCTCACGTGCACAATTGCAGCATGGCAGCGAATAGGGCGAATGATTGATGGCCCCATGTTATACTCGCCATTGTTACCTCTCACTTACCACCTGAACATGCCATTGCTACAGGAGGCTGTATTTCACAATTTTCAACAGTGAACTCATATCCACACCTGGGGGGATCTGTATCATAATGGCCAATTCCGCACTATCGAACATATGTTTCAGAATGTTCAGAAGACACCTCTCGATGTCTTCTTGTATATTAGACTTAGGCAAGGGATTCGATCACTCACTCCTGAGTTCCCAGCGGAACAGCAAGCATTGGCCCCACTACAGCTAATATTAGTGATTGTTACGGCTAAACGACTGGTCTCCCTGATATATAGGACAGTACACACACACAGAGGGAAATGCCAGCCATACTGTCACGCACAAGATGGGGTGAGGTGCTTGGGTTTGCCCTAACTGATGAGCACTGGGAGTTTTGTTGTATGCAGACTGAGCGGGTGTTGGCCAGCAGTAGGCTCCGTATATTGCATTATAAATTCCTACACAGGCTGTATTATACCCTGGCCAAGATGTGCAAATATAAGTTGAGAGAGTCTGACAGATGTGATAGGTGTCGGGCTGAAAGTGCTGACTTTCTACTTCTGTTTTGGGCATAGTAGGGTAGGGACACGAGAGTGAATTTATTAGCATTTAAGTATTCATTTTTAATTTTTAAGCTTTAATTTGTGATATTTTGAGCACATGGATGAGTTTAATGGAATTTATGTTGCTTTCACTATTCTAATGATGAAATATGTGAATAAGTTATTTATTGCATTAATTTCAACAACCCCTGATGAAGAGCCAAGGTGGCTCGAAATGCATTGGGTATTTATACAGCTTGCCGACTTCTAATTGTGATTGATTTGGACGTACCTTTGTTAAAAGCCTGGATTGGCGCGCATTGAGTATTGGAATAATCAATAAAGTTTACAGAATTAATCACACTGCCTACGCTGTGATGAAGATTAAGAGAGTATGGACTAAATATAGGATGACAAAAATTACATGGTAAAATGTGTTTACATTGGAATACCTGGTTTAAGGACATATATTGGTGGGATTGATTCCCAAGCTCACAGTGCAGCAGTGGGAGCACGAGAGGAGTGCTCTTTTTTGGAATACTTGCGTATTGACTGTGGCGAGTGGCGATCGATGGCAACTGTTTGCACGCAAAATAAAGTTCGAGGAATTTGGATAACAACGAAAGGGAAGGAGTGCACTCTCCATACACATGTTTTTCGACTTTCTAAACCTGGCATGGGAGTGCCCCGGAGTGAGAGCATACTGGGATCAACTGTTTCACGCTTTTCAATTAATGATTGATACACCTGTTGAACCTTCCCTGCTCCTGGCCCTGTTGGGATATGTCAAGCCCTTACAAGCAGAACATCGTACATTTGCCGCATTGGCACTCCTAATGGCAAAGAGAAGGGTGGCCTGCCGTTGGGGTAGGAGGCGGGCACCAACATTTAAGGATGGGAAGGCCAACCTGGTACACTGTCAGGAGCAATATATAAGAGGAGGTACTAGTTCCTAGGGAAGGAAGAATAAATCAAGTGCAGCCTCTTGTGGTTGCATTAGGGGATGTCTCCAAAAAGGAATGAGAGGGTGAGTGAGGAGAATGATCCTCCTGTATATGTTGTGCCCTCACACACCCTTGCGAGTGTAAAGCATCATCATTGAGCACTGCTCCGCGTGGGGGTGGCGCTGCTGAAGTTCCAAAAAATGATTACAACCCCAAACGAGCTATACTTACAAATAGCTCTGATACCAATTACCAATAATCAGTCAGTTGGCAGTGTAGAAGGTCCAATTG
This sequence comes from Lissotriton helveticus, assembly GCF_964261635.1. Classification (NCBI taxonomy): domain Eukaryota; kingdom Metazoa; phylum Chordata; class Amphibia; order Caudata; family Salamandridae; genus Lissotriton; species Lissotriton helveticus. The sequence continues at coordinate 1,482,723,512 of NC_136065.1, forward strand.
TTTATTACAACAAACATAAACTTTGCCAGAGGAGCTCCTTGCGACCTAACCCCACGAGGTCCGCCAAGAAGACTGCTGGCACATTATCAACAGATCACATATATACACCGTAACATTTCGAAACCGTTACCTAAGAAGGAAAAATACAAGTTGGTACAGGTTGGTGCAAAGGAAAGACCATATATGGAACACAAAGCGGTCTCAGTTTAGTTCAGCTTGTTATAGCAAGGTCGAGGAGGGTGACTCCCTTCTGCCAGAGTTAGGAGTGTCCGCACAGCACCTCCTGGAATGTGCTTATCCATTCTACCCCCACCTACAACCTTGACAGGACTAACGTGCAGAAGCAACAGTTAGCTACATGTGTCAGCCTTTTTCTCGAGGGAAAGACTTTTCTAAATGCTATGGTAGGTTTCCACTACTGATGCAAGCAGACTAGGCCACAAAATGGCGCTGGTCGAGTTACTTTATATTGTTTGCGATAAGGCAGGGAAAAAGGGATAAGGCATACATTAATCCCTCAACCTGTATATGTGTGAGGTAACTAATTCTCGGACTTCTGTACTAAAGCAATAGATGCATCACGCTAATATCTAATTGAAACACTAAACTTAATTAGGCCTAATTCAGATTTCAGTTCCTCACTGCAGTCCCCCACGGGCCCTCATAGCGGGCACTTTGGTGGATATCTTTTAGGAGGTGCCGCAGTTGTGCATGTGGGTGTGTGGGGCCAGGTGATGAAAGTGAGGGTAGATAAAATAACCAGTTGTGACCCAAACGTATTTATTGGAGGGTACAAAAGGTTAAGCTAAAATCAAAACAAGGGTGGAGAAGAAACACCATTGCAGTATGCAAGTATGTCCATCTCCACATGACGTTCATGCATCTCGTACGAAAACTCACAATATTAGAAAAGTTAGTTATTAAAGCAGTTTCTTTCAACATTGCTATTTTAAACACATTGAAAGCAGGAGTAGCAAAGTGAAGAGCACTCTTCTTACCTGTATGAGATGTCATGATTACTTTGGTGGCTGCTTGCATGTTGGTCTGTTCCGGGGCTTACAGCTGGAGAGGTGGGAAGCAGGAGCTTTGGAGCTCCAGAGCAACAGAAAGAAGTATATCTCTCGCAGCAGAAGGGAAACCAGTTGTAGTTACCCAGGACAGAGACATCGTGGGCTCGTGGCCAGGAGTTGCACACTTGATCATCCTGCCGTTCAAACAGGACTGCTGTGATCTTATTGAGGCCTCAATGCTGCTGGTACTCACTTCTGATATTGCACAGGTACTAGGCGGGCAGACACTCTCCTGGGGGCTCAGTGCACTGCTTCAGCCAGTCCGCGGACAGTCCACTGGCAGAGCTGAGTTTGGCAGCAATTTCCTCCTGGGGCTGCTGAGGAGTGCAGGACCGGCAGGACTTGGAAAACTGTTGTGCCTCAGTCCTAGTGAGCAAGGCCATCTCCAAGGTTGTACGCTGCCACCCAACGCTTCGGTGTCTGCCTATGTGGGCCAATCACACACAGCGTGGTCACAGTGGGGCAGGCACCTAGCTGGAAAACAACAAAAGGCAAGGTACTGTTCCCGGATCTACAAGAGGGCTCTGTCTGGTTGTTAATGTTGATCATGACAGAATCTGACAGAAGGCCGTCACAGAGCCGGGCTGATTGAAAGTGAGAGAGCGCAAATCAAGAAAAATATAGAAGTGCACCATATTTACAAGCATGTTGTATTAGTTTAGTAAACATTATATAAGAGTGTCGAATCTATAGAGTGAAAATATATAATAGTGTTTAATTAAAATAGAATACTTATATCAAGTGTGAAAAGCTAATGTAGATGTTTGTAGAGATGTTAGAATGATGTTGAAATCCCATGTTATGTGGCGGTGGTAGGGGAAATGTAATTCTGCTAAACGTAGAAATGTGTAGGCCACATGGCAGTTCACATAGAGTACAAGATGCTGTTATACTCTTACACGATGGTGGATTTTGATGTTATTGTAATTCAAAGTATTATCGATCATAGAACTGAAAAATATGTTTTATAGAAGTGTTTCATATAATCATTGTGTGCAATAAGTTAGAATACTGTTTGGAAGAAATTAAATGTTTTACAGAGTGCACAGGCCCGTTCATGTATTTTTAATAGGCCTGAATAGACAAAGTCATTTCTTTTGATCTGTATGTGCTCGTTAGAGAAAGGTCGTGTTAGGCACAAACTGTGGAGCCTGTTCGAATGGTTTACGACTTAAAGATATGGTGGAGGCCGGAATTTGGGGCCCACAGTACAAGTGTCTGTTTGCAGGTGCGAGGAGGTTTTAATCAAGAGAGAGATGAATAGACTTTTGTTCAAGAGAGCCAGGCATAGGCCTGGAGGAGTCTTCAGGAATTTCTTGGGGGTACCGTCTTGCCGGAGAGGAGCCTGGGAAGCAAGGTCAACGCTAACGATGGGCCCAGAGGAGTACCAGCATGGAACATACCAGAACCAACACCACGTGAGGGGCGTCTCTAAGGGGTGTCTCCAAAGGGCGTTTCTATTGTAAATGTGATTTTTGTATTAGGGACAGCACCCCTGGGTGGAGTTAAGGCAGATGATCTGAGGAACCTAAGAGAGCGGATGGGTAGGCAGATAGGGAACTGCGAGACATCGTTTTTTTCAACAAAGACTAAGGGAAGTGTGTGTTCTTCTTTGGAAGTCACCACTGCTGACACCTTTTTAGGTTAGGATCTTGCTGAGTAGGGATGTCACTTAGTCTAGTGTAGGGACAGTCTAATCTGATTTCTTTCCTTTCTGTAAATGACTCATAAGCTACAGCTTGTGTCTATTCTTGCAACTTTGATGATTTTTGAATTGGTTTTGGTAATATTCTTCTGCCGACTAAGAGCATTTAGAAAATTCATGTTTGTATTGATACCCGTATATCTTTTGAACCTTATATTGAGATGTTTGTATCTCCAGTTAAGTTTGGCTTTGTAATAAACTTTTAAACTTTTTAAGCTTAAGTGGTTCTTTAGAGTGGCGTAAGTCATTAACTGATTGACCTAGTAGTGGATTGCCTTTTACTCTATGACAGGTACCAACGGTTCAGTCGACCGGAGTTGGGATCTAGATCTATAACAATAGACCAGAAATACCGCGTTAACAGTTGGTAGCAGAGTGAGGATGGTTACCTTCTTGAGGAAGGTGATCTAGACTAGGTTAAGTTTACCCCAAGGTCCCTAGAGATCGAGAGGTGGCCCGCCGAAGAGGGTGCTGACGGCGCGAGAGAAAAGCAGCAGAATCGGACGAGAGTGAGTATAACAAGGGTCATGCGTGGACAGATTGCGGGGTTTTTGTGTTGTATCTGTATTGTAATGTCATGCGGAGTTGAATGCCTGTAGTGTGAATGAGAGAGGGTTGTGAGCGCGCGCAACCTGGCAGACTGGTAAACTGGTAACCTGGGAAACGGGGGAACCGGTGAACTGGTGAAAATCTTAAGTTCGGGGAAGAGCTTAAGTGGTTCGGGTGTATCGAACATCCAGAGTAGTTGTCGACCAGAGAAAAGGGGGTCATGAGGTACCATTGATCGCCCGCAGGACCGAGATAGGGGGAATGCAAGAGTGAGTGTGTGGGTAACGGACGCAGGTCGAAAGTTACCGTGTGCAAGTAACCTATCAGAGAATGCGATTGTCTGGACCAACGGAAAGACATTTCGTCAGTTAAGGTGACAATTACAGTTAGACTGTGGACGTACAGTCAAGGAAAGTGATCGCTTGGTCGGAAGTAATCATTTTTCAGAGTATGAATGGGACGCATGCATGACCGGGAGACGAACGGAGAAAGGAGGGGAACTGCTGCGGAAGGGGGACGAGTGACGTCAGTGAGAGCCGCGCTGTGATAGGGCGGTCGGTGTGAAGCCGCGCTGAGACGAGTGACGTCAGCGAGAGCCGCGCTGAGATAGGCCGGTTGGTGTGAAGCCGCGCTGTGATAGGGCGGTTTGTGTGACGTCAGCAAAGAGCCGCGCAGTGATAGGCCAGTTAGCGAAAACCGCGCTGAGATTGGTGGATTGTCATCAGGAAGTAAACGAACGCGGAGAAAATAGAAATTCGTAGATTTTGAACATGAAGTGTTTTAAATGTTTGAGAGGGATTTTTAAGAGAAAAAGAAGAGAATCTTATTGCGGGGAAGAGGCACCGCCGGAGGGTACACCAGCTCACTATATGGCAACGAATGTTGGGTTGCATACTATACTGTGGCTTGGGACTTGGAGTAAGATTACAGAGGGGAATGAGGAACTGACTTTTCCGAAATACGGAACGTTTAGATTAGAAGTGTTACATCAGTTGAAAGCAGTTATGTCCTCATTGAGACCTTTGCCTAGACCAACACAGTTTGAGGCGCTTAATGCATGGATTAGGGCGGCGCACGACAGGAGTCAGAACAGACGCCAGGAAAGGGTACGGCGATCAGTGAGGGCAGTGCAAGATGCCAAATGGGATGCGGAAGCCAAGAAGTGGAGGGTACAGGTGATTGAGGTGGATAAGTTGTACCCCATGAGAGAGGTTACAGGTGGAAAGAAACCCATAGAAGAGGATGATGAGAGCGAGTCGGAGGACGGCCTAATAAATAGGTTGTTGATAGATAAACCACCTCCGGACAATAGGGAGATAGAGGGTACGGAGCTCTCAAGGAAAGGTAGGGTTGACATAGAAGAGAACAGGCCACTCCCCATAACGGATTGGGTACCTACCAAAGGTGAGGAGACACTTCAACATAGTCCAGTACAGAGAGTAGTCGGAAGGGTTGTGGTGCAGAAGATGCCAGCAACAGAGAGGGTTGAGTCTTATGGATTGCCAGATGCTCTTCAAGTACCCGTTACCATAGGTCCTGTAGTGTCGGTTTATCACCCAGAGAAAGGGAGAGAGGAAGAACAGGTACGGCTAGATAGAGAAAGAGCTGAGATGGAGAGAAGGAATAACACGACAAATGCCTGGAGGAAATTGCCAGGACCGATAACGTGGAGCACCCCATTGGAGTCAGCAGGGGATCCCGAAACAGAGCAGGGGGGTCAGAGAGGACCGATGGACCTGAGGGGACCACGGCCGAAATCCTACAAAGAGTTGAGGGCTGACTTGAGGGAATGGGATGGGTCCACAGGAGTACCGAGCAACAGGTCAAGAGCAGAAGCAGAATGGGGAAGTCGAGGAAATGGAATATTATCTCACTGCGGGGCTAGCGAAAGCAGTCAGGAGTGGGAAGGTAAAAGTCAGGAGAGTAGAGGAGTTACACGTCATACAGACAGAGGAAATGGGCAGGAGCAAAGAGGCAGAAGTACGGAGTGTGGAGAGACATCTCGTCCCATTCAAAGTGAGGGAGACCAAAGGACCCAAGAATACAGGGATAGGTTTAGGTGCACTCACCACGCACCTGGCGATAATGTACAGCACTGGAATCGTGGGAGCACGGGGCACAGTGAAGGATCTTGCCATGCGTCGAGTGACCAGAGGTCACAGGCGAATTGTGAAGACATGGGGGATAATGGAATGTCTTACCATGCACCTAGAGAAGCCATGCAGAATGAGAAATGTGGGATTATGGGAAATAGAGGAGTGTTTCATCATACACCCAGAGAGGATGGAACTGCATGGGACCTGGAGAGATGGGAACATGGGAGGACTCCCCATAACTCGCCTGAGCCTAGACGTAGGACTCAGAGCTGTGATGGGAGAGATGTAAATAGACTTTCTAGAGATGGCATACTGAAAGCTGTGATAAAAGCCAAAAGACTCGATGTGACCAGCTTAAGATCTGATCTGAACGATATAATAGATGGTACATTGTCTTGGGAAAGGATCGACATGTACGAACAAGATGAGCTACTGTTTATGGCAAAGGACATCACTCGAAAGGCCAGAGCAACTCATGAGAAACTGTCTGAACTGGCAGACAAGTATATGGTAGATTTGTCCAGAACCAAGGCATTACAGGGTAACCACAGGTTGCATTATTCAGATCAGGACCTAGAAGAAAGGAGGACAACTGGATTAAAAACACACATAAGGGAACTGATCACAGGAATAAGAGCATGGAGGGACCTGGACAAAGGAAGAGGTGGTCGAAAAAGGGAACTGTTAGGCGAAGTGTGAATGTGATGTCTCCGGAGGGAAGACTAATGCAGATGGAGGCATTCCCTTTGCGAGAAATAGCGAATGGGAATTATGTACACGTACCCTGGAGTAGGGGAGATTTGGCTGCCTTCACCAACTCATTTCCGAAGTTAAGGGAGAACCCTGTAGAGTGGTACAAGCAGGTAGAGAGGTTTGTGAAGATCTCAAAAGTATTGTGGATTGATTTGAACACCTTGTTTGACATTGTGGTCCCAGGAGACTTGTGGATAGCATGCAAGGTTAGTGTCGAGTGGCCAACTACAGAACAAGCAAGGGATACTCGTACTAATGGACCGTCAGAAACAGTAATGTTAAAATACGATAGGGTAATGACATGGCTGAAGGAGAAGGTGCCACCACAAGACATAGATTGGGTAAAAATAGACCGAACAAGACAGGAACCAAAGGAGACAGTCCATGAGTATTATGAGCGATTGCTGAAAGCATTCAAACAATACAGTGGACTAGATGTAATGGACCCCAAGGATATAGGACAGTTTGTATCAAAGTTTGTTTTGGGGTTGAGACCTGATATTTGTCTGATGATTCAGCAGCATTTAATTTGTTGGCAAAACAAACCCTTGGATGAGATTTTGAGATATGCAAGATATTGCAGTGACGAAATAAAGTCCAAAGCAAAGAAATTAAAGGAGAAACTGATGATGGTGCAGATGCAGTCAGCTGGAAAGGGAGGACAGCAGCAACAGGGAACAGGGACAACGGGACGGAAATCGAACAATCAGAATAAGGACAACGAGGAAAATCCGAGACCTAGAATAGACTTTGCCACATTGAAAAAAACGACAAAGTGTCATCAGTGTCACCAGGTGGGACATTGGAGACTCGAGTGTCCCTATAGCCCTGAAAACGGAGAACTGGAAGTTCTAGAGGAGGAAGTTCAGGAAGTTTCAGTCCAAAGGGTGACAGTGACAAAGGGTAAGGTGGCCAAAGGGGGGACTTCGGCTCCACGAGCTCAGTTCCCGCAGCCACCAAAGATTACGACAGGGGGAAAGGTCTATAGACAAATGCCTTTTTTCACAGGTAAAGAAGAGTGTTACTACGTTGATCCATTGACGGGACGACGTGTAAGTAGAGAGGAGGACTGTACCCTCGGGGCAGTTCTAGAAGTGGATCAAAGAGGACCGTTTGTTGAGGCTGAAGTGGCAGGGTGTCCTACAACATTCTTGGTGGATACTGGAGCTACTCGATCAACTTTGAGATCGGCAGTGGTTCCAGATCTACCAATGTCGGGGGAAACGATTCAGGTGGTAGGAGTTGCAAATAGGAGAATGAATAGCCCTTTGACGGAACCAGTATCAGTGAAAATAGGAAACTATACGGACGAACATCAGTTTGTAGTATGTGATTCTAGTCCTGTGTGTCTGTTAGGAAGAGACTTATTGTGCAAACTGAACTGCACAATATACTGCACACCTCAGGGAGTGGAGGTACAGACTACAGACGATGATGCTACCTTTAAAGTTACAAATTCGAGGACATGCATAGAACTGTATCCTACCCTGACTGTGGAGGACCTTCCTTGGGACTTACGAGATGCAGTGTCATCAGAGGTATGGGATTTTACTGGAGAAGAGATAGGGCTGATCAAAGGAGTAGAACCAGTGAAGATTATGGGTAAACCAAATGCTGAATATCCAAGAACGCCCCAATACAAACTGACCACGGAGACGATTGCAGGAATAAAACCTGTAATCGACTCTATGATAAAACAGGGAATACTGAAGGAAATCGTGGGAAGTCCATGCAACTCCCCGATTATGGGTTTGCAGAAACCTGGTGGGAAATTTAGAATAGTGCAGGATCTTCGAAAGATTAACAACATAGTTGTTTCATGTTGTCCAGTGGTACTGAATCCATCAGTGATATTGTTTCAGATACCATTCCAAGCTGAGTGGTTCACAGTGATAGACCTTTGTCAGGCTTTCTTCGCAATCCCATTGGATGAGGAGAGCCAGTACCTTTTTGCTTTTAAGCTGGAAAATCGCGTTTTAACATGGTGTCGTATCCCACAAGGGTATACAGAAAGCCCATCAATTTTCAACCAGCTGTTGAAGAAAAATCTTGAAAGTCTGGTACTGCCGCAGAACTCGGTTCTGGTCCAGTACATAGACGACCTACTTGTTGCGTCAGAAACGGAAGAGGCTTGCAAGACAGATACCATTGCCTTGCTGAACCATTTAGCTGAAAATGAGCATAAGGTATCTCCGAACAAATTGCAGTACTGTCTGACAGAAGTACAGTACTTGGGTCACAGGATAGAAAAAGGAAAGCGCAAGGTGTCCCCAGATAGGATAGAGGCGATAATGAAGATGAATGCGCCCACGACACAGAGAGAGGTTAGGATGTTCCTAGGAATGGTTGGTTATTGTCGACAGTGGATAGCTAACTTTTCACTGAAAGCAAAACCTTTACAAAAACTGACGCACAAGGAGGTGAGTGATCCGGTACCATGGGACAAGGATTGTTTGATGGCGTTTCTACAGCTGAGAGAGGCGTGCTCCGGCTTTGGGGATGCCTGACTATGAAAAACCATTTTCACTTTTCTGCTGCGAAAGGGAAGGTTGTGCTTTGTCAGTTTTGGTACAGATTCATGGAAATGCCCGTAGACCAGTTGCATACTTTTCGGCTACCTTAGATCCAGTAGCCGCAGCGTTGCCCGGATGTCTCAAATCCGTTGCTGCAACAGGTGTCAGCATTGAACAGTGTGAAAATATTGTCATGGGACACCAGTTAGTGGTGTATGTACCTCATTCTGTAGAACTGTTAATGACCAGGACCAAGACACAGCACTTGACCAGTAGTAGGCTCACGCGCTACGAGCAAGTTATACTTGCTGTGGAGAACGTGACCCTTAAGAGGTGCTCTGTTTTGAATCCTGCTACATTGATGCCACTTCCAAATGATATTGAAGGCGAGGAATGTGAAGATCACGACTGCCTTGATGTGACTGAACTATGCACGAAGCCAAGACCAGATATCGTGGATGAGCCGTTGATAGACCCTGATGACATTTTCTTTGTTGATGGCTCATGTTTAAGAGACGATACTGGTCGGTTGAGAGCAGCTTATGCTGTTTGCACCATTACTGGAGTTGTGGAAGCCGCTTGCCTGGAAGGAGTACACTCCGCTCAGGTAGCAGAAATCATTGCATTGACACGTGCCTGTATAGCAGGTAGCAAAATTAGAGTCACCATTTATACGGATAGCCAATATGGTTTCGGTGTAGTTCATGATTTTGGGCAGTTGTGGTCTCAGAGAGGTTACATGACCTCCTCTGGTTCGCCTATTCGAAATGGGGAATTTGTGCGACTGTTGTTAGAAGCATTACAAGGTCCAGCAGCAATTGCAATTGTCAAATGCGTAGCCCACACCAAAAATACAGATTTTGTGTCGCAAGGTAATAGATATGCAGACGAAGTTGCCCGCTACTGTGCGGAGCAAGGATATTCTTTCACGGAGGTGGACGTAGGTGGGGCTCAGGAAAAGACAGAGTTAAATATGATGCTAGAAACAGTTGATACTTGGGAGGATTTAAAAGATATGCAAGAGAATGCACCTGATTCTGAGAAAAAGGCATGGGAAACAGCAGGTTGTGTGAAAAGTGAAATGGACTTCTGGGTTTCAGCAGATGGTAGGGCAGTATTACCTGAGGAATTTGCGAATCCCATGGCACGACAGATACATGGTCCAGTACACTTAGGAAGAGATGCCATGCTGAGGGTATTTAGGCAGACTTGGTATTGCCCTAAGTTTAGGATTGCAGCAGAAGCAGTCTGTAGGAGATGCGTTACTTGTCAACAACTGAACGTAGGGAAAAGAAAATCCAGTTACAATGAGTCACATTGGGAGGTCTGGGGGGCCTTTCTACAGAATGCAATTAGATTTCATTGAGATGCCAAAAAGCAACCGCCTCAGGTATGTTCTGGTGGTTGTATGCATATTTTCCAGATGGGTCGAAGCATACCCTACACGCAGGTGCGACACACTCACAGTAGCAAAGTTGTTGCTTAGAGAGTTGATCCCGCACTTCGGGGTGCCGACCTCCCTGGAATCAGATCGAGGAACTCATTTCAACAGTGAAGTTGTGAAAATGCTTTGCTCTGCATTGAACATTGATCAGAAGTTGCACTGCAGCTATCGACCAGAGGCTTCAGGTATCGTGGAGCAGATCAATGGCACTTTGAAGTCCCGAATAGCCAAAGTATGTTCATCGACTTCCTTAAGTTGGCCTGATGCTCTGCCCTTGGTACTCATGAGTATGCGTAGCACACCAGACAGGAGGACAGGTCTCTCTCCACACGAAGTTTTAATGGGGAGGGCAATGAGACTTCCGTCTGTACCAACTACAGCTTTGTTGAATATTACAGATGACCTGATCCTGGATTACTGCAAAGGTCTGTCTGACGCCATTCATTCTGTGTCTCTTCAGGTGCAGGCTGCTGAAGTTCCATCTTCAAGAGATCTATGTCACGACTTGTGCCCAGGTGACTGGATCCTGCTGAAGAAGCACGTCCGGAAGAACTGCTTAGACGTGCGTTGGAAGGGCCCCTATCAAGTTATCCTGACAACGAATACCGCTGTGAAGTGTGGAGGGCTGCCAAACTGGATTCACGCTTCCCATACTCAAAGAGTTCCAGCACCCCTGGAAGAAACAGCTCCTCTCGCAGATGAAAACCCAGCTGTAGACGGCGAACCACTAGAGGGGATCAGTCAAGCTGAGGGGGTGTCGGAAGAAGTTGGGAGCGCCACAGAACAAGAAGAAGAAGGACAGGACGGCAGTGAAACTGAAGTTGCCACAGAAGGAGAAAGTTGCTGTGAATACGGCTCAGACCCAGATCAAGCCCAGAGTGATCAAGAACTGAATGGGAGAACCTGAATTGCCTATCTGCACACTCAATATTTTGCTCGGTCCGGTTTTTATCATGAGCAATGGCTTTCTGAGTTATAGTCTGTCCTTGCTGTATCGTTATTAATTTCTCGGCCCGTATGTGTCTCCGTTTTGCCTCTTTCTGCCATTTATTAAGAGTATCAAACATAGACTGTCTGCTGCGTCTCGCAAATAGACGCTCCTGTAAATATTGCATCTTCTTTTCATCAAAAGATCCTGTCTTTGGCCATTGTAATTCCACATTATCTTTAGTGTACTTATTCCATAGAGAATTAAATAAGAGTGGGCCAATGCCATGTTTACAGTACATATCATGGCTGGGAGTTCCCTCTGGAGGGGCTGGCTGACTTTCATCCAGTCTTGTAACTCCTTGGCCAATACAGCCGAAGCATAACTTACTAAAACACGGCATTGCCCTTTCTCTAAATTTTAACGACTTCCAGCTGAAAAGGGAAAAAAGTTATTTACAATACACTCACATGGCCATGCTTTCAATCATATTCATTCTTACGCAAACAAATTTGACCACAAATTACATTAACATAAGGACGAACAAACTTATTCCAAACAAAAGGTGGAGCCCGTCGACTCCCACCTATGGAGAACTCTTTTCAAAACCTCCAAACCTAGGAGGACCCAAGAAACAAAATCAAACAGTCTTGTCCTTAGACTGCCTAGAGATGGCCACACAGGTTCCTTCAAACCACAGACCTACCTACAGACCATCTGGCAACATTCATGGTTCACCTCCCGGACTATTCTGGCTGAGCCCGCTTTTTCAAGCACCGCTCCAGATTTGTCCGAGTGCTACCCAATCTCAGCTGCCAGCGTTTCTGAGAGCTGTCCGGCCGGGTGTAAACCTGTCCCACAGGTTACACCGAGGCGTCTGGTCCCAATCTCTAGTTATTCCAAAATCCAAAACAGAGGCGTCCGCCCGTGCAGTCTCATTACTGCCCCGTCAGACCCTCCGTTCGAGTTCTCCGTGACCAGAAGTCACCAAATTCCAAATTCCAAATTCAAATCCAAAGGATATCCAACACAAGACAAGACAAATCACTCACCTGGTGCACTCAGGTCCGATTGCGCGTTCTCCACTGCCAATTCCTGTAGACCAAAGTGGTCCGTTCTCGGGTTACACTTAAAAGGGACTCCGGCGTGGGGTCACTAGCAGCTTAGGCTCTCTCGATCGGGAGAGCAGAGCAACCCCCGAATTTTCAGTCGGTCTTACCCCCCCGAACAAGAGGACCCTTCCCAATGTCCCGTTCTTTTCTGATTACAGAGGGACGACCCCAACGCGGAGTCCCGGCGGAGTTGCAAACTGAAGTACCGGAAAATAATTACAACCCCAAACGAGCTATACTTACAAATAGCTCTGATACCAATTACCAATAATCAGTCAGTTGGCAGTGTAGAAGGTCCAATCGTTTATTACAACAAACATAAACACTGCCAGAGGAGCTCCTTGCGACCTAACCCCACGAGGTCCGCCAAGAAGACTGCTGGCATATTATCAACAGATCACATATATACCGTAACATTTCGAAACCGTTACCTAAGAAGGAAAAATACAAGTTGGTACAGGTTGGTGCAAGGGAAAGACCATATATGGAACACAAAGCGGTCTCAGTTTAGTTCAGCTTGTTATAGCAAGGTCGAGGAGGGTGACTCCCTTCTGCCAGAGTTAGGAGTGTCCGCACAGCACCTCCTGGAATGTGCTTATCCATTCTACCCCCACCTACAACCTTGACAGGCCTAACGTGCAGAAGCAACAGTTAGCTACATGTGTCAGCCTATTTCTCGAGGGAAAGACTTTTCTAAATGCTATGGTAGGTTTGCACTACTGATGCAAGCAGACTAGGCCACAAAATGGCGCTGGTCGAGTTACTTTATATTGTTCGCGATAAGGCTGGGAAAAAGGGATAAGGCATATATTAATCTCTCAACCTGTATATGTGTGAGGTAACTAATACACGGACTTCTTTACTAAAGCAATAGATGCATCACGCTAATATCTAATTGAAACACTACACTTAATTAGGCCTAATTCAGATTTCAGTTCCTCACTGCAGTCCCCCACGGGCCCTCATAGCGGGCACTTTGGTGGATATCTTTTAGGAGGTGCCGCAGTTGTGCATGTGGGTGTGTGGGGCCAGGTGATGAAAGTGAGGGTAGATAAAATAACCAGTTGTGACCCAAACGTATTTATTGGAGGGTACAAAAGGTTAAGCTAAAATCAAAACAAGGGTGGAGAAGAAACACCATTGCAGTATGCAAGTATGTCCATCTCCACATGACGTTCATGCATCTCGTACGAAAACTCACAATATTAGAAAAGTTAGTTATTAAAGCAGTTTCTTTCAACATTGCTATTTTAAACACATTGAAAGCAGGAGTAGCAAAGTGAAGAGCACTCTTCTTACCTGTATGAGATGTCATGATTACTTTGGTGGCTGCTTGCATGTTGGTCTGTTCCGGGGCTTACAGCTGGAGAGGTGGGAAGCAGGAGCTTTGGAGCTCCAGAGCAACAGAAAGAAGTATATCTCTCGCAGCAGAAGGGAAACCAGTTGTAGTTACCCAGGACAGAGACATCGTGGGCTTGTGGCCAGGAGTTGCACACTTGATCATCCTGCCGTTCAAACAGGACTGCTGTGATCTTATTGAGGCCTCAATGCTGCTGGTACTCACTTCTGATATTGCACAGGTACTAGGCGGGCAGACACTCTCCTGGGGGCTCAGTGCACTGCTTCAGCCAGTCCGCGGACAGTCCACTGGCAGAGCTGAGTTTGGCAGCAATTTCCTCCTGGGGCTGCTGAGGAGTGCAGGACCGGCAGGACTTGGAAAACTGTTGTGCCTCAGTCCTAGTGAGCAAGGCCATCTCCAAGGTTGTACGCTGCCACCCAACGCTTCGGTGTCTGCCTATGTGGGCCAATCACACACAGCGTGGTCACAGTGGGGCAGGCACCTAGCTGGAAAACAACAAAAGGCAAGGTACTGTTCCCGGATCTACAAGAGGGCTCTGTCTGGTTGTTAATGTTGATCATGACAGAATCTGACAGAAGGCCGTCACAGAGCCGGGCTGATTGAAAGTGAGAGAGCGCAAATCAAGAAAAATATAGAAGTGCACCATATTTACAAGCATGTTGTATTAGTTTAGTAAACATTATGTAAGAGTGTCGAATCTATAGAGTGAAAATATATACTAGTGTTTAATTAAAATAGAATACTTATATCAAGTGTGAAAAGCTAATGTAGATGTTTGTAGAGATGTTAGAATGATGTTGAAATCCCATGTTATGTGGCGGTGGTAGGGGAAATGTAATTCTGCTAAACGTAGAAATGTGTAGGCCACATGGCAGTTCACATAGAGTACAAGATGCTGTTATACTCTTACACGATGGTGGATTTTGATGTTATTGTAATTCAAAGTATTATCGATCATAGAACTGAAAAATATGTTTTATAGAAGTGTTTCATATAATCATTGTGTGCAATAAGTTAGAATACTGTTTGGAAGAAATTAAATGTTTTACAGAGTGCACAGGCCCATTCATGTATTTTTAATAGGCCTGAATAGACAAAGTCATTTCTTTTGATCTGTATGTGCTCGTTAGAGAAAGGTCGTGTTAGGCACAAACTGTGGAGCCTGTTCGAATGGTTTACGACTTAAAGATATGGTGGAGGCCGGAATTTGGGGCCCACAGTACAAGTGTCTGTTTGCAGGTGCGAGGAGGTTTTAATCAAGAGAGAGATGAATAGACTTTTGTTCAAGAGAGCCAGGCATAGGCCTGGAGGAGTCTTCAGGAATTTCCTGGGGGTACCGTCTTGCCGGAGAGGAGCCCGGGAAGCAAGGTCAACGCTAACGATGGGCCCAGAGGAGTACCAGCATGGAACATACCAGAACCAACACCACGTGAGGGGCGTCTCTAAGGGGTGTCTCCAAAGGGCGTTTCTATTGTAAATGTGATTTTTGTATTAGGGACAGCACCCCTGGGTGGAGTTAAGGCAGATGATCTGAGGAACCTAAGAGAGCGGATGGGTAGGCAGATAGGGAACTGCGAGACATCGTTTTTTTCAACAAAGACTAAGGGAAGTGTGTGTTCTTCTTTGGAAGTCACCACTGCTGACACCTTTTTAGGTTAAGATCTTGCTGAGTAGGGATGTCACTTAGTCTAGTGTAGGGACAGTCTAATCTGATTTCTTTCCTTTCTGTAAATGACTCATAAGCTACAGCTTGTGTCTATTCTTGCAACTTTGATGATTTTTGAATTGGTTTTGGTAATATTCTTCTGCCGACTAAGAGCATTTAGAAAATTCATGTTTGTATTGATACCCGTATATCTTTTGAACCTTATATTGAGATGTTTGTATCTCCAGTTAAGTTTGGCTTTGTAATAAACTTTTAAACTTTTTAAGCTTAAGTGGTTCTTTAGAGTGGCGTAAGTCATTAACTGATTGACCTAGTAGTGGATTGCCTTTTACTCTATGACAGGTACCAACGGTTCAGTCGACCGGAGTTGGGATCTAGATCTATAACAATAGACCAGAAATCCCGCGTTAACAGTTGGTAGCAGAGTGAGGATGGTTACCTTCTTGAGGAAGGTGATCTAGACTAGGTTAAGTTTACCCCAAGGTCCCTAGAGATCGAGAGGTGGCCCGCCGAAGAGGGTGCTGACGGCGCGAGAGAAAAGCAGCAGAATCGGACGAGAGTGAGTATAACAAGGGTCATGCGTGGACAGATTGCGGGGTTTTTGTGTTGTATCTGTATTGTAATGTCATGCGGAGTTGAATGCCTGTAGTGTGAATGAGAGAGGGTTGTGAGCGCGCGCAACCTGGCAGACTGGTAAACTGGTAACCTGGGAAACGGGGGAACCGGTGAACTGGTGAAAATCTTAAGTTCGGGGAAGAGCTTAAGTGGTTCGGGTGTATCGAACATCCAGAGTAGTTGTCGACCAGAGAAAAGGGGGTCATGAGGTACCATTGATCGCCCGCAGGACCGAGATAGGGGGAATGCAAGAGTGAGTGTGTGGGTAACGGACGCAGGTCGAAAGTTACCGTGTGCAAGTAACCTATCAGAGAATGCGATTGTCTGGACCAACGGAAAGACATTTCGTCAGTTAAGGTGACAATTACAGTTAGACTGTGGACGTACAGTCAAGGAAAGTGATCGCTTGGTCGGAAGTAATCATTTTTCAGAGTATGAATGGGACGCATGCATGACCGGGAGACGAACGGAGAAAGGAGGGGAACTGCTGCGGAAGGGGGACGAGTGACGTCAGTGAGAGCCGCGCTGTGATAGGGCGGTCGGTGTGAAGCCGCGCTGAGACGAGTGACGTCAGCGAGAGCCGCGCTGAGATAGGCCGGTTGGTGTGAAGCCGCGCTGTGATAGGGCGGTTGGTGTGACGTCAGCAAAGAGCCGCGCAGTGATAGGCCAGTTAGCGAAAACCGCGCTGAGATTGGTGGATTGTCATCAGGAAGTAAACGAACGCGGAGAAAATAGAAATTCGTAGATTTTGAACATGAAGTGTTTTAAATGTTTGAGAGGGATTTTTAAGAGAAAAAGAAGAGAATCTTATTGCGGGGAAGAGGCACCGCCGGAGGGTACACCAGCTCACTATATGGCAACGAATGTTGGGTTGCATACTATACTGTGGCTTGGGACTTGGAGTAAGATTACAGAGGGGAATGAGGAACTGACTTTTCCGAAATACGGAACGTTTAGATTAGAAGTCTTACATCAGTTGAAAGCAGTTATGTCCTCATTGAGACCTTTGCCTAGACCAACACAGTTTGAGGCGCTTAATGCATGGATTAGGGCGGCGCACGACAGGAGTCAGAACAGACGCCAGGAAAGGGTACGGTGATCAGTGAGGGCAGTGCAAGATGCCAAATGGGATGCGGAAGCCAAGAAGTGGAGGGTACAGGTGATTGAGGTGGATAAGTTGTACCCCATGAGAGAGGTTACAGGTGGAAAGAAACCCATAGAAGAGGATGATGAGAGCGAGTCGGAGGACGGCCTAATAAATAGGTTGTTGATAGATAAACCACCTCCGGACAATAGGGAGATAGAGGGTACAGAGCTCTCAAGGAAAGGTAGGGTTGACATAGAAGAGAACAGGCCACTCCCCATAACGGATTGGGTACCTACCAAAGGTGAGGAGACACTTCAACATAGTCCAGTACAGAGAGTAGTCGGAAGGGTTGTGGTGCAGAAGATGCCAGCAACAGAGAGGGTTGAGTCTTATGGATTGCCAGATGCTCTTCAAGTACCCGTTACCATAGGTCCTGTAGTGTCGGTTTATCACCCAGAGAAAGGGAGAGAGGAAGAACAGGTACGGCTAGATAGAGAAAGAGCTGAGATGGAGAGAAGGAATAACACGACAAATGCCTGGAGGAAATTGCCAGGACCGATAACGTGGAGCACCCCATTGGAGTCAGCAGGGGATCCCGAAACAGAGCAGGGGGGTCAGAGAGGACCGATGGACCTGAGGGGACCACGGCCGAAATCCTACAAAGAGTTGAGGGCTGACTTGAGGGAATGGGATGGGTCCACAGGAGTACCGAGCAACAGGCCAAGAGCAGAAGCAGAATGGGGAAGTCGAGGAAATGGAATATTATCTCACTTCGGGGCTAGCGAAAGCAGTCAGGAGTGGGAAGGTAAAAGTCAGGAGAGTAGAGGAGTTACACGTCATACAGACAGAGGAAATGGGCAGGAGCAAAGAGGCAGAAGTACGGAGTGTGGAGAGACATCTCGTCCCATTCAAAGTGAGGGAGACCAAAGGACCCAAGAATACAGGGATAGGTTTAGGTGCACTCACCACGCACCTGGCGATAATGTACAGCACTGGAATCGTGGGAGCACGGGGAACAGTGAAGGATCTTGCCATGCGTCGAGTGACCAGAGGTCACAGGCGAACTGTGAAGACATGGGGGATAATGGAATGTCTTACCATGCACCTAGAGAAGCCATGCAGAATGAGAAATTTGGGATTATGGGAAATAGAGGAGTGTTTCATCATACACCCAGAGAGAATGGAACTGCATGGGACCTGGAGAGATGGGAACATGGGAGGACTCCCCATAACTCGCCTGAGCCTAGACGTAGGACTCAGAGCTGTGATGGGAGAGATGTAAATAGACTTTCTAGAGATGGCATACTGAAAGCTGTGATAAAAGCCAAAAGACTCGATGTGACCAGCTTAAGATCTGATCTGAACGATATAATAGATGGTACATTGTCTTTAGAAAGGATCGACATGTACGAACAAGATGAGCTACTGTTTATGGCAAAGGACATCACTCGAAAGGCCAGAGCAACTCATGAGAAACTGTCTGAACTGGCAGACAAGTATATGGTAGATTTGTCCAGAACCAAGGCATTACAGGGTAACCACAGGTTGCATTATTCAGATCAGGACCTAGAAGAAAGGAGGACAACTGGATTAAAAACACACATAAGGGAACTGATCACAGGAATAAGAGCATGGAGGGACCTGGACAAAGGAAGAGGTGGTCGAAAAAGGGAACTGTTAGGCGAAGTGTGAATGTGATGTCTCCGGAGGGAAGACTAATGCAGATGGAGGCATTCCCTTTGCGAGAAATAGGGAATGGGAATTATGTACACGTACCCTGGAGTAGGGGAGATTTGGCTGCCTTCACCAACTCATTTCCGAAGTTAAGGGAGAACCCTGTAGAGTGGTACAAGCAGGTAGAGAGGTTTGTGAAGATCTCAAAAGTATTGTGGATTGATTTGAACACCTTGTTTGACATTGTGGTCCCAGGAGACTTGTGGATAGCATGCAAGGTTAGTGTCGAGTGGCCAACTACAGAACAAGCAAGGGATACTCGTACTAATGGACCGTCAGAAACAGTAATGTTAAAATACGATAGGGTAATGACATGGCTGAAGGAGAAGGTGCCACCACAAGACATAGATTGGGTAAAAATAGACCGAACAAGACAGGAACCAAAGGAGACAGTCCATGAGTATTATGAGCGATTGCTGAAAGAATTCAAACAATACAGTGGACTAGATGTAATGGACCCCAAGGATATAGGACAGTTTGTATCAAAGTTTGTTTTGGGGTTGAGACCTGATATTTGTCTGATGATTCAGCAGCATTTAATTTGTTGGCAAAACAAACCCTTGGATGAGATTTTGAGATATGCAAGATATTGCAGTGACGAAATAGAGTCCAAAGCAAAGAAATTAAAGGAGAAACTGATGATGGTGCAGATGCAGTCAGCTGGAAAGGGAGGACAGCAGCAACAGGGAACAGGGACAACGGGACGGAAATCGAACAATCAGAATAAGGACAACGAGGAAAATCCGAGACCTAGAATAGACTTTGCCACATTGAAAAAAACGACAAAGTGTCATCAGTGTCACCAGGTGGGACATTGGAGACGCGAGTGTCCCTATAGCCCTGAAAACGGAGAACTGGAAGTTCTAGAGGAGGAAGTTCAGGAAGTTTCAGTCCAAAGGGTGACAGTGACAAAGGGTAAGGTGGCCAAAGGGGGGACTTCGGCTCCACGAGCTCAGTTCCCGCAGCCACCAAAGATTACGACAGGGGGAAAGGTCTATAGACAAATGCCTTTTTTCACAGGTAAAGAAGAGTGTTACTACGTTGATCCATTGACGGGACGACATGTAAGTAGAGAGGAGGACTGTACCCTCGGGGCAGTTCTAGAAGTGGATCAAAGAGGACCGTTTGTTGAGGCTGAAGTGGCAGGGTGTCCTACAACATTCTTGGTGGATACTGGAGCTACTCGATCAACTTTGAGATCGGCAGTGGTTCCAGATCTACCAATGTCGGGGGAAACGATTCAGGTGGTAGGAGTTGCAAATAGGAGAATGAATAGCCCTTTGACGGAACCAGTATCAGTGAAAATAGGAAACTATACGGACGAACATCAGTTTGTAGTATGTGATTCTAGTCCTGTGTGTCTGTTAGGAAGGGACTTATTGTGCAAACTGAACTGCACAATATACTGCACACCTCAGGGAGTGGAGGTACAGACTACAGACGATGATGCTACCTTTAAAGTTACAAATTCGAGGACATGCATAGAACTGTATCCTACCCTGACTGTGGAGGACCTTCCTTGGGACTTACGAGATGCAGTGTCATCAGAGGTATGGGATTTTACTGGAGAAGAGATAGGGCTGATCAAAGAAGTAGAACCAGTGAAGATTATGGTTAAACCAAATGCTGAATATCCAAGAACGCCCCAATACAAACTGACCACGGAGACGATTGCAAGAATAAAACCTGTAATCGACTCTATGATAAAACAGGGAATACTAAAGGAAATCGTGGGAAGTCCATGCAACTCCCCGATTATGGGTTTGCAGAAACCTGGTGGGAAATTTAGAATAGTGCAGGATCTTCGAAAGATTAACAACATAGTTGTTTCATGTTGTCCAGTGGTACCGAATCCATCAGTGATATTGTTTCAGATACCATTCCAAGCTGAGTGGTTCACGGTGATAGACCTTTGTCAGGCTTTCTTCGCAATCACATTGGATGAGGAGAGCCAGTACCTTTTTGCTTTTAAGCTGGAAAATCGCGTTTTAACATGGTGTCGTATCCCACAAGGGTATACAGAAAGCCCATCAATTTTCAACCAGCTGTTGAAGAAAAATCTTGAAAGTCTGGTACTGCCGCAGAACTCGGTTCTGGTCCAGTGCATAGACGACCTACTTGTTGCGTCAGAAACGGAAGAGGCTTGCAAGACAGATACCATTGCCTTGCTGAACCATTTAGCTGAAAATGGGCATAAGGTATCTCCGAACAAATTGCAGTACTGTCTGACAGAAGTACAGTACTTGGGTCACAGGATAGAAAAAGGAAAGTGCAAGGTGTCCCCAGATAGGATAGAGGCGATAATGAAGATGAATGCGCCCACGACACAGAGAGAGGTTAGGATGTTCCTAGGAATGGTTGGTTATTGTCGACAGTGGATAGCTAACTTTTCACTGAAAGCAAAACCTTTACAAAAACTGACGCACAAGGAGGTGAGTGATCCGGTACCATGGGACAAGGATTGTTTGATGGCGTTTCTACAGCTGAGAGAGGACTTGTGTCGTGCTCCGACTTTGGGGATGCCTGACTATGAAAAACCATTTTCACTTTTCTGCTGCGAAAGGGAAGGTTGTGCTTTGTCAGTTTTGGTACAGATTCATGGAAATGCCCGTAGACCAGTTGCATACTTTTCGGCTACCTTAGATCCAGTAGCCGCAGCGTTGCCCGGATGTCTCAAATCCGTTGCTGCAACAGGTGTCAGCATTGAACAGTGTGAAAATATTGTCATGGGACACCAGTTAGTGGTGTATGTACCTCATTCTGTAGAACCGTTAATGACCAGGACCAAGACACAGCACTTGACCAGTAGTAGGCTCACGCGCTACGAGCAAGTTATACTTGCTGCGGAGAACGTGACCCTTAAGAGGTGCTCTGTTTTGAATCCTGCTACATTGATGCCACTTCCAAATGATATTGAAGGCGAGGAATGTGAAGATCACGACTGCCTTGATGTGACTGAACTATGCACGAAGCCAAGACCAGATATCGTGGATGAGCCGTTGATCGACCCTGATGAAATTTTCTTTGTTGATGGCTCATGTTTAAGAGACGATACTGGTCGGTTGAGAGCAGCTTATGCTGTTTGCACCATTACTGGAGTTGTGGAAGCCGCTTGCCTGGAAGGAGTACACTCCGCTCAGGTAGCAGAAATCATTGCATTGACACGTGCCTGTATAGCAGGTAGCAAAATTAGAGTCACCATTTATACGGATAGCCAATATGGTTTCGGTGTAGTTCATGATTTTGGGCAGTTGTGGTCTCAGAGAGGTTACATGACCTCCTCTGGTTCGCCTATTCGAAATGGGGAATTTGTGCGACTGTTGTTAGAAGCATTACAAGGTCCAGCAGCAATTGCAATTGTCAAATGCGTAGCCCACACCAAAAATACAGATTTTGTGTCGCAAGGTAATAGATATGCAGACGAAGTTGCCCGCTACTGTGCGGAGCAAGGATATTCTTTCACGGAGGTGGACGTAGGTGGGGCTCAGGAAAAGACAGAGTTAAATATGATGCTAGAAACAGTTGATACTTGGGAGGATTTAAAAGATATGCAAGAGAATGCACCTGATTCTGAGAAAAAGGCATGGGAAACAGCAGGTTGTGTGAAAAGTGAAATGGACTTCTGGGTTTCAGCAGATGGTAGGGCAGTATTACCTGAGGAATTTGAGAATCCCATGGCACGACAGATACATGGTCCAGTATACTTAGGAAGAGATGCCATGCTGAGGGTATTTAGGCAGACTTGGTATTGCCCTAAGTTTAGGATTGCAGCAGAAGCAGTCTGTAGGAGATGCGTTACTTGTCAACAACTGAACGTAGGGAAAAGAACACCAGTTACAATGAGTCACATTGGGAGGTCTGGGGGGCCTTTCTACAGAATGCAATTAGATTTCATTGAGATGCCAAAAAGCAACCGCCTCAGGTATGTTCTGGTGGTTGTATGCATATTTTCCAGATGGGTCGATGCATACCCTACACGCAGGTGCGACACACTCACAGTAGCAAAGTTGTTGCTTAGAGAGTTGATCCCGCGCTTCGGGGTGCCGACCTCCCTGGAATCAGATCGAGGAACTCATTTCAACAGTGAAGTTGTGAAAATGCTTTGCTCTGCATTGAACATTGATCAGAAGTTGCACTGCAGCTATCGACCAGAGGCTTCAGGTATCGTGGAGCAGATCAATGGCACTTTGAAGTCCCGAATAGCCAAAGTATGTTCATCGACTTCCTTAAGTTGGCCTGATGCTCTGCCCTTGGTACTCATGAGTATGCGTAGCACACCAGACAGGAGGACAGGTCTCTCTCCACACGAAGTTTTAATGGGGAGGGCAATGAGACTTCCGTCTGTACCAACTACAGCTTTGTTGAATATTACAGATGACCTGATCCTGGATTACTGCAAAGGTCTGTCTGACGCCATTCATTCTGTGTCTCTTCAGGTGCAGGCTGCTGAAGTTCCATCTTCAAGAGATCTATGTCACGACTTGTGCCCAGGTGACTGGATCCTGCTGAAGAAGCACGTCCGGAAGAACTGCTTAGACGTGCGTTGGAAGGGCCCCTATCAAGTTATCCTGACAACGAATACCGCTGTGAAGTGTGGAGGGCTGCCAAACTGGATTCACGCTTCCCATACTCAAAGAGTTCCAGCACCCCTGGAAGAAACAGCTCCTCTCGCAGATGAAAACCCAGCTGTAGACGGCGAACCACTAGAGGGGATCAGTCAAGCTGAGGGGGTGTCGGAAGAAGTTGGGAGCGCTACAGAACAAGAAGAAGAAGGACAGGACGGCAGTGAAACCGAAGTTGCCACAGAAGGAGAAAGTTGCTGTGAATACGGCTCAGACCCAGATCAAGCCCAGAGTGATCAAGAACTGAATGGGAGAACAAGATACAGGAGAACAAGGCGTGGAGAAGATAGTTGGCCTGAAAGAAGGAAGAGGCCAAGCTTGAAGCCAGCTCCAGAGAAAACTCTTGCCCCTGTATCTGAAGACTCGGATTTGGACGAAAGTGCACAAGGACAGGAACAGGAAGGTCCGAGAAGATCGAGGAGGGTGCGAGTGCCTTGCAGAAGATACGCTACTCCTGAGTGGACCTACCTCGCTGCAGATGTCCAGTGTACAGGGATCTGGGAGGGTGAGGGAAGTGACCCTGATCAGTACTGACCCCATCATAACAGTGGCAATAGTGTTGTTGATACCGGGAGTGGAAGTCGAAGGGTTGCTGACACTCAATATCCCCTATCCTCCTTATCTGAGTGGAATAAGAGACCTCGTTTTAAACAGAATAGATTTCCCGACTTGTTATCCAAGGAGGTCAATACTTGGGGAGGTCCTTCTTCATTTGGAAATATTAGAAGCCGTGATTAGAGTCGCTGGAACACGTATAATTTCGGATTGCTAAAAGACTGTGTGAAAGACTTTGTAAATAAACAAATTGAGAGATAACCTAGCGCCAAGTGGAAGAAGAAGAAACTAGGGACTTCCATTTAGTGGACGGAGAAGGGCTAGGGTTGTCTGTTGCTATAGAACACAAAGACTGATCTTGCGGAGAAGATTATCAGCTTCCAGGTGTGGTTCGAAAAGAGACATTGTACAAAGGAAAGAGACATTGTGCTGAGAAAGAGAACTGGAACTACACTGTTTGAGAACATGGAGGTTGGCAACTCGAACCGCAGGGCCAAATGTATAGTAGGCACACTTTTAGTGGGAGTGATTTTTCTTATAGTTTTAGTAGTTACTATATCATATATAGTGGGACATGAAAATGAAGGAGAGGCTGCAAAGGAAGCAAAAATTGTATCGACACAGAAACCTACTATTGCTGGTAAAAAGGGGGACAATACAGAGAAAGATAAAGCTTTACTAGCAGCAGAGACTCGTAGGTTACATTTAGATGAATCACAGGGAAATTTTAAATCGAATGCATATGCTAAATTGCTTTATGAATATATCGATGCTATGGAGGCTAAGAATTGTTATGTTTGTATGAAATTGCCAGCCTCTGTAGACGAAGGTATCAGATATCATCATCTTCCACTGACTTATGGAATCACATGTAGTTTGTTGCTTAGTATATTTTATGAACGTGATGGGTTTGAATACTATTTTTCAAACTTCGATGCTATTTTACCAGAAGTGCCAAACTACAAGCATTTAAATAAGTGGGATTATTATAAGAGTGAAGACAGATTACAGAAATTTTTCCTTCCCTGGAAAACATTAGATACTTCACACGCCCGAAGAAATAATTTGACTTGTAAAGTGTCAGAAATTGAGAAAAAGTTTGTAGGACAAGTGGATGATCGATACCGGAGACAGAAGATTTTAAAAGCTTCAGGTCAATGGAAAACAGATTGGACCGAGGAAGAAAGGGCATACCAAAGAAAGGGTAGCAATGGTCCAATAGTTTTAGATCGAGAGAAAAAGGGGAAACTGTGTATACATAGGGGTGAAACCTATTATGAAAATTTGTTTGTGGGAAAAGTGAGTTGTGAACATGCTTTCCAATTAGAATATTATTCGAAAGACTTCTTGAAGGAAATGCAGGTGATCCCAAATGTATATTTTGTGTGTGGAAGAAATGCATACGTGAAACTACCAGATAATTGGTATGGATCATGTTATTTGGCAATTGTCTTCCCCAAAATATACCATGCTAAGGATTTGGAACTTATAGAGGGAGGAACTCAAGCTAGAGGAAGAAGGGATGTAAGCGCTGAGGAGGAAGTTGGAGACGTATTTGGTGCTATGTTTCCTATTTTAGGGATAGCACTAAATGATGTCAAGATTAGAAGACTGGCAACAGTTGTAGATAGGTTGTCCGCCAGTACTGCTAGATCACTAATGCTGGTGGAGGGAGAAATGCAATCGATAAGGGCAATGGTTCTTCAGAACCGACTTGCTCTAGATGTTCTGTTAGCCAAAGAGGGAGGAGTCTGTAAGGCTTTGAAGGTCCAGGAATGTTGCACTTACATTCCAGACAACTCAAAACCTTTAGAAAAGTACATTCTGAACATTACTGAAATACACCATGAGATTGAGGATTTGACGAAGGTAACAGTGTGGGAAAAGGTAGGTCAAGGAATGGGTAAAGTTGGAGGTTGGTTTGCCAACCTAGGAAAGAATATTATTTGGTACATACTGAAACCTATCATCATAATAGTGATTTGTATAATCGCTTTGTGGGGATTGGTGCGGCTGAACCATGAGAAGGCAAGAGAGGAGGTTGACTGCGATGCAGGATAACCAGTACAGGAGTCTAAAGGCTCTAGAGAAGATGAAACGAGGGGATACTGCAACGACTTCAGTTTGACTCAGACCATACCTCAGGGATGGTGTTGTGATGGTGATGACTACTAAAAGTCATCAAAGGGGGAATTGAGAGAGCGCAAATCAAGAAAAATATAGAAGTGCACCATATTTACAAGCATGTTGTATTAGTTTAGTAAACATTATATAAGAGTGTCGAATCTATAGAGTGAACATATATAATAGTGTTTAATTAAAATAGAATACTTATATCAAGTGTGAAAAGCTAATGTAGATGTTTGTAGAGATGTTAGAATGATGTTGAAATCCCATGTTATGTGGCGGTGGTAGGGGAAATGTAATTCTGCTAAACGTAGAAATGTGTAGGCCACATGGCAGTTCACATAGAGTACAAGATGCTGTTACACTCTTACACGATGGTGGATTTTGATGTTATTGTAATTCAAAGTATTATCGATCATAGAACTGAAAAATATGTTTTATAGAAGTGTTTCATATAATCATTGTGTGTAATAAGTTAGAATACTGTTTGGAAGAAATTAAATGTTTTACAGAGTGCACAGGCCCGTTCATGTATTTTTAATAGGCCTGAATAGACAAAGTCATTTCTTTTGATCTGTATGTGCTCGTTAGAGAAAGGTAGTGTTAGGCACAAACTGTGGAGCCTGTTCGAATGGTTTACGACTTAAAGATATGGTGGAGGCCGGAATTTGGGGCCCACAGTACAAGTGTCTGTTTGCAGGTGCGAGGAGGTTTTAATCAAGAGAGAGATGAATAGACTTTTGTTCAAGAGAGCCAGGCATAGGCCTGGAGGAGTCTTCAGGAATTTCCTGGGGGTACCGTCTTGCCGGAGAGGAGCCTGGGAAGCAAGGTCAACGCTAACGATGGGCCCAGAGGAGTACCAGCATGGAACATACCAGAACCAACACCACGTGAGGGGCGTCTCTAAGGGGTGTCGCCAAAGGGCGTTTCTATTGTAAATGTGATTTTTGTATTAGGGACAGCACCCCTGGGTGGAGTTAAGGCAGATGATCTGAGGAACCTAAGAGAGCGGATGGGTAGGCAGATAGGGAACTGCGAGACATCGTTTTTTTCAACAAAGACTAAGGGAAGTGTGTGTTCTTCTTTGGAAGTCACCACTGCTGACACCTTTTTAGGTTAAGATCTTGCTGAGTAGGGATGTCACTTAGTCTAGTGTAGGGACAGTCTAATCTGATTTCTTTCCTTTCTGTAAATGACTCATAAGCTACAGCTTGTGTCTATTCTTGCAACTTTGATGATTTTTTAATTGGTTTTGGTAATATTCTTCTGCCGACTAAGATCATTTAGAAAATTCATGTTTGTATTGATACCCGTATATCTTTTGAACCTTATATTGAGATGTTTGTATCTCCAGTTAAGTTTGGCTTTGTAATAAACTTTTTAAGCTTAAGTGGTTCTTTAGAGTGGCGTAAGTCATTAACTGATTGACCTAGTAGTGGATTGCCTTTTACTCTATGACAGGTACCAACGGTTCAGTCGACCGGAGTTGGGATCTAGATCTATAACAATAGACCAGAAATCCCGCGTTAACAAAAGTGATTCTCAGTCACCGCAGCGCCTAACTGGACAGTTGATGGTGTATAGGGTAAATAATAATGAAGTAAACAAGACAGTGAGTTGTCAGTGTGTTGTGAAAAAGAGTGTGCTCCCAGCCTGCGCCCTCACTGTTTAAATGCAGGTCCTTGTGCAGCGTGCCTTGTCGGCTGGTTCAAAGGCGCTAAAATGTGAGACTAATTCATTTTAGTGAGGTGATGCCGACTAAAATGCATTAGTCTAACCTCTGTTGCATGGTTCTTGTCAGGAATGGCTCTCTCTATGCTACCTTAAGATTCAAAACTATGTCTGGACAAAACACAGCAAGTGTATTAACCACCAGCGCTTTCTCAGCATTGCTATTATCTCCTGAAAATTACTGGCCACACAATAATCTCTGCAGCAAGTACCATTTAAGATATTTTAAGGTGTAGCCTCTTTGTGATGAAATAGATAAGCTGGACTAGATTTATTAACACGTTTGTCCTTATTGTCAGTTGAGGTCGATGTGGGGCACAATCTGCTCATTGTGTTTTTTATTTTAACCAAAACAGTTCCAATACAACTTGTGAAAAGACAATCGTCTGGGGACAGTTACCCAAAACAATTCCCCTACATCTTGTGAAAAGACAACCGCCTCAGATAAAATGGAAAGGAGGGAGTCCCTTATGCTGTGAAGCCGAGGCAAGGACCGGCAGCTAAGCAATGAATAAGCTTCCTGCCAGGTTGTCTGTGCCCAAAAGAAATCCAAATATGTGCAGTTCATTAATCTGCAAATATACAGGCCGCTTGGAAGCCAGCATTGGCTTTAATTGATGGGATCACTTGAAGCTTAGTGATGTCAAAGAATCATTCTTTTTGAGAGGTGCTGTTAGGGTGTTAACAGCTGTGGAATGCACTCTTTTTAGGATACCTATAAAAATGTTTGCACTATGAATAGTGTGATTGCATATAGCTCTGCCAAGGGCCACGCATCAGGGGTTAGACTAACGCATTTTAATGCTGGTGTCTACAACACCGCATTAAAATGTATTGGCCACTTATACACAGCTCCTTGACATGCTTTGGGTTCATAAGGCTCTCCGAAAAACAGCCTTGTGTGCAGCATATAAACTTTGCACTGTCGCTCTAACTGCAAAGCATTTTAGCCTGCTGGTGGACCCGGAGAACTTGTTGTAATGTTGACACAGTACATGGAATACACTATATCTTTCCACTGCCCAAAAACAGATTGTGCTCTCTCTGTCAGCCCCGCCAGCCTCTCTGAGACATGTGGAGCTGCTGGAACTTCCAGTATGGGTGGGGCTACTAGTTGTGCATCTGGGTATATTTCCTGTAGTCTCTGGTAAATATCACCTTGTAGAACTTCGGAAGAGATAAAGATCAGAGGTAAAGTGATGCTTTCAAGCACCAAGGAGGTAATCTAATGTTGTTCTAGTATGAAACAATAAACATGGCTAAATGGGCAGCAACCTGTGACGCATGTTGCCGAACCTTGCTAACCTGAAATGCCTGATAAAATACAGGTCAGTGTTCAAGAAAGGCTCAGAAATAAAAAATAAAAAATTAACCCTCACTATGAAGTCACACCAAAGCCTGCAGGTACGTCAATGCTAAGTAGAGAAAACTGCCCAACATAAAAGCAAAAGCGATATCACTTACAGGTTAAAAAAAACAAAGTTCTGCCCTGTTGTTTACAGATTCATGGTAGACTGTTGTCACCGTGTTAGGTCACGGATTACCATCATGTATTGTGTAGCAATAGTTCTTGAAAGTACTGCGATGTGTGTTATTTCCACAAAATATTTAACTTTTAAGTGCCACTGCTGTCTGCCTGCCAAAATAAGACACCCCGGAGCGAGAAGAGGATTGCTGACTGGGACTGTCCGTCTGCTCATGCAAAGCTATAATTGCAGCTTACTGCTGCAGCCCATTCCCCCATATATTTGCACTTTTCTCTGGTGATTTGGATGTAAACCATGTCGGGGTAGTGCTAGTTTGGACAACTGTATTACATGCCTCAAGTCCAATATTATATAGTGATGTATGTTAGGACCATGCTAATGTGATTACATTCGTTATTGTCGTCATTAAAGATAAATGTGTTTCTAAAGCAGCGTTATATTTTCCAGGTTGCAACTGCTAGCTCCTAAGTAAACAAATGCCAGCTCTCCATTTCTACACACCTTGTTTGGTGTGTATGCACAATGGTATAAGGCATAATGGGTTGTTTCTACTTACTAGTGTCACTCAAAGGCATTGAAATGTCACACAAGCACACCGAAAACACAGAAATGTCACACTTAAGTAATCTGAAACCTCGAAAGCTATGTGCTAATTACTAAAAATCTATATTTTGGAAGCACTTGTTTTACCTTAAAATCTTTTTGCACAGTGTGTGGCAACCTACCACATAACGTGTAATGGAAGGTTAAAATATTGACTTATTCACACTGCTTTCTATCACAGGCTGGGACTACGTAACAGTAAAAATACAAAAGTTACCCTTTTACACTGTGTCAAACAGGATACAATTCTGTGGGTCTCTGCTTACACACAGTCATTGGCAGTGATCCCATTACCCCTTAGAGGTGTCATAACATTCTTTGATTGCATTCATTTTTCATTTAAGCTGAGCTATGTTTTATATGCAGTTTTCTGAAGGTGACAGGTCAACGACAAAATGACAGCATATTTTGTTGTTTTTAGATTCGTTAGGTCGAGCCTAGGCAGCGCGCATGCTTTATCTGCAAGGCTTGCTGTAAGCACTACAAGGAGTGAAATCCCGCCAGCAACTTACCACTGGATCACTTCTACGTCGCTCATCTTTTCTGCCTAGTAAGTTGTTCACGCAGCTGATAGCTCACTTCAATTCAAAGCTAAGGAGCACCAGCCAAGCCTCTTACTTGTTCATCTGTTCTTTTGAGAACTTTTGTATTTTTTAATGCTGCTTACACTGCAACATTTATTGCATTATCATGGCGCCTGCTTTACAGACCACCGCACTATAATTTTTCATTTACTCCGCTGCCAGTCAGCGCAATGCAATGGTACTAAATATCTGACTCGCTGACTCCCACAGACATCCCGATTTGGGCACAAAGACAAGTCGTATCTGAATCAAGTTGCAAGTTTTGCAAACTTACCGCACTCCAGACATGCTTTTGTGTTGCGCATTTTACAAGGAAGAATCTTTTTTACATTTGAGAGGAAAAAAAGTTTAGAAAAAGTAAACGTCATTTCATGTTCCTCAACTAGTAATGATGTGGTAATGGCAGACCCTGTAATATTGGTAGTTCATTATCGGCACTGGTGCATCATTTTTACTGTGGGACTTGTCATGAGACTCTGTATGTGTTATAATCTTTAACTTTGCTATATTTTCTGTTGTTCTTTTATCTTATGTTTAACTGCAGTGCTGTTAAGGTTCTATTATGTCATGTACCCTGCCAGCTCATATTGGGAGAATTGTAAGAACGTTGGGAGAGGCGGGTGGGCAGCTGGGCTAAGGGATGGTATGGTGCAGAGGATATTTTCTGAATAAAGTTGTGCTTTCACAGTGCAAAATTCGGCGACGAGGATGGATTGTGACTACATCCTCCGAAGGTCAGCGTGTTATAACAGGGTGATGTGTTGTTTGAAACGCACCTCCATGACATTCATGCATGAGGCCTAATTTTCCACAGAGCGTACATGACTATTTACTACTCAATGTTGTACTAGTGAGATGCCCTGGAGAAGAATCCTTGCACCGTCTCCGCCCTTTCCCAAGACTTTACCTCATAGGCTTTCCTGAGCTGTTCTCGGCTACGTGATCTGTGCTGGGTCGGTCTATTCTCTGGCCTCCCTGAGCCTAACACGCATCATGGGGTGGTGCTTGTCAGCTATTACACTTCAGTGTGTCTCGGATTGATCCTGGGCGGGGCTCACCGCTATCACTTAGGAACACAGAATGTTATTTTGTCTTGTGGTTTGCGTTTCAGACTCCATTTTTAGTTCGACATTGATTAAACTGTGCTCTCTTATCACAGGATTTAGTTTTTATTGTGTAGCATTTTTGAAATATATTAAATACTTGTAGATATGTGTGTCAGTCTTCTTTTTCTCAGCCATGTGGAAACTGACAGACTGCTGCAGCAGTGGTTGGATTAGACACTGAGTTGTTAAGGCCAGGAGACATTGCTTGTAATTATAGGATATTATCCCAAAAGCCCAAAGCAATAGCAATGATTCATGTTTGCCTGACTGTTGCCTTTCGCTTCTCACAGTATCATCATCCCTCTCCAAACCTCCCGCACTATCAACTTGTTCATTTCAGTAAGTGTAGTGTACTGCACATTAGTGAATCTTGTCACAGTCCTTCTCTAATTGGAACAGGCCTCAGACCAAAGCACTCCCATTGATAGACCCAAAAATATCAACTCCCTACTACGCAGATGCTCCTCTGTGCCAGGAACTGATGCACTTCTCCCATTGGTAGGAGGGGTGAATTCTTCTACAGCTGTTGACTGTCTTTCCATTTCTCCTGTTGTGCTATCTCCAATTTCAGGTCCCCAGAAGCACAGATCATTTGTGCTTCTGTATTCCCATCTGGTTGGCCACATGTTTGCCAGAAAAATGAGATTAGTGTAGGATTGTGTGTCCTGAAGGTCCCACAAACTGAAGCCATTTCAGTCAGCTTCCAAGCTTTGACCTCCATCATACATTGTCCTAGCCCAAGCAATATCACCTAAAACTTCACTTTCTGAAAGCCTGTTTAAGTACTCTTCAACACCAATAGAAAATGGAGCGTTATTTGCTTTTCATCCTCTCAGTCTTAGGGTAATGGCCCCCTAATTTTGGAACCTTTTGAACCATCTCTCTAGTCCTCCTTTATCCAGACGTTTTCTATTTTTCTCCAACTACGTTATTTTCTACAACACCAATAGCTCTAACTTTCCCAAATGCGAGACCTACTGCATTGCAAATGCTTGTTTTTTACCTGTCTCCACACTCACTGACCCCACCCACTTTGCAGTCAGGATCACAGTTCATCGTTCAGACCCAGTGGCGACTTCACTCTTTTCCGAATTCTAGCACCTTGACTACCTTGAGACAATTTTTTTTTTTAGGTCGAGCCTAGAGACAGCGTGCATGCGCTGCTCTGCGAGACATGTCCTCCAGGGGCTTTGATAATGCCCCTGGCTTCCGGTTGGCTGCTTCATGTGCTTTTAGTTATTCTTTTCCTTTTATTGGCCAATTCTCACATTTGTCCCACCTTTCGGTGGGTGGTTCCCACCCCTGGCGACTGGCCCTGCTAGGTGTCTATTGCCCATCTGTTTTCTTTGATCATGTCGTTGTACTTCTTTTTTGGTTTCCATATTTTGACCAGCTCTTTGCGCACATTCGTGCACTTCCCTTCATCAGCACGGCGTCTTAATTCATCTTAAACCATGGTGGCCACTTCAGGAGGTCCCGCGCCGCATGGAACATTTTAATAATAACCAATGCGCCGACCGCCCCAGGCTCATCTAAGTATTGCGGCCGCATGCATTTGTTTTCTCCTTTGTCCATTCCTGCATGTGTGGATCGGAAGTCTCAGAGCAGGACGCATGTTAAATTTAGACTTAGGAGTCTGTTTCCTTTTGTTAAAATGTAAAATCTGATTCTTTCATTTTTTGATTAAGCGGTGCTTCATCCATTTTCACCCCTGCCCTACTTTCAGCCTGGCTCTCTTTTTGACACCGCATCTGTATGAACATGGGTAAAGAATTGCAGGTTGGGACATTGTAGGCTGTGTAAACATGCAGAGTCAGCTTGCTCGAATGTTTTCAGGCAATAGTTAACCCTTAAGTAAAGTCTACTCAGAATAGCACATCTTGTTGTTCAGCCTTAAAACATAGCAATTGCACAAGACACTGAGGCTGTCAATTCTTGCCTTGCCTCATTTGTGTGTTCTTTCCAAAGTTCTATTTACCTCTGGGCGTTCCTTGTTTGTGATCTTCCCTATGAAAACCCATGTAACCATCGTTCAAGCGTGCACTCTCCTTGAGTAACTCCATGAGGCTCGCTGGATGGAGACCCATTCATGAACGATTTATAAATGAGTTTGTACTTCGCTCCACTGTTG
This sequence comes from Lissotriton helveticus, assembly GCF_964261635.1. Lineage (NCBI taxonomy): Eukaryota > Metazoa > Chordata > Amphibia > Caudata > Salamandridae > Lissotriton > Lissotriton helveticus. The sequence continues at coordinate 1,482,757,090 of NC_136065.1, forward strand.
ATTCCTCCTTACTTGATGAGGACCCATGGCAACAGTGGTGATCCTGCACCAAGCAGATTAAAATTAATCTGCTCCACACTTTTATGTATTTACTAACTATCAGAGTTAGTAAATACATAAAAGGAAACGGACTCCTAAGTAAAACATAAGCGGAATCATAAGTAAACACCTAGTTAAACTATTTCTGCTCACTGAGAGGTGCAATTTTGTGCAGCTAACTGGTTGTTGCACCACAGTAAAATTAATGACGATGTCTCCTTCGCCCCTCCCCCCGACGGCTGAGTGAATCATGTGGGTTTGTTTTTTAATACGCGCCTGATATTGTGCACCAGCTACAAAGTTGGCCCGGAAGTCCAAGTCGATGGTGACCATTAGAGGAGGCTGCCACAAAATTGTTGCTCTCGCTGCTTAGCCTAGAGTGCGGTATAATTTGAAAGTTTATAATGCTGCCTAATAAAAATATATTTTTAGACTACTTAGCGCGCCGCACGTTCATGATCACATTTATTCTGAGCTGCCACACTGCTCACTGTGCTACTTCGTTTTCAGCGTTTTTTAGACGCACTAATTCCATTTGGATTCCTGGGGTGAGCCATTATGGTGCCGGTCTGCCATGTTTGAAAACAACTATTCGGTCCTCGCATGGGTGACATTGCTAATATTTCTTATATTTCCCTCGTACTAATTGCTTGAAAAGAATATTTGCATGCCAGAAAGTTAAAACTGTCTTAACGCCGATTGCAATAGTGGAAGCTAGCATTTAAAAATGTAAAATCAAAATTACACATGGTTTTGCAAAAAAATATTTCACCAGCTATTACAGAAAGGAGTGCCACAAACCATGTGTGATAATGGCTAAGAGTAAGACCGTGAGAGGATTGATGCTCACAGACTTGCAGTAATCTTTGGCTCCGGAAGCGATGGCATTCCATTCTCGTGCTACTAAATGTTACAACGAACGTCTTATGTCAGTAGTGAGCAGCAGAACATATTTTAGTCATTCTTTTTCCAAGATGGCTAGAATTTGTGAGTGCTTGGCCACTGTATTTAGGTTGCCTGGATTTGCCTGCTTTATTGTCAAACCTCTGGCTTTAAGAGCTGCACGTTAAGAGTATTTATAATATTTTGATGCTGAGTAAAACTCTCTGTTACTTTTTAGATGTTTGTTATGTAGCCTCGTGAGGACCAAGCTATGGGCAGGTAACACACTTTGTTTTTCCAGTAAAAATTGAAACACCAAGGTTTATAGTGATCCACTTCTCGGTTAGTGTTCTTGGAAAAAAATCTACTGAAATGTGAATGAAATAATTAGGTGACAACAGTTAATATCCACAGCGATCATAACTAGTAGTCTGATAGCTCATTCTTAATGGCCCATTAAAACGATGTATTGCTTGAAACTTTCCAGCCTTTCGGTGAAATGTAAATGTACATTTATCAAAGTGTACTGCGCAGCTCCCCTACAACAAACTTTTAGCATGAGCATGGCGATTGTTAAACAGGCACCCCACTTTATCTCTTACTTGCAGCTCACAGCACGATGTGCTGCAGGCAGTTGAATTTCTGCATGTGTGGATCGGCAGTTGCATTTAGTGCTAATCAAATATACTCACTCCACTGCAAATAAAAAAACTATAGTAATAAACATTGCCACTAACTGTAGCAGATGCAAGGCCAATTGAATTTCCCATCTGAGGTATTGAAGAATGGCAGCAAGTCAACATGTTCTTCTGAACCCACTGTAAGTATCGGAGGCTTCTCGGTGATCAGTATGTAGTTTAAGGGATGGTGTGTATGTATGCTGGAACCAGATAGTTAAATGCCCGGAGAGGTGCCGAGCAGCTCATAACAAAGTTGCAAAGTCAATTAGAATAGGAGGATCAAAACCAAAGCAAACTACACGTATTTCTTTTAGCAGTGTTAAGCTTCTTCTCGCAGAGATCACAGTGTAACCTGCTGATCACTGGCTCGGCTCATGCCAAACTCAGCCTGTCATCAATACATGGTTAATTGCATCAGAACCAGCATAGCACCACTTTAGCACCACAGCACCAACTCGGCATCAGTGCAGCACCACCACAGCATCAACACCGCACCACCTGAGCACCAGTCAGCAACACGCATCACCACCACCGCAGCACCACTTGGACATCACTCAGCACCACCTGAGCACCAACACAGCACCGCCTCAGCACCAGCGCAGCACTAACACAGCACCAGTGCAGCACCACCTAACTACCACCGCAGCATTACCTACGCATCACTGCAGTACCACCACAGTACCAATGCATCAAAACTCGGCACCAGCACAGCGTCACTCAGCGCCACCACAGCAGCACCTTAGCACAACCTGAGCACCATCACAGCATCACCTGAGCACCACCAAAGCATCACTCAGCACCACTGAACACCTCAGTATCGTTCAGCACCACCTGAGCACCACCTCTGCACAAGCACACATCCCCTTAACACTATGTCAGTTTATCTCAGCATGACCTGACTGTCTGTGCAGCACCAGTGCAGCACCACCTCCTCATTACCAGCACAGCACAACCTCACTGCCAGTGCAGGACTACCTCAGCATCAGTGCATCATCAGCACCTCAGCATCATTCAGCACCACCATAGCATCACTCAACACCACCTCAGCACCGGCGCAGAATCTCCTCTGCATCACTCAACACCATCACAGCACCACCTCTGCATCAGTGCAGCACCTCTAGCAAAGCACCAACTCAGCACAGCCCCACCAGAGCATCAGCACAGCCCCCCCCACAGCATCAGCACAGCATCAATACAGCACCACTTCAGCATTAGCGCATCAGTGCAGCATCACCTTTGCACCAGCACAGCACCACCAAAGCATCACTCAGCACCACCTCAGCATCACAGAGCACCACCTCTGCACAAGCACACTACCACCTAAGCACCATGTCAGTATAACTCAGCATCACCTGAGCATCAGCACAGCATTATCTCAGCACTGGGACAGACAAACTAGAAGACATTCTATATGTTATTATTATTATTTTATTGTAGGGTCGTTCAGTTGTACATAATGTCTACTTGGTTATATATAATGTAACAAAAATGCTTAACACTTAATTATAACTTTTCGACATGCTGCACAGCAGCCACACTGCTCTACAACATAGCTTAAAGATATTGGTAAAGCCACTAGCTCTGGCAAAACACTTATAAGGTCCCAGAGGCGAGACCTATTGGCTATGCCAATGCTTGTTTCTTTTCTGCAGTTGTATATAGCACGAACTTGACCCGAAGGTATTGGACCGCTTTACATGAGTACCAGTTATGTAAAACAAGGAAACATTCGTTTTTGGTAGGAACGGGGACAGGAGATTAAGCAATTTGTGCAGAATCACGGAATGTTGGCTTACGGCGAGAATACAGCCTGGTCCCCCTGCTTCAAATCGGGAGCTCTGGCCGTTAGGTCAAATCCTTATCTACGTTCTCGTAACCTCTTTCGACTTGCACCTTTAAAATAATCGTGCTCTTAAAAGCAAGATTTCGAAAACCTTAGGTGAACAAAGCAATACGGAAATTATACTTAATTTCTTTGGAAACACGAGAGCGATTGGAATGCACTCCTTTTGTAATGTGTATGTATATATTATCGTGTTCATGAATATATATGTACTATGAGTGGGGTTTCTGTATAGAAAAATAGAAGGTTTTACTTATAGCGAAAAGATTAACAGTGATTTCGTAACTACACCTTTTTTGACAAGAAAAAACGAACCCAACCCTTTATTTTCGGTTACAGCGGCAACATTCTATTATGGCCGCCAGTTGCAATGTGTCTTTCTTCGTTTGCGTCCTAGTGTTTCACCCTTGCGAGGAACGTGCGTGAGGTCACGCTGTGCACGCACGTGGACCAGGGGCAGCCGGCGGGATTCTGTTGCTGTCTATTGAATGTGCTACTCCTCTTAAGTTTTCAGGCAGTCATAACCCGGCAGTCTGGAGTCATGCTGAAGGATAAGGAATGGAACATCCCGCCCAACGCGCCGGCGTGCATGGAGATGCATCTAGGGGCTGCACATTACCGGCCCGGTAAGTAAGGGTATGTGGAATATATGCTGTGGCCAGGTAAATTACTGCCTGTGTAGGTACAGTCAGAGGACGCGCCTTACCTAAACCTTTCATCTAGCAGCGAGGCACCTAGAGTGATTAAAGGCAGGGTTTAAGTTGCTCGGAGCTTGACGGGTTCAGGCGATGTGCTTTGTGAAACACAGAATTTTAGTTCACCTGTTTTTAGCCACGCCTATAATTACATCGGTCATATCTCTTCCAAAGGAGTTCTAGGTACGCTTTTCTGGGCGTGCATTTTTTTTTTATTTTAAGGATCTCCACACCTTTTTCATCACATTTAAATTGCTCGTTAAAGGGTCACGTGTCCCGTAGTTTTCAAAGTCCTCAATCTTAAGTAATTGTACTGCAAGCGAGCCTGCACTGCATGTTTAAAAGTAAATCTCAAATTTCCTTACAGCTGGTGCATTGTGATGGCTCTGGTCATTTGTAATAAAAGAAAAATGACATAACTGCCCAATTGTAATACATTATTACATTTGGGCTATATAGTCACAAGACTGCCAATGCCATCAGCAAAGTTGATAGGCAAGCCATGGAGCGTCAGTGCAGTTGCAATAAAAACAAGCATTGGCATAGCCAATATGTCTCGCCTTTGGGACCTTCTAAGTGTTTAGCGATGCAGCAGCTCGACCTAAAAACTCCAGGTGCTCAGCACCGTTGAGACCCGGCTCACTTAAAGTCCTGCATTCTGGAAAGTAATGTTGTGAGAACCCCAGTGTGTTGGATCTGCGCCCGAAGCCCTTGGCACCGAGGCGGCATGTTACTATGCATCTCGCTCCCAGAGCGTAAAAGGTTGTATACTAGAATTACTTTATTTACATTTGGGAGCTTAGAAAACATAGGGTGTTTTCATTTGAGAAGCAAGTTCATGACCGGAGTTACAAATGATGTATAGTACATCTTTTATGTCCATAACAGGAAGTGACTATATACAGTCACACCCTCTACCCGTTAGCCAACCTTCTGTGAATTCCGGTACCAGAAGCTCATGGCGACGACTGTCCACCTCTCTTACGTAGAGCAGAACTAGGTCATTTCGATTTGCCGAAGCTGTTACTTCGAGAAGAGCGGCTTCCAAATCAGCCTGTTGATAAAGCAGAAAAGAAGCAGTGACAGCGGACGCCTTCTTGCTTCAGGAATGGAGACTGAGATTGCGCCTGTGTGCTTTGTTATTATTCGTTTTTTCTCTCTCCACAGTTCTGTTTATTCAGTGTTGACCGTATTCATGGATGAAGTAGGCTTTGCTGCTGTTATCCCTGCAGTGGAGTTTATACTGAACTTTAACTGTAACATTTATGGCTAAAATACTCTATATTCAAAAGGTTATTTTTTTTGTCACAGCCTTTTGCTACGGTCTTAATTACCTCCTAAAATTGATCTCTTGTATTTGGAAAAAAATGGCTGCTTTCCAACAGTTTCTGAGCTCCTGTGAAAAATTAAAACTCCATGAATTGTTAATGTAGCAAAATTCGACAAAGTTCATAGACGCTGTTCGAAATGAAAAAGTGTGCTATTTTACTAGGGCATTGTACATTTGAGCTTGGGTTGTTGCTCCCGGAAAGAGTGGAAATGGTATAAACCCGGGAAGAGTGGAAATTGTATAAAAAGAAAAGTACAGTGCTGTTCTCTGAGAAAAATACAATATCCTAGGGAGGGAAAGTCGAACATAGTAGTGCTTGGCGTGTTTTAGCTAACAAATGATAATGATGAAGTCCGGGGTGCCTGGCTGCTTTTAAAAAAAAAAACAAAACAAAAAAACAAGTCCACGAGTGGTACGCGTGCGCACTGTATGGAATGCAGCTGTCACCGTGCCTGCTAAAATGAAAGCTAATTAGAAACCTGATCCAGAACAGATGGCTACCTGCGCGTTCCCGAGGCCTCTAGGCCCTGGGAGTGAAAGTTTTGAGGAAAGGCGGGACATGCATCTATCTTTGGCTATTTGCGTGCTTTCAATTATTGAATGTCACACTCCAAGGCCAATGGGATGTGTGGGAGGAGGTACACCCATACGGAGAAGGCTCTTGGAAGTCTGAGGCGATTCCAAGAGACCTCTTCTAGGGTAGCACATGCACGCTGTGCTAGGCGAGACCTAAAAAAGAAAACTAGAACTTGCTTATCACTCTTCTGATCAAGTTTATAAACTGATCAGCAGATAAGGGATTTATATGGTAACTTGTTTATTTTTTGTGCATATTTAATTACTGTTAAGACAGCATCACTCGAAGACTTTACACTTGAGCTACAGTATTTTTTAAATGTTAAGTCTAATTTTTTTGTCACAAATTCCTAACTGCTTTTAGTTGTTTAATTTCGTACTGTAGTTTCTAGTTTTTTTCTTCCTTTCTGCATTCATGCTTTTTCATGTGGAAGAGCTAAACACCAAGGATTTTAACAATGTGGATACCAATGAATTTAACAATGCTTGGGAAGGGTAATGGTGTGACCATATATTATGAGGAACCATATATTATGAGGAATAAACCCTCACCCCAGCGATATTTTTTAAATTTGCTTTGTAATTCTTTGACCTTACAGAGGAACCCTGTCTTCAGCCTCATTCTTCTCTGTGGTCATGGAACTCCTTGATGACTTGCAATATCCTTATAGTTACGGCATGGTTTAACTGTTTATTGAAAGTCCCTTTCAAATATTGAATATAAAAAAGCTGGTCTAAATTCGTACATCCAAATGCAGTGGACCAGAGAAGTATTTCAGAGAACACACAAAACATCATTTTGGGTTAATATGTGGATCATTAGATAATCAGAAGCTGTAGTGTTGATTTATATTCCATTAATCCTCAGATATATTTATGTGGCAAAACATTTCAATTGAAAGTTTATATTGACTTGCATTTCAGTACAATAGTATTTTGTTTATACTTTTGGCAGGTGAAATGGTAAAGGGAAAGGTATATGTGAAGCATTGAATTTATTTGGAGGACTGCAGCCTCTACAACGCCAAATTCCAGTTTAAAAAGGTGCTGACTTTATGAAAGTGTTCCCATATTATGTACATTCAATTACATTTCCAACCAAAAAAAGAAAGATGCTGAAGACTTTAGAGATGATTACAGACTCTGTGTGGTCGGTAGAGTGGATTATGCATTTTACAGCATTGTTTATGAAGCAATCCTGCTTGTTGTGTGTTGGATGGGGTACTGCTAACTCGTGGTAGTATTGCATATGGGATAATATTCCCAAGTTATACGTGCTAGTTCTATTGCGTGTCCTGAGGGAGTTCTGTTTCTCTCTAAGGGTATAAAGCTGTAATAGAGTGCCTTCAAGTGTTCAAGGATCTCTGAGATACCTTGAAATATATTGTTTAATATAAAATTGAGCAAGAGCCCATTCATTATCTGTTTCCTTCTCCCAGAGTTTTAACTTTCTACTGGTCAAGCATGACTAGATCATCCCGTTCAGTTTTTCAGTTATTAGGACTTGAAGGACTACGGATCTCAGAATGCACAGAAAAGTGTGAGCGACGAGAGACTGTGTTGACATCTAACCAGGGACACAGACTTGTCATAGAACGCGTTTGGGTCGGCATTTATTTTCTTTTGAGAGCCCCCTTCATTGATTTTAATAAATTTGTATTAGAATTTTTCCAAGAAAAAAACATAAGCAAGACATTGGGCATTTTTTGAAACTTTGTGACTCATTTGTTTCTGTTTTTGGCGCATATTTTTATGTCCGTTTTGTGCCAGTTTGGATATTGCAGACTACTGGTACAATCTTGAGGTAGTGGACATTTCTATCCTTGAAACATATCAGATTTCACTCGACTGTTAGTGAAAAGAAATGATCACTCCCCAGTATGTTTGCTCAAAATATCGTAATGGGTTACTAACGTAGAGGAAAGGAGTTTATAGAGAGCCAATGGAAATAGCCTTTTCCTTTTTCCGAAATTAGCCACCCAGGTAGATGACCACCGGTATTCCTAGCAGTTGTATACAAGAAACACTAGAGTTTCGCCAGTGAGTGTTCATCGAAACAAATTTTACTACATAACAAATATGTAGTGGATATACTTGTGGCTAGGAGAGGACAGAGTAGTTTTTAGGAGTAAAGCATGGGGAGACAAGTTAGAGCAACTTCAAGTACAGAATAACATTCTCAACCTCGCTCATGGAAAATAGTGCTTAGTCCTTAAGAGATATAAAGTTTGTCATAAGAATAGAATTATATAGAGGGTTAGGGGTCTGAAAGTCGACAGAATAATGATCCTAATCAGTGATCCTACAGTAGTCCTGTAGTTTGTTATTATACAGTAGTCGGTTTCTGCTGCAAGGAACATTGCCTAATCAGTTGTGTTACAAGCCTTTTTTTTGCCCCGCTACCTTCTGATTAATAGATAGTGGACTTTGCCTTATAACATCTAATCATAAACGGTACATCAATGTAGTCTTTATGTGGGTGGCTTATTCTGTACTGATTTTTGCTTCTTTACCAGATGCTTTAAGAGTGAAAAAATTAAATCTTCCCATTTAATTTTACTTTGAATAATTTTTTAACAGTGGGTCTGCAACTTTCCTTAACGTTATTTCCACCGGTGTCAGTGGAGCCATTCAGTAGAAATTAACATTCATTCTCAGCAACCACTTCTAGCCATGTAAAGGGCCAGCTGATCAATTTGAGCAAACTGATTAATGGCTGGAAGGTGCAGAGTGATCCACTATATTCAACTGTTGTGGGTCTTATGTGAGTGCTGTTGTGGGTCTTATGTGAGTGGTGTAATGAGAGGTTGATGCTTAATGCAATGGGAATCAGGTCAGGAGTAGGCCTAATAAAGAAAAGATGGGGAGGTTCTAAAGTGAGTTGTCTCACAATGCATTTTTACTGACCAATCTATTTTATACTGGAGCTCAAAAGTAAAATCGTAATTCAGTTCTGCCCATCGAGTGTCTGACCTTACGTGACTTGATGGTAGTCTGTTTGGCATTCTTTGTCTTAAAATGGCGGGAACCTATTGTTCTCTTGTACATTAGGTTGTGTTGTGTGTCATAGCGTTTTGCTCTTGTGCCAGTTTTGGTTGTTAGTAGTTGATGGACTTGGCCCTTTTTGTAGGGTCATCCCTGAACTTTTTGCCTTCCTCCTCTATTTTGTCTGACCTGTTTTTGTTGGTTTTATGACTCTGGGCACTTTACCACTGCTGATCAGTGCTAAAGTGCATATGCGCTCCCTTTGGTAAATTGATGTATGAATTAGTGTTTTCATGATTGGCTGATTTGCTTTACTTATCAGACCCTAGTACAGTGAACTGTGTGTGCCCAGGGTTGTAAATCCAAATGCTGCTAGTGGGCTTGCAGCACTGGTTGTGCCAGCTTGTGTCTAAGGCCTGCCATTGCAGAAGCCTGTCTGCAGTCTGGTACTGCCATGCTGACTGGGCAAGTGCACCCACTTGCCAGTCCCTAAACCTTCCCTTTTCTTAATATCAGACACTCCTATGGTAGGCCCAAGGACAGGGTGCATTGAAAATACCACTTTTAGAACGTAGGTATTTCCGTGACTGACTATCCAAACCTGCGTCTGCTAGGTTGTGTATTCCTTGTCTGGAGTTTGAGTGACAGGGCTGGGGTATTCCAGGAGACAGAATGAGTCAGCCCAGTGGTGAATAGAGAGATCTGCATCTAGATGGAAGGGAGGAGTTGCACTTGGGACCTGAACAGGGCTGTGCCTTCCCTCCACAATGCTGGCTCCACCTTCTGTGGTATGTCTGATGTCTCTGCCCTGCACTGTGAAAGGAGAGAACTAGTCATGTCAACAGAGTGCTCCAGGGCTGTGCCTTTCCTCCACAATACTGGCTCCACCTCTTGTGGGATGTCTGATGTTTCTGCTCTGCACTGTGAAAGGAAAGGAGATATGCTTAATTTAATTTTAGATGAGGTGCGGGAGCTGAAAAGATTTCAAAGAGCCTAACTAGCCTCAATTCATCAGCGGCTGGAGAAAATTGAGGATTTGGTTTCAAGCTTTCCACTTAGACTTCAGGAAGCCGAGACTAGAAATTCAACTCTGGAGGATCAGATGACGGAGGTCAAAGAAGATGTCAAGGTGGTCAATAAAGGCAGACGGGCGCTCGAAATAAAACTGGATGACCTGGAAAATTACACATGAAGATCTAACTTTCGAATAGTCTGAAGTCCCTGAAGGGTTAGAGGGATCGAATACAGTTCAATGGGTGACCTCCTTTTTAAAACAAACAGTAATCCCAGAATATGAATGGGCCCTGACTATAACTCGGGCGCACCGGGTACCTGTCCATCCTTTCCCTAACTCTACACTGCCTCGTACAATCCTGTTAAAATTTTCGGAAACTATTCTATCTAAAGCAATTCATCAAAGACAATTCGCAGTTAATGAGACCACTAAGTGCAGAATTTTTTCAGATATGTCTGCAGCAGCAGCGCGTAGGAGGAAGGCATTTGTGAAAATCCTTCACTTATTTAAGGCAAATGGTGCCCAGGCTATGATCGCTCAGCAATCTAAATTGAAAGTACTGGTGAAGGGCAAATTCTACATGCTGTCCGATTTAGACGAAGCTCAGGAGTTACTGAAGGAAATTTCACAATGGGCGTAAGGGGTGAATGGAAAGGATAAATATACAACAGAGCTGAAACCCATGGTGTTCAAATATAGAAATGATTACCGAGGTGATGAATTTCTGTTATTTGCATTTTCTGGATAGAAGGTATTAGTAGGTATCCTGGATTTGGGAAATCTGGAATAGTTTATTACTCATTAAATGAGCTGAGTAATGTTTTGAGATGTTGAGAATGTTAAAGGGATTTTTTTTGAGCCACGCACGATGCATTCTCGGGGTGGAGGTGAGGAGGTGGGGCCCCAGGGGTGTAATAACAGGACACCCGAGTGTTAGGGGGAAGGATTTTGTGGCTGGCGTGGGGGAGGAAGGAAGGGCCACATGCTGGGGGGAAGGGGCACAGGGGTAGATATAGAATCACTATGGAGGGGGAGATTTTAGGGGGATGGGTAGGGGGTAAAAGTAAGGAAAAAATGAAGTCCTTTGTGTTTTTTGTTTCTTTTATTTTGGTAGATCAAGGTTTTATTCAAGGTACTAAGAGAATGAATTACTCAAAACATATAGTAAACTCTCTAGATGTCTAGCAAAGAGCAACTGAAAATAGTATAATTCAATGTTAATGGCCTAAATAATAAAAAGAAAATGCGGGCCATAGAGATGTGGATTAAGATAGAAAATCCTTCTGTAATTCTGTTACAGGAAACTCATATTCCATCTATAAAATTGGCTGATTTTTCAATGTTCAGAGCCTTGGCATCATATCGAGGCTTCTCTTCGATCTCGGAATCCTAGAGAGGGGTTGCTATTTTTTTAAACAAAAATATCCATGCAGAGATTATACATTTTGAGAGTGATGATTTAGGGCATTGGTTTGGGCCACATGTACAATTAAGCACAGACAGAGACCTATTACCTTTGTAAGTTTTTAAGCGCCGGTAGAAGTATATGAAGAGCTGTTTCAATCTTTATTGACTGTGATAGGAGACGTGATTATTGGAGGAGACTTTAACATTCTTGTCGACCCAATTTTGGATTCTACCACTCAGTCAAACAGCTCAAACCAAAATCGTTGAAGGTAATCCAAAATTATAAAACCACTCTTTATCTTTATGATCCATGGCGCTCACTCCATTTGACTAAACTAGAATTTACATGTTGATCAGGAAGATTCAAGTCTTCATCACGGATAGATTTCTTTTTGGTTTCTAGACAACTTAACTTTTATCAGCAAAGATCTTTTAACAATGGATTCTGATCACGCTATGTTAGTTATTGAGTTTCTTTTAGAAAACAGTGTAAGAACTCCTAAACGATGGGTGTTTAATAAACAGTATTTAAATGATGAAATATGGGTTAACTCTATGAAGATAGAGATTAAAGAATTTAGTTCCCGAAATTACGAGTCCGCTTCTCTTAACATCGTTTGGAACTCCCTAAAAGCTTTTATTCGTGGAATTATTATAGGCAAGGACGCAGCTAGCTTGAAAGCAGCTAGATCCAAGAAGAAGATCCTTAAGCAAAGAATACAGTTATTAAGCAATATAAGGCTGCATAACCCATCTAGTAGCAACCAATATCAGCTAGACCGGGCTAAGCGGGAACTCTGTGACAACTATTATACCCAAAGTGAAGATGTATTTCGACAACAATCCCAGAAGATATACGAAGAAAGCAACTTCACAGGGAGATTTCTAGCCTGGCAGGTTAGGGAACAAGCTGCTGCTAACCTGATAAAAAGAATTAAAGTGCCCATCTACTCATGCAGAGACGGTTGATCCGGTCAAAATAGGAAACATAATGCTTAATCACTACAATTCTATCTATAGCCAACAACACAGCGTAGATCATCGAAAGCTAGAAACTTTTTTATCCAACTATGCATTGCCCTCGCTCTCTGAAATTAAACTACTAACTATGCCGAGCCCTTTTGCTATGAAAGAATTAGTCAGTTATTAAGGATCTCCCTAATGGGAAGACCTGTGGCCCAGATGGGTTCCCCTCAGAATTTCTGAAAGTATTTTTTGTGCTTTTGCTGATATATTTCTTGAATTAATAAATGTTATGTTGGAAGGAGGCATGATACCAGATTCCTTCAGACAAGGCAATGTTGTGAGCTTTCTGAAGAAGGGGAAGGACGCCACGGATCCAAATTCCTATCGTCCAATAACTTTATTGAACTCAGACTATAAAATAGTAACAAAACTGTTATCACTTCGTTTTAATCAGTGCACAGTAGATTTAATCCATCCAGATCAGAAGGGTTTCATTGCGGGCAGGTAGCTTGTTACAAATACTCACTATTTGATTGAAGCTTTGGATTATTTTGAGGCACGAGGGATCTCGGCTTTGGTTTTGTTATTGGATGCTGAAAAAGCTTTTGATTTGGTGGTTTGGGAGACACTATTTATTATTTTGGAGCACTTTGGTATTTCCGGTAAACTTATATCTTTGATACGCAACCTTTACACCAATACCAAAGCTAATATCATAAATACTGCAATGGTGGGGTCAGTTTCAGTTAAACGTGGCATGAGGCAAGGGTGCCCATTATCCCCAGTCCTCTTTGCTTTTTTTTATCGAGCCTCTCGCAGTCGCATTGAGGAACTGTGCAGAATTTTTTCCCCCCGATTCCATTACTGGCTAAAGTGAAACTGTACGCAGATGATATTATGCTTATCATCAAACCAGAATTACGAACTCAAGCCTAAGTGTTTCAGATTTTTGAGGATTTTGAAGCTCTGGGGGGGATATCTTATAAATAAAAAGAAAACGGAAATATTAGTCTGTGGCGGTAAAACTCCGGAATTGCATCCTGATATTCGCAGCTGTATTAGCACTAAGCCCAAGAGATATCTCGGCGTCTTTTTCTCAGTGTCAGTCAAAGATTTGAATTTTAATCCCCTTCTCCGGAAAGTTCAAGCATTGTTTCTTCGCTGGAATGCTTTGCCATTAACCATTCTAGGTCGAGTAGCCTTGATTAAAATGTCCGTTCTCCCCTTATTTAATTTTTTGTTTTCAACTATTTCATGCTTTTTACTGGGTTCTTTTTAGGTCTCGCCTCTCAATGCGCATTGAGCGAGACTATAGGGGCTTAAACAAGGTTTACCTAGACTGGCGATTTGATGCTGTGCCCGTGCGCTTTTAGGTCAATGCGCAAGCGCATTGACCTAAAATGCGCGTGCACATCATCAAATCGCCAGCTGTTCCCCAGCAGCACTCCTCCCACTCCTTTGAAGTGAAGCCTAGCTTCACTTCAAAGGCCCCTGCTGCTTCACAGTATTCACGGCCGATAGTCTCTCCCTCATCGCCGCTCTCCCCGCTCCGCCCCCTGCTGCGGCCTGTCTCATTTCTCCCCCCCCCTCCCCACAGCAATGCCCTCAGTCTTGTTTACATCAAATGGTCACCTAACATCACCGGTGGAAAGACACAACTCCTCCAGTCAGAAAGAACACAAAGCAGACATGCTTCATGAGTGAGTTAAACACAAGAATAGGGTCAAAGCATCGAATCTTGAGCAGGGAGTAAGACAGACATGAAAGCATCCCCATGGACATGACTGTATAATACATGCTAACGACTCCACACACATGGATATTCGACTACTGGGCATTTTATAGCGCTGCGTGCCGTTCAACCGTCCCTTCATGGCACTCGTCCATCGTTATCACATTGGTGCGTGCCGTTAGGTTTCCACTTTGCTTTGTTCGAAATGCCATTGTTAATTATATTTTCTTTTCTTTGTGCGGCTCAAACCGCCCTGACCTGCATGTATTTTCCCTTGGTTTGTTCCTAATCACACATATTTTGTTGCTTTTATGTTAAGCATTAATTAACACGTTTTACAATTTTTCCGTTGCAACACATAGGTCATGTGATGCAACGGAAAAAGAGTAAAACGTGTCAATTAATGTCAGTGTCCGTGTGTGTGCCCTCCGTCATATCTGGCGACGCCTTGTAAAACTGAAATGAAAAAGACAGATCAGCGGGGCTCACATTGGTTGTTTGCGTTTTAATTCAGATACAGACTGAAATAAAGTCGCCTGGACGGCTCTGCTGGCAGTATGGAATACACAGAATCCCGATATTTCACTGCACAATCTAGAGTTTTTGTTTGGCATGGACTGAACAAAGAAACGCCCTTAAAGGAAAAAATACTGCACTTATTTCTACTTGTTTACTACAGTTCCCTATATTTTTTTTATATATTTAATTTTAAAACAGTTAGGATACAAGCCTGTCACCATGAAGCCAAACACATCGCTCTTTGCAAATTTAGAAAATATTCAGGTCGTGTGTTTTAGTGTCTGGACGCACTGAAAGGTCTAACTAGCTCTCACTTATTATACATGTGCATCCGCTAAAACAACAGCCACACTCGTGCAGTAAAACGATCAAAGAGATACTAACTTAATTTCGACATCATTATTGAAGTGCAGTTTATCTTGTCTTCCTCAGTACTTCGTACATCTCTCTAGAGATGTGGCCTAACGACCAGAGCTGCCATCTAAGTCACGTACATACAAAACATGTTGCATTAGAAATGCTATAGGTGTCACATTCGCGAAAGTTATAACTATTGGCATTGTAAATGACAAAGCTATCAATTTAGCTATTTTAAAAACCAACACATAAATAAAATATTTGTCATTTACAAGACCAATAGCTCCAACTTTTCTAATGCGAGACCTATTGCATTTCCAATGCTTGTTTTTCAAGGGTAGAATCTATGTTCTCGGCCTTTATCTGGGCGAAGAAGACACCCCGTATTGCATTAAGTACGTTATATGAGGATCTGGATCGGGGAGGGCTAGCCCTGCCAAATCTCAGGGATTATTATAATGCATAATTTGCACAATACTTATCAACATTTTAAAGGTCAAATCTATAGTAAAAAAAAGTATATATTAATTTCTTTTTCGATCTAATGTGTACAGAAACTCAGATACCAGCCCCGGTGCTTAAATCTCCCAAATTTGTCTGTTACAAGTCGTTACTCTGGTTTTTTTAAAAACGCCAGTCTCTGTTTAAAAGATACTTGGTTCCCCCTATTAATTCAACAACTTTACTGTCCAGTATTCTCCCATTGATAGGGGTGGTACAAGGTTCAGTTTTATCTGGTAATTGGGCTGGGGCAGGATTTTCTAAAGTTTCCAACTTTCTGAGAAATGGAGTTTGGATCACTTCAGTGGAAATGTCGCAACTAATCCCTAGGAACTTTATGTTGTTAGGGTCCTATAATATTTTGTATACGTTTCTCGGGCAACTTGATACTGCGCAGCTAGGTCAACCAAGTTAATTTATTAATGAACTTTTAGCCATTGAACTTGACAGAGAACCTGGGGATTGGAGCTCCCCCCCAAGGAACGGGGCGTTGCAAGGGAGGGGGTGGGGTTGCCACAAGGGCAAGGGTGGCAACGGGAGTCGTGGGTGGGGGGTGGTGTTAAAAGTGAAAAATGTGTTTGCAAGATTTGACGCTTTATTTTTGTTTAAGAAAAGTAGGAATGTAATGTTAATGAAGGTTAAAATATGGAGGAATAGGAGTACATTATGTATAAGACCAATATTAAATAAATAAATGCTTAAGCTAAGAATCCTATGTTGGAATGTAGATGGCCTAAATAATAAAAGTAAAAGAAATTTAGTACAGGAAGAGATTAAAATGTATAACCCTAACATAGTGCTGCTGACAGAAACTCATATAAAATATCAAGATAGAAAACTGCTAACACAACTAGGTTATGAATTGGTTATCTGTACTTCGCTGAATGAGACCGTAAGGGGGGTCGCTATTTTAAAACAAAGAACACTTCAATTAGACATAATGAAAACTGCCACAGATAATAGAGGTAGGTGGGCAATAGCACAGATTCAAGGTGTTAACACTAAACTAGTATTCTGTGCGGTATATGGCCCAAATATTGATAAGCCTAAAATCTATGAAGATTTAAGTTTAGAACTACTAGAATGGGAAGGGGAAATTATTATTGCTGGAGACTTTAACTGTGTGATGAACTATAAAATGGATTCTACGGGGCCAATGAATTATAAAAGAATGTACAAAGTAAGAACTGCAATTTTAGAACTGGCAAGACTAAATAATATTAGAGACATATGGCGGTCTAAACACCCAAAGGTGCCAGGTTTTACTTATTATTCTGCCCCGCACAGATCATGTTCTAGGATTGATATGTTATGGGCCTCTGAACGTATTTTAGAAAACTGTATGATTGAAATCTGTCCTAAAGTAACATCGGATCATAATCCTCTTCTTGTGGAAATTAATATTGAAAATCAGAATGTAAAATTAAGAAAATTCACTTTTCCTAGACACCTATTGGTTGACCCAACATTCATTATATTGATCAAAAATCATATACAGGAATTTATTGTGCTAAATATTAACTCAGCTAACATCAATACTGTATGGGACACCTGCAAGTGTAGCATCAGAGGGTGTGTCCAACAGTATGTATATAAGCTTAATGCAGAAAATCGCAATAAGGATATGACATTTAAACTGTCAGATCTGGAATTACAACTGGCTGAAGCAACATTGCAATCAAAAAATAATATTGATTTGATTAGAACACAATTAGCAGGGCTACAAGCTGGACTTAGGAAAACGCTAAGGGAAAGATATGCAGTAAGATTACATAAATATAAATTAGATCAATACGAAGGCGGCGACTATCGGAAAAATATTAGCCTTTAAAACTGCAGATAGGAAAGCGAAAACTAGAATAAAGGAAATAATTGGGTCAGATTTAGTGGTATATGGGCAAGAGGATCAAATTGTACATCAATTTGTTAAATTTTACCAACATTTATATACCCCAGAGGAGCTACCGAGCAAAATAGAGATTGAAAAATATCTTGATCAGCATCTAGGCTCAACGCGAGAACTTAAACATGAAATAATTCAACATCTAAATTCAAACATTACTATTGAAGAGATTAAAATAGCTATCGATCATTTACCTTTAGGTAAGGCGGTTGGTGAAGACTGTATACCAGGAGAACTCTACAAACTCTGCTATCAAGAGTTGGCTCCATTACTACAAACAGTTATTAACTCTATTATTGTCTCTAAACAAGCTCCTTCTTCATGGAAACTCGCTAAAATTATATTTTTTCTGAAAAAGGGGAAGCCAGAAAAAGAGTGTGGCTCGTATCGGCCCATATCTCTACTAAATTCTGATGTGAAAATCTTTGCTAAAATCCTAGCTAATCGGCTAGCGCCCCATATGCCAGATATTGTAAATCCACAACAGCATGGCTTTGTGATGGGTAGAGATACCACTATGCATGTCAATACCTCAATAACCGCTTTGGATGTAGCAGAAACCACTAACACCCCACTCGGTATGATAATGCTAGATGCGGAAAAGGCATTCGACCGAGTGGGGTGGGATTATCTGTGGACAGTATTAAGTAAAATGGGTATAAATGGCTCCTACTTAGACTGGGTTAAGTCAATCTATGATGAACCACGGGCCGTGATTAGCTATGGAGGCACAGATTCTAATAATTTTAAGATTGCTAGAGGTACAAGACAGGGATGCCCCCTCTCACCATTACTATTTGCTTTATCCTTAGAACCTTTTTTAAATGCGTTAAATGCCCAAACTAATATAATACCAGCTCAGCATGGGGACATAACCCTTAAATTAACTGCTTTTGCGGATGATATCGCAATATATACATCAGATGTTTGTAAGGCTATGCCTGCAATTATAGAGGAAGCATACAAGTATGGGAAAGTCTCTGGGTATAATTTAAATGTTAACAAAACCCAAATCATACTTAACTATACCCCGGTTACATGCACCTATAAAACCTGCAAAGAAGCCGTATATTTAGGTATAAAGCTTATGGCTAAAGTGGAGAAAATTGTTGAAATAAACTATGGGTCATTTCTCAAAGAAACAACTGCGAGCTTTAAAAAATGGCATAAGATACCTTTGAGTCTACTAGGGAGATTAAATCTGATCAAAATGAAAATTTTACCTAAGCTACTCTATTTGTGTAGAGCTATACCGCTACTGCCAAATAAGCTGTTTTTTAAGAAATTGGATGGCATCTGTAGCAGCTTTATCTGGGGGTATAAAAAGGCACGAAGGGCGGTAAAATTTTTGACATTACCTATTTCTAAGGGGGGACTTACCTTTCCGGATTTTAATCTCTACTTTTTAGCTACTTTTTTTTTTGCGCATTAGGAGCCTATTAAAGAATACTCCTCCTTTATTTTTTCATCAGTATATGCTGGGGGCAGATGCCAACCAATTTCTATTACGTGTCCATGACCCTAATTACTTTAAAAGAGTAAAATTCAAGACGGCTAAGCATGCTATCAGAATTTGGGACAAAATCCTGCACATTAGCAATTGCACATTTTACAACGCTGAGCTTAGGTTATGGAATAATCCTGGCCTTCCTGGCATTTTCTCGGACGGTTTGGGTAATCGGTGGATGAGACTGGATATAAATACACTAGGAGACCTGTATGGTATCAATGGTTTGATGGATTTTGAGACTTTAAAAATCACAAATGGGCTTACGGATGATATGCACTTTAAATATAGACAACTTAGAGATTTTTTTTATAACAAGTTGAAGATAATGGAAGTTAAACAATCTGAAATTCTTGAGGGTATTTATTCAGGAAAAACTAAATCACTGATTAAATGGGGATATCAATGGCTCATTAAGGAGAAGGGAGAAAATACAACTCAAATCGCAGCTAAATGGTCTCGTAGATTAGATCAAAATATTAATTCAGTCCACATTGGTAATGCCCTAACCCACTTAAATGATATAGTTCATTCTTCCAACTTGAAAATGCAACTATATAGGACAGTCACGGAACTATATTATACACCACAAAGAATATCCAGCTGGTCACAGGATAATTCTTTGACAGATAAATCCAAGTGCGCTAAATGTAATACTGTCGCGGCTGGAATCGAACATATGTTATTTCACTGCCCCGCACTTTCCAATTTTTGGAATCGTATATCTTACCATCTTCAATTCAATCAAATAAGTTCAATGGATCTTACGGCACAGTGGGTTTTGTTAGATATTCAAGATAGGAACTGCCCCAATAAAGATCTTTTAACGATTTTGCTAGCATGTGCTAGAATAATTATAGCCAGGGTCTGGATCTCTAAAGAACCCCCCAAGGTTGCAGATTGGCTATCATTGGTATATGAAATTAGAACTATGGAGTTCTCTCTAGCTAAGCTTAGAGGTCCTAAAGCCCTTCAGAGGAAAGAAAAGATATGGAGGAGATTTTTTGATGGTCAAGAGCTGTGATTAGGCCTAATCTGGTTTTTCTGTTATAGTAGATTATTACTTTACTAGTAGAATCAATGTGAAGTACGATTTACGGAAAACTTTATAATGTTTTCATTCCTCAATCTTATTTTTTTTTTTTTTTTTTGTATGTATCAATGGTAATTGTATGTTAATTATGGAATTGATTTGTCATGAATATTGTCACTTCTTGCAAACAATAAAAATGTTAAAAAAAAAAAAAAGAAAAAAAAAAGGAAGCGTTGTGTAGCTCAGAGTAGGACGGTCGACTTAAGTCAGAAGGCAATCAAAAAATGGCAGGAGCAGGAAAACCACGCAATGCCCTTGAATATTTGGGCAGTTATTAATAAATTAAATTTTAGCACATTGCGTGGTGCTAATTGGCGCAGAATGCTTTTTTTTCTGTAAATGGCTGCTGTATCGTACACCTGCCTCCATTTCTAAAATGTACTCTAACTATTCAGCACACTGTTTTCGATGTATGCACCACTCTCCAGCCAACTGGTCACACGTAATGGTTTATTATGTCAAGATTGTGAAATTTTGGGGAGAAATTGTAGCTTTTTTCCAGACTGAATATAATATCTCGATCGAAGTGAACGAGAAATTAATTTTGTATGGTTTTGACTCTGATCTTATGTTCTCCGATCAGATAGCTAAATTACTGTACATTGCTATGGCAGTGGCCAGATCTCTTTTGTTACAGCAATGGCGTACAGAACAGATTCCATCTATGTATGAATGACTACAAAAGATGAGACGAGTTAAATCCAGTGAGCAAATCTATGCCCTAAGGGTAGGGGGGATTAGAAGATTCAATAAGATTTGGGGGATATTCTTTGATTAAATTAGAGAAGAATTGCCCCTTTTTTTTTTTTGTGCTGTGCTACAAGTCTGTGTTTATACAGTGCTGTTTTAGTTAAAAAAGGCTTTTGTTTGTACTTTTATGTTAAAGAAATGATGTTGAAATGTTAATTTGTAATGACATTAAAGGACTTCAATAATAAAAAAATAAAAAAAGGTAAGGAGGAGTCATGTAAACAGAGTGCTCCAGAACTGGTTTGGACTAGGCAAAGGCACTTCTGCCCTCAGAGGCCAAAGGATTTTTGGGTGTAAGTATTGGGACCCTGATCCCAAGAATTTAGATCACTTTTGGACAACAAGAAGAAACCTTTGCTGAGGAGAGGAACCTGAAGAAACTGAGGAGAGACTATCCCTAAGCTGAAGTGCTGCTTTTGGGATTGGCCTGCAGTGGTTGCCTGACTGCCAAAGAAAGGAGAAAGGAACTTTGTGTGCTTGATTTCAACTTTTGAAGGATCTCCAAGGGCTTGAGAGAAGAGCTTGCCTCCTGCTAAAGTCTCAGGGACAACAGACTTCAACCTCCAGCTCCCCAGAGTTCTTTGGAAGTGCCTGCTGCTGTTTTGGGCCTTCTGAGGGACTGCGTGTCGCAAAGAGCTGGAAGCGCGACTCAAGAGGGAGAAGCGTGTCGCAGCCGCTGTAGTCGCATGGTGGATGTCGCCGCTGTAGCTGATGCATTGCACCACATCTCAAGAAAGTTCCCAAACCAAAAAAGCATGTCGCAGCCGCTGCCATCGCATTGTGGATGTCGCTTCTGTAGCTGATGCATTGCACCGCATCAAGAGAAGCGTCTCATCGAGGAAGAAGCCTGTCGCCGTCGCAGCCGTTGCAAAACTGAGTAAGGATGTCGCCGCTGTAACTGTCGCATTTCACCGCATCACAAGAAGCGCCTCGCATCCACGGAGAAGCGTGCCGCCGTCGGAGTTGCTGCCTTCGCATCACTGAGCAAGCGTGTCGCCGCTGCAGTTTTCGCATCGAGCGGAAGCGTTTTGCATCATAGGAGAAGCGTGCCGCAACAGGAAGAACTTGATGTCTTTATTTCTTTGCAGCGGATCTTTGCCGCATTTCCATCTTGCAACACTTTCGTTGCCCTGCGTGTCGCATCTTAAGGTACATTGACTCAAAGTGTTGCATTTTAAGAACTAAAGAGAACTAAGCTAAAACTACCATTTTAAGTACATTATTGTGGATTGTTGTTGTTTGTGGTCTTGTGTCAAATCTATATAAAGAATACTTTTTTTTTTTTTTTTAAACTTTTTATTGAAGATGCACGTATGTATTACAATCGTTAGATTCATTCAGGGTGATATTTCGTCTTCGTACATATTTGCCGTTGTAAATCAAGTCTAGTGACATATAGTTTATGAACGATAAATGCAAGCGCGTGTCCCATCATGCTATTATACAGTCTAACTTCTGTCTTTGCGCATAGCGTTAAGAATCTTCAGCTTTTAGTGCATGTGTTATAATCATCAACAATATATAAAGGAACCTTTAAAACAGTAGCAAAAGTCATCCTAAGTTAGTACAATTGTCACATCGACAGTGGTGCATAGCCATTCCCATTCCCAACCCTCCACGCCTCTGCCAAGTAGGAGCTATAGTGGAACCACATTGCGTTATCCAGGTCTATTGTACGAATCGCCTCCCCGCCCTCTATTCGTCTTCACCCTCAGAATCCAGGTCTTCTTCCTCCGGTAGCGGGTCACAAATGTCTCCTCTATAAGTGTTCCACGCTGTCCATATTTTATTCCATTTGCGGGGGCAGGCTCTCGTTACGTAGACCGCTCTCTCTGTGATCATCAGCTTGTCCATGTTGTTACCCCACCTAGAAACAGTAGGCAATTCTGGTGCTCCCCATTTTTGCGCAATGTCTCGCTTAGCCACCATCATAGCCAGGGTAGCCCAGATCAAATCATACTTATTTAGGTCGTTAGGGTCCCAAATATTTAACAAGCATTTCCGGGGTTCCGGTAGAATTGAAACCTTAAGTGTTTGCGAAATGGTGCGCATTACCTGTTTTCAAAATTCTTGTATCTGCGCGCAATCCCAAAGTGTGTGGTATAGTGTCCCCTCTTCCCCGCACCTCCTGAGACAGAAGGGATGTGGCGCTTGATGTATTCTGTGGAGTAGGGTCCTAGTGTAATAAACACAGTGTAAGATTTTCAGTTGCACCAATCTAAATTTTGCTGATACCGACCTCTTTCGGCGAGGCCAGTGCCTCATTCCATTCCGATTCAGTAACTTCCCCCAGTTCCCCTACCCACCCATCTTTCAGCTTTTCTGTTGGGTCTCCCATGTTATTTATCAATTTTTTATATGTGAGGGAAGTAGCGCTCTGTGGCATAAAATCTGTTAATAGTCTGTCCTCTAGTGGTGAGGATTCTGGTACGTCTGTTCCTACCGGTATCGCCTGAAGCAGTGCGTGTCTTATCTGCACATATCTAAATGTCTCGGTCGGGCTCAGACTATATTGTTGTTGTAGGTGTACAAACTCAATCACCGCGCCCTTGTCCCATAAGTCTCCGATCGTGGAGATTCCTATACTATCCCATTGTGTGAATCCCTTGCAGGACCGTAGGGACCCCAGTGCCTTAACATCCCACAGCGGTGTTTGTTTGGTGAGTTTTCCTTGCCATTCTAGCCGTTTTTGTGCAACGTGCCACAGGGTCACAGTGTGATGTGTCGGGCCCAGCAGTCTTCGTACCTGCGGCTTGTTATAGAGTACCGCGAGCATGCAGTCTGTCCCCAGTTGTGACCAGTCAGCTTTGTATGCTGGGTCAGTCCTCGGAGCATGTATCCATTGGTTTATCGTTTTGAGATGTGCTGCCCAGTAATATAGCTGTATGTTAGGCAGAGCTATGCCTCCTTCATACCAGCTTCTCGTCAATTTGTCGTAAGCTATACGCGCCGGGCCAGTACTCCATAGTAGGTTTGAGACTAGTGCTGCGATTTGTTTGAAGTATTTCGGGTCCACCAGATATGGGGTGTTCTCTAACACATAGAGGAACCTGGGGAGTGCCATCATTTTATAGAGTGCTGCGCGCCCTAGGAGAGTCAGCGGCAAGGCGGCCCAGTGCTTGACATCCGCTCGCAGGCGGTCCATGGGCGGCTTCAAGTTCCGTTCGAAGAAGTCTGCAGCGTTGTTCGCAATAATGATGCCCAGGTATTTAAAGGATTCTCGAGTTACTTTCAGGGGGCAGTTCTCTTCCAATACCGGGTCTGGACCGTGTGGTGTGTAAACCACTGATTTGGACCAGTTCAGGGTGTATCCTGACGCTTTACCTTGTGTGTTGCAGAGATCCAGTAGCGCTGGGATTCCGCTTTCAGGCTCTACAATGTATATCAGCATGTCATCTGCATACAGTGATAGTCTATCTTCCCATCCATCTTCCAACGTGATCCCCTTTATCAATGGTGTAGTCCTGATTAGGTTTGCCAATGGTTCTAATACCAGAGCGAAGAGCAAGGGCGAAAGCGGGCATCCCTGTCTAGATCCTCTACCCAGTGGGAACGTCTGCGAGATGTGGCCGTTCGCTACTACTTGTGCCACCGGTTGAGTGTAAAGTAGCCGACCCAGGCTATAAAGTTCGGGCCAAAATCCATACGTCTCAACACTGCAAACAGATATTCCCATTCCACCAGATCAAAAGCCATTTTGGCATCAAGGGAGAGAACAGCCGCTTTTTCTTGAAGAAGGTGCGCTCGTGCCAGCACCCCATGGAGTCGCCTGAGATTCAGAGCCGTACTTCTGTGAGGCATAAAGCCTGACTGGTCAGGGTGGATCAGCGACTGCAAGTGTTGAATTAAGCGGGTGGCCAGCAGTTTTGCCAGTACCTTAGCCTCCACATTAATCAGGGAAATGGGGCGGTAAGAGGAGCATTGGGATGGGGGCTTGCCCGGCTTCGGAATAGCCACAATAGTGGCCGTACGTTGGTCCAAAGGCAATATGGCCCTGTCTCGGCATTCTATATACATTTTCCGCAGCGGTTTACTCAGTGTTTCCGCCCGTGATTTATACCATTCGAACGGTATGCCATTAGAGCCTAGTGCTTTACCTGAGTTCAGTGCCCGAATTGCAAGTTGAATTTCGTCTTCTGTCGGGTCTAGTTCTAAGTCTTGTATTACCTCTGGAGTGAGTTTGGGGATGTCAATGCCGTCGAGTGCGAGTGTCGCCTCTCGAGCAGTAACCTCTCGTTCAGGGGTGTACATGGTTTGGAAGTGGCATGCCAAGGCGATGACGATGTCTTCTGGGTGCGTGTGTAACTGACCATCGTGCGAGTATAGTCGTGGTATACCTTTAGGACCTCCCCCCCTCTTATCTAACCAAGCTAGCATTTTCCCAGCTTTGTCTCCAACATCGTAAACCCTGTTAGCTGTGTTTGTGATATGGCCCTGGACTGTCACCGTGAGATGGGCTCGATGTTGTTGCTGCCTTAACTGTAGTGTGTGTGCCGTAACCGGTGAGGGGTCTGCCATATGGGCGACGTTAGCGGCGTGGAGTGCCAGTTCTAGCCTTGTGAGGTCCCTTTTGCAATCTCTTTTGTGTCCCGTTATCGCTGCCACTGCTCCTCCCCTCAGGACCGTTTTGTACGCCTCCCAAAGCACCGAGGGAGAGGACACCGACCCCGTGTTTTCTTCAAAATATCGCATGGTCACTAACTGAAGTTCCTTCCTGACTTTTGGGTTGGCGAGGTAGTTCGGGTAGATGGGATAAATTCTCGTACGCCTTTTTACATTTGTAGTGAGTGTCGGCGACACTGGTGAGTGATCCGAGATCCCTCTGGGTAGGATGTCAATTTTTCCTAATTTCCCCACTCCCGTCCCCAAAAACAGGAAATAATCAATGCGAGTTAAGCTATTGTGTACTGCAGAGTAGTACGTGTATTGTGCTTCCGTGGGGTGCAGGCGACGCCACACGTCTATAATACCCATTGCCTCTAGGAATC
Organism: Lissotriton helveticus; assembly: GCF_964261635.1. Lineage (NCBI taxonomy): Eukaryota > Metazoa > Chordata > Amphibia > Caudata > Salamandridae > Lissotriton > Lissotriton helveticus. Next base: position 1,482,782,858 of record NC_136065.1, read on the forward strand.
CTGGGAGAGGTGGAGTCCCTCTATGGCGTTCTAAAGTGGGGAATGTGTCTAGTGTGGGATCCATTATAGCATTGAGGTCACCCCCTATGATCGTGTCCCCTTCTGGTAGGTCTACTAGGAAGCTGCCTAGTGCAGGTAATGCCACTGAGTGTAGTGCCGGGGGGATGTAAACCGACACTATGTTGAGGGGCTTCCCTTCCCATTGTCCATGCAGTGCCGCGAAACGACCCTGGTCGTCCGTTTTGTGTTGTAGTACCATAAAGGGTGACGATTTTTTCATTAGTATCCCTACCCCTCTGGAGCCAGACGTGAATTCTGCATGCGTCGCCATGACATAACCACGTCTGTCAAGTGCCTTACATGCTGATCCCGTGAGGTGCATCTCCTGAAGTAGGATAAGGTCAGGGCCCTGGCGCTTGATTGCCTGCAGTACTAACCCTCGTTTTATTTTATCTCCCAACCCTCTGACGTTCCAAGTAAGTAGTCGCAGGGGGGACATCGCAATGGTCGCATGGGCACCCTCAGTGGGTTCAGTGCGCAGTTGTTGGGACATCGGATCGCCTGTGTAATGTTCCGTGTGTCATAGCAACGATCGCAAAATATTTGTAGTATGTAATGTGGGGGCGTAGAAGAAGCATGGTGCCCATTCCACGCATGCAACGCATGGTGCGGGGGGCGTTCTCCACTTCTGACGATCCCAGTGAGGACTTACTGTGGTCCCAGCGTTTTGGTATGGCGTGAGGGAACTTCTTAGCGCCCTGCATGCTTGTGTATCCTGTCGTGTGAGTGATGACTGCGAACAATAACCATAACTGTGTAACTTCCCGTCCAACCCCCCTCCCTGCTCCCCTGCCCCACGGACATTCCCCCGCCCGCTTCCCCAACTGTGCAGAGTGCTTAAACCCAACCCAAACTATTTTACTTGCTTGTGGGGGTGGTGAGTCCCCTGCAGGCACCGGCTCTGCCCACCTTACTTCGCTTCACCAGGTCCAGGTCCATTGCCCACATCCGGCCCCTCCCTTCCATGATTCAATTTCAGCCACGGCCCGGTTGTCCTGAGTCAAGTAGATTTTGTTCCACGCCGGATTCTGCTCCCACTGAGTTCTCGCTCTGTGCCGACTGCTCGGTCTGCTTTCCTGCTTGGTCTCCGGTACGATGGTTCAACCGATCCCTGTGTGGCCGGCGAGGTCTGCCCACCTGTCTCCATCCGTCAATCCAGTCCTGTGCCACCTCCGGCTTGTCGAAGAACCACGTCTTCCCATCAGCTACAACCCGTAGTTTGGCAGGGAATAACATTGAATATGGCAGTTCTCTGTCCCGCAGCGCCTTCTTCACCTCGGTGAATGATTTCCTGCGTCTGGCCACTTCCGCCGTGTAATCTGGAAAGAACGCCAAGGTTGAGTTCTGGAGTTTAATGGGCTGCGAGACCCTTGCCGCCTGTAGAATCGCATCCCTGTTTCTAAAATTAAACAGTCTAGCCAACACTGGCCTTGGCGCCGCTCCCGGTTTGGGTTCGCCTCCGGGTACCCTGTGTGCCCTTTCAACCGAGAAGAAGTGTGACAGTCCTTTAGGCTGTAGTTTATTTTTGATGAGGTCTTCTACGTATAGATCCATCGCTCTTTTCCCTTCAGTCTCTGGAAGGCCAAGGATGCGTACATTATTTCTCCGGGAACGCCCTTCTTGGTCGTCCAGCTTGTCTTGCAGTTGTCGAGTGATCTTGTCCATCCGTTCCATAGCTAGTTGTAGGTCCGAAGTGTCTTCAACAAGAGATTTCGTAACCACCTCCACCTGCGTCACTCTTTCCGTCATTTTTTGAAAATCGGCTCGTAACAGAGTCACTTCAGAGGAAATGGAGCCCACAGTCATTCGCACCTCGGAGAGGGTTTTCATGATGTCTTCAAGTGTGACTTTCTTGGCACCTTCTATTTCTTGATTTGCGCCCGTGGAGTTCCTGCCATTCGTTTGCGATTGCCCCTGTTGAGCATAGGCAAATTTTTCTAACTTGGCTTGTGTTGATCCAGTCCGTGGTCCCCTGCCCGCCATGATTCGCGGTTTTCTGATAGCTATCCCAGTGCCAGCAGTTGCCTTGTTCACCCTTCCACTAGCGGCTCTTCCTGCTCTTCGTGTTGCGGGGGTGGGTAGGTCGTCGTGCACCCAGCTGTCGAGAGGGGCCTCTGTTGCGGATATCTCTGCTCCCCGGTCGCAGGGGGCTGTTTCTGCTCTTTGTTCTGTAGTCACCGTGAAAAGTGACTTATTGCGTCTCTCACCGTATTCCGCCGCCCCTCCCCCGATTGTGCAGAATGGTTATGGCACGTGGCCTTTGTAGTTATGGCCGTCAATAGCCTGTATGGCTATCTTGGGTGTTCGCCGTTTCCAGGGCCACTGTTAGCAAATGTTTGTGTCGTCGCACTGTGTCAGGGCTGCAAGTGTCCCTTGGCAGTGACCGCCTGTCTGTCTCTCCTCACTCCAGTGCGCTCCACACGCACCGGGTCAGGCACGATCCCTCTTCCGCCGGCGGCGCCAGGCCCAGCGGTTCCTCTCGTCTCTGTGTTAAACGCTGGCTCCTTGGGGTATTTATTGTCCGGGGCGCTCCTTACTATGTCGCCGTCCGACCTGGACCGGCACTCCCCTCGCGAGTGACACTTCCTCTGCTTGCTTGCAGGAATCCTCCCCGCCGCCTCTGCTTGTGGTGGAGCTCCGGGGGGACTCGCAGGCTGCCCCGGTGTTCAGCTGCACAGGTATGGTCTTGTATGTCCTTGCCTGGGTGAGGGGGGCCCTTTCTGCATCCAGCCCCACAGTGGCACCGTTTTCTGGAGGTGCCCCGAGGCAATCTCACCTTCTCCGATGATGGCCCACTGTATCGTAGGGCGCCACTCTCCGCCCGGTCGCGGGCGCGGCTTCCCGTCTTTCGCGATGTTTCGGATCTTTCTGCAGGTTTTGGTGGGCTATTCCGCCGGTCTGGGCATCGGTGGCAACGCAGGACCCTCCGCCAGTCTCGGGCGATGCTGGGCCGTCCCCGACGACACTTCACTCGGCGGGAGCGGAGGAAGCCCACGGAGCCTCCCGGTCAGCCCTCAATTCCGCCGGGGTCGGAGGAGCACCCGAGGCCGGTGTTGCCCTCCGGTTGTAGGCCCAGTGATGTAGAGGCTAAATGACTCCGTTCTCGGCCTCGGATGAGTGCCGGGGCAGGACCGGACGATGCCTCTCTGTCGCCAGATCCCGGTTCCGCTCCTTCGGGTGGAAAATTATACGGATTAATATGCCGGATTTCTCAAAGGCCGGGTTGCCTCAGGGAGCTCCCGCTTTACACAGCCGCCATTCTCGGCTGCTAGCCACGCCCCCCCAAGAATACTTATTTTTAATATACAATTTGTGTGGTGTCCATCTGTAGTGTTGTCACTTGATTACTGTATGTGTTCACACAAATGCTTTACACACTGCCTCTGAGATAAGCCTGTCTGCTTGTGCCAAGCTACCAAAGGGGTGAGCAGAGGTTATTTTAGGAGTGTACCCCCTTACCCTGACTAGAGGCAATGGTCCCTATTTGTCACAAGTACCTACCTTTGCCAACTAAAGACCCCCAAATCTAACAGTAGTCTTATTGGGTATGTTTAGAAAGTGGTAAGTTGTCTGTTTTAGGATCTGGGATCTAAAATAACTGTTCTTGTTCCCCCAGGCACATTTTGTCATCAGAACCCTCCTACCAAATTCACGATTCTCAAGTTCACACTAGAAATTCTGTACAACTGTTTATTTTGACTCAGTTTTTATTTAGTGATTAAGTAATGCCATCATACCTGTGACTATCTGCTAGGTATGGTACGGTAGCAGGAGGCCATCAGTGAGCGTTGACAAGATAAGGAAGATTTAAACAAACAGGACTTATTGGCTGGAGGGTGCCTTTGTGGCTGAAGGCCTCTACACGGCAGCATGTAGCTCCCTGAAACAGTACAAGGCAGAGCTGCCCACCTGCACTTGGGTAGCCATTTCTGCATGGTGACCGGTCTCTCCTTCTGTGGGTGAGATTACATAAAGTGACTTGGAAAAGGGAAGTCTTTTCCTATCATTGCACACCGAAAGTGTCTCTCTGACATTATTTTTTCACTTTTAATAAGTCATTAGAACGGAGTAGTGCTGACATTTTCTTATTTCAGGGGCATTCTGATGTTAGATTGCACCTGTAATAAGAAAGTAAAGTAAAATGCCTTTGAGGCAGGCTTAAGTATCTTCTTTTTATTATAACAAGGCTATCTTAGTCATTTAATGCTGTTGGTATTTATTTGTGGTTTCTTATATAACGCTTCTCAGCTCCGCGCCAGAGCACTTTACAATAATCAAGTCAGTACAAAAGTGCAGTAAAGAAATTTCATGATTTATGTATAGCAACTTAGATCAAAAAGTAGAGAGAAGTACAAGTAAGTATACTAAAGCAGAACAGAAGTAAAGTCAAATGCACGTGTTGCGGATTGGGTCTGGTATGAAGCACATCGGATTCAACGTGTCATGTTGCATAGTTTCAAAGAGGAATTAGTATAGTGGAAACTGAAAGAAGTTTCAATTTTTTTTTCAGTTTTGCTTTTACCAGGAATTTATTTAGACTAACCAGAATCAATCACGGTTTTAAAGTGGGGAAACCTATGCTATTCCTGGTGTACCCACTATAGTGTGGCCCTGTGCCTGATACTCAGAAAAAGTAAAGACTTGTAAATGAGTGCACAACTCTGGACATTGCACCACTAAACTCCAGCCACATAAACTGTACGATTTTGAACACAGTATGAAACACGGTGGCAATTGTCTGAAATCTGTATATTAGCGTTGCTGTTTGTGTACTGGACCACATTGTTTCGGCGTTCATTATTAGAGGGTATCTTTTGACTTGATTATTGTGATTATTTTACTCTATTGTTGGGTCGCGGGAAGACCGTTGTTATAAAGTAAAATTGAGTGGCAATCCTCCCTAAAAATAATTCTGTTGCATTGTAAGGTCTAATGAGCATAGATTCCCCCGTCTATTATCTTCATGTGTCTCTTGTATATTTCACCTATCATTACGTCTAGAAGTGTTTCATTCTAAGCCAAGGCATCCTACTTTAGTGTACAGTACACCATATACTTAGATGTGATTTTATGACTGTGCGCCAGATGGGGCAAGCCAGTGGTGAAGGCTATAACTTAATTGGTTTATTGGAAAAAGTTAAGTACAGCATACACATAGAGCTGCAAGAATGCTAACACATCATTTAGTCATCAGTCATTTACTCCGAGAGCAATCTATGCTATTACAAACCGCAATAACATGTTTAATAAACTAGTCAAAACAACATTTTTGGCTGTGCTTATTATTGCAGGATCTTGCAGCTACATTTCTGAAGAACATCGTGCCAGTAATTTTGTTCCTTAACTTTGTTATTTTGAGGGAAAATTGATGCCACATTGAAAATGTATATTGGCAAATATGACTGATATAACTTTGCATTGAGATTTGGGGTTGTTTTGGTATTTCTTTATTGAAAAAAGTAAGAAAAAAATGTTTTTTTTCTTAATAATACCATTCCCCTGCCACTCTCCTTTGCAAACCACGAGGGTAAAGCTGTGAATGTATATAATGATTTGAATACCTATTAACCAGGATTAGTGAACAACACAGGGAGACTAGGGACATTGATTTGGGGGGTGAAGGGGGATGAAGGGAACCCACCCTTCCATTTTACACTTCCTCTTTATGCTTTTCTTAGATAACATTATTGCATGACTAGACTTGCAGCAATTCTTTGAAGCGCACACCTCTCAGAGATATCCCCATATTACGCTCCTCATCCTGTGAAGCCACAGTCTTCTGCTTCGTTAAGCTCTTTAAGTGTGGTACATTTACAAATGCAGATGTTTTGCTCTGTTGAAAAGTTAAGCTAGGGTAACTTGCACATTTAAAAGCGGATGCAAATTTTGAAGTGCATACTACTTCAGCAGGATTGGCTCCATTTCACCTTACCACAGAGTGAGCTACTTGTACTCCAGCATAAAGATGACAAGACTACACTGGACTACAAAATGTACGCTGGCTTTGTCACCACCCGTTGGCTGTAATTTTTATTTTAAAAGAATTGGGAAGTTGTTGGATATGTTTTTGAACTTTTTGTATGTTTTTCAAAAGCCCACAATGAGTTTATTGACAACGTGATGGAAAAATTGATTACTAAGTCATATTGTAATTGCATGGTGACAGTGACACAGATTTATCCGTGAACAGCAACAAAAGAAAAGGAACATGGATAATAAGTCTTTTTCACTTAATATTTTCTTGTTCTACTGTTTTTCTGTCTACCTAGCACACACTGATGTATGGAAGTTCTACCAAGGAATTTCACTTTACTCTGTTTCACTGAAGTGATTGAAATGCACGAGAACTACTCTGCACCTGCAACCTCCTGTAAAAGAAAAATCAAACACTTTGGATAACCTATAAAGTCAACCGTGTGTTTAAAGCAAAATAGCCAATATGCAGGCAAAATAAGGAAAGTCAGTTATAATTTCAATGGATCAGGCCTTCTGCCTTTAATCAGTGGGAGCATATAATGCTAAAGCCATATATTAGCTGATTATTTTGATACCGTTTTTTCTCAGTGCAAGTGAATAGAAACTGAAGCACACGACTGAGGAACTCGTCTAACGGATGCTAACTAATGAGCTGGTACCAAAATCTTCTCATAAGAAAGAACGTGAGAAGACCTTTATACTTACCGGAGACAGGCGCTGACTCCACTACTTTTTAAAATGATTGCTTTGTGGTACCAATGTTCAGCACTAGGGCATGCTTCTTACACAGTACAGCAAATGTGCAGTCATACAACACAAAATAAAATGGTTTTGGTGCATTAGAAATGCATGTAACTTAGCAGACATACCAGTATTTTAGTGGTGTGTATGATGGTGTAAAAAAAAAAAAAAGACCGCAATTCAGATATAAAATTCAGTAGTACATTCTGATACATACACAAGTATTTCTGCAGTACATGCTATGGAATTAAGACCCGGATACAAGGAAATCTACTGTAACTCCTAGAAGGACCGATTCGCCATGAAATATTCCCACATGCTAACCTTTTAATAGGTCTCCCGTCATGTTTTAAGTGAATGCTTACACATTTTCTCCTCAGTCATCATTTTAGTATGATCAGTATGTTTTGCTTTCAATATGGAGAAATTGCGAAAGAAAATGGATGTCTTAATATTATCCCCAGGCTTCTGTTTTCTTAATATCATGGTAGCAAATGATAAAGGACATTCAGCCCAGTACCACTCAGCCAAAATGGCCACCTTTACATAAACAGCTCATTAAGTCACTTCTTCACACATTACAAAGTTTATTCATGCACATTTTGTTTCATAAAGTTTTTGCTTTTTTGGTAACCGCATTACATCTGTATCTGTGAGCGTCGTTTACAGCATTTACCATTTACATACAGCTTTGGTTCCCACATGCTCGTTTTAAATGTAACATATACTACATATCTCTGTACTTAACTTTCCCTCCACCCCCTCTCCCACACCTTCCCGTTCTTGGTCAGTCTACATTAAATTATATGATCATGTACACAGTTCAGAGGTATATCTACGTGTTAAACCCTATTTATGTCATGGGCAGCTTTGCACAATTATTCTCTGCTTAGGGAGGCTTTCCCATCCTGGGCTTCCTGGGATGCAGGCACCTGGTCTCCCTGTATATCTAGAAACATAGAGGCCCATGCCAGCAGATCTTCCTCGTTTATTCATGCAGTTTGTTGTAATATTTCAATGTCTGGAACGTGTGATCCATGTTGCACTCCTTGCTGAGACTTGCACTGTGTGTGTTCAATCATGATTTATGAGGCCTCATTTAGAGGCATCAGAAAAGCAGCAGTGCAGGAATATTGTCACACTTGGGTTACCTAACGAATGTTTTACACTTTCTGGAGCTTTACGGGAATATGGGTTTACCTTAGTACTATAATTTTGGCAAGATTTACTATTGACAAAATGCAAGTGGTCAAAATGCTAAGCCATCTAAGTTCATCAAGCTACTCACCATGTTTTCCGCAATAGGGTAAGGTAATTAACACTGCAGGGTATTGCCCTTGAATTTGGCTTGTGTGTGTAAATGAGGGATAGTTTTTATAAAGACTAATTACACCTACACCTTTTTCTTGTAGATGGGACATTGCTTCTGAGTGCCTCTGGTCTGAATGGCCGTTGCTGGGGCGGTTCCATTTGGATATTTAAGGACCCAGCCCAGGCTCCAAATGAAGGCTTCTGCACTGCTGGGGTTCAAACTGAAGCTGGGGTGGCAGACATCACTTGGGTTTCTGAGAAAGGCATTCTCGTCGCCTCTGATTCAGGTATGTAAACCATACTTAAAAAATGTTATCTTCTAGAGCGCCATTGCATTTAGTACTCCTGTTATTGCTTTCTAGTAGTTAATCATTTCTGGCAATTTTACCTGTATGGCTTGCTGTACAGATTGATACAACTATCCTGGCCCCAAAATGAACCATCTAGTCTTTTCCAAAGGGGTGTCCTCCAAGGGTTGTGAAGTCTTCTAAAATATCTTCTTCTCTGAAGCACTGGATGCTTTTACAGAAAGTAATTGGCCTATGTTAAAGTCCCCATGGCCCTTTTAGTGGCAAGCGGTAAGGCGACAAATTAGGATGGCATTCTCCTTAAATCAAAACCCTGATAACCCTCTCAGATTATGTTAGGGCTTTTATGTCAGGGTTTTGGTTTCAACAGAGCTCTGTTTGTGATTGATTTATATCTGACTCTGAACATACCAGAGTTCATTTTATGACCAATCATTTTAATACTGATGGGCTTAGTTAATGAATTGGTTCTGACCTTGGTCTGAGGCACGCACCCTCCCCGGCAGCTCTGCGGTGCTCTGCCTCGAAGCCAGCTCCTCTCCTCGGCAGGGTTCAAGACTGCCCCGGTCCAGCCATCCATCAGGCGCATGGTGATTGTGATTGAGATTTAATATTGGTGTTCTTTCCAGTGTATTTGTAGTGTTCTTTGGCTGATTTTCACTCTGTTTTCTGTTTCCCTTCAGTCCTTGCTGTAGGCTGGTGTCCTCTCTCATCTCCCCTCCATTTTCCTGCTGCCACTGACCCCTCCACAACCGCCCGCTCCCGCCTCCCAGCTCCTCGTCCCTCCCCTACATCACGACGACCGCTGCATGGGCGCGCAGTGGACGCGCCTAATGCAAACCCGCCTGCGTTCGTCAGTGCCTGGATCAGACCCCCTGGCCCTCACGACCCTTGACCCTGTCTGCAGGGAGGTCCAGCCATCCATCCGGCGCATGGTGATTGTGATTGAGATTTAATATTGGTGTTCTTGACAGTGTATTTGTAGTGTTCCTTGGCTGATTTCGCTCCGTTTTCTGTTTCCCTTCAGTCCTTGCTATGGGCTGGTGTCTCCCCTCCATTTTCCTGCCTCCCCGTCCCTCCCCCTCTCCTACATCATGGCGACTGCTGAGGGTGAGCGCGTGTGATTCCTCTGACCTCGGTCTGAGGCACGCACCCTCCCCGGCAGCTCTGCGGTGCTCTGCTTCGCCTCGAAGCCAGCTCCTCTCCTCGACAGGTTTCAAGACTGCCCCTGTCCAGCCATCCATCAGGCGCATGGTGATTGTGATTGAGATTGAGATTTAATATTGGTGTTCTTTCCAGTGTATTTTCAGTGGTCTTTGGCTAATTTTGGCTCTGTTTTCTGTTTCCCTTCAACCCTTGCTGTGGGCTGGTGTCCCCTCTCATCTCCCCTCCATTTTCCCGCTGCCACTGACCCCTCCCCAACCGCCCGCTCCCCAGCTCCTCGCCCCTCCCCCTCATCATGACGACCGCTGCATAGTCGCACAGTGGACGCGCCTAAGGCAAGCTCGCCTGCGTCCGTCTGCGCCTGGACCAGCCCCTGGCCCCCACAACCCTTGACCCGGTCTGCAGTGAGGTCGCCCACACACTGCATAGCCCTACCTCACTGGGCCCGGGTCTCTGCCCGTGTCTGCCCAGCTGCCGCTGCTGCTGAGGGAAATCGAGGACCGCCTCCACCCGCAGGCTACCACCTGCGCCTCATCCCTGGTGGCCAGTGGTAGGCCGTAGGTTTGCTTTCCTGCTATAGACTGCCCTAGACTCGCTTCTGTATTTTATTTGTATTGTGCCCCTTTTGCTCTGTGACAGTCTTTTTTGTATTCTGTGCCTGTATTTATCCGCTTCTGTTACCGCCCTTCCCGCGTGCTATTGTCTGCCACTCTCCCCGCCTTCTGCCCTGCCCCCCCCGTCCACCCTCTCGTCGCTCCAAGCTTGCATCTGCATTGTATTTTGCTTTGTGCACCATTTTTGCTCTGTGACCATCTTATTGTAGTGTACTCATCTGCTTCTGACCCGTTTATCCCCACTTTGCCATTCTCTGCAACTTTCCCCGCCGATGCGTCCCCCTCACCCCCGCTCGCCCATTCATCGTCCCCCCCCCCTCCTTCCAGCTGCTCCTCCCTCCCACCTCCCCTTCTTATGGCAGCCGCTGCGCGGCAGGCACACCTAATGCAAGCCCATCTGCGCCCGTCCACGCCTGGACCGCCCCCAGCACCAGAACCCCTGGCCCCCGCAAACGCCACAACGCCTGACTCCGATACGACACCAGCACCCTCCACACACTCAACCCTGGACGAGAACACACCTGCTGCCAGGCCACCCCGAAGCGCACCCAAGGACCCTTCACCTGCCGGAACTGCAGCTTCACCAGCATCAGACCCACCAAACCACCAACCAAAGAAACCAACCACCTCAGATGCATTCTTCTCAACACCCGCTCCGTCCACAAAGACGCCATCAAATTCTGGGACCCTCTCGACTGTACCTACCCAGAAGTCGCCTTCCTGGCGGAGACCTGGCTGAACCCCCCCTCAGCTTCCGACATCGCCATTGCCATCCCGGAAGGCTACAAGATCACCCACAGGAACTGCCCCAACTGCATAGTAGAAGGTATCGCCACAGTCTACAGGAACACCATCAGAGTGTCGACCAACACCGACGACACCCTCAGCACCGCCAAACACATGCACTTCCAGATCCGCACCGACCCAAACACCACCCTCCGAGGAACCCCCGTCTACAGACCCCACGGACCCCGACCACAGTTCAGCAACTCCATCGCCGACTTCGTCAGCACACACGCTCTCGCCTCCAGGGACTACATCCTCATCTGGGACCTGAACTTCCACCTCGAGAACAACAATGACACCAACTCCACCACCCTGATCGACAACCTCGGACTCAGACAGTTTGTGACAATACCAACCCACGCCGCCGGCCACACGCTCGACCCACGTCTCCTTCACCCACACCACCGAACCCCACTGGACCGACCACCACTGCATTCACTTCGCCTTTGGGAGGCCCACCACGCACCCGACAGATGCCTCGATGCTGCTGGAGCAAGGTCACAGAAGACAAGCTAACCAACACCCTCGCTCAGAGAACACCCACCGACCCGACACCTGCAATCTCAGACAATGGATCAACGACTGCGCCAACACCCTCGCCCCGCTCAAGACCCCCTCCAACAGCCACACCAACAATAAAGCCACCTGGTTCACCGAAGGCCTCCAAACGAACATGCCGGAAACTGGAGAAGAACTGGCTCCACGAACGAACACCGGACAGCTACGCAGCCCACAAGAATGCCACCCGCAGACACCATCAACTCATCAGAGCCGCCAATTGGGCCTCATTTAAAGACCGCCTGGATAACAACGCACACAACAGCAAAGAGCTCTTCAACATTGTGAAGGAACTCTCCAACCCCAGCTCCAACACCAACAACATCCCACTCTCGCAAGACCTGTGCGATTGGCTGGCCCCCTTCTTCCACCGCAAGATCGCTGACATCCACGACATCTTCAACGCCACTACCGCCCGACAACCACCGCCCCCACGCCCACCACCTGCACCAACCGCCTGCTCTCCTGGACCAGCATCAATGACGAGGACACCAGCGAGATCATGAACACCATCCACTCCGATCACCTTTGGACCCATGCCCTCACCACATCTTCAACAAAGCCAGCACAGCCATCTCACCCCATCTCCGGAACATCTCCTTAGAGACAGCAACCTTCCCGGAAAGCTGGAAGCACACCAAGATGAACGCCCTACTCAAGAAACCCAAGGCGGACCTCAAGAACTTCCGACCCATCTCCCTGCTCCTGTTCCTGGCGAAGGTCACTGAGAAAATCGTCAACAAACAACTGACCAGCTTCCTCGAGGAGAACAGCACCCTGGATCCGTCCCAGTCCGGGTACCACAGCACCGAAACCGCCCTCATCGCCGCCACCGATGACATCAGTACCCTGCTTGACAACGGAGAAACAGCTGCCCTCATCCTCGTGGACCTGTCAGCCACCTTCGACACGGTCTGCCACCGCACACTACGAACATGCCGAGATCCAAGAGAAGGCCCTGGACTGGACCACATCCTTCCTCTCTGGCAGAACTCGGAGCGTCCGCCGCCCCCCCCCCCCTCTGCTCCACTGCCACCAAAATCATCTGCGGCGTACCCAGGGCTCTTCCCTCAGCCCGACGCTGTTCAACATCTACATGGCACACCTCGCCCACGTCGCCTGACAGCACGACCTCAACATCATCTCCTACGCCGACGACACCCAGCTGATCATCTCCCTCACACCGCCAAAACCAATCTCCATGAAGGCCGTCGCCGAATGGATGAGGAACATCCAACCGAAGCTGAACTCTGACAAGACTGAGGTCCTCATACTCTGCTCCACCCCTTCAGCCTGGGACGACTGCTGGTGGCCGACAACACTAGGAACAGCCCCGACACCCACCGACCACGCACGCAACCTAGGGGGTCATCCTCAACTCCACCCTCTCCATGACTAAGCAGGTCAACGCCGTCTTCTCATCCTACTTCAACACCCTCCGAATGCTCTGCAGGATCTTCAAGTGGATCCCCACGGCGATGAGAAGAAACACCCTCTACGCAGGAACGTCGGCCAAGCTCCTGAGACGATTGCAACGCATTCAGAACGTGTCGGCACGTCTGATCCTCGACATCCCCCGCCGCAGCCACGTCACACCCCACCTGAGCGACCTGCAATGACTTCCGGTCAACAAGAGGATAACCTTCAAACTCCTCATCCACGCACACAAAGCTCTCCACAAGACCGGCCCAGTATACCTCAACGGACGACTCAACTTCTACAGCCCCACCTGACTGCTCCACTCCGCCAGCCTCTCCCTCGCCACAGTCCCCCAAATCCGAAGAACGACCGCCGGCGGCAGATCCTTCTCCCACTTCGCCGCCAAGACTTGGAACACCCTCCCCACCAGCCTACGGCAGACCCAAGACCTTCTGGCATTCAGAAGACTCCTCAAGACCTGCCTCTTCGATCACTAGCAGCACCCCCATGCGCCTTGAGACTCTCACGGGTATGTAGTGCGCTTTATAAGTGTCATGATTGCTTGATTGATTAAAGTCATGGCAGTAGGCTTAACTCATTTATTGTGCTAAGCATATGTTCAAACCAATATGCATTTAACTGTGGCTTATATACTGTTAATGCCTTGTTAAATTGAATCTCACTAGTTAGTGTAGGAGACAAGGATTTGGGTATTGGTTACATTATTTGAGTTACCCTGTGGGTGAAGATTTGCACCCGATAATCCTTGCTAGACCGTTTTGGGAATGCCTGGAAGGTTTAGTTTGCCAGATCTCTATACATACGTTTTCATTCACGAAGGGTCTTTGGGAGAACCCTCTTCTGTCTGAATTGTCATTCATATTCTGCTTCTCCCCTTGACAACATATAGGATTTTGCCTGATCCTGTTTGCACATCTGTCTGAAAACGAGTGCATGTCAATGTCTGGGGTGGTGGCCAATCCTTTAGTTCTTTATTGCACCTTTTATTTTTTTGGCACCCTGCAGCTTCTCGCAGTCTCTCTGCACCATTTGCTTGCTACTTATTTCTTCTACAGTGAGCAGCATCCCATTTTTAAACTGGACGACCATCTCTGAATGGTATTGTCCATAGTGTATCATTGTTTACCGTTCTAAGATGCCCATTAAAAGCATTATGTTGGCTACCTTGAATCAGTGCAACAATGATTCCCTCTATACACTTTAGCATTCAGAGACAGCCACCTGGTGCGATTTTTACTGAGCGGGCAATTAGGAAGGATATTTGTACATGGCCAAAATATTGCTTCTAAAAGTTGTAGCTAAGTTGGAAGTTTAGAAACAGTACACTATGTGCAATTCCATTCCAAGATGGCTGCCCTCTGGTATATCAGTTTTATTTTTGTACTGCTGGTAAATGCCTGCCAATTCTAGGTGGCAGCATATATATTTTATACTTTTATTCTTTTAATTTAATGGTGTGTTTGTTTTACTGCGGATCAGTAAGTGGGTAAATGCAGAAATTAGTCAATGGGTGGATGTTTTAGTATACGGATGTGTGACAGAATGCTTATGTGATGACATTGAGTGCTTAAACTCATTGGTGGCTCGAGGCAATTTTAGTTATAAAAAGCATCTATTGGCTTTGCGAATGCATGTTTTAAAACGCTGGCATGCATCAAACGAAATACGTTTGATTGCCGAATTTTCTTGAGTCCACCTGTGACACACTAAAGGCCCATTTTAGCTGGCAGTGCGTTTAAATTGACGTTCTAAGATTCAGTTTAGAACAATGAGTCGAGTTTGTATTGCTCTAACTATTTGCATGTCTGCCAGTGAATTATGTGGTGATTAAACTGTAAGCAATGTTTCTTTTCCATAGCAGCCTGTTTGAAAAACGTGCTCATATTTGTATTCTTAATACATATTTGTTTACAGCACCAGGTGATGCTGAAAGATTCTAAAGTGACTGTGGCACTAGCACTACGAAGAGCATAGGCACAATGTTTAGTATTTGATAGCATGGGTGTTAAAGCTGAGAAAGTGTTTCTCAAGTTGAGAGGGAGCCACTTTCATTATAAAAGTCAAATATGTTTGACCAAGTCATGAAACGGGCCTTCATGGTTCCTCTGATTTCAAGGAATCTTCACTTTGTTCTTTTGGCAAGAGTGGTGGCATTCCACTATAGGAGAGATTTCTTACTGGTCCATAGTAAGCAACAAGTTTGCCATGTACTTTCTGCGTGCCACGCACCAAATGCAACTTGATGCAGTAAAGTGATTTTAAAAGACATGATCATATTTATTTTTGTTTTCCTCTGAGTGCATTGGCTGCAGTGCTGGTTAATAGGAACACTACTCTCAACTCTGTGGCTTTTGCAGGATTTTCTACCCTTTACTGATTATGATTTTAGCTAGAAGAACTTGACATGTTAATGTATTGGTGATGATTGATTAAAGGGGGAATGTTGCAGAGTGTTTTCTCCCATGATGATGCAGCAATGTTCCAATGTTTGTTAGGTGCATTGGAAACTGTTTAAGGACTGGTCCATCATAGCTGCAAACACATTGACCTGGTAGAAAAAATCCAATGTTGATCAGCACAGGAGTTCAGATTTTTCTGAGGTCTTGCAGGCAAAAGCTGAGCAGAACATGAAATGTTAATAAAATCAATGTCTCCCTACATCTGTTATTCCTATCCCCAAAATGGAATCTTAGTTTATAGAATAAGATTTATAATAAAAGACGTTTGCCAACTAATGTTCAAGAACAGAAGTTCTATTTCCTGTTGTATATATTTGGTCTTTTCTCAACACTTCAATATAGAGAAAAATCGTTATCGTTAGCTGCATATTCATGTGTCTTGAGTCACTAGTGTAGTAGGTGGAGTTGTCCACCTTTGACATTGTACAATTACCACTAGGTGAGTTCAGAACTTCAGTCTTGTGACTTAATGAAGATGCAAGGATCTATTGATTAGCTCAGTATAAGTGCTATCAGATTGTAATGTTCAATCCTTGTTTAATTTGTCTTACAGGTGCTGTAGAGCTGTGGGAGCTAGATGAGGATGAGACCCTGATAGTGAATAAATTCTGTAGATATGAGCATGATGACACTGTCACCACAGTGAGTGTGCTTGGCACTGGCGCACAGGCAGTGAGTGGCAGTAAAGACTCCAGGTGTGCTTCCTATTTAAAATAAGTTTGCATGGTTCTGTATGCCTCTGTTTGCCATGAATAGATGTAAACTGTTTGTTTGCTTTTCTGTTTCCTCACAGTGTTAAGGTTTGGGATCTTGCTCAGCAGACTGTGATAAATTCCTACAGAGGTGAGTTTCTGCTTAAGAATGCTGGAATCTGTGCTATAACACCGGTTACTGCTTTTATTTCTCGTTTAAGAGTATTGTTATTCCTGTACCCCAAAAGTACTGACTCCCCCACCGTATTGAGTTTTCTTGATGCAGTATACCAAAGCAAGAATCTCTCATAAATGGTATGCAAGGTCTTTGTGGTCTTTGTAGGGGGTTTAAAATCTGTGAAACCTTTGTTTATGTGTAATTTGTCAACTTTAGAGTAAGTGTTCAAAAACTTGGACTACTCCTACTTTTAAAATTTGTAAGTGGGTCCAATTCCTAGTACTAATAATAATCTTACAATTGCTGATTTTAACCTTACTTTACTCTGTTTTCACAGCGCATTCCAACCAAGTAACGTGTATTGCAGGATGCCCTGATAAAGAGACTGTCTTCTTGTCCTGCAGTCAGGTAAATAAAGAAAACACTTGTTATGTTATGTTATATGTTGATTTATAACGCGCTCTGTTAGTCGGGACTATCCTGGCTCGGAGAGGAAACTGAATCAGAGTAATCGGGGAACAGCTATTCATGATGTGTAAAAAGGTGAGTTTTTAACAATTTTTTTAAATTGATCAGGTTGGGAGAATGTCTTAGAGTATCAGGAAGGGCGTTCCACATCTGAGCTCCCCTAACCGTCAGAAATTGCCCCCCCAGGCGAACTCTCTTAAATCTGGGAACGACTACCTGCTTTCGGGAGGCAGATCGTAGCTGACGGGTCGGTAGATAAAAAGCAAATCTTTTTGCAAGGTAGGGTGGACATGGTCCATGCAGGGCTTTATAAACGAGTACTAGAGCTTTAAAACGCACTCTTTGGGCCACTGGAAGCCAGTGAAGCTCCCTCAATTGCTTACGAACGCTGAGTCTCCTCTGGATGTTATAGAGGAGTCTCACCGTCGCATTCTGGACTACTTGTAGCTTTCTAACAGAAAGTCAGGTGCCCCGATGTAAAGGGCATTCGAGTAGTCCAGGCGGGAGAGCACCAATGCTCTGGCTACTGTTTCTTTGGCCGCTTGGGGGAGAAGGGGAAAGAATCTTCAAAGGGTGGTCAGAGTTCCAAAGCAAGTCCCGGCCAGTCTAGTAATCTGGTCACGGAAACACAGATCGGCACCAAACCAGACTCCAAGGTTCTTAGCTATCCCACCCTCTCCCTTAGGGCAAGGTAATCCACTGGGCCAAATGGACTCCTTAAAGTCAGTTGGAAGTTGGCCGTAGAGCAAGATTTCTGATTTGTCCTCATTGCACTTGAGGCAGGCTCTTGCTAGCCAAGCAAATACAGAGGATAGGCATTGGCGAGCTCCTGAAGTGCTGATATTCTCCTTATTCCAGGTAAAGAGAAGTTGGGTGTCGTCAGCGTAAGCCATTATCTTTGCACCCAAGTTCTCTGCCAACAGAATCAAAGGTGTTAAATAGACATTAAATAAAAGGGGGCTCAAGGTCGACCCCTGTGGTACTCCAGTCTCAACTCTGCGGTTAGAAGAATAAAAGGGAGGTAACCAGATTTGTTGGGACCGGTCAGACAGGAAAGACCTAATCCACCCAAGGACCATGCCCGAGATGCCAATATCCTCAAGCCTAGACAAAAGCTGGAGGTGAGGCACCGTATCGAATGCGGCAGAGAGGTCCAATAAAGTTAGAGCCGCTCTGCCGCCTCCGTCCAGGCATTCCCTGATGGCCTCTGCCATCTCCACAAGTGCAGTCTCGGGGCTAAAAGAGGTACGGAACCCCGATTGGGCCGGATGGAGTGCCCCTGAGGATTCCACGAACCTCTCCAGCTGCCGAAATACGGCCTTCTCGCATACTTTGGCAAGGGCTGGGAGAAGGGATATGGGCCGATAGTTTGATGTAATCAGTGGATCAGCAGTGGGTTTTTTAATCAGAGGGAGGAGTTTGGCTTGTTTCCACTGGGCGGGCACCATTCCTAAAGCTAGTGACTCATTGACCAGAGCAGTAACCATAGGGGTAATTACTTCGGCCACTCCACTTAGAACCCTCGCAGGGCATGGATCTGCTGGAGACCCCGACTTCAGAGCTTTTAGTATGGTCATCACATCCATCACTTCAACATAAGTAAATTTAGACATCTCGGCTTTAGCCTCTATTACTTGGCATAGTGAGGATGAAGGTAGTCGGTTAAGTAGAGGTTGTTCGGCTTGCATAGGGGGTGGCTGGTCAGAGGGTTTGTCAGAGGGTTTGAGACTATCTTGAATTTTTTGTATTTTATCGATAAAAAAGGTGGATAGTTGTTCGCACCAATCTGTAGAGATCGGGGCTGACATCTTCTCTGCCACCGGGGCTGTGAAGCTCTGAACGATGGAGAAAATGTCTCGACTATTGTTCTTAGCTTTAAGAATTCTAGCCGCGTAGAATTCCCCCTTGGCCGTCTTAATCGCCGCATAGTAATTATGTTGAGCTGCTCGGAGTTCCGATTTTGCTATGGGACAGTAATTTCTTCTCCATACTCGCTCTCGCGCCTTGCATCCTAATTTTAAAATCTTTAATTGTTCAGTATACCAAGGGGATGTGGGGGAGGCCCTACGGTTATTTTTCCCTTTACACTCTGGTAGTGATCTAATGGAAGAGTCTATCCAGGATGAAAAATTATCAACGGCTTCCGATATCTTTTGAAATATTTGGTCTTTTGAATGCCGTAACTTTGTATTTCGTAATGGTTTTAATAAGAATGTATTCTAAAATCATTATTGACATTGCACGTAGAACAGAACTTTCTTGTGAATATGCTCATGATATCTGCTTTGAGACCTTGATGCTGGGTTACCAAGGCCTTGCTGTAAATAACTGAAGTCTTGAATTTTCAAACACTTGTGGTGTGTTCATCAAATGCAGGAAACTGCTTTTGCCATTTTCCATAATTTTCTTTTGTATTGACCTGATAGAGCTTTTTTTTTAAAGTACTTCTGAGAAGTTACACTGTCCCTGCCTCCTCCCAACACAAGCACCCTAAGACTTTAAGTTGGAAAGCGTACACCCACTGCATCACTTTGGGTACTGACATCCACTACTTTGACAAAAAGAGCTTTGCAAACAATGTTTTGTGAGATTCATGTGAAATTGATTTCGTTTACACAAAGGCAGGGCCGTTGATCTCCCTGAGTTGTATGGCATGGCACATGGGGGCATGTGAAAATTGGAAGAGTGACAGCCATTTTATTGTTTCTGCTCTGATCTCCGATAGTGAATCAACATCTCTGAATGTTAATCAGCTTTGTACATATTCACTAAAATTTTATTTCTAAAAACTCTTGTGCACACGTTTGGTTTTTGAGCGCTACTTTGACTAAGTCTACTCCCCAATGTTGACACTTGAAAAATTACTTTATCTCCCAGGATACTTTATGCATTCCCTATAATCCTTCTAATCCTTAGTATAGCAGTGCTTGCAGCTAACCATGCATTGCCATTTGCCAAGTATGAAAGTCCTATGTATTTATTTATGTGTTTTTATTTATTTATTTTTTGGTTTATTACTTGTGAAAGCATTTCTGTTTTCAAGTTACTGTTTAAGAAAATATATTGTGAAGGGGTTGAGATATGCGTCCTTAATGCCACGTAGGCTCTGTGTTTAATGTTGTATACATTTTGGATGGATAATCTGGGCCTAAAGATCCTGCATGGACTATATTGTGCATCATGTATCTTTAATTTTCATCATAGGGGGATTTGATTAGAATTATTCTAAACTTTCAGCCAGCCAGTTTTTTCTAAGGGAGGTAAAAAAGAAATGTGTATATAACGTGAATTAAAATGAATATTAAAAAGATGTCCCTTGTTTACATGTTTTAGTGGTGATCACTAGAATGGAATGGGTGTTAGGGCAAAACGAGAGCAGGGAAATGGCAAAAGTCAAGGCAAGGAAAGGGGAACATACAGCAGAAATGTAAGTGGAAGAAAAGCCCAGCTGCCTCTGAATAGATGCACCACTTGTGGGGCCAGTTCCTATATGCATTTACAAGAATCTTCATATGTCCTTCCAAAACCCCAGTTTCTTCACTGCCCTCTTCACTTGCTCAGGGGACCAAAGATCCTCTGACAGTAAACTCTTAAGGTTCGCTTTGTTTAATGAGCGTGCATTCTATACACTTTAGCAAATCTGTGATGTCGTCAGGCTGCCATATAGTGTCGAAATGAATGTTGTGTATAAATAAGTGTTGCTGTACAAATGACCGCATCAATCATTCCTGTGTGCCATACGCTGGGCATGATGGTTTTCTCCCTCAACTCTGTATAATTAGGGCAAATAAGTAGAAAGTGCTGGCAGATTTTGTCATTGTGCGATAAAGTCACCCAGTGGCAAATCCATGATCCACTATCTTTGTTGAAGTAAAGCAGTCTTTTTATTTTCTTTTATTGTTCATAATGTTAACTGAACTAAATCTTTCATACATACAGGATGGCAGAGTTCTGCTGTGGGACACAAGGAACACTAAACCTGCTTTTCGGATCGGTGAGTCGGGCAGTGGTGCCACAAAAATAGCAAATGTTTTGCCCTGAAACAATCTTTTTCTGCATAGGTTGTTTTAATGGCATAAGGTTTTTCCGCACTCCGGCAATATTTTTATTCAACAGTGAGAGTTGTTTAGAGTCCAGCAGGAGCAGAGCTATAACTGTGGGGATATAAGCAATCTGGCTTTATACTTCCTATTCTTATACACAAAGTCAGCTAGTGCATGCGTTCCATATTATTTTATAGGCCTATTCAGTTCCATTGCATATGATTGAAATTGTCATGAGTTGTGTCCACATTTTATTGAATATTTGTATTCCTCCCACAGACACGAGTTGTTCGACCAGCTTTCCCACTTCAGTCACTTGGCATCCAGAAAAGAGCAATACCTTTGTGTTTGGTGAGTAATGTTATTAGGAAGTGTTCTTTTGGCAACCTGACTAAGGGTTCAATGGTCGGTTTAAGAGGCCCAAAGCCATACAACATTCTTTTGAAAATCACTAACTTTATAAATAAGTTCCATTTAGGTCCATGGTATTTATATATATTTTAAATGAATATCCTGAAAAGGTGGCTTGCAGCCAGCCTTTAAGGACCAACAATGGCCACCCCTGTTAAAGGCACTAGTTGTTTACAAAGTGTGACAATTGTGTTGTCAATTTAATCTTGAAAGGTAAAGAAAAGGTGGTAGCATGCTTGTATTGTTTCTTGGTGTCCATTTCTTTTGTATTCTACATTACATAACTAAGCTGACATTTACATTGTAAACCTATTAAGGTTGTTTTTGAGTTTGTGTTGGGCATTGGTACAATGGGTTTTTCTACTGTAGTTTGCTAAAACCGCTGATATAACAAATACCAATATCTAAGTAGCTGACACAAATGAATGAGGTGCTGCCATAGGCACGTTTTGTCTCCTTTTGCTCTCCTTTAGAGTTTGTGTATACTGGTTTTGGCAACTAAAAATGTAGAAGTATTAATGGTAAGGGTTACTGTTGCAGCAAACAGAACTAAGATGTCAAACTGGATCGATCTAGCTCTTTAAGTTTAGTTGTGCTTGGTTGCTGCGCAGCCTGCGATCCTGGTGGAGCCCGGGCCCTCTGGAGGAGATCGGCCCTGTGCTGAGCCCGCCTTCAGCCTTTTGGCTGCCTGACGTGTTTCCTCGCGGCGCCCCTGCAGAGATCCGGCCGCTGCACTGATCGGCTGTGGGTCTCCTCGAGGCGAGGAGTGAACTCCGAACTTCTCTGGTCCCCTCCGCCCTGCTCGTGCCGGCTGACTGGTCCCGGGTGCTTCCCTCCGGACTCGAGTGTGGGGGGCCCCGCTGGGGACCCTGCCTGCGTGGACGGCTGCATGTGCCACGGCCCCGTTTGATGTGGGTGTGATCTTCTTCTGGGGGGTCTGTGGCTGAGGTTCATGTGGCGGATGGTTGCCTTGTATTCTGTGCACTTCGAGTGGTGCCCCTGATGCCTTCGCGCCGGCTGCAGAGGAGCGACGCGCTCCGCTTCTCATGTTTTGGCTGCCTTGCATCCTGGTGAGGAGCGACATTCGGCCCGACCAGCCGCGCTGCCCATGGGTCTTCCTGGCTAGGGCACAGTGTTAATGATTGCGGAGCTACCGTTGCTGGGGGACAGCGCTCGACCCCCCCCACTGGTCTATTTTGCCCTGTCCATCACCGATGTTTGAGTCTAACTTTGGGATCCCAGTTGGGCTGATGTGATCTGATAAAGTTGAATAGCGACATTGACCGATGGGGACATTTCTATACCACGTCCCTCATGAGAGACAAAATGGCGTGGAATCCATGATCTTTACTTCCTAACCCCTTACGATGGACGCTCAGCCAACAACAACAAACGTCCTGACCGCTTATCTTTTTCCTCCTGAACCACAATGACCCTATACAGACCTATTTAGACCTGCTAGCCTTGAGCGCCACCTAGTGGTCCTATTCTGAACTTCGCCCCTCAATGCTTATTTTATATAACCAGCTATCGTCTTATTCCTTTCAGATCTGCTAGCCTTGAGCGCCACCTAGTGGTCTTTGCCTGAATTTCGCCCCTCAATGTGTTTATTTATATGACCAGCTTTGTTATTTACTTGTCATGATCCCGATAGGCCTTTATCACCCGATGTCCTCTTACATGCACCTTTGTTCATAACCTACCACTATCCCCTACTATGCCTCCTCTTCAGCTATCCCAACATGGCCCGAACTCCTGGTCCATTCTCTACCCCCCCAATCTCTCAAAATACGCAAGAAAAAAATTCAAACACAACCTTCTCGTCCTTAACCCTGAAACTCTCATCGTGGACAACTATTACAGCCTGACCGCCCCTATCATTACCAACTACATTTTCTATTCCAAACGCCCCTCTAAATGGAAAAGCACTTTCCTACAATCTCTCCCAGTCACGAAGTCCCTCAAAATCCCCCATGGCCATAAACTATCCACTTCTCCCTCTTCTACCTTTCCTGGGGAAATCAATATCTCCATTTTTAAAACCGGTAACATCCTTGTTAGATCTGGGGGTCTCTAGTTGGCAGAGGTAAGTACCTTAGACCAAGTAGGGACCCTTGCTTCTAGTCAGGGTGAAGGAATACACATAGTAGACAACCTCCGCTCTCCCTCTAGGTAGCTTGGCGCGAGCAGGCAGGCTTATCCCCAAGGCAATGTGTATAATAATTGCACTTAACACAACAATAATCCCCAATCCACCACAAACTGAGACCACACAGGTAAGTATATTTTTATAAAAATATATATCTTTATCTAGTTTCAGCAAGGTAAATAAGCAGTTGCACGATAATCACTACTTTAGAAAAATGTTGCACTTAATCTTAATGGTTGCACTTGTAAATAGGAAGTTCTTAATAAAAAGATAGTCTCAAGTCTCTTGTAAATCAGTGTTCAAAATAAGCAGTACTGATTCATTTCAGGCAAAAGTGCTCTAAAAAACGAGCATTCAAAACACTGCCCACGTGTAATCTTACTTGGGGGCTTCAAGCGCTGCAAATGCGCTTCTTCGCGAGGCCCAGGGACTCTTTCTTTCCCCAGGTACAACCTCGCTGTCTCTTGTGTCTCGGGCGCACCGTGCCGTGCAGATCGCACGCGTCCCCGCCCCGGCCGGTCCCATTTCCTCTCCCGCCCGCTCTCGACAATCCAACGAGCGGCGGGGGAGGTGGTGCTGCTCACCTTGTGGGAGACGGAAGGCCAGGGGTGCGGGACGCTCTGGAATCCCTCGGCGAGGTCAGGTCAGTCTTCCCCGGTCCCGGCGGTGATCACGGCAATTCCTCGGCTCTTCCTACAGCTTCAGTCCAGGCAGCCAATCCCGTCGCGGCTCCTGTGACGAGCCCCTCTGAACGCGAGGCCGCCAACCAATGGCAGCGCGGCCTCGCTGATGACGCTACTCTCCAACAGCCAATCCCGTCGCGGCTCTGGTCAGGGGGCTCGGCTCTCTCACCCAATCAGAGCGCGGCGGGCTCGATCTTCGCAGCGTAAACACCGGCAAGATACGGGGCACTTCTACGGGGGTGTCTGACCCCGGGCTGCGACGGTGACGCGGCCCACACTGGTTTTTCAGCGCTTCTTGCGCTAGGGAGGCCCACAAGTCTCCGGTCTGCACCACACACGTGTCGATGAACACGTCGATCTTGGCCACACAGCAGGCTGGGTCAGCGCGGCGCCCTCACTCAAATTAGAGAGCAGCCAGTGCGCTAAGCAGCCAAACTACAGGGTTTCACGATCTCGTCGCCACACAGCAGCTTCAGGGGGCACAGCAGAGTCTTGTAGTCCTTGGGCAACCTTTATGTCCCTGGGTTGCAGACAGGGGGCCAGCTCTCCTCAGGCCCTTGGAGATTCAAGTTTGCAGACACAGCACACAGCAAAGTCTTGCAGTTGTCAGCAGGTAGGGTCACAGCACACAGCAAAAGTCCCTTTCTCCTCCTCAGCTTTCAGTTGCAACAGCAGAACAGGTCAGCCCTTAGAGCACACAGTAAGGCAATCTTCCTTTAGTTCTCCAGCAGTCCTTCTTCCAGCAGAGGTTCCTTCTTGATTGTAGAATCTTAGAATCTAATCTTCTGTAGTCAGGGGTCCTTCCCTTATACCCCTAAAAGTCTTCGAAGTCCTTTGAAGTCTCTTGTGCAAGAGGGCCCTGAGCCCGGTCTAAACCAGTTCTGGGGGTTGCGGGAGCGCTGGGTGTTTCTGGTTTCCTTCTCCTGTCAGCATCAGGGTCAGAGTTGACAGTTTGGCCGGCAGGAGGGGGAGCCAGCATGGTGGTCAGGCAGGCACAGCCCGGCACTATCAGGCGCTTTCTCCTCCCGCCTCCCTGGCAGCAGATGTGGCCTTTCATCCACGGGCTGACTCCGACCCCCTCCCTCCGGGGGCTCTGCAGCCCCTGTCACCCTCAGACCAGACAGGCATTCCACAAACAGACCCAGGCACACAGAAAGGTTTAGACAAGAGAACAGCCACTTTCAAAAAGTGCTATTCTCAAACACAGGATTTAAAAACAACCTTCACTAAAAGATGTGTTATTAAATTCTGAGTTCAGGGATATCTTTCACTTATGTCCCATCTTGTTCTTATGAGAAGATAGGCTGGGATCCATTGGGACCAGCCTCCCCCATGCTATTCTATGGAGCAGGTACCCTGAGCCTTCCATAGGGGTGACTTATGTGCACAGACAGGGAAGGGTTAGGCCCAGCCAGTGGAGACACTGGCCAGGGGGACAGGGCAGTCCACTGACTGCACACAGGCCCTGCGCTGGCAGGCCTGAGACACCATTTTAGGGCTACTCATGTGGGTGGCGCAATCTGCGCTGCAGGCCCACTAGTAGCATCTGTCATCACCAGCCCTGGCACACACAGTGCACTTTACTAGGGACTTCATGGTGATACAAATATGCCAATCAGGTATATTCAATCAATATGACAATTTACAGAGGGAGCACTTACACTCTGGCACTGATCAGCAGTGGCAGAGCGTCCAAAACATCTAAACCAGCAAAAACGAAATCCAGCACAGCATCAAAAATACATGAGTCAGATGCAAAAAGATGGGGGGAAAAACCACGCCAAAGGTGTCAGGTCTAACAATCCTCATCCAAGCGGCCGTTCCCCACCTTAACTCCTTTGAATTACACTTCAGATCACTGACCATCCAACTTCAAAACTCTGCTAATAACCTTCGCCCCTCTCACCCTTTGCCCTCCCCCTTAACCCTCTCCCCCATCCTTTACTCCCCTCCGCTGATGCACCCATGTCCAGTAATACCTTACAATTGCCGCCCATCCAGCCTCCCAATTCTGCTAATAACCTTCCCCCCTCACATCCTTTGCCCTCCTCGTTTACCCCTCTCTCTCTCATCCTATACTCCCCTCTGCTGACGTGCCCACAGTCAACAATGCCTTACAATTGCTGACCATCCAACCTCATAATTCCCCCAACAACATTCCCCCCCTCTACCCTTGCCCTCCACTTTAACCCCTCTCCCTTATCCTTTACTCTCCTCTGCAGATATGTCCACAACCAACAATGCCCTACAACTGCTGGCCTTGTACACGTCTATCAATGCCTCACAATTGATGATCCCCCCCCCATACCCCCCCGGCCCGACCTTCTCCCATGGACCCCCCTCTTCCCCTGTTCCTCCCTACTCCCCAAAGCTCCCAATCCCCCACACATACGACCTGCCCTCCCCTCATTCCCCACGCCACGAGTGCTATCCCCCACCCCCTTTCTGACTCTCACTGCGACTCGCGGCTCGAGGTTTCCGTGCCTGGGACCAGCGGGTGGATCGGAGGATTGTTCTGCCCATCAGGAGACTCTTTGCTGCCCCAGTTTGTTGTGGGAATTTCGGCGGGTGCGGCGGCCAGGGACTGCGAGTACCAGCATTCCCTGACATTGCCAACAGCTGGTGCTCTTCCCCAGCCGGCCCCGCCTCCTACTTGCTGCCTTGTAAATACCTCTCGCCGCCCCCGCTCCGCGGGTGCGACTCGAGGTTTCCGTGCCTGGGACCAGCGGGTGGACCGGAGGATTGTTCTGCCCATCAGGAGACTCTTTGCTGCCCCAGTTTGTTGTGGGAATTTCGGCGGGTGCGGCGGCCAGGGATTGCGAGTACCAGCATTCCCTGACATTGCCAACAGCTGGTACTCTTCCCCAGCCGGCCCCGCCTCCTACTTGCTGCCTTGTAAATACCTCTCGCCGACTCGCGGCTCGAGGTTTCCGTGCCTGGGACCAGCGGGTGGACCGGAGGATTGTTCTGCCCATCAGGAGACTCTTTGCTGCCCCAGTTTGTTGTGGGAATTTCGGCGGGTGCGGCGGCCAGGGACTGCGAGTACCAGCATTCCCTGACATTGCCAACAGCTGGTACTCTTCCCCAGCCGGCCCCGCCTCCTACATGCTGCCTTGTAAATACCTCTCGCCGCCCCCGCTCCGCGGGTGCGACTCGCGGCTCGGTTTCCGTGCCTGGGACCAGCGGGTGGACCGGAGGATTGTTCTGCCCATCAGGAGACTCTTTGCTGCCCCAGTTTGTTGTGGGAATTTCGGCGGGTGTGGCGGCCAGGGACTGCGAGTACCAGCATTCCCTGACATTGCCAACAGCTGGTACTCTTCCCCAGCTGGCCCCGCCTCTTTGTCCTATACTTTGAGGACCTGTCTCGGTCCCGCGGGACGCGCGCGGGTCAAAGCGCGGGGCTAAGCCCGGGCAAAGGGCGGGCCCTCTACGGCCCTCATCGGACCGAGGAGGACGGGGACGGGCCACCCTCTTTATCTGTTGAGAGGTAATTTTTCGACTTGTACCTTCTCTTACTATGCTTAAGCCCAAAATAGGGGAAAAGTCCGACAAAATCCCGGAAGATATATTTTCACACTCTCCATCGAGTTTTCCATGGCTGGATGATTTAAATTGCCTGTGTAAGGTTAAGTACGTTCCAGCAGCACTTTCCCCCACGTTAAAATGCTGCAGCTTATCACCACATCCAAGGGAGCTGAAATCCTTTCCTGATATCCATAAAATACCCCCCAGGGTTACACCTGCCAAAAGGAAGATCGATGGGGACAGAGACAATGGGAGCCTTCCAAAAATACAAAAACCTGATAAACCTTCTGTAAGTCTTATACCATCTTTACTTAATTCGTCCTTAATTTCGTCACCTGCTGCTAACCTGGACGACTTATCACCATCCTCCCATCAGGTTCTTCTGACTATGATCGAGAATCTGATCAAAACTTTAATACACCCCCTGATGGACAAAATTACTATGTTGGGAGAGAAACTGACGGGGTTGGAGTACTCCGTTGAATCTCTCCTGAAATCCTCAACCCACGTTGCAACAACTCAATGCCCACCGACAACCGCTCTTTCAAATCTACCTAATCTGATCACTCCTGTGCTTCATAAAGTGCCTACTCAACTGCCAACTCCCACCTCTTCGCTGCCTATCAATCCCAAGGCCCGCCCGAAATTGACAACAGCACA
Organism: Lissotriton helveticus; assembly: GCF_964261635.1. NCBI lineage: Eukaryota > Metazoa > Chordata > Amphibia > Caudata > Salamandridae > Lissotriton > Lissotriton helveticus. The sequence goes on from NC_136065.1 coordinate 1,482,811,084, forward strand.
CCATATTCCATCTAAACATGTGCGCACCACTCATATACACTTACCTCCAGAAGCAGCGCCTTTTGTAATTGTTCTCTCGGGAGTCCCTGAACTAACAAAGGGTAAAGCTGAGAGACACTATGAACTTATGAACAAGGTTAAGTTCTGGCTATCTAAAAACGGACCTCTGCCTTACCATCTTGATGGCCGAATAATAAGTGTTCGGAGGGTGGGTTGGCTTGGACCCCTTAAAAAAGACATCTCGGGTGATTTGATCTTGATAAGATTTAGGAGCAGATACATTGTGCCATATATACAGACTTGGATATCTCAAAATGGCGATGGACTTATTTCCACCTGGAACCTACATGATTTTTATCCGAATATGTCTTGCATGCTTTCCCCTGGTCCCCGGGGCATTGTCAACAACCCAGTGGGTAGAGGAACCCATTTAAGTAATGGCAATAGTGTTTCAGTGGCTTTTAACTGTCCCAAGCCGTTGTACAACAGTTTTATGTTTTGTAATTATTAGGAATGCCCTTGATTTATATATACTCCTCATGATTATTGACCTCCTTTGCATTTTAGATAATGGAAATATGTGATTTTGTAATTGTACTAATATGCACTTTATAAACATTGATTGCATCTAGTGCAACTGTCATTTAAATATGTTGAATTGTATTTTAAACTGTGCTTTCATGGATTTTTTTGCAAATCCGAATAAAGATTTTGAATTGAATTGACTCTCACTGCCCTTCCCCTCCTACTCTTACTCCACCCTATTCCTCCTCACCCAAACCCATCCTCTGTCCCCCCGAAACTCAATCCACCCACCAACCCGAACCGTCACTCACTCTATTCCAGAACCGCCCCTTCACCCCCCCAGTCCCATCCTCTCTCCCTTTGATTATCATGGCTCCCCCCTGCCGACCCGTCCCTCACCGTTCTTCCGAACACTCCTGCCCCTCCATTTCCTCCTTCTTCACTCTCGATGACCACATACCCACCTTTCCCCTCTATGTCCCTCCTCTTGCCCTACTACCACAGTCCTCCCATCTCCCTTTCTAGGAACCCCACCCTCCCTCCCAACAGCAAACCACCCCCTATGACGAACATCGCTCCTCCTGTGCCGCTCCCTCCCCCTTCTCCTATATCCCACCTTAGTCTTATATCTAACTCCCTTCGCAACATTGAACACAATCTCGCCACTCTCTCACCAGAGATCTCGCTCATCTTAGATCTGATTTCTATTCCCTCAAAAATAGAGCCCTCCCGCTTCGGTTAAACTGCGCTTGTACTAGACATATTAATCCCGCTACCCCCAAACCGTTTAGCACGACTCCTCTACACTGCCACACACACAGACCTCTCCGCACCTCCTGCCCCCTCTCCCCCATGGAGATCATTGACCTCTGCAAATCCTACCCTCACCGCTCACCCACTAATATCCAGCCTCCCCCGGCCTCCTGCATCCCTGTCATACTGGGGACTAGCCGAACTCCCCGCTCACCTAGGCCTCCTCCCCAACTCACAGCCATCCACTCCCTTCCACTCCACAAAACTCCCCCGAAACCTCTTCACTGCATGCTTGTTAATTGTCGGTCCGCTGTGCGACATGCCACTGAAATATCAGAAACTATCCTTAGTGAATCCATCGACATTGCGTTCCTAACTGAAACCTGGCTCAAAGACCACTCGACAAGCATCCTGGACCTCCTAGTCCCTCGGGGCTATTCTATTCTCAGGAAAGACCAGCCCATCCAAATTGGCGGTGGTGTTGCCATCATCTTCAAAGAGGAACTACAAATTTCCCTTGTCAATAATACTAATTACTCCACCCTTGAATACCTTGAAGCTGAACTCAATCACGGCTCCCAACCCATTCGCCTTCACAACATATATAACCCTCCCGGCAATACTCATCCCTTCGTTGATGAGTTATCCAACATTCTTACACAATCCTCACTTTCCAATTCCCTCAACATTTTCCTGGGAGACCTTAACCTCCACTGGAATGAGCCCAGCGATCCCTCTATCACCCTCCTTTCCAACCTTCTCGAGATCAATGACCTAGAGCAACTGTCACTCCCCAACCCATTCCAAAGGAGCTATCCTAGATGCCATAATTACTAGCAAAGATCTAGCCCTCCTATCCAACATTGTTCCCATCGACTGGTCCGACCACCATCTCATACTGTTCTCTATAGCGGTCTCTGCCACTCCCCCACCCACGAAAACCACTAAACCCCCTTTAAACTGACCAGAAATTTGAATAATATCCCCCCGGATGTACTGGAATCCAAACTCCATGCCCAACTTCTCGCCATCCCGCCCACACTTAACGCAAATGAGCTTACAGAACACTACAACAAAGCAGTTATCGAAACCCTAGACTTCCTGGCCCCGCTTAAGCTCAAAAACCAAAGAACCGTTCCTTCCAAATCATGGTTTAATACGGAGCTTAACAATGAAAGACGCTCACTGAGACAGACGGAAAGAACATGGAGACTGCACCCTTCCCCCTTGCACCTAGCTCGCCTCAGACTTGCAAGATCCTCCTACAAAAAACACATCTTTAAACTAAAAGCATCCTTTTTCAGAACACAACTTGACCAAGCCAAAAACAGACCCAGAGAACTGTTCAACATTGTTCGCAATCAAACCTCAGCCGCTCCACCTGTACTTATGGCCTCGACGACCAGATGCGAAGAAAAAGCCCTCTTTTTCTCTGAAAAAATTGCGAAAATAGAGCAATCCTTCCTGCCGACTCTGACCCCTACCTCCATACTACACATCCCCCCTACTGCACCTGCTTCCTGCCCACTCCCCCTCCACGACTCTCCAGAATACTGATCTCACTCCCTCCTCCTTTCCCGCCACCCTCCAAGATTCTAATCCCCCTAACACTCGCCCTAAAAATAACGCAGCTTGGCATAATTTCCAGCCAGTCACTGAAAGAGATGTCTTTGACATCATTGCTAAACTTACACTAAAGACCCCCTCCCTTCTAAACTCGTCCAAAACCTCAAACATATCATCACACCTACCTGGACCTCGATCATTAACACCTCCCTAGCCACCGGCTGTGTCCCCACCTCCCTTCAACTGGGACAAATCACCCCATTCTTAAAAACCCTACGGCTGACCCTAATGACCTCCACAACCTCCACCCTATCTCCAACTTGCCCCTCCTCTCGAAAGCCCTTGAAAAATGTGTTCTTCTTCAGCTTGACACACATTGAAGTTTTTAACTTACTTGACCCCCTCCAATCAGGCTTCAGGAAAGGCTGCAGCACCGAAACCGCCATGCTTAACATTATAGATGACATCCACCACTACCTCGACAATGGCGAATCTAGCCTATTGATCCTCGATCTCGCCGCAGCGTTTGATACCGTTAACCACTCTGTTCTTCTCAAAGTCCTTAAAGAACGATTCGGCCTTAATGGCATGACTCATAATTGGTTTGTCTCATACCTGCAACACCGCGCTCAGCAAATTAAAATCCACAATTGCCTTTCTAACCCCTCCCCCATCTCTCTAGGAGTTCCACAAGGATCCATACTATCTCCCTCTCTTTAACCTCTTCATGGAACCTCTCACCCTCATTCTCAAACAAGCAGGGATTAACTATCACCTCTACGCTGACGATACACAACTCTACCATAAGATAAAAAACCCATGCTGACATCCTCCACCTCAACAACACCCTCATTAAATTCAAGCCTGGTTCCACTCGAACCATCTCAAACTTAACCCAAAAAAAACTGAAATTATTCTTTTCTCCCCAAAAAACAACCAGCTCCCCATCCAAAAGTGGATCACAGACCTTAACGCCCTCAACTGCTCCTTGTCCCTAGCCACCTCAGTCAAATCCTTGGGCATCTCCCTTGACAACATCCTCTACCTCAACAACACCCTCATCAAAATTCAAGCCTGGTTCCACTCGAACCATCTCAAACTTAACCCAAAAAAAACTGAAATTATTCTTTTCTCCCCAAAAAACAACCAGCTCCCCATCCAAAAGTGGATCACAGACCTTAACGCCCTCAACTGCTCCTTGTCCCTAGCCACCTCAGTCAAATCCTTGGGCATCTCCCTTGACAACATCCTCCACCTCAACAACACCCTCATCAAAATTCAAGCCTGGTTCCACTCGAACCATCTCAAACTTAACCCAAAAAAAACTGAAATTATTCTTTTCTCACCAAAAAACAACCAGCTCCCCATCCAAAAGTGGATCACAGACCTTAACGCCCTCAACTGCTCCTTGTCCCTAGCCACCTCAGTCAAATCCTTGGGCATCTCCCTTGACAACCGCCTAACTCAACGTACACATCAACAACTCTGCCAAAGGAGCCCTCTTTACCCTCCGTAAACTTAAGAAAATTAAGCCCTTCATCCCAATTGATGACTTTAAACTGGCAGTCCAATCGCTTGCTCTATCGCGCATTGATTACGGCAATGCCATTCTCACCGGAATTCCCAAAAGCCACCTGGCACCTCTTAAATCTGTGCTGAACCTCGCGGCTAAGCTTATCACGGACTGCAAACGATTTGACCACATCTCTCCCTCCCTTAAATCCCTTAAATGGCTCCCCATTGAAGGTAGTTCCACATATAAAACAGCCTGCATTACACACAAAATCCTCCACCAAAACACACCGACATACCTCTCCAACAAACTGACCAAAGCAGGCTGCACGCGATCACTGAGAAGCTCCAACACCCTCCTGCTTATCCCCCCCTTCAGAAAAAGAATTCCACTCAGTCACGCTCCTTTTCAGGCAATGCCCCACTTATTTGGAATGCCCTCCCAAAAGACCTCCGCTGTAACCAGTTCTACCCCAGCTTCAAAAAAGAACTCAAACTTCTTCTCCTTAATAAATACTGGGGTTTCTAATCGCTCCCTGGTAGCCTCGCCCCTCTGCATCACCCCGCCTAGCTGCTCCGCATAGGACTTGTGACCACCCACCTGCCCAACTCCCTTTCCTTCTATCTGATCACCTTACCTCCCCTCCTCATGACCCTCAGTTCTCTTGCATGTTTTATTTTATTTGTTTTTTTTTGGGTATAGTTAAGTGAGGCTTCCTGCCAAACTGTGACAGCTATTTTGTACTATCATAGTGTCTAGCAATTTGTTTTTACTCTCTTATTTAGATGTCATGTATCCTATGTGGACTTGCTCTTTTATTATTCCATTGTCTGTGCTTATACACACTGTACCTGTATGGAAACACCTTGCAAAGCGCTCTGATACTCCTGGGTCCAGCCAGCGCTATATAAAACCTCTTAAATAAATAAAATAGTTGTGTAGATTACAAACTAAGCTTTCTAAAGAAAGTTTTAATGTAGGGTGCTGGTTATGTATTGTTTCAGCTACCATGTGTCTTGAATGATAATTATAGAAAATGCGATCCCTTATTTCTCTGCAGTGGATGTTTATGTAGCTTATTCAGATTTTCAGTGGCTGTCAACAACTGTGCAATACGCTTTTGATCCTACATCACATTGAATGATGGTACACAAAAATAAATCATGCTTAGTAACCCCGAGATTCTGATTTAGGTGGGCCTTGCAACTCCACATTTGGCAAACTACAGATATTGCACACCCCAGACACACTCCTAATGGGAAAACGAGCTTATGAGTGAGATATTGTGTTTGGCAATCGAGTGGGAGTGGTGGACACAGCAGAGATGGCAGGATCAATGTATGGCTGGAGCTCAAAAAAGCGTGTCATTGAAAATAGCAGTGCATGTGAACCGGTCGAGGTGTCTCCCAGTTGGGAATCGCATTTTATGAGTGTGAAAGCTGGCGAATGTAAACTTGCATACTATTTAAAAACGTTATTTACTCCGAGCTGGAGTGTATTGTGCTGTTCTCCCAATTTCCGCGTTTGGAATTCCAACTTCACCCCACTTCCACACACACACAAGATGAAGTATAGGCAGACCGGAAAAAACTTGCACATATGAAAAGACTACCTATTTCCATGCACACGATGCCTGGCAAAATTCAGGCCTGAAGACACGTGCAGCTAAGAACTAAAAACTGATACAGGTACCTTTTTCTTTTCAGCTCTTACTAATTCCACCGGTAACCAACGCAAGTGAGTTATCAGAGCTCTGGTAGACGTAATGTTGTGAAAGCAGAGGACAAATATCTTTTCAAGTTCACACTAGGGTGGAATTCGGATGTGTTTACATGTTCAGCGCAGCAAACAAAACAGTGTCTTTGAGTATATGTGCTGTATTTAATGGGCAGAAAATTGTATTTGTTGAGCTGTAAATTTTAAACAATAGTGTTCCATTGCTGATATATTTCCCATGAAGATTATAGTGCATAATCCATTCAGAACTGTGCCGTATTTCATTGGTTAATGTCAGTTTGAAGCAAATCAATTTGCATATTCTCTGCCAAAAGCCAATTTAAAAAGCTAGTCACGCAGGTATATGTAACGGTTTCCAAAAATGTGCAGTGCTGTGGATTCATTTGTTTTTAAGCACTCATTTTGGAGAGTGTGACCAAAAAAAGAGGCGCAAGGAGCAGTTCTATTATTGCTGTCTCAGCTGTCGCAGTTAAAACCAGTGCCACAGTCTCAGCGCTTCTTGTGAGGGGGAGTGATGGTGTAATGAGGGGCCTTGCTGCTTCCGGAGCAATGACAGTTCGTCCAGCCGAGGGCTAGCCGAAACCTGTCTGTCTCGTGCTGCAGACTTCTGTGCGAGGAGGGTCCCTAAAGCGAGAGGAAACGAAGCTAAGTGTTTTGAAATGGCACCTCCGGTGGCCAACCATGCACATGCGACTCTAATACCCTCCGCCTGCATACTTTTATGACATTGATATGAATGCCTCCTCCCCCCAGCTGGACTGGAAAGTAGGGGGGGCATTGTTTAGTCATTAAACGTGCTTACTGCACCCTTGCAATCTCAAAGATAAAAACTAAAACTAAGTTGATGCGCATGTCTAAGGTATTAAGGGGTATTTAGGTTCAAGCGGGTGGACTGAAGTAGAGAGCAACACACACTGGAAACAAACAGCCGTCAAAAGTTGCCCTTGTTTATTAATTTATGTCAACCGTGCAGCGCTGCATGCTGATGAGGCTGTTACGGGGCACTCACAGAATATCACATGCAATGTCTGTGTAACTAATGGCTGACAGGCAGCAAGGAAGCCTATTCTGCCTAGTCTGTTTATGCTAACTGGAGCGTCCTTCAAGTGCTCGTACTACAGACTGTGCCACTACTACTTGTGCTTGCCCTTGCACAGGGAGCAGATCTGTCATTGCGGTCTCTGCCTTCACAGTTAAAACCAGCTCTGCAATCGCAACTCCCGGAGTAGTCTTACATGATACGGGAGCGGACGTTATACTGCCAGTACCTTTGAATCTTCGCTTTGATTGGGGAAGTTGGTGGCGTATCAGGGTCACTTCCACTATCCTGGCTTGTTACAGCTGAAAGTTTAGTCGCCTACACGAATGATTATTAATTACACACCCCTGTTATTGCTCTAAACTTCGGACATAATTGTTTCTGGGGATTGGGGTATCCTTCCACTATGAAGTGACATTTGGCAATTTTTGAAAAGTGTCTCCCTAGTGACTGGGATGGAATTAGGAATTGATATTACTGAGAACTGCGCCATTTTGAGGATTTGTGCGCGGATTTGAATTGAAGTTTATTGAAAACTTCTGTATACAAACTATTTATTACATGAACAGGAGCTTGGCCAAAACACCGTCTGGATATTGGATTCGATTAGGCGCCATCTGATTTTGATTGCCCACCATTTGGAACTCATTTTGGTCTACACATTATATCATCTGCCCTGACGAAGTTCCTTTGATAGGAACGAAACGCATTGGCTGTACATTTTAAATATGAAGAAGAATAAAAGAATATTGATAGTTTACTCCTGGCTCTTCTGTGACTGCATACCTGGTGCTGCCTCCACGCTTCTTAAAAACTCCCGGAGTAGTGACCGTTCCGGAATGTTGATGGGAGGCAGGCAGGCAGCAGACATGGCATCCCGGGCCATGACTGTTGCCAGAGAGCTCCTGGTTGTTATTAATGCCCTGCTCCTCCTGCATAGGAGCAGCATGCAGTGCCTTGTGAAGGCTGCTGGAATAAATCCTCTCCCTTAGAAGTGAAAGAGAGGAAAATGAACCCACTCCGTCTGGAAAACAAGAATACTTAATCTCCTTGTGCCAAAAAAGGGATATTTAAAATGTGGAATCCCTGCTTGATGAACACGATTTTGGAGATTGTCTCCCCTACCTGCCTCCGGCCCTCCATAAAACGTGCGGACCACCGTTGCTCCCTAGCTATGTTTGAACATTTATAAATACTAATACATAGATTAAAATAATAAATAAATTAATATAGAGATAGATAGATGCATTTGCTAAAGGCGGTGTTCATCAACATTTCTTTAATCTTTTACAGATCAAGCCAGTTAAAATCGTGAACTAGAAGTTAGCAAGCAAAAGTGGTAGAATGTGGTTCAACCTGGTTGAAAAGAATGATTTTAGAAGCTGTGATGGAACACTTTGGAAAATGTCATAAAATGTGATGCTACTTTAAGGTAGCCAGTAGGACTTGAAGGGATCATTTAACATCCTGTAGTATTGAAGTGAACAACCAACCGGTGCAAAGCATTTACTAAATTGGGAGAACCTGAAACCAATCAGGGACTTTTTTTATTTTATTTTTTACTTGCCCTGAATGCTACAAAAGCTTGCTGACTACCTTCTCTGACAAGATCGACAAAATCTCAGAGGACATCCAAGCAAGCACAAACAATAGCATAGGCCGTTATTTTGCTAATCTCCTCTAATACGTGTGTAGAACTACATCCCCTTTAACCATTTATCTTGACTGAAAGCCTCTGGAGTCACAAAAACAATCTTAGCTGAAATTGGGGATATACCTGATCATGTCACTCTTTCGAACAGTAGAAGTTCCTGTGCCTCTCTTTTTCTGCAGATTATGGACTTGAAATAGAGTTGGAGTACATGGAATAACCTAGAGCAGTGGTTCCCAAACTTTTGACACCTGAGGACCCCCACTGAATCACTACTGGAAGCCGGGGACCCCCAAGCAATTTGTACAATTTAAATTTCTTTTTAAAAACGCCTTTTGAAGCAGAGGCAATTTCAAGAGGGAGACAGCCTGAATTGGGTCTATTGGCATGGACATGTAGGCATACAGCAGTGTATTATTTAGTGGTACAAGTCTCTTGCTCTGAGCCATAGCAGCACCTCTACATTCTCATTCCAGAGCCTTGGAGTGGTGACCCTTCCTTACAGCAACACGTTGAATGATTGTGAATTATTAGCATTTTTACCTACTCACAGTTTAAGAAGGTGTAAAATATTATACAATTATGAAGCATTTTTTAATAAAGACATGCCCCAAGGAGCTACGAATATTGTGAAAATTCTAACAAGATAGTGCACAAAGCGATGAGTACAGTGTACAGAGCAAATTTAAGGTCTACATTAGGAGTTCATCATGGAAGTGCAAGAGATGGCAGGAAGGTATCTGCACAGGAGGCATATTGTTTCAGCGAGATCATGGAACAATGCAATGCCAATTACCATAAACCCCTGTTAGACATAATCTTTAGTCACAGATAGCAGAACAACATTTTGCCACCAAGGGGTGAGCAGTGCAGTTAAGGCATATTTCAGAGAGGCCTCGCGTGGCACCTGACATGACCTTCTCCTGTTAGGATGCCCGCTGCCCGTCTCTTGCCAACAACAAACTGCAAAGGCAACACAGAATAAGAGCTTGATATGTCTGAATATGAAAGCTTGACAGCACACATAATTCACCCAAGGGCTTGTGGAAAGTGAGCAATCAGACAGCAGCCCGAAATTCCTACTGCTGATCCTGGCTGCATCTATTTTTGCCTGCCAAGTAACAATAACCTATACACATGTGCCTTTCAACGCTTTATTGCTTTTATTGTATTGCCTGTATTTTCATTGTTGTGTCTGTGACTGCTGTTGTCTGTCTACCCCCGCTGCCTGTACGTGGTCCGTGCCCCTTTTTATTCCCTCTGTTCCCCTCGCTGTCCCTGTGCTCTCTCTGCCCGGTCTTTCCTTCTGTACCCCTCGCTGCCCCGTGTCTCTGCCCAGTTTTCCCTTCTGTTCTTAGCTGCCCCTATATTTCGCCTCTGTGCCACTCGTTTTTCCCTCGTTTTTTATTCCTTTCTGGCCTCTGTTCCACTCGTTTTTCTTTCGTTTTTTGTGCCTTTCTGCCCCACTCGTTTTTCCCTAGTTTTTTGTGCCCTTCTGCCCTCTGTTCCACTCGTTTTTTGTGCCTTTCTTCCCTCTGTTCCACTCGTTTTTTGTGCCTTTCTTCCCTCTGTTCCACTCGTTTTTTGTGCCTTTCTTCCCTCTGTTCCACTCGTTTTTTGTGTGTAAATAACAAGGACCCCCTGTAGAAAGTGGATACAATTCCTAGGACAGGGAACACATAATGTGTATATCAAACCTAGGCATTTTAGAACAACATTGAGGGAACCAAGATTGCAATAGAAGAGAACAATTAAGGCAAAATATATTAAAAAGCTGTATTATCTTTAATTTGACATACATGTAATAAAAAATACCATTCATATTTGACAATTACAATAATAAACAATTAATTACATAAAATCATATACAACTTATCAGAATAATCAGTTTAAAATCAAACAGTGGCAATCATTGTGCCTTTCTGCCCTCTGTTCCACTCGTTTTTTTGTGCCCTTCTGCCTTCTGTACCACTTGTTTCCCCAGCCGCTGTGCCCCCTGCGGCCCCGCCCCTCTGACTGCCCATTCGCCGCCTCCTGATTGTATTGTTGTGGTCTTGCCGCCCCTGGACCAACATTCACAGCTCTTGTGTGCTGTGAGGACGCATGGGCGTTTCATTTTTCAATATGACAACAGGCACTCGAGTCCTGCGAACCCTCTGGGAATGTCTCACGGACCCTGGGGGTCCGCGGAACACTGTTTGGGAAACGCTGACCTAGAGGAATGACCGGTTTGGCTCATTCCGGAATGACCACAAGCAGCATATCAAAAAGTGAGACATGCAGCATAATCAAAGTGTCTTTGCTGTTGCAGCTGTTTTTTTCCTTCATATTTGCATGTTTCCTCATACAGTTATTTTCAGATGTATGTGTTTTTTATCTTGCAGTATATGAAGTGGTCTCCTTCTTAATGACATTTAGACAGTGGTCCTGCTAATTGGTGACCCTACTTTCTCTAGCAATGCTATGGCTTTCATAGATTGGACAAAGATTGACCCTTACACAGAATCCTAAAACTGGGTTAATCATTCAACTTCTCTTTCCTCCTCTGATTTCAGTCATCATAATAAACTCTAACTCATGCTGCTAATAATGGGTGTCCCATTCATCCTGGAAAGGACATTTTATTGAGCTAAGCTGGTTGGAGTTCTGCCAATCTAGCCTACCGTGGCTCCAAGGAAACGAACTAAGAAGACATTCTAAAGATTACAGTATTTGGCAATGAGGGTCTTTTGGAATTTGAAGATATTACATCGCTTTGGCCTTCAAGAACTAGACTTGCTCCTGAAAGCACCAAGAATACAGTTCAAATTACTGTGTAACGTATGCAAAGTCTTCCTGGGAAAAGGTGGAAAATATACCTATAGAGTTTAAAACTCTAGTGCACCCTCAGTGCTATCATTATGCAAATTCAAATTTGCCCAAAAGTAGTACTAGGGAATAATCCTCAGCTCATGGGCCCCTTATCTCTGGAATGTCTTGAATCAGTGCTAGCGGAAGCAGCACAGCCTGACAACCCGTAAGAAAGCCTTGAAGACATACTAGTCTTAGGGGGGCGTTCACAAGTAACCAAATCCACTTTACCTGTGCTCAATCCCATCTCTCTAGCACTGTTCAAAAGGGATCAGACTAACCACTACATGACAGATGACAAGTAGCCTTGTAATGTACCCCCTTTTTAGGTCTCGGCAACGAGAACTATTGTCGCCTAGTAAGCTAGCAAGGGACTACAGAGAGGTGGACGAGCCGACCAGGGTCTGTGGACGCGCACAAAGGCAGGCAGGCATGCGCCAGACACACACACAGACAGACAGACAGACACATGCACGCACGCATGCATGCACACACACACACACACACACACACACACACTCACACTCTCTCTGCCCCCCCCCCCCACTCACCGGGCTCTTTCCCTCCGCATCGGGTCAGTCACGGCAGAAGGCAGACTCGTGTCTTCTCCGGTGATCTTCAGCTGATGTGCACGCCCACGCTGCGTCGTGCGCGCCCACCACGCTGTATCGCGCCCGTTGATCCTCTGGCATGCACACACACACACACACACACACACACACACACACACACACACACAGGCACCCCCCCCCCCCCCACTCACCGGGCTATTTCCGCATGTCTCTTGCCCTCCGCGGCTGGTCAGTCTCGGCAGTAGGCAGATTCGGAGGTCGGCGTGTCTTCTCCGACGATTTTCAGCTTGCACCGCTACAGCTGATGTGCACGCTCACGGCACTGCGTCTCGTGCGCCCGGCGCTGTTTCACGCCGGGCGATCCTCCGCTTGTTAAAGGACCTGTGCCCTGCTGATGCTCCTTCCACCATCCTGGCACTTTTGGTGAATTTACACTCATGCGGCTCTCCACCTGCCAGCTCTTTCTCGGTTGTAAACACCCGGCTCTCAAAGCGCCCTATCTGAACGCCCTGGCGCGTGACTCACTTCCTGACCTGAGCACGCACGCATCGCGACTGGAAGTGCGTACACCCCCGAGCTCTCCGCCATTGATCAGCCCCTGCTGACTGTTGCTGCGCCTGTTTACGTGAACTCTGGAAGCATGCACGAGCGGGCAACGAGCTTTGCGCTGCCTCTCGAGGGAAAAGGCATTGGGTAATAATGGTATCATTTTCAGAGAGAAGTTGGAGTCAGTGGAAGGATCGGAGAGGTTACTATGCAATGGAGTGGGTGACGAGCACATACCGATACTCCACCCCCCCCCCTTTTCCCGCCTCTGAGCTCGCGCAGGTTCTCGGTTACACACTCCTCTGATCATGCCATGCTGGGGGCACTGAGTCATACAAAGTCCTGGAACAGGCTGCACGTTTAGTCACTCGCAGTGTGGTAATGCGGCCGTGTAGAGCTTATGATTCACGGGCTCCATCCCTCGGAAGGAAGGTGGAAATCAGTGTCATCCTTCAGAGGTCGATAAGTAAGTACCCGGGTGATGGTGAGGTGGGGAGGTAAGGGAAATACTAGTGACTTCCAGGCGTGCCTGTCAGCCCGGGCTGACACAGCTTCGCGGGCTGGCGAGCATGTAATTGCAGCCGCACCCGAGTACTTAACAGGTCTTTACAGACCATTTAGTTGTAAATTAGGCTTTTATTGTGTGGTCACCCCTTCTCACAGCCACTTTGTCCGTGGTTGGAAGAATTAGCCCCTACCCGAAATATTTTCACCCCCCGCCCCCCCGAAATTTGGCTCTAGTTGCCCGCCTGGTGATTCCTCTATTTCTGCACGTCGAGGCGAAGGTGACGTCACTCTGTATTAACCTCTTTCACGATCTGCAGAGCAATCTACAAAGTTGTCACAAAATATCCCACCTAACTAGCAGATGTGCGAACACTTAACATAGATATGTGAACTATTTCTAAACTGTAAAAAGAAAATAAAGAAGGGTGTGGGTTATGAAAGGAGACCTAACTTAGTAGTTTGATTTGATTATTAAAACTCTGTTCTGCCTATCTGACTGTAACATCCTAAGGCTTGTCATCACTGCTACTGGGCGTTATATCACGACCACCAGTACTGCACCACCGCTTTCTGCGTCATCATCTCCCTAGCTCGATGGTTCCCGCGCCTTGGTCCTGTGGGACCCTCTTCATTTCGTTGAGGTGCTGTGCCTTTCCCAAACGTCTCTAGGCCAGTCCTAATAAAAAAAAACTCAAACGAACCATTGGATCCAGTAGAAACAATTTATAGCCGGTCAAGTGGAATTTACACCAGGATGGAACTTTCCAAAGATTTGCTTTATGAAACTTGTACGTGCACATACACATTGGATTGTACCTGCGCAGTTGTTAGAAAAGACTCTCTCTGTAAGGAGTCTTGAATTAATTATGCAGGTGCATTCCAGTTAATCGATTTTCGCCCACTTTAACCTTCCAAACCGAGACCAGACATATGCAAAGCATTAGGGGCGCTAGAACTAGGGGTGATGAAGACGAGGCAGCGCCCCAAATGACCTTAAAGGTCAGTCAGACAAAAAGCAATGGAAGGCCTTTGAAGTATGTTTCTTCCGGTAGCATTAGCCGTGCTTTCATCGACAGATTGTGAAGAATTAGACAACTTCTTTTTACAAACTGCTGCTAACTATTTTAGCACCAAGATTTATATAGATTTATATAATTTTCAACTTCAACGTACTAGCACTCTGCCTGTGAGAGTGCTGCTTTCAGCTGTTTGTTGCTTTTTTTCAGACAATTTGTGTATTTTACACCATATCAACATCAGACACAAAGTTCAATAACTAGGTCTAAGTTGAACAGATGTTGCCAAAACTGACTACTTGTGTGCGGTTTTCCAAAGACTTGTACAAAGTCGTGTTGCCAACACAGTGATTGAGGAGACAGGCAAGGGAGAAACATATGTAAATGTTACACTTTAGGCCCTGGTTATTCTGGCAAAAACAGCATCATGTCTTCTGCGGGTTTCGTGTTCAGCCTTTAAGTCCCAATTGCTGTCACTCAGTTCAGCGCTGTGGCTGATTGTATCTCGCTCATGACAGCTGTTTAAAGAGTTAGTCATTCAAAATTTCAGAATGAAGCACTGCAAACAGGAGGCCCTCTGGAAAGATAGGAGACAGTTATAAGCCCGTTGAACCTTTCCATATGGATGGTCTGAACGTTTCCTCTCACTACTGGTTTAAACATTCTCCTTGAGGTGAGGGTTAATAAAACATCACTTGTAGCAATTTACTGTTAAAGTATGTTAGTCAACAAACTGGCTTGTGTGTACCACAGGTAATAAGCCCTGTTCCTATCTATTTATATACAATTTGTATTACTCTGTATATAACATCCTATCTGCAGTATGTTGTATACATCAGTTGTCATACTACATGTAGACCTCTTTGTGATTGATATATATATATATATATATATATATATATATATATATATATATATATATATATATATATATATATATATACACACACACATATAATCAGTTTACATACTCCACTAAATATATATCCATCGTATGTCCTCCGAACATAGGAGCCCCCAACCCTTCAGTGCAGGGGCCTGAATATATATATATAATCATTTTACATACTCCACTAAAGGCGCACTACAAAAAGGAGCAGCAAGTAATACCTATGCAAAAGAAACAGTTGATGGGCGGAATGCTGGACAATGCAAACATTTATTTGCGGGTTTATAGCGCGTGAATAAACTCCCGAAGGAGTATCTCCGCGCGCATTCACCCCAAGTCACAAGCATCTGGGTTAAATCCACCATTCTTTTGCTCACCGCACCACCCCAGTTTGGACCCAGCCATATGCAAATCAGTCTTGACCCTGTTCCTTGTGAGCAACCCAGAAACCGGTCCCAGGATGCTTGTTTTGGTCCAGGGAGGACCTGGCTTGGCAGTTCGGTCTGGACTGTTCCCAAGAGGCACAGGGTCAAGACTGATTTGCATATGGCTGGGTCTAAACCGGGGTGGCATGGTGAGCAAAATAACAATGGATTTAATCCGTCCATCATTTGTTTGCATAGCACATCAAGTAATACAGGCAAGAAAGTCTAAATATTGGACTGGCCCTTGGAAATGCAGGTGGGTCAGAGGCTGAAAGGGTGAGTTAACAAGAGCTTAAATCGACAGACATGGGTTGTTCCAAGAGTTGGTTGGATCTAGCCTGAAAGGGGACCTCTTCGTGTTCTAATGCAAAACCGAGCTCCCACTTGCGAGGCGGTTCTTCTCGACTCTCCCACTGGACATCCTGGGAAAACACAGGTATGTGTCTAATTCTGTATTGGATCTGGCACCTGCCACCTGCCACTCTCCTAGGGAAACCGCCACTTCTGCCACTCTAAACTGCTGGTGCAGGCCCTTTTTGGTTGAATAAAAGGAATCTTTGTACTATTTGTTTCAGAAATTGTCTCAAGGAATCCTCAACTCTAAACAGGGTGGGCGATTCCCAGGTTCATGCCAGGGCTCTGCTGTTATCTGCAGCTGTTGCCTTCTAAAAGGTGAGGTCCCCAAAACCTTTCTTCTGCACAACAGGACTCATTTTGAGGTCTGTGGAGCCGGGTCTTCCACTGGAGACCTTCACCAAGCTCCTTGAGTAAACGTATGGTAAGAAATGGCAAGACTAGTCAGTGAGCAATAGTTATTGTGCATTCAGGATATGTTTACACACTTTCCCCTTTCCTGGACCACTTACTCTGGTCTGTTGAACGTACACACCTCTGAACTGTTGTCTCTGCAAGCTTGCCACAGTGCCAGGGGTTGGCTCCACAGAAAAAGGAAGGGATTGTGGGCCCTGCAGCAGCCAGTGACTGCAGCTTGAAGGGGCAGTCTCCCGCGAACAAACCCAACGTAGAAACACGAACGAAGTTTCCTGTGTCCTGCCAGGCTCTCTAGACACCCTCATCAAGGTTTTTATGGAGCTCCTGTGTTTACATCTGACACTTTTTTTTATCTTGAGTGGGTCTTTTTCCTGCTTTCAGAGGAGAGTGTCATCCAGTTCTCACTTGAGCTTCAGTTGCAGGCACTATATATGCCTTTATGCAGAATTTGATCATTTTATTTGAAATTTGACTTATGGTGTCACCATCCAACACTCACATTGTGCACTTAAGCAAGCTTCTATTCTGAAGGGAACACCAAAGGGTACAAGGACAAGACACAGATGGAAAGGGCAGGTTTGTAAAGACCTCTATTTACATGATCAATCTGGTTACAAATCCGTATTAATTAAATTTTCTGCCACTTTGCGAAATGTACTCGGAGGGAGTCTGGCATCTTCCCCTTAGGTCCTCAGTCTCCACAATAACCAGTCTACGGGCGCCCAAATATGATAGTCACACAGACAGCAACAATGAGAGCCAAGAGAACTCCCTCTGAATGTGATCTAGTTCCTGGTGACTTTGCATCCCTCTAGGCCAGCTGAAGGTGCATCACTCCTTCACATGACCTCCCCTTCCATCAGAGTCAGAGATCACACTGTCTAAATTGAATAATTTCAGATCATCTTCAAGTTCACGGTCCCGTCGGGGCTGAGGAGATCCGCACACCACATGAGGCGGACTCCATATTGACATGCTCATGGCAGGACACCTAACTTAGAGAATATTTACCATCAAAATTCTTATATTTCTCCAGTGTGCTTGCCCCTGGATCCTTCATTGCCCATAATTGCATCTCTTCCCACTCCTTTTTTCCCGATCAACCATCAATCATATCAACATAGTCCTTCTCTATCAATTATCCTAGATATTCAGCTACACATCTAAGCCTTCCACCATTCTGGGAGTTGGGGGGGGAGAGGGGGGTTTCTGCGTCACTTCCTATATCATGGAACTTCAAAGTTTACTCTTTTCCAGACAGGACACAACTCTGCCCGCTTTGTTAGTGCAGGCGGCAGAGACATTTTGTATTAGAGCCAGGGTGCAACCTACAATCCAGAATCGTGCATGCACTAAGGGCCAGCTACTGCAGGGCGCACGTGTCCCCGGGCACGTGCCCTTCGGTCAGAGTTCAAGTGGCATTCCCAGAGGCCTCTGGAAACACAGAGAACAAAGGCTGCGCCCTGCTGCAGTCCCCCATCGTAAATGTACAGATGAAGGGCGCTGAGCCAAAGCCTATGGTGCCGCGGTGTTTAGGTCTCGCCTATTCTATCACGTAAGTGATAAATAGACAAGAGTATAGAGGCTCAACCATGCTCTGAAACCATCACGGATTTTGTTGAGTGCATGTGCTCGTGCACGTGCTTTCCCGAGCCGCCTGCCTCTGAGAGCTTCACTTCAAAGGCCTTGCTCCCCCGCCCCTACTTCACACTTTTCACAGCCGCCAGGCCGTGTCTCGCATTTCTCCTCCCCCTCCCCCGCCCCCTGCTTCACACTTTACAGGGCCTGGTCTCGCATTTCTCCCCCCCCCCTCCCCTGCTTCACACTTTTCACAGCCGCCAGGCCGTGTCTCCCATTTCTCCTCCCCCCCTCCCCACAGCAATGCCAAAAGCTTGTTCCTTTACTGCTTGCTGTCTTTGTCCTGACTTCTTGAGTGTGCTTAGGTAGGTTTTCATGTACGGTTACCTGTCCAGACACCAGTGCCACTCCGAGAGCAGCTTCTAGGGGGTTAGCGATGTAACTGCGAAATAAAGTGCTTGATTGGAGGATGCGGCTGCGCTCAGATAAGGCAGCTTCTGCGTTTATAGCATCCATCGTTGGTCCCCAGTGTATTCTCTTGCAGACTTTCATAACGATCTTAAATATTTTCTTAGGATTTAAAGCTGATTGACATTGTGTATGTTTCACAGTTTTTACTGCTCTTCCGAGAAGTTCTTCCTTAATATTTGCCCCTCATTTTAATGTTAACAATTTCAAATATGTTGTTAAGAATAACTATACGTCCACCTTTTTGTTTTTTGTATATGCATAGATGTCATGGGGCCATGTGCTGCATGAATAACTAGAGCTAGTCGTGTGTGTGTGCGTGGTGTTTTTTTTTTAGTTTTTTTTTTTTAGTCCGCTTTTAACCAAGAGCAATTGATTTTCCAAAAATATACATTCCGTATATTTACTTAGGCTTTCAGCATGCCCTCCGTATTGATTGGTCTGCAGCAGTCATTCATGTTTTGCTTCCTCCCACTACAGCATACTGCATAGGGTGAGGCCACTGCAGCTATTGTTCCCTTGTGTGCAGTTGGCGACATTCAGCCGAAGCACAGTTTTTGTCAGCCACACAAAGTAATTCCCTTCACTGCTAGGGACTGGTGGGCAAGTGGCCCTTTGCTAAAAAAAAATTTACTTTTATTTTTGTAAATGTTTTTTTTTTTAGAAAGTCAGGGAATAAACAGTGGCAAAGCCGGGCCAAATTATTGGCTTTACTAATGCATGTTTTTACATTTAATTGGCAGCATTTGGAGTAATGTTTTTTTTGTTTGTTTTTTTGGACACATTACTAAGGTAAAAAAACAACTTTACAAGTCATAAAATGCATTGGGCTTTTGTTTATAGATCAGAACTGAGTCCAAGTCAAATGTAAGCAACATGGGCAGCGATGTGGTGTGTCTGTGTGGCCTTTTTTGTTGTAAACTGGTCATGGCCTTTATACTGGATTTCGTGGCTTTTCCGCGTTTTTAAAGTTTCGCCTCCCTGCAGCGGCCCATGTGAGTGAAATGCTTCCCTTGTTCTGTACTGTCTTGCTGCGTCCTGTCCTAACCCCACTGCAGGGTGCCGCAGCTCTCAGTCAGATGATCACAACAGTGTGCGTAAAAACACGCTGAGCTCTGCAGAGATCTGGTTACTTAACATAAATTAAGCTCCACGGCTCCTGCAGGTTAACGGATCAGTAGATCAGTACAGCAAAATCAGCTGATTGACTGCAAGCACATCAAAATGCAGCTCACGGGGCAAAGTACATGATTTGTTAAAGTCACGCCTGTCAAACTCGATTAAAAAAAGTTTCAGACTTTTAAAAGGATACTCTATATAGATGAATGGACAGTAAAAAGCAGGTGACGGCCGCAAAATGCAGGTGAGTTGATAATTATGTTTGTATGTTTTTCCAAGATACTGATATTGTTGGATAGTTACGTCTCAATTTCAGGTGAACAGTTGTTCCAGTAGTAGCCGTAAAAAACACATAATGAACAGACGAAATAATATGGCACCTTTTAGCAAGTACATAGCTGAAAAACCTCTGTCCTTCACACTGTATTTGCCTGTGTCATCAGGTGCCCATTAAGTCCCTTGAGGCAGTATGCCACAGGGAGTCTTCATTTTAGTGTCCCTGTGGAGTCACATGGGCAGTTGTTGGCCACCTTTTTATTTATAATAAGTTTATCTTAGTTTCTTAATCATAAAATCATTACATTTAAAATCAATACGCAGTTTTCTGTTGGAGAGAAATGTGAAAAGCTGTTTTGAAGCCCTTTGTACAAAGGCCAGTGGGCAGCAGTGTTCATTGGCCAGAAGTTCTCACTGACGTGGGTGCCACTTCAAAGGCCAGGATTATGCCAACCCCTTTATAAAACGTAATTCCATTTGGCGGAGTAATGCAGCCCTGGCAAGAAGTTTCAGGAACAACTGGCTCACAGTCTTTAAGACACATGTTAGCGGTGGTTTGTAAAAATGTCACTTTGGATTTTGTCAGCTTGTTAAGAAGGATGTATTAAATTGTTGCGGGACTTCACTTAGTCAGCGGAGCTTGCATCCCTGCCCTCCATTGTTTTCTCCTTCTGACCCGTGATTCTGTGCTTTTTTCTCCTTCTTCATTGCGTCCTCCCCTCTCCCCCTCCATTCCTTCTTCCTCTTCTCTCTCTCCATTCCTTACGACACCCCCTCCATTCCTTCTTTGTCTTCTCTGCTGTCCCCCCTTCCACTCCGTGCCTGCTAACCTTCACACCTCTGCTTCTACACTCCCACCGCCTTCATTCTTTTGGTCTCCGCATGTGCGCTTTAAGGCTGTTACAATGTGTCTCAAACTAACTAGGCAATGCACAAGGAGTTAATATTCTGAAAGTGATTCATATGCCCCAAACATCCAATCCCCTGTGAATGAACTGTTCACACCTTACATAAATTTACTTCATACCCCCCATCCTAACATCTGGTATGCTAATAAAGCCTGCCCCTCGGTGGCATGGCTCAGGCTGGCCCACTGCTCAGGCCAGCTGCCCCCAGAGCACTTCTACTGGGCACATCTGCAAATAAAACAAACCATTTCTAGACACACTCTCTCCTAGGAGCAGCCTTTTCAGCTCGTCCATTAATTGCAGAATAACACTGGGTTTTAATAAAATGTAAAAGTAATTCCAGCATGTGCGTTAACGACGTGCGCCGTAGTACATAATGCCACCAGATTATGTTCTGAAAGACTTAGCTCCTGAGATATTGGGTGTTCACAGATCCATGTTCCACTGTATCTAGGTGTAAAAGGAGGGCGTGCGGTCTCCTGTGATGTTGGGTGTTCACAGATTCATGTTACCACTTTATCTACTTTAGTTTTTAATGATTGCATTTTTTAAATACTCCATACGCTTTGTTTATTCTGTACAAGTGACAGTGGGCTGTGTTTGATTTGTTGGCTGGCATGCCCGAAGAAATGTGCTGAGTTGCTGTAAATAGAACATATTTATGTTTGTCTTTGCTGTAGCATAAATATTCAAAGCAGAGCACCCCTCGTACAAATTTGGAGGCTTACAGCCTCATAAAGGCATGATGATAGTAGCGGACCAATGACACTGCCTCTCCCTTTCTCTGGCACTCCAGCCCTGCCCCCTTACGCCCCCTCTTCACTTATCCATGTCATCCTGGATTGTGTGGAAAAGTACGTCATGACGTGCAGGAAGGAACTTGCAACAATCATGTGTTGCTATCTTTTCCCTCTTGCAAATATTTCTATCACTCATATACACGATACCTTCACCTTGTGATTTGCACCATGTCAAACATGATCTTTTACTAGCACGCACTTCACTCTAGTACACCACACACCTCGCTCTCCATCATATGCAATAATGCGCAGTTACAGAAGCGGAGGAAAGCTTACACTGCTGCTGCCTGTGATGTATAAGTGCGTAAACTTGTTCTCATTTTGGTGGTCTTTCATGGTGGCAATCTATCTATCTATCTATCTATCTATCTATCTATCTGTCGCCCTCACTCTAACTGTCTATCGCGCTCACTTTATCTGTCTATCGCCCTCACTCTGTCTATCGCCCTTGCACTATCTATCTATCGCCCTCCCTCTATCTCTCTGTCGCCCTCACTCTATCTTTTGCCCTCCCTCTAGCTATCGATCGCCCTCACTCAATCTATGGCACCACCACAGCATCACTCAGGGGCACCACAGCATCACTCAGGGGCATCACAACATCACTATGCGCTACCACAGCATCACTAAACGCCACAGCATCACTTGTCGCCACCACATCTCTCAGCGCCACCATAGCATCAATCTGTGCAACCATTCAACAACAACTGGTTCAAATATGTTCTCTCAATGTTTCAAGCTTTATTACAAATATCACAAAAAGATGTTAATATTTCACTTCTGTTCTTGGATTTTCGTCACAATAAAATACACTAAACATAATCTTCAGAAAAGTTATTTATAAAAGTTTAAGCTATTGCCATTATAAATTACAATACCTTTTATTTAAGTATTAATTATTGAAAAACAACAAAAGCCACTGTTATTTGTAATATCAATACATCTAAGTCACGTAAATACAACACATATTGCAATACAAATGCTATAGGTGTCACATTTGCGAAAGGTATAACTATTGGCATTGTAAACGACAAAGCTATTAATTTCGCTATTTTCAAAACTAACACATAAATAAAAAAATTATCATTTACAATACCAATAGCTCAAACTTTCCAAATGCGAGACCTATTGCATTGCAAATGCTTGTTATGTGGTGCACTTGGCTAGGTTCCTTTCTTTTCAGAGTTTTGGATTTAGCTATCTCTTCTATAAAGAAAGGGGAAATAGTTAGGTACCTCCGAGTCCAACTCGAAGCATTATGGCTAATTAGTAAGATCCTATCCTATGTTGTGGTCCTATCTGCTGAGTTATGTAAAACTTTAACTAGACTAAGACCAGCCACTGAGGTATTGATGGAAAAACAGCCTAAGGACTAGTATGGTTTTCAAGAACATAGATATGGGCCTTTCCCTTCTACATGGGAGAGATGAGGCAGTATAGTTTGTTCTCGATTACGATAGTTGTCTAGCAGCAATGTAATGGCCAACCTGTAGTGTGTGCTGGTGAATGATAAGGTGATGATGAGTAAGCACACCTAGTAATGTTACTGAATTCAGTCGCATAGGGAGCTGTGGCTAAACAAGTTTGCATGGCAACTACATGGTCATTAGGGAGGAAGGACAAAGTAAAAGTTGTTAGTAAATCACATAGCGGCAATGCTCAATATATTTTTTAGGTCATGTGTGTATGCATTTCTCTTTGAGAACAGCTTGGATTAGACATTCTTTATAGTCAATGACAATATGCGCAAAATAAACATTGTTGAGCTCTATAGCAGTGCTTCCTAAACTTTTTAGAACCATGAGCCAATATTGAGAAGAGCAAACTTCTGTGACCCACCTTGCTTCAATAGACATAAGGCGGAAGAGACTTTTTTAAACGTCTTAAAACCAGTTGTTTAAGTTCACAACTTTGAGACCTCACCTTTCATCATCGGACTGTGGTCAATATATTGATGTACCAATAAACGTGGCAATGGTGAACTGCACTGAAGTCATGAGCTTGAACATGTTTTAGAAGGGGTAGCTGACCTATGACATCTCTTTACTAAAATAACAAGGTTTATGGAACATCTTGAGGTTGATACCAGTGAATTGAGCAAATTTGAGAAACCTCTGCAGCAGAGTTTTCGGTAGGGTCTCCTCTTCATCATTGTTTCAAACGAGGCTCAGTGGGGTATGGTTAGGTCAGCATTCCCATAGGAAATGCGTTTTTTGTGTTGCTAATAACTTTGGTACCGTTTGTCCAATCTCCACAAAACTTTACAAAAAGTGCTCTTTTTTCGCATGGTCTGCATGGAACACTTCTGGGTGATGAGTGAAGTGGGGGCCGAGGGGGGAAATTGACCAATTTGCTCCTGCAGGAGTCCGACTCATGTGGGAGCGAGCACTTTGATTAGCTGGCAGTAACATTGGAAAAATTTGTACTGGCAGTCATTACAGGATTCAGGGACTTACAGCCTGATTCATGAAGAAAGGAATCTGCGACTCTCAACTTGCGAATCACAGCGAATCGCAAATGGAAAGGCGCAGATCGGAATTCATCATAGTTAGCGATTAAAGAAAGCGATTCGCACACGGGCGCAAAAATCGATAGCGAGAAAATAAAATCGCCGATAAATCGCTATTACCCAGATATTCCGTCTCTATTTTGCGCCATCGCAAATCCCCATTAGCGACATCTCGCTAGTAGCGAGATCGCACTAACGGGAAGTCGCTTTTCGAGCGCTGTGATGACATCACAACCAGGAAGCAGGCAGTTCCCACCCCCATTCTGAACAGCGAGGCTGATCGCGAGGCTGCAGCTAAACAGAGCTCCTACCGGGACATCTCCAAAGTAGCGCAATTTACCCATTTGCGACAGCAGCTATGTCAGAGGAGCCTGCACCAGGGCCCAGTGACACCGGGCGCAAGAGAAAGCTCAAGTTTTCCGAGCAGGAGTTGGAGCAGCTCATCGAAGGAGTGGTTGAAAACCACGCAAAACTTTTTGGAAAGGACTCCCGGAGGGTGCCAGAGATGGAGAGACGTCGCATCTGGCTAGGAATCTCAGCAAAAGTGAACGCTGTGGGCGTGACACACAGGTCACTGGACGAGCTCAAGAAGAGGTGGTACGACCTCCGAGGTCGTGCCAAGGAGAGGGTGGCAGAGAGGCTGGGCGAGACATCTGGTACTGGGGGCGGAGAACCTACTGTCCCTCCCAATACCCCCATGGAGGACCGCGTGGAGGACACCCTTGAGACAGAGGCGTGCATAGGTGTCACCAACCTGGACTCATCCCGACTCGGCCAAGACAGCCAAGGTAAGTGGCATGCGACTGCGACCCTGTCCCCTAACAATGGTCATGGCCCTATAGCCTCCCATATACATCCCAAGTCATTCAAACAATGCACATGAGATCATGGCCACAAGCATTGTGGGACATGTAGTCTGCCCATAATGTAAAAGAACCCCAATGCAGGCTCACATATCCCAAAATAAGCTATCGCTAAGCCAGGCAGGGAATGTCAACCAGCATGCATGTAGCAACTGCACGTGTGACAGATGCATGCTATTAATGTAAGTCCAATTCCCCTCACAGGTGGCGCCGACAACAGCAGCGACAGCGACATGCTGCAGATCGATGAGTCACAATCGGATGCCGAGGAGGTGCCAACACCAACACCTCCTGCACCATCAGGCGTAGCACCACTCCCCGCAGCCAGGGCAAGACCAACAGCTCCAGCACCATCATTGGCAGCACCTAACCCTGCAGGCAGGGCAAGACAAACAGCGCCAGCACTATCCGGCGCAGCACCTAACCCTGCAGGCAGGGCAAGACCAACAGCTCCAGCACCATCATTGGCAGCACCTAACCCTGCAGGCAGGGCAAGACAAACAGCGCCAGCACCATCCGGCGCAGCACCTAACCCTGCAGGCAGGGCAAGACCAACAGCGCCTGCACCATCAGGTGCTGCACCTTTGCCAACCACAACTCCACCACCAGCGGCACCATCTACTTCTGGTGCAGCTACTGTGGTGACTGTGCACACACCCACTGTGGGCAGCCAGCAGAGCAGGCATGTCAGGGCTCGCCAGCATGACACATCACACAGCGGCAGGAGGGCTGTGCGCATGCCAGGCATGAGCATTGAGCGCCGGATGCTACGCATTCACCAACAGCAGGCACGACGGCAAGGGGCCATTCAGCTGCAGCTACACAACATTGGCCGCAATGTGGCCAATGTGGGTGATAGGATTGAGCGCATGACGGCAGCCATGGAGGCCAACACTGCTGCACTCATATCGCAGCGCAACTCCTCCCGCCGACGCCACCGGCAGCTCCTTACGCGCCTGACAGCCTACACCCGCTCAAACTACATGATTGGGAATGCCACCTCCCAGCTCTCACGACGGTGCCTGGCGCAGCAGCAGCAGCTAATCCAATGTGTCGAGGATGTTGGACGGGTGTTGGAGCAGGTCACCACTGCCGTACTGGCACTCCATCCTACTGGTGAAGGCAATGTGGGGAGGGACGACACCAGTGAGGGCACCTCCAGTGTCAGCAGCCTGTTTGCCTCACTGGTTGGCGTGTTACGCCGCAGCACCAGGCCCGCTACAGGGACACGTGCCGTCCCAGAGGAAGAGCCAGAGCGGCGTTTGGGGGCTGCGCGCCGGAGGCGCAATTGAGTTACTTGAACATTTCCTAGATAATGCTGATGATACAAGCATGTCCAGTGGCTAGTTACGAGCAGTATGGCGCAATACTGCAGCAATATTATGAATGTAGACATTACGTTCTTATTGTGGATTTAACAATAATATTTATTCATGCAACATACATGGGCCTCCAGTCATTATTTACATTGCCATGCAATAGTGATTTGTTGGGTGAGTGGATTGTGTGCTTCAGAAACTGTTCATAGTGATGTGGTTGCGCCGTCTGTGTCCTTCAGCAGGGTTCTCCCCGCGTGCATGACGCACATGTGCTGGTGGACGGTCGTCTCCTTCAGACTCCCTGCCAGAGATATCTACTGGTATCCGGCGCTTAGTTGCAATGTTGTGTAACATTGCGCAGACAGCCACAATGCGGCAGCACACATCAGGACTGTAGTACATGGCCCCACCTGTCTTGTGCAGTATGCGGAACCGGCTCTTGAGTAGGCCAAATGTCCGTTCTATACAATTCCTTGTCCGTATGTGAGAAACATTGTACCGCCGTTGCTGTGGTGTAGCCGGGTTGAGGTATGGGGTGAGGAGGTATTCACGGAGGGCGTAGCCACTGTCACCTGAATGAGAGGAGCAGAGGGTGAGTGCCTGTGCTGCGCAGCTACATCATTGCAATGTGTAATTGTTGACAATGTGTACTTACCAAGTAGGTGTCCTTCCCCAAATTCTCCCCTGGCCAGTCGTGTGTGGAGGCCGCTGTGCCGGAATATAAATGAGTCATGGGTACTCCCTGGGTACTGGGCCACGATGTCAGTTATGATAGTCTTGGCATTGCAGACCATCTGTATGTTAAGGGAGTGGTATGACTTCCGATTCCGGTACATGTACTCCGTCGCAGCTGGTGGGCAGATGGCGATGTGGGTGCAGTCTATGCATCCTATCACAGATGGGAAATGGGCCACATTGTAGAAGTTTAACTTTGTCAAGTCCAGTTCCTGTTGGCTGGTGGGGAATTTGATGTGTCGGTGTAGCTGGGTAAGCATTGCGTCAACAAAACTCCGGAGGCAGCGTGACATGGTGGGCTGGGATATCCCCCCTGCAGCCGCTACTATCCCCTGGAAGCTCCCAGAGGCCAGGAGGTGCAGGCTACACAATACCTGTACATGTGTAGGCACAGCATTGGTCCGCCTTGTTGGGTGCTGCATCAGGGGGTCAAGGTCGTGTATGAGTTGAATTATCATGGCCCCATTTAGCCGGTACTTCGCATAAATCTGCTCCCTGATTTGTCCCAGCAGGGTGATCCGCTGGCGGAATATCCTGTACTGTATTCTGCGTCTCCTCCGTGCTGCTCGCTGTAGCCTTCGCCGCCTGACCAGCATGTACATTCCTGGCATTGTGAGACACCAACTGCTGCTGCTGCATCTCCTTATGTTTGTTTGGTCAGCCCTTTCCCTGTTCCTGATTGGCCAACGGTTTTTCAAAATTTTCTCTAATGACTTTTATGGTTACCACCTGCTTTGGGTTGTCCTTAATTTGCGCGGCGCTAATAGTGATTTTGTGGTTTTTCGCTATTAGAGAATTTTCATGAATACCGATTGCGCTTGTATTGCGGATTCGCTAAATTTATTCTCTAATTCCGTGTTTTGGCGCAAACCTACGGGGATTCTGAGAATATATTTGCGAATTCGCAATCTTTGGTTTGCGCTTTGGTTATTTTCTTGATGAATGCCGATTTGGGAAAATGCGCCCGCAATAGCATTTTCGCTGCTATTGCGGCCGCAATTTAGCTTGATGAATCAGGCTGTTAGTCCCTTATCCTGAAGTTATAGAAGATATAAGTGGACAGGGTACGGTTACCCTGCCCTCCTAAGCCCTTCCCCTTTCCTGGCATTTTTTCCAAGATCCTGTAGGATTGGAAAAAAGATATAGCGTCCTGGGGTGTATTCTTTATGGGAACGGTGCGTGTGGCACCCTTGATGAGCCATTCTAGGCCCCGGGGAGCCCACTACCAAGGCCAAAATGTGCACAAAAGTTGAGGGGCTTTCGAAGGCCTTGGGCCATACCTTAATTTAAAGGGGAGGGGAGTAGTGTGGCTCACTGGTAGTGGAGTAGTGTGGCTCACTGGTTAGAGGCGGCAGACCCAGGAGCAGAAGTCGGCCCGGGACCAGGGTTCAATTCCCGACGCGGCAGGGTCGTGGACTTGGGTCAGCGGACTCGATAATTCTCGCTTCGGTGCTTACTCTAATCAGGGGTTCCACTTGGCAACTCTGGGCATTAGCTTGCCTAATCTCCACAATGGCCCCATCAATTCCGGGGATGCCTGGCTCCACCTTGGGGACTCCCAGCAGGGACCATTCCACAGGGAAAGCCAGGACGGGTTCCCCAGAGTTATACAGCGCCAGGAAACCTACGGACGGGTAGCAGTGCGCTTTACAAGCTCAAATACATTTACATTTACACATCTGCACGCCTTGCCTTCTCGGAGCCTGATAAGACCCCAGGAACTCATCCCCACGGGCCCATATTTAATATAGATGAATGCCCACATGGGGCACCCACCAAGTACCATGTTGAGGGCTGTGGGGGAGGCCCAGGGCCCTGCGACCCCAGACGGCTCCCCATGTGGTGCAGCAGCCAGCATTGCTCAGCACAGAGGTAGCAGCTGTTTTTTGCATGCTCCCTCCGGGCGGTAGTGTAGAAAAGTGTCCCATTCTGACATGGTCACCACCACTTTTTGCCTGGTATCTGATGCAATTTTGACAGAAGTGCACTGTGTTTCTGCTGTCCAAGTCTCCAGTGCCAGATCTTTCCTTAAACTGTATGTTTGTTCACCCTGAGTAGCAATACCTTTTGCACCATAGTAGATGTGACCCTTGGTACCTAAGGCATGGAAGCTAAAGAAGTTCCCTAAGGGCTGCAGCATGTATTGGTCCACCTTCAGGGACCTCTCCGCACCAACATGCAAACTGCCATTGCAGGGTGCATGCTATGGTGCAGAGAAAAGTGTGAACATTTCCTCATGAGCAGATGGCCCCTGTGATATCTAAGTTAATTCTTAGATATTACAAGTTTATTCTTAGATAATACAAGTTTATAGGGAAGCCATTTAAGAACATGTGCTGTACAGTGGTGTTTGAGTTCCCCTGCTACATGATGGCTCTACTGAAAATAAAGGTGTTTGGTATCAAACATCTCTTCTTAATAAGACCACAATGACTCAAGTGATGGATCTATTACTATATGCACCCAGAGGGCACCTTAAAGGTGCCCCTGGAAACTCTACCCACTATGTGTAGTGGCTGACTGGTGCAGAGCAGCCTGCCACCACAGTCCGGTTTCTGACTCCCTGCAGATGATGGCCCACACTCTCTGAGGGCAGAAACAAAGCCTGCTTCGGCCAGAAGTGTTTTCACCTCCTCCAAGCAGGATGCTTAACAAAAAAAAGTAGCTCAATCAAATCAAAAGTTACTGAAAACGTGGTGACTTGAGTTGTAATGAATGACACATAATGCATGAAATCACTCCCCTGCAGGGATGAAAGCCACACCGCAACCCAATGTTTAAAGACTAGACACTTCTGTTCTCTGGGCTGCTACAGAGACGATATACCCCCAGCATTGCCTAGCACCACTAACCTTGCACAGAAAGACTCTTAAACGATACCAAAAGGCCGCACTCTGGAGACCTCTTAAATTTTCTGTGGTGCGGATCCACTACAAGATATTTGAGCACTTTACAAAGAATATATGTAAACAGATGCGGGATATACTTACTTAGAAACAACATATGGAATAAAAAGGACGAGGAGGTACGAGAGATGTTGTAATGTATAAGCTGAACTAGAGACTTGGGGGTCAAAAGAGCAACGGGAACGACAAGAGGAGGAACAGTTAGCTGGTTATAAAGTTCACTTTACAGAAATACAGCCGATCTCAAGAAGCCGTGAAAGAGGAAGATAATGGAAAAAATGTATTCTCCTCTTGCGTGGAAGCATGTTCTAACCAGCCCCTCAGAGGGAGTATTTTTGAGAATGGATTTCTTTTGAACTTTTAGGGGCACATGCATCAAGCATTTTACCGGTCGCAAATGGGCCGATTCGCTATTACAATTTTTGCGATTACCTATTTTGCGTATGCAGTTAGGGAATTGCAATTCCCTAATTGTTATGCAATATGCCTTTGCAATTTGGTTTTTGCAAATTGGAATGACAAATTAGCATCAACTTAATGTTGATGGTAAGTTGCGCTTTCTTTGAAAAATGCACAAAAATGCACTTTTCAAAGTGCAATGTGGTGCATACATATTCCCTAAGGGCATGTGTGTGCACCACATGTGCATACATCCCTTTGTTGGGGATGCATTAGGTTGGCCTTTTGGCCCTCTTGCACCCTTGATATTGCATTCGCAATTTGCGATTACCTATTTGGTAATCACAAATTGCAAATGCGGTCCCATTCATTCCTATGGGCCTCTAGGACCATAGAAATGAATGGGAAGGCATTCCTTAATTGCGAATCGCAATTTGCGATTCCCAATTAAGGAATGTGTAGGAATCGCAAATATTTTATTGAAACCTACATGCGTAAGCAATAGCGATTCATTAATAGCGATTCCTTAAGAATCGCTTTTAAGGAATCGCTATTCCTTAGCTTAATGCTTGTGGCCCTTAGTTTTTTAATGCTCACGGAATTTTTTTTATTTATTTCAGGCTCTAGAATAACCTTAATTGGTTCATGCTCTAGCAGAGTAGGCTTGTGTGTTAGCATAGAAGACCATATTCGGACAGACCACTTTTAATAAGATACTTTGCTCTAGTGGTTGCTTTAGGGCTCTACTTGCAAGTCAGATTATTTTGTTCACACAAATTCTAACAGGCAAGATTGCTGGACAGCTTTAAGAGCTGTCACACAAGATTTAGGAATAGGTGTTAGATTTGTTTATTTATCGTATTTGTAGAGCGTGACATTCATCCCTAGGGACATCACGGCGCTAAAAGAGAGCAGGATGCAGGCAATGTAAGCATTCTAGTTGTCAGGTTAGTAACAGGGGAATAAGTGTGTTTTTAGCTTTTTTCTAAACACGAGGTAGTCTTCAGTCAGGCGTAATTCCGGTGGGAGTTTATTCCAGAGGACCGCTGCTGATTTTGAGAAGGATCGGTCACCCATCCTCACTTTAGACGTGCGCTTGACTGATGCCAATGCCTGATGGCGGGATCTCAGATTACGCGAGGGTACATAAAAATCTAATTTGCCATGTAAAATCTTTGGGCCTGTTTTATTTAGTGTTCTATGTGCAGAGCACATGAGCTTAAAGTTGGCTCTTTGGCGTACTGGTAGCCAGTGTAACTCTTTCATGCAGAAGGAGGCTGAACTGTATCTGCTCTTGCTACAGATCATTTTAGCTGCGGCATTTTGGACTACTTGGAGTCTGGTAAAAAGATGATCGGCCATGCCAACATACAGTGCATTACCATAGTCCAGTCTACTCACAAGAAGTGCCTGTGTCACCGTTTTCCAACAGTTTAATGGGATCCAGGGAAAGAGTCTTCTAAAATGTTTTAATGTGTCTAAGCTTTTCCCACACAATAGGCATACTTGGTTCTGCATGAATAGGGCGTCATCGAAGATGATGCCCAAATTCTTAGCAGCCTGCCTCGGATCAGGGGCAGTGCCCAATACTCGGGCCACCAACTATTATCCCAGATTTTATGTGCGCCTCCGAAAAGTAGGATCTCTGATTTTCCGGCATTTAATTTTAGGCAATTACCCTACCTCCAACTTGATATTTCTGTCAGGCAGTGGATGAGCTTGTCTTTGGTGTCGACTTTTGTCAGCCTATCAAACAGGTGAATTATCAGTTGTGTGTCATCAGCATAGGAACATATGTCGAAGCCCCATTTCCTGCTGAAATCTGCTAGGGAAGAGACATATATATTGAAAAGAGTAGGGCTCATGGTAGCTCCCTGTGGAACTCCATAATCAATTCTTTTTGCAGTGGAGGAGTAGAGACTCATTTGGATTATCTGGGTTTGGTGTTTAGGAAAAGAAGCAAATCAAGCTAGGGCTTTTGAACAAAGCCCTTTTTAGGTCGAGCTGGCGTTGGAGCGCGAAGCGCTCCCGCCAGCGAGACTATAGTCACCTTCCTCCCTGTCAAGGGAGTAACAGCTGTGAACGAGCCCGATACAGACCTGGGTACGAGCCGACCCAGGTCTGTGAACGCGCTTCA
Organism: Lissotriton helveticus; assembly: GCF_964261635.1. Taxonomy (NCBI): domain Eukaryota; kingdom Metazoa; phylum Chordata; class Amphibia; order Caudata; family Salamandridae; genus Lissotriton; species Lissotriton helveticus. Next base: position 1,482,843,461 of record NC_136065.1, read on the forward strand.
AGGTTGAGCAGCTTGTGCACATTTGTTGGACGTCAGGCGCTACAAGCCCGCCAGACCAATTATCCCAGCATGAAACTCTACTTCCTGAGGCGCCACAAGAACAATTATCCCAGCAGGAGTCTCCACTTCCTCAGGCACCGCAACAATTATCACAGCATGAGACCCACTTATCACAGCATGTCAACAGGCACCCCAGGCTGCTGGAGCACTCAACTATAATTAATGTGCAGTTGAGTGCTCCAGCAGCGTGGGGCGGCTCTCTGCATGCTGTGATAATGATCACTTTGGGGCCTCATGCTGTGATAATTAGGGCGGCATGCTCTATTTGCAGCACTGAACATTTTCAAAGAAGGCGAAGCAGTGACATTCATTGGAGACACTCACCCTCACGCCCTCACCCCTCACACACCTCCTCACCCTCACACACCTCCTCACCCTCACCTTCACACCCCCTCACACACACCCTCACATACCCTTACCAGCACCGCAAAACACAACACAACACAACACAGCACAGCAAAACACAACACAGCACAGCAAAACACAACACAACACAGCACAGCACAGCAAAACACAACACAGCACAGAAGCACAGCACAGCCAAACACAGCACAGCAAAACACAACACAGCACAGCAAAACACAACACAGCAAAACACAACACAGCACAGCACAGCACAGCAAAACACAGCACAGCACAGCAAAACACAACACAACACAGCACAGCACAACACAGCACAGCAAAACACAACACAGCACAGCAAAACACAACACAGCACAACACAGCACAGCACAACACAGCACAGCACAACAAAACACAGCACAGCACAGCAAAAAACAACACAGCACAACACAGCACAGCAAAACACAACACAGCACAGCACAGCAAAACACAACACAGCACAGCAAAACACAGCACAGCAAAGCAAAACACAACACAGCACAGCAAAACACAACACAGCACAGCAAAGCACAGCACAGCACAGCAAAACACAGCACAGCACAACACAACACAGCACAGCAAAACACAACAGCACAGCAAAACACAGCACAGGACAGCACAGCACAGCAAAACACAGCAAAGCACAGCACAGCACAGCAAAACACAGCACAGCACACCAAAACACAGCACAGCAAAACACAGCACAACACAGCACACACAACACAGCAAAACACAACACAGCAAAGCACAGCACAGCAAAACACAGCACAGCAAAACACAGCACAGCAAAACACAGCACAGCACAACACAGCACAGCAAAACACAGCACAGCAAAACACAGCACAGCAAAGCACAGCACAGCAAAACACAGCACGGCAAAACACAGCACGGCAAAGCACAGCACGGCAAAGCACAGCACGGCAAAGCACAGCACAGCAAAGCACAGCACAGCAAAGCACAGCACAGCAAAACACAGCACAGCAAAACACAGCACAGCAAAGCACAGCACAACACAGCACAGCAAAACACAGCACAGCACAGCAAAACACAGCACAGCACAGCAAAACACAGCACAGCAAAACACAGCACAGCAAAACACAGCACAGCAAAGCACAGCACAGCAAAACACAGCACAGCAAAACACAGCACAGCAAAGCACAGCACAGCAAAACACAACACAGCACAGCAAAACACAGCACAGCAAAACACAGCACAGCAAAACACAGCACAGCAAAACACAGCACAGCACAGCAAAACACAGCACAGCAAAACACAGCACAGCAAAACACAGCACAGCAAAACACAGCACAGCAAAACACAGCACAGCAAAGCACAGCACAGCAAAACACAGCACAACAAAACACAGCACAACAAAACACAGCACAGCAAAACACAGCACAGTAAAACACAGCACAGTAAAACACAGCACAGCACAGCAAAACACAGCACAGCACAGCACAGCAAAACACAGCACAGCACAGCACAGCAAAACACAGCACAGCAAAACACAGCACAGCACAGCAAAACACAGCACAGCAAAACACAGCACAGCAAAGCACAGCACAGCAAAACACAGCACAGCAAAACACAGCACAGCAAAACACAGCACAGCAAAGCACAGCACAACACAGCACAGCAAAGCACAGCACAGCACAGCAAAACACAGCACAGCAAAACACAGCACAGCAAAGCACAGCACAGCAAAACACAGCACAGCACAGCAAAGCACAGCACAGCAAAACACAGCACAGCAAAACACAGCACAGCAAAGCACAGCACAGCAAAACACAGCACAGCAAAACACAGCACGGCAAAACACAGCACGGCAAAACACAGCACGGCAAAGCACAGCACGGCAAAGCACAGCACGGCAAAGCACAGCACGGCAAAGCACAGCACAGCAAAGCACAGCACAGCAAAGCACAGCACAGCAAAACACAGCACAGCAAAACACAGCACAGCAAAGCACAGCACAACACAGCACAGCAAAACACAGCACAGCACAGCAAAACACAGCACAGCACAGCAAAACACAGCACAGCAAAACACAGCACAGCAAAACACAGCACAGCAAAGCACAGCACAGCAAAACACAGCACAGCAAAACACAGCACAGCAAAGCACAGCACAGCAAAACACAGCACAGCAAAACACAGCACAGCAAAACACAGCACAGCAAAACACAGCACAGTAAAACACAGCACAGCAAAACACAGCACAGCAAAACACAGCACAGCAAAACACAGCACAGCAAAACACAGCACAGCAAAACACAGCACAGCAAAGCACAGCACAGCAAAACACAGCACAACAAAACACAGCACAACAAAACACAGCACAGCAAAACACAGCACAGCAAAGCACAGCACAACACAGCACAGCAAAGCACAGCACAGCAAAACACAGCACAGCAAAACACAGCACAGCAAAGCACAGCACAGCAAAACACAGCACAGCACAGCAAAGCACAGCACAGCAAAACACAACACAGCAAAGCACAGCACAGCAAAACACAGCACAGTAAAACACAGCACAGCAAAGCACAGCACAGCAAAACACAGCACAGCAAAACACAGCACAGCAAAACACAGCACAGCAAAACACAGCACAGCAAAGCACAGCAAAACACAGCACAGCAAAACACAGCACAGCAAAACACAGCACAGCAAAACACAGCACAGCAAAACACAGCACAGCAAAACACAGCACAGCACAGCAAAACACAGCACAGCACAGCAAAACACAGCACAGCAAAACACAGCAAAACACAGCACAGCAAAACACAGCACAGCACAGCAAAACACAGCACAGCAAAACACAGCACAACACAGCAAAGCACAGCAAAGCACAGCACAGCACAGCACAGCAAAGCACAGCACAGCAAAACACAGCACAGCAAAACACAGCACAGCAAAACACAGCACAGCAAAGCACAGCACAGCAAAGCACAGCACAGCAAAGCACAGCACAGCAAAGCACAGCACAGCAAAACACAGCACAGCACAGCAAAACACAGCACAGCACAGCAAAACACAGCACAGCAAAACACAGCACAGCAAAACACAGCACAGCAAAACACAGCACAGCAAAACACAGCACAGCACAGCAAAACACAGCACAGCAAAACAGCACAGCAAAGCGCAGCAAAGCACAGCAAAACACAGCACAGCAAAACACAGCACAGCAAAGCACAGCACAGCAAAGCACAGCACAGCAAAACACAGCACAGCAAAACACAGCACAGCACAGCACAACCAAGCACAGCACAACCAAGCACAGCACAACCAAGCACAGCACAACCAAGCACAGCACAACCAAGCACAGCACAACCAAGCACAGCACAACCAAGCACAGCACAACCAAGCACAGCACAACCAAGCACAGCACAACCAAGCACAGCACAACCAAGCACAGCATAACCAAGCACAGCATAACCAAGCACAGCATAACCAAGCATAGCGTAATAAAGCACAACAAAACATAGCATAACAAAAAATAGCATAACAAAACACAACAAAACATAGCATAGCATAACAAAACATAGCATAGCATAACAAAACACAGCATAGCATAACAAAACACAACATAGCATAGCATAACAAAACACAACATAGCATAGGATAGCAAAACTAAACAGAGCATAGCATAACAAAACAAAGCATAGGATAGCAAAACAAAACATAGCCTAACAAAACATGGCATAACAAAACATGGCATAGCAAAACATATAATAGCATAGCAAAACATAGCATATCAAATACAACAAAACATAGCATAGCAAAACATAGCATAGCATAACAAAGCATAACAAAGCATAGCATAACAAAACATAGCATAGCATAGCATAACAAAACATAGCATAACAAAACATAGCATAGCAAAACAAAGCATAGCATAGCAAAACACAACACAACATAGCATAGCATAACAAAGCATAGCATAACACACAACAAAGCATTGCATAGCATAACAAAACAAAGCATAGGATAGCAAAACAAAACATTGCATAGCATAACAAAACATAGCATAACATAACAAAACATAGCATAGCATAACAAAACAAAACATATCATAGCCTAGCAAAACATAGCATACCAAACACAACAAAACATAGCATAACAAAACATAGAAAACCAAAGCATAACACACACAACCACACAACCACACACACACAACCACGCACACATAACCACAACCACAACCACAACCACACACAACCACACACACAACTATCTATCTATCTATCTATCGCCCTCACTCTATCTGTCTATCTATCGCCCTCACTCTATCGGCCTCAGTCTATCTATCTAATCGCCCTCACTCTATCTGTCTATCTATCGCCCTCACTCTATCTTATCGCCTTCACTCTATCGCCCTCACTCTATCTATCGCCCTCACTCTATCTATCGCCCTCACTCTATCTATCGCCCTCACTCTATCTATCGCCCTCACTCTATCTATCGCCCTCACTCTATCTATCGCCCTCACTCTATCTATCGCCCTCACTCTATCTATCGCCCTCACTCTATCTATCGCCCTCACTCTATCTATCGCCCTCACTCTATCTATCGCCCTCACTCTATCTATCGCCCTCACTCTATCTATCGCCCTCACTCTATCTATCGCCCTCACTCTATATCTATCGCCCTCACTCTATCTATCTAATCGCCCTCACTCTATCTATCTATCAATCTATCTATCGCCCTCACTCTATCTATCAATCTATCTATCGCCCTCACTCTATCTATCTATCGCCAGCACTCTATCTATCTGTCTAGCTATCTATCGCCCTCACTCCTATCTATCTGTCTAGCTATCTATCGCCCTCACTCCTATCTATCTATCTAGCTATCTATCGCCCTCACTCCTATCTATCTATCTATCTCGCTCACTCAATCTCTCTATCGCCCTCTATCTATCGCCCTCCCTCTATCTATCTATCGCCCTCACTCTATCTATCTATCCCACTCACTCTATCTATCGCATCACCACAGCATCACTAAGGGGCACAACAACATCACTATGCGCTACCACAGGATCATTGAATGCCACAGCATCACTAGTCGCCACCACAACATCTCTCAGCCCCACCACAGCATCAATCTGTGCAACCATTTACCAACAACTGGGTCAAATATGATCTCTCAATGTTTCAAGCTTTATTACAAATGTCACAAAAAGAGGTTAGTAGTTCACTTCTGTTCTTGGATTTTCGTCACAATAAAATACACAACATATTCTTCACAAAAGTTATTTACAAAAGTTTAAGCTATTGCCATTATAAATTACAATAACTTTTATTTAAGTATTAATTATTAAAAAAATTCAAAGCCATTGTTATTTGTAATATCAATACATCTAAGTCACGTGAATACAACACATATTGCATTACAAATGCTATAGGTGTCACAAGTTATAACTATTGGCATTGTAAATGACAAAGCTATTATTTTTGCTATTTTCAAAACCAACACCTATATAAAAAATGTGTCATTTAAAATACCAATAGCTCAAACTTTCCTAATGCGAGACCTTATGCATTACAAATGCTTGTTCATGGAGGATTTGTAGTGGTTTGCTATGGAATTCTATGTCGAAAGCTGCAGTGAGGCTTTAGGCTCTTGTTCTTCCGAGAAAGATGACAAACTATCTAAATAAAAATGGGCTGCAGGGTGAGGAGCTAAATTTTCCCAGACCGTATTTCCTTCTTTGTCAGAGGGAGTGAAGGTTACATACATTTTTGTCACCTTATCTATAAAAAAGTTAAGTAGCTCACAATTCTTAGGCGAGGGCCCCATAGATTGAGACAGCGAGGTGGGCTTACAAAGTTCCCAAATTACTTTGTAAAGTTCTTTAGATGAACTATTCGTTTCTTCGATCCTTTCGGTGTAGTATTTAGTTTTAGCGTCTTTTAAGGCCCCATGATAGGTTGTTATTCATCTAGACAGATGTGTCTATCTGCTAGTGTTTGAAAGTCTCTATTTGTGTTCCTTGATTCTGCACTCTCTTTTCATAAGTTTTAGTTTCGGTGTATACCACTTTTCTGATTGGGTTTTAGTGGTAATTTCCGAGTACGTTTGGGGGCACACTGATCAAGTGTTTTTTCAATATCTTGTTGTAGCTGTGTGGCTAGTGTGTTTGTGAGGTTTTGGTACAGTGGCCTGGAAGTACAGGGGAAGAAGGCACTAAATGATTCCTCAGTGATTTGATTCCAGGCCCTAGACTTTGACTGATATGTTGTCTCAGTCTTAGGTGAATTGTTGGGTAGGCTGAAAGAGAAGGAAATTATGAAGTGATCCGTCCAAGATAGAGGTTAAATTTCATGAATGTTCGTGGATTCTATGTTAGAAAACAATAAATCTAGGATGTGGCCAGCCACATGAGTTAGTGTAGTAATCCTCTGAAGTAGCTGCATTATAGCCATTTCATCATCCAGGTGTTTAACCCCCGGATTTGTCGGCTTTTCATAATGAAGATTAAAATCTCCTATAACTTAAAACTGATTTTGTTTTAGGCAGAGGGGGAGGAGTTGTGGTAATAGGCTAGTACTTAGTCCAGGCTGGAACCCGCTCCAAATAGATTAGTCACTCAGACACTGAGAGCGCTAGAATCTCATGTGTGCCTGTTTCAGTGACCGTAATTGGGATACAGGTGAAGTGGTCTTTATATAGAATTGCTATCCCTCCTCCTCTCTTACCGCCTTTTCTATCTTGTTTTAATATTTTGTATCCTTAGGGTAAGGCAGTGGCAATGTCCGGGGTGTTATCATCTAGCCAGGTTCGGCATCGCTTTGACTGCAAAATATACAAAATGTAAATTGTTGGAAGGTTTGCTTTTTTGCTCATTTGTCTGTCTGATGGGGCATCCTGGTGAGATTTTGGTGTGAGATTAAGCCAAAACTCTGACGTAATAACACCATTTTGTAGTGGAATGCTCAAAGTTTATTTACCCATGCTCGATCACAATTCAACTTTTTGACAGATTTTGAGGGGAGAAATGTGCTGTCCGGGCATTTTTTTATTTGCAAAATTTAAGTTGAGTGATGCCCATGATGGCTAATGTTTGAACGTACAGTAGAGTATCCTCCACAACTAGTATGTTGTGACAGTGTTGGTTGTTCCCATGCCCAATAGTATTTATTTTGGACCAAACAGTAAATAAAACTTTCAGGCCAGCAAGTCAATTCATTACGTAAGTGTGCCTAGCATTGCATGCTTTGATTCTTCTGATTTCCATTGACTTTTTTTGTATATTTGATAGATCTTCTTAAATGAAATGTTTCAGTATTCTTCCTTGCATTTGCTTGCAGATACTTAAATATATGGCTTCACAACAATAAAGGTTTATGGTTTCACAACAATAAAGGTTTGTTGCAGTCAGAAACCCGTTATTTCCCTCTAAATAGGCATGGTTCTTCATATTTCGTTTTTTGTGTGAAATGGATTTAGTTTTGAAATTTACAGCGTTTGCGAAATTTGGTCAACTCCCCATCTCTCCATTAAGTCACACAATTATTGTATTAGTTTGTTCTTTTTTCCTTTGTGCATTTAAATCAGGAGTATTATCTGGACATATTAAACTTTGCCTTTTGAGATGACTACAACTTTTATTTTCATCTAGCACACCATATCTGCCTGGCTGCTGTTTCTTAGGTTTAATTGTTAATTTTCTTTCTTATCAACAGCTGATGACATTGGTACAGTTTGCATCTTGGACCTCAAGAATACTAAGGCTGTCCAAAGTGCTGCACTGCATTCTCACAGTGTCACTGGCTTGGCATTTTCCAAGCACAGGTGGGTGTGTTGTAGTTTCGTAGAAATATATTTTTGCACTGTGGCGCTTCATTGCTTTTCATGGAAACTATAACCTTGGTGTTGCAATTAACGCCACACTAGCGAAAGAGGTTGGAGGTAATTTCATGCCTCCTTACTCTATCATAGAGTGTAGTGCTTCCATTACAGTGTATGTATGGAAATGTTATGTACATTAATGCGTCATCTTGGAGGTTGAGGCACTCGTTTGAGCAAGAGGAACTGAAGTTGTTTTATTGTAGGTATTGCTCTTTGGGTACTGACAGTGAGTGTGCACGTGAAACTGATGATCCAAGCAGCACATTTCACGGATTGGTGGAGCCTGCTTGCTGATGCTGTTTCATGGCCATCTAAGAGTGGTGGGTTTTTGGGTTTCCTGAGGAATGGAATTTCTAGAACTGAGACAATTAGTTTATGCCTACTAGATTTATCGCTTTCCTATAACAGTTGTAGTATGATTGGTGGAGTCTAAAGTCAGATCTGTCTTGGGGGCTTTGTCTAAATTTCTTATTCATCAAACTGATGTTAACATATCCATTCTTTAAAAACCTCGCCCAAGTCCACTCCATAATTGCCACAGCCCGCCCCTGTGTTGATGACATCATCACATGTCTTCGAGGGAACCTTTAAGCAGATTTATATTAGTGCAGGCCTAACCTTTTGCTCGCACCTGCTGCCTTCTCATTCAGTGCCAAAGATGAGCTTTTCCTTTGTTTGGATAAGCTTTGGCAGTACGGTTCTCCATGTTGTTATGTGGAAAAAAAAAATTTGTGATGTCTGGGTTGCTCACCTTAATGTACTCAAGTGAGTAAGACCGCTTCTGACTCCTGTACTCTGAATACCATGGCACATTAGCGACCATGGTCAATGTCATTCGCTAGCAAAACATGATTTCAAAACCTTCCTGTATTTTGTCAGTGGGTCCAGTCGTCTAGTATCAGGAGAAAAGCAAATCAAGAGAAGCAAAAACGAAGAGGCCCATAGGATTGAAAGGAAAGACGGTATAAAGGAGGAAGATGTTGAAGTAACAGATATAGGGAAAATGAATGATTCAATAGAGAAACTATTGTATCAAAAAGGAAGGTATTGGCCTATGTAAGCAAGACTTTGAAAGAAATGAAGGAAAGTGTGAAAGAAGGTAAGAATGAAAGCAAGGACAGAAGAATGAAATCGTGAAAAGCTGAAATCATGAAAAGCAAGGGGAAGGTTATGTATAAGAAAAAACAGACTGGCAAGTAGGAATGGATAAATACATGAAGAATGAAACGCTTGAAACAATGAAGATATAAGCTATCTTCTAAAAGCTTGAGAAAATAGTCTTATTTGGAAGGAAGAAAGGATGGAACAACTAAATAGATGAAATAAGATAAAGAATACGTGATTGATGGGTGGGTGAATAGTAGTCAGGAACATTAGTGAGGAAGCAAGGAATAATGGATGGGTGAGGAGGGAGAAAAAGGAATACATGCATACCGAAAGTGGAAGAAAGAAAGGTAACAGCAGTGAAAAGATGAAAGAAAGGTGATGAGTAGAAAATAAAGGAAGAAATGTGGCCTCATTTGTAATTATCGTTTTGGAAACCGTAAATGTGGAACCTTATCCCAGCTCCTCTTCTTCTTAATATATTTTTTTATTTTATATCAGCAGACAGTTATACACAGAAAGTAAAGAAAAATTAGAGTTCCTTCGTACAGGGACCAGAAAAACAATCATTATATACAGTAACATAAAAATAACCAGAAATAACATTACAGGTGCTTGAAACAATCCGTCAATGAAAGAAAAAAAAAAGGCATTCAGAAAAAAAATCAGATCCATTCTGAAATAGGAGCCCATACATTTCAGCCAACTGTTTTATTTTTTGTCCCCTTCAGTTTATAGACAGCGATCTCTAATTGGTATATAGATAATAATTTTAATTGCCAATGATTAAAAGCCGGTGGGTCAGGATCTAGCCATCGAGAAGTAATACAAGATCGATATATTAACATACAGATAAATAAAAATCCTTCCTCTGCAGCTGACCTAATTCCTATTTTTTGTGTCTCAATTCCAAAAATTACTAATTCTGCAGATATTTGTGCATGTACCCCCAAGCTAGTAGTTAAATAACAATTGAACATCCCTAATGAATTGAGACAGCCTAGGGCAATTAAAAAACATGTGAATAGAGTCAGCAGCCATATAGCCGCATCGGCTACATCTATCACCCTTGCCTGGTTTCCATTTCGCCAATTTGGCAGGTGTATAATATAGATCAAAAATAGACATAAAATGTTAGCATTTTAATGAGCCGTTAAATAAAGTTTTATTTGATACTTCCAATGCTCTGGATATATCTATTTTATCTACTTCCAGTTTTCTTTGCATTTATTTTCAAATAGAGATAAATCATCTTGAAGTCTATTTATCATTATCTGATACACAGGGCCAATTTTCCTTTCCTTTCTGCTGACTTCAAGTATGTCAATTTTATTAATCAGAGGATGATCTAGCAGTCCCTTCGTAGTTGGAGATATTAAAAAAATCAGTTCTCGACAGATTAAATTTGTGCTGTAAAAAAGAAAAAGTGGCTACCTGATCCCCTTGATAAAGGTCTCCTAACATATGAACGCCAGCATAGTGCCATTTTTTCATCACTTGGTCCCTAAAAATCTCAGGTAAAATTGGGCTATTTATCAAGGGCGTATAATAATTTAGATCAAAACAAAAACCAAATCTTTTTTTCAATTGTTTCCATATTTCGAAAGCAGCTATCATAATTTTAATATTTTTTTTTTATAGTAACTGGGTTCAATTATCCTTACTAAACATTGCCTTACCTCCATCCCCAATAGCATTTCATAGATTGAGGGGCTCATTGATTATTTCAGCCTAACATCATGAAAAATTAAAATACCCATATGTCTCAGTAGAGTAGCCCAATAATACAGCCGGAAATTCGGAATCCCCAAACCGCCCTTCATTCTAGGAAGAGAGCACCATTTCAGAGCTCTTCTGGATCATCGATAACTCCAAAGGAACCTAGAAGACATTCTATCTTGCTAAAAAAAAAACGAAGGAAACCGAGGTATCGTACGAAACAAATAAAGAAATTTCAGAAAAATAAGCATCTTCAATATATTAGTGCGACCATATAATGAAAAATGTAGATTATTCAACCTCTCCAGAGTTCTATTAGCAGAATTTAATACAGGATCTGTATTAAGACGTACTATGTCATCTATTTTGGCGCTGATTATAACACCAAGATAGAGAGCATCTGAAGCAAAAACCATATCATCTGGATGACCCTCTTCAGAATGAATCAACTGCGTTTTGGAAATATTCAATTTATATCCCGAGTATCCGCCAAACTCCTGGGCTAATTCAACAATTTTGGGTAAAGATCGTTTGATATCAACAGTAGTGATAGCGATATCGTCTGCATATGCAAACACCTTATAGTCGGTCTGATGGATCTTAACCGGGGTTATTTCGGTTTCCTTTTCCAATTTATTCAATTAAGGTTCGATATACAATGCAAATAACAAGGGGGAATAACGACAACCTTGCCTCGTCCCCCTTGTTATTACCAAATCATCGGAAACATCCCCGGTTATTCAAATTGTGGCCTTAGGGTGGTTATATAATGCCTGTATTGCTTTGATATATTCTGTGGGAAACCCCTTCCACGTCAATACAGACCACAGAAACCTCCAGGAGACCCTGTCGAATGCTTTTACAGCACCCAACAGGGCCACCACAACCGGAGATCCTGTAGCCTGCGCCCAGTCCAAGAGTGAAATAATCCTCTTCACGTGATCCCTCGTATCCCTATTTGAGATAAGTCCATGCTGTCTTATTGAGACCAGGGCGGGCATTAATTCGTTCAGCCTATTGGCTAGAATTTTAGAGAAAATCTTACTGTCAGCAGTAATTAGTGAAATGGGTCTATATGACCCTAAGTCGGTTGCCTCCTTTCCTTTTAAAAAAAAAAAATAACTATAGTGGCGAAAGACCAAGATTCAGGAGGGTAACCTAAGAAGGCATTATGAAACACTTTAAGTAGCTCAGGTTTTAGCAATTCACGGAAGGTATGATAAAATTCCAAAGGTATATTATCAGGTCCCATTGCCTTCCCAGGAGCCAAACCTAAAATAGCTGATTCAATTTCTTCCCATGAAATAGGGGTGGCTAATAACGTTTTCTGTGCTTCAAGGAGTCCAACATTGTCAAGATTTTCAAAATACAGTAATTCATTCCTTCCAGCATCCATACCATCACGAGGCTAGTCATACAGTAATTGATACAAATCACGAAAAGCTTTTAAGAGATCTGTTTTTGATCGCTGCATAACCCCATTTAAATCACAGAATTTTAAAATGTCATTAGATGCTGTCTTTTGTCTTAATCTATGAGCTAGTACTCTCCCTGTTTGCTCATTAAGTTCATAACACTCCTTCTTGAATTGTTTATACTTCTGTGCAATCTGCTTGGTTATATGAGAATACACTGTATTAAGTTTAATAGTCAAGTCTAATTGGGCTTCTTCAATCCCCCGACCTAGTTCAATACATTCGGCTAGCTTCACCGCTGCCTTCATTACTATATCCGATTCCTCACTAAACTTGCTCCGTCTGGCTTTAAGTTGATAATTCTAAAAGCTAAGAGTTTCCCCCCTACCTATTGATTTAAAAGTGTCCCAGACAATTTGAACAGAGGCAATATCGTTATTATGTTGAAAAAACTCCTTAATAATTGTGGTCATATATTGTAAATAATCGTCTTCGAATAATAAATTTCTTTGAAATGACCAGTTCGTTTTTCTGCCCCCTGCTTTAGAAGGCAGTTGTATTTCAAGTATTAGTGGGTTATGATCTGATATTAATTTAGGGAGGATTTCAATGTTAGCTTTGTCTAAAAAAAAAAATTGAGAAATAAAAAGATAGTCCAGACGTACACATTTTTGATGTGGGACAGAGAAGAAACTATATCCAGAGTCACTTGAGCGAATAGTATTCCATACATCAATAAGCCCGTTTCCTAAGACTAATTCGCGGAGAGCTCTAAAGGTCCAATACTTTCTACCCGGTTTGCCTAATATCAAACCCAGCATCAATGTGGATATTAAAATCCCCACAGAGGATTATCGGTTGAATCCATAAGGCAAGCTCTAAATTAATAAAATTCATTAGTTCAGCATCATCCATATTAGGGCCGTACAGTGAGCAAAAAGTGAACCTATTTTCATCAATCTTGAGTTCTGCCAACACACATCTCCCCCATTTGTCTGCCAAAGTTTTAACACATACCCCTAAGCCCCGTTTCATAAGGATTGCAACGCCCTTATTAATCCCTGTCTGCTTTGAACATACTACCAGATCTAGGCCTAAATTCTTTAACCAGTCTCTTTGCCCGGGCAATATGTGTTTCTTGTAAACACAAAATATTTGTAGTAGCTGAATCATCTTACCTAAAAATCCCCTTTTCTTGAAATCATTAAGACCATTAATATTCAATGTACAAACCTTCAGTTTCCTATGCATTCCTGTATATCAAACATACAACAAGCATATCTTTTCTGTTGTAATTTAGACCTACAAGGCTTTGCCCTCAAAAATAGCTTAAATAAAATCTGCACTAGTTTCCATTCAATAATAACTGCTGCTGAATTACACCCTACCCACCACCAACCCCACACCACCACCACCACCCAACCCTCCTCCTTACCCCACACCCCACCCACCCAGCCCATCATCTGAGGCACAAGGACTATCAGTCCCTGAGAACACAGAGCGCCCCCCTCCTTTCCTTGGTCGGAATAGAGAATACCATCATTCAGATACAATCAAATTTAACAAAGCCTTGAAATTCACTCCACTTCCTTGGAGCGAGAAAAAGTCCAAAAAGCCAAACCAAAAAAAAAAAAAAATCGTCCAGGGGAACATCAATCTCCATTTGAACCATGAAATAATAACATAATGTCATAGTGTCATCAGGTATTCCTTTGCCCAAATTTCAGAAAAAAAAATTGTTTGGCCCTTTACAGTGACTGTTAACTTAGCTTGATTTTGCAAATACACCACTGCCCCCTTTTCCTGAAATCCAGCTATTAATTGGCGTAAATGCCAACGTTTCGAAACAGTGGCCTGACAACAATCCTGCCGGACAAAAAAAATTACATCCTTTAGCAACTCCCTTTTTGTCAGGCCTAGCTAGTCTAAAAACAGCTTCCCTAGCTAGAAAATTATTAAATCTGACCAATATAGCTCTTGGACGATCAGCCTCAGTTTGTCTGGCCTTATTCACTATGAAGGGGAAGCGGTGTGCCCGTTCAATGACAAATGGCCAGTCCCATACCGTTAGTTCCGGAAATGCTTTGGAAAACAACTCTCAGACAAATTTGCGCATATCTGGCCCCCCTATATTTTCGGGAACCCCCAAAATGTGCAAATTATTTCTCCTTTATTGATTCTCCAACTCAATAAGTTTAAAACCAAAGTAATCTCGTTGTGCTTTAACAGAGCTAAGCTCAATTTTTTGCGCTGCCACTTCGTCCTCCAGCACAGAAATTCTGGTCTCAGCTTCAGAAACTCTTGAGGAAATGTCAGCGCAGATTTTCGTAACTCGTCTCAGCTCCTCAATAGAAGCAGAATATAAGGGCTCAACAGTTTTAAACATTATATGAAAAAACACAGGGGAGAGGGAAGTTGTACAGAGTGTAAAAGTTTGAGTGCATGTTCATATTTATCATTTTATTCTGCTCTGTACAAATGAAATTGGGGGTAGGGTAGAAGTCTGTGCCCTCTTTCATTTCTCGTCGGATGCTCAAGCACACAAAACTTTCCTCCCCTGAAAGTGTCACAAACTACCAAGATTTGAAGAACAACCAGTTTGTTCTGCTGTGGTCCCAATTTTAAATCCATGTTGCTTACAGATCTTTGAAGAGGAATTTAGTTCTAGCTAATTGTTTAACAGATCAATGTTAGCCAGAAAAAGTACTATCAACCTCAGTAAATGTTGATAGATTCTACCGTTCGTGGTCTGTCTCATAGATATGTTATTTAGGTTCAGTTCTTAATGTTGTAATTGCTCTTCTCTATAGTTTGCCCCTTCTTGCCTCGGTCAGTGAAGATTGCAGTGTGGCAGTTGTTGATTCTAATCTTTCAGAAGTGTAAGTATCCTTTTGTGTAATGCAGCCTTTGTTGTATGCTTGCAGCAAGTATTCATGGTTTTGTTTTTCGTTTCGAATTCTGAGGTAAGCTGTGTTTTTCCTTCTCTCTCTGTAAGATCCATCAACTGCAGGTCAATGCTTGAAACTTTCCTGTGTTTACTAGAGACTTGTCTCAGCGTTATGGCGTGTTTTTAGAATTCCGAAAGTCTCACACAAGTTTGTGTTAAGTTGTGCTGCTTATTATTTGCTCTTCCAAAGGAAATTTTGCTACTGCCATATATACTGTGTGACAAATTGAGACACAAAAAAAAACCTTTTAGAAAATGGGGACGCCAGAGTATCGTGCACATGCATTCTGTGCTTGCATGTGCGCCTCTGTCTTTTTCTTTTATCCTTCACCCTCCATTGCATAACTAAAACCTGACGGCCAGATCAAATTTTTATTTTTAATGCTCAATGAGGACAATTTCCTTTCTTAGCTGGATTTAACAGATTGCGTGTGTTTGTTTTGTTTGTTTGGTATCCCCCTCCCTCAGTTTCTAGTCATCCACATAGGGTTTCCATTTCACATCTGTATACTAAGCATTTGATCAGTTAAAGCATTCTGTCGATGCCGTAGGATATTCTCTGCAAGTCTGATGAAACCTAAATACATGTTTCCTGTGGAGAGCATGAACTTTGTTGTCAAGTGCTGTATACGGTGTGAAATGAATTTGTACATCCTCTCCATTCTACACCCTCTAGGAGGTTCACCAAGTATTCTGCATGACGTGCCCTTGCTGCAGATAAAGGGTAGAACTTCATGGCCTAAAGCCCATCTGCTACTTAAGGGTGGAACAGTCTTTTTTACCAAAGCTTGTTCAGATGTATACCATACACCTGCCTTTACTGGGACTGTAGCTCCAATCGATTGGTTACAAGTAATACCCTCTTTGATAGTATTATTTCCCTTTATGGCCTATGGTTTGATTGTTGACCAGGCTTGGGCAAATACTTTAAATAGATATCCAAAATAATTCAGTAAAATACAACGGCTTATGTTAGAAACAAATCTTTAAAGTCCTGGTTTTGCACAAATATAATAATGGTGATTTTCTTTCTTATTTTTTTAATTTATTGATACAAAAGTGGGAAGAGATCAGTCTCCCTATATAACCCATTTTGTCCCCTGGCACTTTTTTTTTACAGTAGTAAACCCTACCTTTGCCTTAACGATTAGAATAATACCTTGTATTTAAAAATATGAATTCCCTAAAATTGCATTTTTTGTTATTCAATGAGCACATAGGCACTTCAGTAAGGAAAGCAGGTCAAGTACTACTTGGATGTTTCAACACTGAACTATTTACTGGAGTAAAAATTCTGCTTTCTTTGATTGTGATGTTCTGTAACTTTGTGCTTTGCTCATCCACAACTCAGTCCGGAGGTATAGTGAGAGAGGATTGGGTCATGGGCCAACACGTATTTGCTTTATTTTTTCAAATGTTGGTTTTTGCATATATGTTACTTAGCATTGGATCTTCAATAAAGTCACATGTTTGACTCATTTCCCTAAATGAGGTGGATGTCATGGTTTAACTTACAAGAACATTAAACTGTATTAATGTCCCTCAAATACTTTTAAATAGTGCTGATTGAGTAGTGCCTTCACCTCATTGAAAAACAACCCAGACTTCAGTCATTTGGGTGAATGTGCCCTGAATTATCTGCCCTCATTAATGACACCACAGGGCAGATTTCGGCCTCGGGTCGTGTGTGAGGGAGTGCCTTTAGAGAGCTGCTCTGGGCAGAATAGGGAGATGTAGTTCACATTTCCTTTGGTATTGACTTTACTATTCCTCTTAGCAGCTTTTCAGTTGTAGGCGGTTTTGGAGCAGGTGTGATTTAATTTCCAAGTGGTTTCAGGGGAAGAGAAGACCTTTGTGCATCAGATACTGTGCCATCTGTGTGCTGGAAATCATGTTTTTATGATGTCTCTGGAACGCCAACACAGGAATAAACCAGACTAGAAAAGGTGACCTTTTATCTTCCCCTCTGTGGTTGCCAACTCCCTCTTCAGGCAAGAATCTGTGAAGTGTTTTGCAGGCATCTTCCAAAAAGTAACTGAAAGACAAAGAGTTGGATACTGATAAATTATAGTGAATGCAGCTTATGCAGAGGACAGGCTTTCCATATCAATGGACTTACCTTCTGAAGTGCTCGGATAGCAAGACCGATATACTTAACCTTCTAAGTCCACAACTCAACAACAGTATCAAGCAGCAAGGCATCATCAAACGTTTTGTCATCACCAAGGGTGCCATTGCTGAGTTGTCAACCTTATCACTGTTGAAAGGATGCTTGGAAGGCGTCCTCATGGTTTACCTCTGTCAGAGCCTCTTTTGCCACCTATCTCACCAGTGCCTGCCTCGTAAACATCTATATCTTCTGTGCTTGTCTAATTAGCAACCAAAACAGATTTCTTCCACCACGTTTACCTCCTCTACATATGTCTTTCTGTAGTAGGAGATCTCTGTGTATAGTCATAATCTAGTGAATAGTCCCGCCCATGTGCGTGGACCCCGGAGCAATCAAAAATAATCTTAGTGTCGAAAAATGCAGACCTGCACAGACACTTAAGAGAGAATTAAAGACAGATAATGCAGCATATAACACAGGCTACACTGTCCAGTACTTCAACTAGAAATTCCACCAAAAAAATCCACAAAACAGCAAAGCCTGTGCAGATTTCCCTTGCTTCAGCAGCAGAAACCCTCTGGAATGATAGAGAGGAGGATCTGGACAGACAAGCCCCATAGGCTGCCATTATGTGGCTCAGAACAGGATACTGTGCCTTTAAGAGAACTTTCCAGAACTTCACAGTATCCCAGAATGCACTGCAGGTCCCATTTACTTTCAGTTCTTTTTTCCGGCTCCTGCAAACAGGACCCTGGAGCATTGAGCTCTCCCTTTTCAAGGGTTTATTGGTGATTTTTCACTAATTATTTCGTTTTGAGTGCTTCTAAAGTACTTTAGTGCTGTTCTTCTTGGGTGTTGCTCCTTTTTTATGTCCAATATGCCTGCCTTATTTGACAAATGCCCGGAGTGCTCCAGGAAAAAGGCCAAGTCGGATTCACATGAGGTGTGTATCCTCTACCTTCCCTCTTCCCATGTTCCTGAGGAGTGTGAGATTTGTCAGGGCTTCTCTGGAAGGACCCTGAAGGAAAGAAAGAAGATCAGGCTTCAGGGACTCGAGGAAAGAAGGCTGAAGGCACAAGGTGGGTCTGGAGGGGCTCCTTCTACCCATGCTGAGGCCTCTGGGGGGGCTCCCCAGGGGCAGGAAGACGAGCAAACGTGCCCACTCTCCGTCTGGGTCGATTACAGAGACCACGACGTCGAGAGGAATGATTGCGGTCTGTTCCCCGTCCCCCCAGGGCTCTGAGGCGAAGCGAGAGAGATGTGCACAGACCGCCGTCGAAGTCTCCAGTGACGATTTCGTCGTCATCCTCGTCGGTCTCGACGTCGAGTGATCGACGTCGAAGGGCCCGGCGTCGGCGCTCGCCGTCGAAGCGACACCGCCGTTCGCCGTCAGCGAAGAGGAGGAGAACATAGTCGTCGAGGGGATCCTCGTCGTCGAGGAGTGGTCCGACGTCGAGACGGAAGAGATCGCCGTCGAGGCGCAAGAGGTCGCCGTCGAGGCGCAAGAGGTCGCCGTCGAGGCGCAAGAGGTCGCCGTCGAGGCGCAAGAGGTCGCCGTCGAGGCGTAAGAGGTCGAGACACGAGAGATCGACTTTGAGGCGTACGAAATCGACGTCGAGGCATGGACGACGCTCGACGTCGAGGAAGAGACGCTCGACGTCGAGGGGCCGACGCTCGCCGTCTGGTCACCGTTCTTCGACGTCAAAGAAGCGGGAGAAGAGGCCTGATGCCATGGGAGGCTCTCCGACGCCACAGGCTGGTGGTGGATCACCGGGCTCGGTGTATTCCGAGGTGTATACGCCTTCGCAGGTTACGCCTCCGCCGCCCTTGCTGAGGGGTCCCCCTCCGAGGGTTCTTACCCCTCCACCTTTGCCTCAGCTTCCGCAAACCGAGAAGCCTCCTCCGGTTCCTCCGAGGTCGTTTTCGTTGCCCAGGTTTCCGACACCTCCCAAGGGGACTTCTAAGCCGCAGGCCCCGGCCAAACCTCAGACGCCCACGCCGGTGGAACCGGCGGATCACCCGAGGCCTAGGAAGTCAAGATCACGCTCCGGACGGAGAGGTAGATCTAGGAGTCGGCGCAGATCCTCCACTAGATCTAGGCGCCGCCATAGGAGGCGAGGGTCCAGGTCACGCACGGACTCCTACAGGACTCTATCCTATTCACCGACCTTGTCGGATTCCCCGGGGACAAGGGTGTCTCCGGTGGACGACATCAGCACGTTCCAGGAGGTTCTCCTGAGGGGGGCTACGAAATTGGGCATCACGGTGACGGCTCCTACACCTACGACGTCCGTGATATTCGAGACACTTCACAAGAAGCATCTGTCTCGCCCTCTGCTGCCATTGGTGCCTGGACTGGTCGAACCTGCGGAGGAGCTGTTTCTTACGCCTGCGGTGGTGAAGGCCGCTCCCTCCAGACTTCTGAAGAAGTATAGGGCACCGGATTCGGACCCAGCCTTCCTGAGGATGGACCCAGTGCCCGACTCAGTTATAGTGACGGCGGCCAGGAAGTTACACTCTACCTCCCCGTCCTCCACCGTGCCGCCTGATAAGGAAAGCCGATGGATTGATTCGGCTGTGCGGAAGGCTTGTGGAACTTCTTCCACGACCATGAAAGCCTCCAGCGACTCGGCTTTGCTTGGGCGGTACAGCCGTGCCCTGTGGGACTCCCTGGAACAGTTCACGGACCTTCTGCCACGTGACAAGAAGGAGGACTTCCTAGAAATACTTAAGGAAGGGATGCTGGTTTCAAACCAGGTCATCAGCGCGGCTGCGGATATTTCGCTGTTGGCAGCCCATGGTTACTGTCACGGGATCAACCAGCGCCGCCATGCTTGGCTCAGGCTCACGTCACTCAAGCCGGAGGCCCAGCAGCGGGTGGCCAATCTGCCCTTTTCCAGAGAAACACTGTTCAGAAAACATGCCGATGATGAGATGGCCCGCTTGAAGGCGGAGGCGGAGACCCTGACGGCTGTGGGCTTGGAAAAGCCCAAAGAAAAGAAGTCCTACCGCCCGTTCCAGAGACGGTTCGGTGCACAGTGGAAAGGACGAGGCCAGTCTTCGGGACAGCAGCAGCAACAACAGCAGCAGTTCCGGAGACCCTTCCAAAAGCGCCAGAAGGGTAGAGGTGGACAACAGTCTTCTACAGCTAACAAAGGCCCGGCCAGGTCTCGACCCTGAGCGGTTACTTCCCCTTCATCCGTTACCCGCTCCGGTGGGGGGAAGCGTTCAACTTTTTCTGGCAGAGTGGAGAAAAATTACTCAGGACAAGTGGTTGCTGGATATTGTTTGCAATGGATACAGTCTTCGGTTCATCAGCCCTCCTCCATCGATTCCTCCGGTCAGCTCGCAGTATCAACTGCGCGCGCTCCAGGCGGAGGCCGATATCCTGTTAAGGAAAAGGGCGATAGAAGACCTCTGTTTTAAAGAGGAAGAGGTCTGTACTCCTGGTTCTTTCTGGTCCGCAAGAAGGACAAGAACGAGTTCAGGCCCATTCTGGACTTGCGACAGGCAAACAAGTGGATTCACAGAGAGAAGTTTCGCATGCTGTCGTTGCATCAGATTTATCCTCAGTTGCAACAGGGAGACTGGCTATGTGCCATAGACCTACAGGATGCATACTTCCATGTGCCCATTGCACACAAACACAGGAAGTTCCTGCGATTTCAAGTCTGCACCAATCATTATCAGTACACAGTACTTCCGTTCAGGCTGAAGTCTGCGCCCAGGACATTCTCGAAGTGCATGGCAGTGGTAGCGGCACACCTGAGGAAGAACAAGGTGTTTGTCTACCCGTACCTGGACGATTGGTTGATCAAGGCCTCCTCCTTCTCGGAAGCTCAAGCGCACTTTCAGAAGACGTGCGTTCTCTTGAACAAGCTGGGGTTGCACAGCAACATGTCCACGTCTGTCCCGACTCCGGTCCAGTGCATTCAGTACTTGGGGGCCACCATCGATACGAGGTCAGCAAGCGTGTCTCCTTTGGAGGAGCGACGATTATTGCTTCGTCGGAAGGCTCAGGCTCTTCTGACCACTCCTTCTACAACAGTGAGGACGGGGTCTTCTCTACTGGGATCGATGGCCTCTTGTATCTTCCTGACGCCACATGCGCGGCTGCACATGAGACCGCTGCAGGAGTGCTTGGAGGATCAGTGGGACCAGAGGAGAGGATCTTGGGACGACAAGATACGACTGTCTCTGCATGCTCTTCAGTCTCTGAAGTGGTGGTGTTCAGCGGAGAATCTCCTCAGAGGAGTTCCCTTCCACAAGGACATTCCCACTCAGACTATCGTGACGGATGCGTCTCTCCAGGGCTGGGGAGCGCACTCCGGAGACTTACAGATTCAAGGGACGTGGTCCCCGACGGAGTCCACGTACCACACCAATTTCCTGGAACTCAGAGCTGTTCACTTGGCACTGAAGGCCTTTCATCCGTCCTTCCAGACCAACTCTCTGCTTGTACAGACGAACAATACGACCACGATGTATTACCTCAACAAGCAGGGGGGCTCGCGATCACGCACCCTGTCGCAGGAGGCGCAGGCGATCTGGCACTGGCTTCTGGCCCGAGGACTGACGATAACGGCCACTCATCTGCCAGGTGTGCAGAATGTTCAGGGAGACACACTGAGCAGACTGATTCAGGAAAACCACGAATGGGTCATAAACGACGAAGTACTAGGAGAAGTCTTCGCAAGGTGGGGAACTCCAGACGTAGATCTGTTCGCCACCGCAGAAAACAGCAAATGCCGAGACTTCGCCTCCAGGTACTACCAGCCGGGGACGCTGGGGAATGCGTTATGGATCAACTGGTCGAACAGCTTTCTGTACGCTTTTCCACTCATTCCCCTGATTCCCACGGTGCTCATCAAGCTGTCCCAGTCCAGGGCGCGGATGATACTGATTGCCCCGGAATGGCCCAGGCAGTGGTGGTTCACGGACCTGCTTCACCGGTCTCTCCTTCCTCACATGAAGTTGCCGTGCAGGCCGGGCCTTCTCACGAAGTTCGGGGGGCTGATGTTGCACCCCAACCTCTCGTCTTTGAGTTTGGCGGCATGGCTCCTGAGAGAGTGCAATATGGCCATCTTAATCTCCCAGAAGATTGCATGGACATAC
The DNA here is from genome assembly GCF_964261635.1 of Lissotriton helveticus. Classification (NCBI taxonomy): domain Eukaryota; kingdom Metazoa; phylum Chordata; class Amphibia; order Caudata; family Salamandridae; genus Lissotriton; species Lissotriton helveticus. The sequence continues at coordinate 1,482,866,162 of NC_136065.1, forward strand.
TGAAGGAGGCTAAGCGACCTTCCACTAGGACTTCTTATGCTTACAAGTGGAAGAGGTTTTGTATCTGGTGCAAGTCAAAGAACTATGACCCAACGACGTGTAAGGAAGATGTCATCCTTCCATACCTTCTACATCTGGCGCAGTCTGGCCTTAATGTTCATTCCATTAAGGTCCATCTGGCTGCATTGACTGCCTACAGGAAATGCCCTTCACAGACTTCCCTCTTCCAGATCCCTGTGATCAAAGACTTTTTGGAAGGCTTGAAGAAAGTGTTTGGGTCCTGTCAGGCTTCCTTCGCCTTCATGGGAACTGAATGTGGTGCTGTCCAGGTTGATGAAGGAGCCTTTTGAACCTATTCATAAGGCTTCGTTGCAGCACCTGTCCTGGAAGGCGGCGTTCCTCGTGGCCATTACATCGGCCCGCAGGGTGAGTGAAATTCAGGCGTTGTTTTGCCAAGAACCTTATACTGTATTTCATGCTGCTAAGGTTGTTATGCGTACTCACCCTAAGTTTCTTCCCAAGGTTATTTCTGATTTTCATGTCAACCAGACTATAACTTTGCCTACGTTTTTTCAGAATCCTTCATCTCCAGCGGAACGGTCTTTACATTCCCTGGATGTGCGGAGGGTGTTGAAATTTTATCTGGATAAAACCAAAGATATTCGTAGGTCGGACCAATTGTTTATCAATTATGGATCAGTCAGGACAGGTCTTGCTACCTCTAAGCAGTCCATCTCTAGGTGGATTGTGTCCTGCATACAATTGTGTTACCAAAAAGCTAATAAGACCTTAGGGGGTAAACCTAAGGCTCATTCCACCAGGGGCAAAGCTGCCACGATTGCTTTGCTCCGTAATGCTCCAATTGCTGAAATCTGCAAGGCGGCCACTTGGAAGTCGGTCCATACCTTTGCTAAGCATTACTGTCTGGACACTGATGCCAGAGCAGACGCTCAGGTTGGGCAGGCTTCGCTGCGAAATCTGTTTGCACAATAGTGGTGTTATTTCTCGTTTCTCCACCGCCGCTTTGGTGTGGGGATGGGCTTGCCATTCTATTCACTAGATTATGACTATACACAGAGCTCCCCTACTACAGAAGGAGTAGTTTCTGTCCTGTAACTCCAGTTCTGTAGTAGGGGTATCTCTGTTATAGTCATAAGAGCCCGCCCTCCTCCCCGGTGGAGAGAGAGAGAGAGATGTTCTTGTAAGGAATGCTACAGGTCTGGCGTGTTACGCCTTCAAAAAGAACTGAAAGTAAATGGGACCTGCAGTGCATTCTGGGATACTGTGAAGTTCTGGAAAGTTCTCTTAAAGGCACAGTATCCTGTTCTGAGCCACATAATGGCAGCCTATGGGGCTTGTCTGTCCAGATCCTCCTCTCTATCATTCCAGAGGGTTTTTGCTGCTGAAGCAAGGGAAATCTGCACAGGCTATGCTGTTTTGTGGATTTTTTTGGTGGAATTTCTAGTTGAAGTACTGGACAGTGTAGCCTGTGTTATAGGCTGCATTATCTGTCTTTAATTCTCTCAAGTGTCTGTGCAGGTCTGCATTTTTCGACACTGTAAGAGATTATTTTTGATTGCTCCGGGGTCCACGCACATGGGCGGGACTATTCACTAGATTATGACTATACACAGAGATACCCCTACTACAGAACTGGAGTTACAGGACAGAAACTACTCCTTGCTGCTGTTGCCTTCTTCTTAGAGCCAATGCGTAAAGTATTTACGCAGCACTTCAAAAGGTAATAAACTGAAACCACAACACAAGAAAAAAATCCCACACCAATTTAGAAAAATAGAGTAAAATGTAATAAATAATTCAAGACCGAAACAACAAAAATCAGTAGAATTAGAGATATGCAATTTGAATGATTTTTGTGACTCATGCTCAGGTTGTGCAAGAAAGTAATCAGTTCAGGCCGACCGCGATGGACGCGGGTCCGATATGGGAACCAGGTTATTCCCGTTGAAAAGTTGCCTTCTCAGTACAAGGCAGAGTCCCGTTTGCAGTGGAGAGGGCTGCGAGGAGCAGAAAAGTGTTGCGGGCGTTCGAGTAAAGTAAAGAAGAGGCCGGGCGTTGCAATAACTCAAAGATACTGTTGCGAGTAGGCAGGCTAGAGCTTTGAGGTGGTGCCCCCTGCGAGCGGACAATGCTCTATTGCAAAGAGTCTGGTTGACAGAACTGTGCCTTGGCGTGCTTTGCAAGCAACCGGGTTTAATTAAGCCTCTGAGGCCACACCAAGATCCCAGAACCTGAGGGGCACCACACTCAGCTGGATCTGGGTGCTGGTCCAGGTGGTTGTGTGCCTGTTATGTTCCTCTGGCTCAGGCTGGAGGGCAGCAGGGAGCAATGCTGCAAGCAGTAGTCCAGCAGGACCTCAGTCCAGCAGAGGGGCATTCCTTTCAGCAGCATAGCAGTCCTTCTTCCTAGTATAGTCTCTCTCCACCGGTGCACAATTGTATTGGAGAGTTGGTGCCTAGGGTCCAATATTTTTTATAAGGTGCCTCCTTTAAAGTGGGAGAATCTTATAGAGGTTTCCCTCTGAAGTGCACAGGTTCCCTGCCTCACCTGGCTCCAGCCTAATTACAGTGGGTATGCAGTCCTTTGTGAGGGGGTAGGACACAGCTTATTCAAGTGTAAGTAGGTCTGTGCCCAGCTCCTCCCTCCCATCCTCCCAGGGATGGCCTATATAGACACACCTAAGCTCTCTATTGTCTGTGGCTGTCTAGGAGGAATGCACAAAATATGCCTATCAGCAACACCCAGTCATGTGACCCAGAGACAGGCCACATCCACTAAATGGCTATGGGAGGAAAATGCCAGCTTTCTAAAACTGTCATTTTCAAAATTGCATTTCAAAATCCTATTTTACCATAATTAAATTGAATGAAATATTTATAGTGCACAGCTACTCGAAAGAATGTCCCAGCGCTTTTAGGCATGCAAAAGGAGAAAAGACAAAAAGATTGTTCTCCCATACGCCCCACTAGAGTCTAAATAAGAATGTTTAAAGATTCCTTTTTGACTTTAGCTTCTTCAGGTATAAGTCTCAGATAATCCTGCAGTTTATTGCACTGTCTTGCTGATTTAACAGTGAAGGAGGAGCCTTCCCTCCGCTGTGTCTGAAAATGAGGAGTCACAAAATCCGCCGAACTAGAACGCAGCAGCCTCCCACGGCAAAGTGCCTCCACGCAATCATTTAGGCACCTAGGTCCTCTATTGTGGAGGACTTAGTGCCTGATGTGATGATAACCTGGCTGCCAGTGAAGTTTGTCCCGAAATGAAGACACCAAAGTATATTTCAGAATTTTAAATAATAAGTGGACTGCTATATTCTGCATGACCTGTAAACACTGGATCAGATATTCCAGGAGACCATATTACAAGACATTAGCGTAGTTCAGCTTAGATAAAATATGTAATCTGACCACTGTAACTTGGGCCTCATGAGGAAGCAAGTGGAGAAACTTCCTCAACAGGCGAAAAATCCATAAACGGGATTTTACCACTGCTGACACCGGTGCTCCAAATGAAAACAGGGTATCAAACACACCCACATTTCTACCCACCTTCCTTGGAGGAGGCGGAGGAGGACACTACCATGCCAGCATCCAACCCAGCTAGGGAGAGGTTCCCGCCCAAACAATAAGACTTCTGTCTTATCAGGGTTGCACTGCAATCTATTGGCGTTCAGCCAGTCCAGCAGTGCAACCAGACAGTTGGAGAAGGCTGCCCTTGCAGGCTCCACATCATACATGAGCTGGAGTTTGGTATCATCAGCATATGAGGGAGAGGTGTGGCGCCGCGGCCAGGGCGACTGACGCTGGAATCTGGGGATCAGGGTTCGATCCCCGGCTCCGGCGGCAGGTTAGCCCAGCACCATGTGACTCTGGGCAAAAGCTTGCTTAATCTTCCTGACGGCCCCCAGCGCCTAGAGACCCTTACGGGTGATTGTGCGCTTTACAAATGTGGATTATTATATATTATATGAGATGATCTTGATGCTATAGGATTCCACTAAGTATGCCAAAGGAGGCATGTAAATGTTAAAGAGCGTGGGACTAACGCAGGAACCTTGTGGCACCCCGCACTTAAACTCTTTACCTTCTAAGGCATATGGCTTCATCCATACCACCTGCTTGCGTCCTTGGAGGAAGGAGCCCAGCCAACTCACTCCCAAGTGTTATGACCTCTGCAGGAAGATGTTATAATCCACAGTATCAAATGCTGCTGACAGGTCCAACAGCCAATTTGTGGCCCGAATACAGATTGAACTTAATGGACTCTTAGACCTCTAATAATGTGGTCTTGGTGCTGTGGCGGGCTCTGAACCCTTATTGAGAGGAGTGAAGTAAGTTTTCTGTCATAAAGGTGGCGAGTTGCCGGTTTACGAACTTCTCCAGCACCTTTGATGCTGCTGGCAGCAACAAGACTGCCCTAAAATGAGCTAAGAATTCAGTATCAGTGTTAGCCTTTTTTTATGAAGGAAAAAAAGAGTATTTTTCATTACAATTCCGAAGAGACCAAACATGAACTGGTGACCTGTTCCTATTGGGAAGTTGCAGCTTATTAAATGTAATAAGATAACTTCAATGTTACCCCATGAGAGGCAGGCCTTGAAGTAGTGAAAAACAAATAATGGTGTTTTTCATTACAAGGACATGTAAAACTTAAACATACATATCTAATTTTTTTAATACATTGCACCCTGCCCACGAGTGGTCCAGGGCCTACCCTAGGGAAGACTTATATGCATTAGAAGAGACAGTTTTGGGCCTAGCAAAAGTTATTTTTGCCCAGACACAATGGTCGTTTAAAACTGCACACAAAGGCAGCAGTGGTAGAACTGAGACCTGTTTAAAGGGCTACTTCAGCGGGTGAAGTGGCAAAATCACTGCTGCATACCTGCTAGTAGCATTTAATTTACCATCCCTGAGCTTAGGTAATGCCACTTTACTAGGGATATGAGTAATTTAAATATGCTAATTGGGTGTAATCCAATTTCACCATGTTTTAAGGAGAGAGCACATGCACGTTCGCAATGGTTAGCAGTGGCAACATGTGCAGAGCGCTAAGGCGAGCAAAAACAAAGTCCGCAAAAGAGGAGGTGTGAAAGCAAAAGGTTAGGCGGAAACCCACGCCAAGAATGCCTGGTCTAACAGTCAAGATCGTTTCTAAGATAGTCCAATTATAAGAAACTGCAACTTTAACCCATGTGTAAAGTGATTATCGCTTACATACGTAATGACAGAATTCTCCATGTCTGTATATTATACCACGGACGGAGTACCTCTTACCACACTGTCAAATGCGGTAGTAAAATCGATGAAGGCTGTGTATAACGACCTTTTTTTGGCATAGTTTTCTCAATCAATGTTGTGGGCCACAACAGTGGTGGAGTAGATTGTATGCATATGGTGCCCTGGAGTTTGTCCTACTATGGTTTTGTAAACTGGGCAAATGGAACCTGTTCAGCATTTGAATCTCTGTGGTAATGAAGGAAAGTAGGCAACTGCTTCTCAGGGAGGTAGTAAAGACACACAGACTGGGACTTCAGCTGTCCGTCATACACACTAAATCACTGTCCAGCCCAGTGCATTTCTTAATAAAAAGGGAAGTACTAGAATAACACAGCAAAACAAAATACAGCACACTTGAAGGATTCAGCTACATGGTTCTATGATCCTCTCAAGGGACTCCTTCACTCTCTGAATAGGCAGACAGGCTTAAGGTGCTTGGCAGACCCACAGCTTCTTTAACATGTTACCCAGACTTCAGGTGATGTTCCTCCACCTTAGGGAGACTGCAGGGCATGTAGCCACGCGCCCTGGTCTTACGTAAGCTCTTCAAGTTCTTTCAGGAGCACTCCCTTCCTTCCTTAGTCAAGAATTACTTAGAACAAGAACATAGAGAGATGGCCCAAGCAGAGTGTTGTCCACTGTCTATAACCTTTTTTGGGTGTTTCCCTTTCAAATGAAATTTTCTGGCTATAGTGCAGACGCAGCGTTTGCAATGTGATCACTCTTAGCAGGTAGTGATGAGACTGGCTCCAAGCAGGAGTAGCCAAACCATGGGCGCAATGAAGTGTCAAAACCCTGTTACTTCACAAAGGCTAGCCAGATGCAAGCTGGAAAAGGTAAAAGGGCATTCCATGTTTAGAAAATACCTAGCTTTTAGCATAATCTCCCAACTTCCCACTGATGCGTCCAACAAATGGCAGTGCCCAGGAAAGCTATTTAGCAATCCTTTGCTAAAAGATCCTCTTAAAATTCTGAAGGGTAGCTCTGTCGCCATCCTTCCTCTTTGCCATGCTATACTAGAGGCAATCCAAAATGAATCTTCGTTCCAGCAGTCATACTTGCGAAAAAAACTCACACACCACCCCAGAGGATTCACGTGTAAGCCACTCAGTGAAGTGGTACACACCCGTTTCCCGTGCATTGGACATTCCTTTTCTGAGGAAGGGAGAATATAATTCAGTGGTAGTCAGTGTATGCCATAGACTACACTGTTCTGGATTTTGGGAGTTTTTGGGTACAGCAATTCTCCTTTGCAGGCAAGAGATTGAGGTCTAAATCTTTCTGATCTGAAGTACAAAATAGAGTGCTGGTATATGCCGATAGATGGGAAGGCATTGTTTGGCAGCACTTTAGTCTTACACCAAAATAGTTCGATCATTTGGGGGTGGTCATTCAGTTTGGTTACACAGAGCCCTTTCAAAATGTACAGGGTTCAAAGTTGCAAACCACACAATGATACTATCGGCAATGTCCACAACGGGATTGTAACTGTTAGCCTTACTACCACAAAGGTGAGGTATACATATTTGGCATCATTAACTTAAGGAAATGAGAGTGTCTACTCTAAATCCCAGGGCACCGCAAAGAGAGCCTGACTTCTTTCTTGAGGCAGACATGGCTTTTACAATTTCCCATAACCTTGGGAGATAGATAATTTTAGCCTACTTGTAACCATGGCAACCAGTAACTTTGAACCGTTTGGTCTCAATCTTAATCCAGTTAGGCCATGCTGTGGCGTTTTTCAAGTATCCACTTTGTTCCTGTGCAGAAAGACCATCATAGATATCTCCAGATCCTTTAGACTGATATCCTATCTCATCTGCTGAGAGTCCTAAAGTCTGTCCTCCAGATCCCAATTAAACAAAAGATTTTCTTTGTAGAGAAGAAAGTGGGAGTGTGACACCCCATTGATTTACATCACTGAGCAAATCTCTCTCCCCCGCCCCCAATTTCACCATGCTACCTGTAGGAAATCAGTTTTTTTCTGTGCTGTCTCCCCCACCCACCCCTATGTTCCTCATCATCATACCTCCCTCCCCCAAACACAGATTTTTCATCTTTTGATGGACCATCATTTATTGATGGTTTTTAAACTCTGCACACTTGGTACTGCTGCCCTGTGCCCGTTCTGTGTTACAACAGTGCCCGTTCTACAATATGAAGAAATTGGCTATTCCCTGATGAGCATGTCTGAAAGGTCTTAAATGCCATAGTATTTGGTACAGGAATACACATGGCATGAGAAGTTAACTGTCACCTGAGGACTGTAGCACTTATTGTGCCATCAACTAATATGACAAAAGAAAACATGGCTTCAGGCCTGCCGTTGTAGCTCGACAGCAGCAGTGTAATACCTGCAGTATAACCTGTTAAAAATCCTTTTTTTGACAGGTAAGACCTCTCTTTTAAATATTAGTGTCTCACTCCTAATAACCCTTGTAGCCAATAAGGTTGGGTGCTTGGTATTTAAAAGTAGCATATTTAGATATGTAATATTGCCATGTCCCTACATGACGGGGACCTAAAACCTAGTTTCAGTAGGACCGACCTAGCTATCCTGTGTCGAAAAAAGAGTGCAGATTAAAATACTAATACTGCTAACTCAAAGGGAACAGCTAAAAAAAATAATTAATCCACTATTTGTAATAGTTAAAATGTTTAATACATTTTAAGGAAAAATAACATTAGTTAGCTTTTTCCTACGTGAAGCTCCTTGAGGCTTATTTGCATTAGTTCTCCAGCAGTAGCCCAGTCTGTGATTAACTGTGATTAGGTGTATAATGCCTCCCAGGATCAAACAATAATCTGATTAGAATGGGCAAAATTACTCCTCTTAGCTCAACAGAATATGTAAGGTGTTGGCTGTTGGACTCTTTTTGGCATCATAGTATCAAATCCTGCTGGACAGATCTGTTGTGCCTCATGTAACATTTGGAGCCCACTTGAAAGGGAGAGAACCAGATACCAGGACAATTTGTGATCCCCTGTCTGATTGCTGAAGGACCCTTCCTTAGTTCTAACAGATGTTTGTCTCTGGGTTTGTTGTCGTTACCGTGCCTGCTTTACACTGAATTTTAGTGTTGGCTGTGGAAGGACAACAGGATTACCATTGTGCAAGCCCCACACAACCCAGTACACTGAGCTGAAATGTAGTGTGGCCAAAGACTTTCGCCAGCATGAAAATGCCCTGACACATGGGGTTTGGTCCAGGTGCAGTAAAGCAAACAAGCATTGGCATAGGCAATAGGTCGCGCCTTTGGAACCTTGTGTTTAGCTATATTTATTGTCTTGGGCAATATTTATAAGCTACGTTATAGAGCATAAATAGCAAAGTGTCTATTATTCTGTGGCAGTTTCCACATAATAATACATTTTTGTCACACATTCCATCATTTTCTGCATTAACTCCACTTTTTTACACCCAAAATAACGCAATAGTGTGCATGACTCCCTAAAGCTGCAACGCAGCTGTGCATTTTGCTATGAACTACTTTCTGTACCTGCACTGCACACAGTGCCCTAGCAATGAAGTGTGATGGCTTCACTAACAACTCTGTAAACAGTTTTTGATCACTTTGGCTCTTCCAACAGCGCTGGTAAGTATATTTATTATCTGTATGAAAAAATATTGCGGCTCTTTCGATGTCATCACAGAGCGTATGTTTCTAAGCGATTGCCTGAAAATTGAGTATTCCTTTATTCATGTTCTATAATGCACATTCAGTTCTTGACAAATGTATTTGTTTTTTGTATTAACTCTAGCTGTTCGTGCTTTCTACAAGTATTGTGACAACACCGTCTGTACTTGCAGACGATAACATTACGGCTCTATTTGTAGTCTAACGCAAAAGTTCAGTGGAGACGATAATTATGGCTTTGGTGGATGCTTTGTGTTGTATTAAAAGCAGTTGTAATATGAGGGAGTGGCGGGAATAAGTAGAAATCAACAAGAAAGAACTGGAGAGTTTAGTTTTTTTATTTTTTTTTAAATGGAGCGTTTAAGGGGAAATAGGGGTTTGAGGGAAGAGAAAAGGTATAGGAGACAGGAGGATGTTATATAAAGTGCTCCAAGTTGTGTGGAAACATATGAGATATAAGAAGGAAGCATATGAGGAACAAAACCTGGCCTGGAGGAAAAGAGTAGTGGGGGAGAAGTGTTGTGGCTGCCTGCTGTTCACATGGCGTCGGTGGTCTGGTTCCTGTGAAGCTTTGTGACAACAACTTGTTAATTTATGTAAATAGGAGCGCCGGAGGCCGGGATCACATTTGTGCTAAAGTTTGGCGTTATTTGAAGTGGGGGAAGTGTGCTGCGTATGCCTGCAGGAACTGTAAACGAGTGGGCTCTAGCAAGGCTATTTCAAAGGGAGAATACGTAGTATAGTTGTATTCATAATTAGTCATTTATAATGTCCAAAAATAGAAAAGGAAGCAAAACTAACGTGTTTACAATGTTTCAAGAAAAATAGTTTAAAGAGTGTTAAGCGTCCCGGCAGATCCCGCCGAAATTTAAGCTTGTTGCACGTGTTCATATTATGTCCTTAATTCAAGTAAAACGGAACTATTTTGCACAGTACATTGCAAAATAGTTACTAAACTGTTTTAAAAAATATGATTACGGGTGAGTAGGCAGTGTTTAACAGCAGCTTAATGTGATGACATGTAAGGCCCCTGAACGCGATATTACCGCTCTGGTAGAAGCTTTCTGTTGGATTGAAAGCAGTTGAATATAAAAGAATGGCGGGAATTAGAACAAAGAAAGAAGAAAGGACAATACGTTTTTTTTGTAGGTCTCGCCTACGCAGCGTGTATGCGCTGCATAGGAGACCTTTAGCGATCGATTCTGTTTTGGCTCCAAAAACATGCACGCGTTGCATTACTTTCCATGGCAACGCGTGCACGTTTGGCGATTCCCTTGCGGGAGCGAGCCTTGAGACCATATGGTTCCTTCTCGCTCCCGCAAGGAAAACAGGCACAGCCACCCTCCTCTCTTCCCTCCCCCTGCTGCCAGCGCGAGGCGCAAGCTTGGCTTTTTTGAGTCAATTTTACAGGGAAGCAACTAAATGAAAGAAGGAAAGAGGTTGTGAACCGTTTCTACAAGTCACGGTTTTCAGTAAGTGAGGAACAAGACAGAAAGAGAGGGAATGATAGCATGGGTATCCGCCGGGGGGGGGGAAGGAGGGGCGCTTGACACGCAGGACATCGCTGGAAGTTTTCATTCATCAGTACTAGCTGTCTCTGCCCGCCCTGTCCTTTGACCCCGAAGTAGTTGTGCTGTTCAGTGACCGTGAGGAGTAAAGGGAAAAGTGACATTCACAAATTCCATTGCCCTGTACAGCTCCAGTTGGTTCCCTCCCATCGCCTGTGTAGGGGGGTCAGGGGTGCTGAGACAGAAGCCACATCACTGTGACTCCGATCCCCTCACCCCGTAGGCTAAGGTGTAACATGCGCTGAAGGTACAGCCCGGCCAGGCCACCGCTTCCTCCTAGCAGCACTTTCAGCTGCACACTCCAACTTGTTTGCAAACCAAGACAATCGCTTAACAGACCTGGCATGACTGCACAGAATATATGCCACGAGAAGAAAGAGGGACAGTGGTACAGGCACATAGACCGAAGCAGGACTGAGGAACAGTGGTACAGGCACAGAGACTGAAGCACGAACGAGGGACAGTGGTACAGGCACAGAGACAGAAGCATGCACACTGCCACTTTAAGTGTTGTTTCCTAAGTGCCATATCCACGATAATGTGTCTGTGTTCCTAGGTGTGTGGAGTGTGGGGCAGGGGTAATTAATTTTCGCTCTGGCTTCAGACCCTAACCCTTTCTTGACAGAAGACGTAGCTTTAAAGGGCTCTGAGCATTGATTCAAACACGGCAGAAGATAACCAAGGCAACAGATGCAAATTGTAAAACGAAGACCATTAGCCTCTGCTCTGCCTAACTGCGCCCACCCCAATCTCTAGATTTTGTAAAAGGGCGATCCACTCGAGCTTGAAAGCAGTTCTTCTGTTCTGTGGCTTGGGTGTGTAAACCATTGATGGAGAGGTGCGTTAGTGGATGAACTTTACACACCGGCCCAACAGGGAATGAGGTTACACCACAGGGGAGCGGTAGGTAGATAAGTCAGTGCGAACCCCTCCACAGACCACACTTGCCAATGACATCCTTTCTAAGGCAGACGTGAGGGAAGAAAGTCCTCTTTATCTTCGGCACTTTTATGTATTTTAGTGTGGCGCTAGTGATCTCTGCATCACCTGGATCTAGAGAACACAAGATAGGGAAGTGGACAGATGCACACATTCTCCAAAGCATGTCAACCCCAGGGCACAAGTCCCAAGCAAGCATTGGCATAGCCAATAGGTCTCGCCTTTGGTACCTTATAAGTGTTTAGCCATGCAACAGTTGATGTTGTTGCACCAAGGATATGGGAGAGGTGTGGCGCCGCGGCCAGGGCGACTGACGCTGGAATCTGGGGATCAGGGTTCGATCCCCGACTCCGGCGGCAGGTTAGCCCAGCACCATGTGACTCTGGGCAATAGCTTGCTTAATCTTCCCGACAGCCCCCCAGCGCCTAGAGACCCTAACGGGTGATTGTGCGCTATACAAATGTGGATTATTATTATTATTATTATTATTATTATGCTGCATAACTAAATACTTATAAGGTCCCAAAGGCGAGACCTATTGCCTATGCCAATGCTTGTTTTTTTTAAAACAAAATACAGAGTAATATTAAGAGATCTACGCAGCCTCTGCTCTGTTAGCGAGTTAGCAAGTGAGAAGTATACATCTCCATGCTGAAGCACCTTGAAAATAAAAGCCCTTTTGTGCCTACAATGTTTTGAGTAGAAAAGCTTAAAAACAGCGCCAAGCGTCCCGCCACACACCGCCCTATTTTAAGTCCCTTGCAAGTACTAATATTACGGCCGAAATTTAACTACAGCCAACAGATTTGCCAAATACACCACAAAACCTGCATACAACTGTTTGAGATAATAGAATTACAGAGGAGTAGGTAGTATTTAATACTAACTTAATATAATGCCACAGCATGTGATAACACGTAAGGCCCCTCAACGCGATACCATTACGGCCCTGATAGAAGATTTCTGTTACATTGAAAGCAGTTAAATGTAAATGGGTGGCTGGGATGATACTTGTGCCTTGTTTAATGAAACTTTCTGTAAGTGCGCCGTGGCAAAGGGCAGAGAAGGATGTAAGCACAAGTGTCCCATTGCGTTTTATTCCTTTAAATTAATTTGAGTTTGAAGATGAGAGTCTCAATGTTTAAGACTCTGGTTGTAGCTAAATGGAAAAACCTTTATTACCCTACAGCCGGAGGAGTACACACTGCAGTCACTGCTTGTACAGCCCACCGCTGTGTTTCATATACTGTGCCTTTGCTCTGTTACCGGGTGATAAGATGCGCATCGGTAACCGTTGTGATTGTAGGGCCTTATTTAAAAAAAAAATCAAGAATGTAATCGGGAGACATCTACACAGCCTCTGCTCTGTTAGTGAGTTAGCAAGTGAAATAAGATTACGGCCCAGCTTGGAGCGAATGCCAATAATTTTCTATAGCATACACTTGTTTTCCTAATATTTCTGTAGCGTACATTTATATTCCAAATATTTCTATAGCGTACACTTGATTTCCTAATAGTGTAGTTTAAAGACAGTGTTAAACATTCACAGCAGATACCGAGGCTATGTTTTATTACGACAACGGGCTGCATGTCAAACAGGCGCAGACACACTGATTAAAATGTCCCAGATGTTCCCTGTGCGCTGCTGCTGCCGCCTCCCGAGAGCAAATCACTCTGGGAGTTGACCTTTAAAAAGAAGCTGGGACATCCACACGCCTTTGGCCAATTGCGTAATAAAGCCAGATGTAAAGGCCAATGGCGTGTGAGCCCCACTTGCACGAGCTTGTCTAAAAGCTGTAGTGATTGCAAGAGGTTGTTTTCCTAGTGCAGCCCATGCGCTGCACTTGGCTCGACCAAAAAATGAACAACTGAAAAAATGGGTATGGTTGGCCCCGGAAACGTTTACCCCTTAGGCTAGGAGTGCCTATGAGTCACCCCCACCCTCTAGCTGGGGTCAGGAATAAATGTGATGAACTGAGGCATCCTCTTCAGAGCACTGTCTGGAGCTGAGAAAGATTGGAAGAGTACTGGACTGGCTGTCTGTGATCTGAGGAGGAGCCTTAAAGCACTGTACCTGCTCCCTCTTGTATCCAGGGCAAAAAAGTGGACTGCAAGGGTCAGTTGCCTAACCTTGTGTGGGGCTACCAGGTAAAAATAAACTGCTTTTTACTTGAAATACCATGTAAATCAGTAGCAACTTACCCATACTGAAGCCTGAGATTGTCCTCTGTGAGAACTGCTTGCTGGAGGCATCTAGGCGCTACTCACATGAACCATTTATTTATTTATTTATTTATTTGCGAGTTTGTAACGCGCTAGGATCACCTCCTGAAGGAGTATCTCCGCGCCTTTGGCAACCTAGAAGCAAATAAACAACCTGTCGCTGTGTCTCCATGATTTAAAATAAGAACGTTTTCAGCTGTCGCCTAAATGCGAGGTGCTCATTGCAGAGTCTCAGGGAAAGTGGAAGGGTATTCCACAACATGGGACCCGCAATGGAAAGTGCTCTGTCCCCTTGTCTCACCTTTTTTGCTCTAGGTATCTGCAGCAAGGCCTGTTCACTTGATCTCAAGGACCGTGGAGGCACGTAGGGAGAGAATTTGCTAAGCAAATATAGAGGGCCTTTTCTCAAGACACTTGTGCATAATGCAGCATACCTTAAACTTCACCCTTTGTTTCACAGAGAGCCAATGCAACGCAGTCAGAAGGGGTTTAGAGGGTGTTCGAGGGGGTTTATTAAGGACAAGGCGGGCCGATGTATTTTGGACAACCTGCAATCTAGAGGTAACCCCCTCATTTGCTGAGAGGAGCAACCCGTTGCAGTAGTCCAGCCGACTCAATATCAGGGCTTGTACCAGGGTCTTCCTTGTTGAGTCCGGCAGTAGGGGAAATACCTTCCGCAACATCCCAATTATGTGGAAACAGGACCCTACCACTTGGGCAGTATGGTTTTTAAAAGAGAGGTCCTGGTCTAGACGAACCCCGAGATCCTTGACCACCTGTTTAGGCTCAGGGACTGGGCCAAGGTCTTGTGGCCACCAGTCCGGGGACCAAAGGATTTTGGCTTCCCCGAACAGCATCACCTCCGTTTTCGCAACATTGCATTGCAGGAGGTTAGATGCCATCCAGTGGGCCACTGCCTTCATCCCCTGGGAGAAGGAGTTCCTGATCTCATCCGTAAGGATTTTAAAAGGGAAGAGGAGTTGGGTATCATCCGCGTATGACGCAGGGATGAACCCATGGGATCTCATGATGTTAGCGAGGGGGGCCACGTAGATATTAAATAAGGTAGGGCTCAAGCAGGAGCCCTGTGGCACCCCCTTTGAGATTCCCGACTCCTCTGACCGATAAGCACCCAAGGTGACTGTTTGGGTGCGATCCGTCAGGAAACTCCTCAACCATGCCAGAGCCTTATTTTCCAGGCCGATGTTAACAAGCCTGGCGGTCATGATGTCGTGTGACACAGTATCAAACGCCGCAGACAGATCCAACAGGACCAGGATAACAGAGTAACCTTTATCCTGGAACCTGTGTAGATCGTCTGCGACTGACAGCAAGGTGGTCTCGGTGCTGTGCCCTGGCCTAAAACCCGACTGGGAGGGATCCAACCCATTAGTCTCTTCGATGAATTTAGACAGATGTCGGTTAACGTGTTTCTCCATAATCTTACCCATAACGGGGAGAAGGGAGATCGGCCGTAAATTGGCTAAGTCCGTCCAGGGAATGGCAGAGTTCTTCCTCAGAGGTCTCACCAAGGCCCGTTTCCAGTCTCTCGGCACTTCTCCAGTGCTCAGAGATAGGTTTATTAACTTTTGAATTTCTGGGCCCAGGACATCAGACAGCAAAGGCATAATGCGAGCTGGAATGATATCCAGGGGGCTACCGCTCTTGATCTGAGTAGTTAATGTAGTAACCTCTTCTAGTGAGATGGGGGGAAAGCTTTTAAGGCTAGCTACGGTTGAGTTCGAAAATACATTATTGTCTGGGAGATTTATGACCGCTGTCTCGTTTAACTTAGCAGCCACTATCTTTTCATAGATGGCATCAATTTTCCGCGTAAAAAATAGTGCGATCTCATCACATAGTGCCTGAGAGGCATTCTCCGTTGTTTCACAAGCTGCCGGTTTGGTAAATGTTAATAGGATTTTATACAACAGCCCTGGATCTTTCCCAGCCTCTGCTAGTTGTGTTCCTATATAATTTTTCCGAGCTACCCTGATAGCTTTATGATATTTCCTTAAGGAAACTTTATGCAGTTCCTTATCCTCAGACCTTCGAGACCGTCTCCATGCTTTTTCTAACTTCCTGGTTTTTTGTTTGAGCAATCTCAAGCTTTCAGAAAACCAGATTTCTTGTCTGTTTGCCTTGCGTGCTTTATATATTTTCAGAGGAATGGTAGAGTTTATGGCTGCACTAATAGCCTGCTCAAGCCGCTGGAGCTCAGTAATTATATCCACCGACTGACCAGTGGACAGGTGAGCTTTATATACCTCTGCAAAGGCCTCGGCAGTTAGTTTGTGCCAGGGTCTTCTTTTAGTGGCAAGTGCAGTCTGTATGCCTGGTGTATTCATGGTGTCAGTATAGAATTCCAGAATAAAATGGTCTGTCCATTCAACCTGGGTGGAAGCTGCACATATTGTCCGGGGTGAATTCGAGAACACTAGGTCCAAAGTATGGCCTGCCTCATGCGTAGGCCCATAGTTAATTTTTTTTAGACCTAAGATCTCAAGATCCGTTAAAAGAGTTCTAACATCCAGGCAGTCTTCCAACTCTCCATGCAAATTAAAGTCTCCTATTAACAGGAAGTTTTGATTTTGATCTACAAAAGGTAGTAGGGCTTCCATGAGGGAGATAGAAAAGTTTCCACTCGGGCCTGGGGGGCGATAAACCAGGGCACCCTTTCTTTGTTCCCTCGATGCGGAATTAAGTTTATAAACTAATAGTTCCATCTGCGGGGTACTAATTTCATCCAGAATGGTAATTTTAAGTTCCTCCTTATGCACTATTGCAACCCCCCCTCCTACTTTATTCAGGCGATCCATCCGGACTATTTTGTACCCTAATGGGATGCTCAGCGCAATAGCAGGGACTAGATGGGGTTTGAGCCAGGTCTCCGTTATAAAACAGATATCTGGTAACTCCGTATCTATCATGTCCCATAGAAGAAGCACTATTTACGAAGTGTGGGTAGATGGAAATGAGCAATGGGACGTGACTAACCAGTCCTACTGAATAAAAAGCCAAGCTTTGAGTGCTTTCCTAAAAACTAAGAGATCAGAGGGGGACTTCAAGTGAGAGGGCAGTGTGTTCCAAAGTTTGTCGGTGGCAGAGACAAAACTTCTGCAATCCCTCCTCTCAAGCCAGTGCCTTTGGATTTTGACCAGGTTAGCTTGAGGATGATCGAAGCTCTCTTTCAGGAGGGCACCTGAAAACCCGGCTTTTAAGATGAGCGGGGCCAGCCCCAGGTAGGGCCCTAAAAATGATACCGAGAGCCTTGAAATCAACCCTCTTCTTCGTAAGGAGCCAGTGAAGATGAGAAGCGCTGAATTTGTGAACTGCTAACTGCGAATTTTCAACAGTAGTCTTGCAGCCTCATTCTGAAGAACCTGAAGTCTGGTCAACAGACCCTTCTGCAGGCGAACAAAAAGGGCGTGGCAGTAGTCCAGATTTTCTTAACTATTTTTAAGATGGAAGAGAAGGAAGCGTAATGTGAAATTTGAATCCTAGTTTTGTGTAAACAATTACACCTAAGTTCTTGGCCTTTGTGGCTGGAGTCGGCAGATTTCCCAGTTCTTGGGGCCACCAGTTGGGTGTCCAAAGCCAGATATTGGGGTCAAAAAGCAGAACTTCAGTCTTCTGAGTTAAGCCTCAAACAGCTTTCAGCATCCATTTTGCATGCACTTGTAAAACCTGGATGCAGTGTCTTGAATGTTGCTGTTTATTGAGACAATAATCTGGATGTCAACCAAAAGATTTAATAAGTTGTGCATCTAAAAAGAAGCCCTCCATATGCATATCAGTACTGACCCAGATCCTCATGGGTATAATCAATCCCGAACTACCAGGTGAGGCTGCCTTCAGAGGAACATCACAAACATCCAGTCATACATCATTATTTTGGGAATTTGTTGCCACTTTTACAGGCATTCTCACCAGTTCCAGGTTTTGCATTAAGAAACTACAAAGAAATTCCCATTTCATTCATAGGTGGGGTTGTTGCTCTGAATCTGCGCCATTAGCAGTAATATGGTCCGATGGAAGATGATCTGGAAGATGTCTGGAACAACTGGACCCATGCACTTGGCAGAGAAGTGCTAGAATAACATGAGTAGAAATTCCATTCACCGTCAGCTGAATGTGTTTTGCTGTTGTGGTAAACCAAGCCTGTTCCTCTTTATCTCAGACAGCAATCAGAAGAGTATACATGCCATTTAGTACTGGAAGCCAGGATTAAGCAGATAAGGGAAATACCTGTTCGATGAACTAGAACTTTATTTTTCCATTGTTGTCCCTAATCTAAACCATCATTAGCAAAGTCAAGAGAAAATCTTGCCGTACCTTTTTTTTAATTACATTTGCTTGTCAAAGACCGTATTGGATCATGAATGCTACTGGCATTTGCAGCTGAAATTCCACGATCATCTTTTTTCTAGCCACAAGTTCTCCATTATGACCCTGTCTGTATCTGAATTTGAATGCCTGTTTCTGTAACACTTGGGCACCTAGATGTCCTGCGCAACTGGTCCCAGCAAAGGGTTGAGCAACATGAACTTCAACATACGAAGGTAAATGCAGGAGGTTCTGTGACTGATGTGTTCGGTTTTGTAAATGTCCAATCTGAGTGGAGGTGAAAATTCTGACTTTTTCTTCATTAGTTCATGACAGGCCTTATGTACAGCTCGAGGGTCCACCTCTCAGCAATACCCAGATTGCGGCATTTGTCAGATAGTTCATCCTGCTTTTCCACTGAATTGTCGAAGACCAAACAAGGCCTCATTTAAACCTTTTCACCAGTGTGGCATTCTCTTACAAGGTGGTAGCTTAATACCATAGTGTCCCAGATAATTAAGAGCTCTGCCAAACCAACTTATAGGACTGATTTGAAGTATTTTTCCTGAAAGTGGCGTTGTTGCTAGTACTCTTGCCACCTAGAAAGATCAGCAAGATCCAGGCACTTACCATTTAAATAACAATTTTTGCATTATGATTGGGAGCCTAAGGTTTCACGTTATTTCTGAGGACTTAATCGGATTTCCAACTGAACAACAAATTTTATGGAGATCATTTCTTTCTTCCATATCATTCCTTATGGGTACAGAGATCTGTACGCTTGCTAAACATTCATTGAGTCATTGTGTTCTGTGTGGTAAGAACCGCAGTATTCAGACTTACAGACTTACTGTTCATGTATTTTTGTGAACCGGAGAAAGCCCATCCCTCTATTGAAGCAAGGGTTTGCTAGGGGGTCACAGCAGCTGTCCCCTTCTGCCATAACAAAGCCAACAGGCCCATTGAAGGAGGGGAAGCAGCTCATAACAGATCACAACCATGCCAGCCATGTATGCAAGTTACAAAACCAACATACTTTCAAGAAACTGGCAGTATCCTGAGTGTCAGCAGGGGGACAGGTCATTTGTGAATCTTTCGCCGCAGAGCCTGCCTTCCCACATACCACTTCATGTTAGTTATATTGTAGGACACTTGTCGCTTGCCATTTTGATTGTCATATGAATATATAAACTTTACAATTTTCATGACGAAATAAGATACTTATCTGTAATGGCACTTCTACAGTGTTTGAATCTTTTTAATAAATTCAAATCCGGCCATTCCTGCTCCCTACTCAGATGCTACGTATGTTATCCTCATACACACGTGATTTGAAATATAAGCTAGGATGGCCTCTTGGGGTAGTAAAGGACGTTACACATCTCCTCAATGGCATACACTATGATGTTTTCAATGAAGTGAATGGTCTACTAAATAAACCCTACTCTGTTGCCTTTCCTTTCTGGTGGTAATGTTTACTGCTGTTTGGCATGTTACTGAGGACTCCCAGCTTGACAACTAAAAATCATTCAAGCATGTGAATCTATGAAATATACTAATACAGAACTATAGTAAAAGGTAATTATCTTATTTCTTCATGGTCAGTGAGCCTATTTTTATCCTGTGGGAATATGTTGGTGACCATAACATAATAATAGGTGAATGCAGTATGCGCCCGATACTTGCTAGAAAAGTATATTTCTCTTAAACTGTGCAGTTGGCAACAATGTGCTTTTACATAAAAGAATGATCAAAAAAAGTAGGTTAAATGTTGGCAGGCATTTGGTAAGTGGACATATTCAGTTTTTCATTTACTCACAAAGGTAAAAAACCTGGGTGTACTGATGGATGACTCTCTATCCTTCAGGCCTCAAATGCCCTCTCCTCAACTACCCACTATGTGCTAAAAACCATCCGGAAAGTCTTGCCGGTTCTTGCGGATGAGCACAAGAAGACAGTGGTCACAGGTCTGGTGATGTCCCGGCTGGACTACTGCAACAGCCTTCTGCTGAATGCGCAACAGGGAATTCTAAACAAACTCCAAATTCTGCAGAACGCAGCTGCCCATCTGATTACAGGCACACCCAAACTCGCCTCTGCTGGACGGGACCTGGTGAAGCTACATTGGCTACCAGTTCGCAAAAGAATAATCTTTAAATCACTGTGTGTGGTCTTCAAGGCACTCCATGTCCTTGGCCCCCACTGTATGACTTTGCTCTTCCACTGGTACAGACCGGTAAGATCCCTTAGGTCAGCCGAGCAGGGGCTGGTGGTAGTCCCAAGAGTCAGGAAAGCTCGTTGGGGGGTAGGAGCTTTTCCTTGGGCCCTGCGAAAGCATGAACGCACTGCCGCTAAACCTCACACAGATGCCTGACCTTCTATCATTCAGAAGAGCTTTAAAGACCTGGCTTTTTACACACTAATTTCTCAGCTATCACGCACTAATGTCAGTCAGTCAGCACCAGGACACCTCCGGGTAACAGCGCGCTCTAAAAATGTGAAAATAAATAAATTAATTAATTTGGATGAAAAATGTACTAAGCCGGCAAGAAAGGCCACTATGTACTTCGATCACACAGACCCAAATTAACAACCTATTTATTGACTGTGGCTGTTAAACAAAGGGTGGATCTCGTGTTCTGCAGTCAGGCTATAAGGGCAGCCGTGCTGAGGTCCTTTGACAATTGTATGCAATAAATATTCTATCGACCATCTTCTCAACGTAGACTAATAAACAACACCAAACATCATTTCTGTGTTTCATGTAAGAGCCAGTAGTTTGCTCTTTAATACAGTATAGTAGTTGGAAAGTTAGCATAGTGACGTTATTGCATTGAAACTTGTGTGCATGTGTGGTTGAAAATTTTCCCAAACTACTTCTCTTAGTTACCTAAATAGTATTGGGATATTTTCTTTCCAATTCCGTTTTTTCCGAAAACCACACCAAGATACCTTCTAAACTCAATCATCAAAATACTGTAGGTTTGTCTGCTTTGTGATTTTAGAACTTTACAGCTTCCTCTGCTACCTGTTGCAGGTAACTTCAAGCAGAATGTCTCTACACTTCTAGTGGTATCTCTTTTGTAAGTGTATAATTTGAAGAAATGTTAAATGTTGTATACTTGTAAAGCGCACAGCTGCCCCAGCAAAGGGGCGTCCCGGCGCTGTATACCGCTGGGGTCCTGGCTTTCCCTGTGGGATGGTCCCTACTGGGAATCCCCAAGGTGGAGCCAGGCATCCCCGGCGTTGATGGGGCCGTTGTGGAGATTAGGCAAGCTAATGCCCAGAGTTGCCGAGTGGTACCACAGGTTAGAGTAGGCACCGAGGAGAGAATTGTCGAGTCCGCTGACCCTGGTCCACGACCCTGCCGCGTCGGGAATTGAACCCTGGTCCCGTGCCGACTTCTGCTCCCGGGTCTGCCGCCTCTAACCAGTGAGCCACACCACTCCACATGTTCTGCAATGCTTTCCATTAACAATTCAGAAAAATTGACCACAGCCATGCCTGAGACCCACTTGGAGTCAAATGTAAAAGACGTTTGATTTGCAGCGAGCTAATTAACCAAAACGAGCATGAGTAACACATTTTTTATTTGCATGTGTTTCCCAGATATTACTTGCTTTCCAGAAGGGTCCTGAAGGACAATGGAAAAATGTACAAAGATTATGCTTGATGAAATATGCTGGCAGTTGATCTTGATTGTAAATTGGATACCTTGTTTTGTTATCTGTACTTTTTGTGTAGTAAGATTGTGCATAGTATCCATTTAAACAAGTTCATTTCAATGCAGTAGAGATTCATGTGTGTCTTTCATTTCCTCTTTCCTAGTTTCCGAGACCGATCCCACCAAGACTATGTGAAAGGTTTATCATGGTCGCCTATCAATTCTCAGATTCTAACGACGGCGGGATGGGACCATAGTGTAATCCACCATACTCCTGAAAGCAAGGAGAAGACCCCGATTCCTGAAACAAACTGTTGCTGATTATATTTGCAGACATTTCAATTTGGTGACTTGTCACAGCGCGAGTCCTGTAAGCAGAGGACTGGCAATAGAACCTCATTAGTATCTGGGTCCTAGTTACTCTGGATCAGCCGACAGCCTGACCCAAATGGATTTTGTACTATCTATTTATGTGAAGTAATACTGCATGCTAACCACATCCTGTTCCGTTGAGTTGGGTACCTTTGCTGCTCCTAAAAAGAAAGAGTAGATGAGGTTAGTGAACATGAAGTATATGAGATTTAAAAGATTCATTTTTGTCTTCATAGCTCACTAGAAGTTTAAAACGTGACTTTTCCGCTTAGAATGCATTGGAAAGAGGCAGTGAATTGCGTTCTCATACAGCCTGTCTGTTGAAGGGAGCCTCAAGTTATGGTTTACAGGTTACCCAATATTGTGAAAAGAAAGTAAGGCTAAGATGAGAAACCTAGCTCGCTTGCTTTAATTTCCACTTGTTGTCCATGGCTGCCAGAAGAAATTTAAAAAAAATTTGTCTAGACAATAAAAAGGGGAGTGGAAAAAATCATTTGACTGCACTCCAATATGCTGGGTAGAGAACTGGCCTGAATGTGAAGTATGAGCATTCCACTTCTTGTCAATGTTAGTGCAAGTCGAACAGGAATGCAATAATGGAACATTAATGCGAAGAGTGTAACATTTATCAATATTTGACCACATGTTTCTTTTGGCTTTGAACTCTCTAATAAGAGATAGCTCCAGGACCAACATTAGAAAGGAGAAGCTGGTGGACATTCATGCTGAGCGCAGTGTTGACCTTGCCGCTGAAAGAGCCCTAGGATTTAAAAGTGTATGGCAAGTAGGGACTGAAATGAAGGTTGGATTTAGAAAGCAGTACCAGATAGATAGATAGCTTGGTTTCCAACTTTTATTTCTGTTGTTTCGCACTCCAGGAACAAACTATTACTTTCACAAATGATTAGTCATTGTGATGCTGTTTTTACTACTTTCCTCTTCGATAATAAATGATTTTGGCCATTAACAATTTTACTGTTACGTTTACTGGCACGGGTGATTGAGCACAAGAGACGGCTGTAAAATTATTCAATACATACTTTTGAACTTAGCTGTTTTTACTATAAAAAATCATTGTTTATACTCCTATCCTTTCACTTGTACAGTTGATGTTGTAATTAATGGGGTCATCTTGTATTATAGTTCACCATACCACTGAGTGTCTGTATGTCATGTGATTTATCTTGGGTGAGACTTTTGGCAGCCAGGCTCATAGCTACCACGCAGGTCTTTCTTTTTTTATCCTGTTGTATAGAGCTGATAAACCTATTGGTAACCCCTTGTTAATTGTGCTTTAGAAAATAATACAAACCAAACCTTGGTGAAGCCAAAATGTATTGTACTAATATGCAAACGGGCATGTGCAAATGCGTTTAGCTTGCTTTAGCACACTAAATCCAGACCAGTTGGTGTTGTCTATGCTTTCTTGTTCTGGAAATCTGGTCCCCAGCTGTGCCCTGACAGACCTGCTCATCTTACCACAGCTAGAAATCTGAGATCTAGCCTTAAGGTGTCTACCTTTGACACAGTTTGGCTTTTGTTTGGAGCGATGACTGTTGCTGTAACTTTGTTGTGGTTAGCCACTTGTCTTAGAGTGGAGATTGCAGGACAAACTGCTTTCTCTGAAAATCTTGCCTGCGAGCACTATAGTTCTTGAGCCTCAAGGGCTGAAAATGGTGTCATATACTCGCTGGGGACTGGTGAAGACTTCAAAGCTTTGACAATCTAGAAATGGACGCCAAGGCAATAGGTGAATCTCATTGAGCAACAGTATTCTTTGCAGCCTCTCTTGCTTGAAGCTAGCTGATATCCTGCTTAGTCTAAGCTCTTCAGAGAGATAAATAACCACGCAAATGTGAGTTCAATATCTCCAAGGGATAATATCAAGAGACTTGACATTTGCAATGGAGCTCTCGCATCTTAAATCAGGTTGACTTCCTATTGGCACTTTGTGGCGTTGAGACTTGGTGTGCTGGCACAGGAAGAGACAGACAGTCTATTAGGGCTGAGAGGCAGCTGCTGTGTGCAGAGTGAAATATTCTTGGAGGAACTCGCCCATATTCCATTTCGGCACCAGCACTTTTTCCCAATGAAGCACTCTAGCAGTAGTACTGAACTAAGGTACCAGCCATGATGGAGCTATGATGCAGAGTACACAGCAATTTTACCTTTTCACTGTTGGGTTTAGCAAGCTTTTTTGAATTTGATGCCAGTGGAGTGTGATTGCTTCTGAAAATAGTTTTACACCAATAAAGCTGCATGCTCCACACAGCAAGCCAACTAAGTTAGAAAATACATTTATTGAATTGATTAGCAAATCTAGACTACATATGCTTTACACCAGCCTAAGTCATGAAATGACAGTCCAAGCATCAGCCCCTGAAAAGGAATAGAAATGCTTAAAGGACAAGAACATGAGCCATTCTCCAGTGCAGCCTCCCACAATGTTAGAAAGTGTGTATACTTCGTCTTTACTTGAGCATGCTGTTAACTCGTCCCCATGAAGAGATGCTTCCTCAACATTAGAAGTTGCTTATGCTACAGATGTGAAAGATGGAGGAATGATTGCAGAAAACTATAAGGTCTCAAATGCATGACACATTAGGGTTTAGTCCTTCTCTTAACCTAAATAAACCAACAGATTTAAGCATATCCGTGCCATGTGAAGGGATCTAAATATTTCACTGATAAATCATTTTTAAAGGAGCCTGGCATAAAACCATTTGTAATGGGGATTTGATTGATTCAACTGACATTCAAGATAAATCTGTTATTGAAGGCTTGAATCAGGAACCATTTGACGCCACTGGCATCTTTCCAATTTTAATGCTCCCTTAAAACAAAAAACAGACTAAGCAAATAATATCCTCATATCTTTAACAAAAAAGGGACATGTCAAATGAAAAGCAAAATTCTAGTGAGATTTTGTCTCTAAAGCAGAGACTGGTCTATCTTGGGAACAAATACACAAAATTAAGCACTTTTTTCATAAAGATCATTCTTTAAGCATGGTTACCGGACTATGAGTTGAGCATCCATAATGACATAGTCCCTGTATGTAGCATATTAACCCACAACTGCAAGCTTTGCCAATGCGTTTAAGTTACAAAGCGTATAATACCTGTCAACTACATACTACCCTGTTTAGTATATTTGGTAGATAATTTCATGACCATTCTTAAACAATTTATCAGCTCACAGTACTTAATACATTATTCAAAATTAAAGGAGGAAGTGCAACAAACCATGGTCTACTTCACCAAGCATTTTATTCTCATATCAAGTGGTGAAAAGTCAAAAATGACTGTATAATATTAATGTTGATATTTGAGAGGAAAAAGTAGGTTGCTCCAGAGGGAATGTGCAAAAGGAGGGTGCTCAAGTGGAGAAGGAGAATGTTCAAGGCAGTGACATAAGGGAAGAAACTTAATACATTCAGAAATTGGACTGGTTGTAATTCATCGTCCTTTCTGGCCTGGCCACGTTCACAGTAATACAATCTTATTTTTATAGATTTTAGTTTAATTACAGGGGCGTCGAGTAAATAGCCAAAGCTGAAATTAAAGTCATGGGGAGAATAAGCATTCCACCTGTTACAGGATGTGCCGCTGTATATGGAGTCTAGGAAACTCGTTAATCTAGAGGGTTAGATTACCTTCAATTCAGTTAAGCCAGTGTATTCCAAGTTGGAGTGTAAGCGGTCCACGTACTTAAACAGGCATAGTGTGGTGCCATCGGTGAATGCGGCAATTAGCAGTCAATGCTGAAAGGAATGAATGTGGGGAGAATTTTAGCCTATGGCTTAGTATGGCGTGGGCAGTTCAACTACCCCCCTTGGAGTTTCATCAACCTAATAGGGAAAAATTACTTTAAATTCGTCTAAGTCTGCGTCCGTGATCCGCGTCGTACGGCTGGATACTGAAAAAGCGGCTGCCGCAGGGATGTTTTAAAAGGTGAACCGCGTAGGCGTTAGACTCACGCCGGCGGTACGTGTGCCGTGACAGGGATGACAGACTAAACCGCATAGAGTGTATTGTCTGTTGAAATGTGTGGATACGAATGCCATGTGGACTTTTTTTTTTACTTTGTTTATTGGTTTAAATCGCAGCCATACATTAGATGATTGAACGACACAGTGCATGTTCTCAGCCAAATGATCCAGCAAAACATTAATCATGGGTACACATTACATATCTCATACAAGTCTCGCTTGTCCACGTATCTCCATTTCAACAGTAGGCGACACACAGATATCCCCTATGTTTATTCCACTGTGACCACTTTCTATCCCATTTCTTGGGGCATCCCGAGCCTTGTAGACCTCTGTCTCTGCCAGCATACATTATCCATTTCTTTGACCCATAAGGTGACACAAGGCGGGTTCATACTCCTACCCCCCCCCCCCAAACCCTTAGCCAATTCTCTCTTTGCTATCGTGTATCCCAGTGTTGCGAATTGCTGTTAGACTTCAGTTAGGTCAGTAGCATTCCAAATGTTTAATATTCCCAGTTGTGGGGTTAGTACTATAGCTTTCCCCAGAGCTGTGCCACTGTGATTTGTGGCTCCCTCCCAAAGGGGGCGTACCATGGGCAAGATCACCATGTATGGTAAAATGTGGCCTTCTGATCACAGCCCCTTATAGACCCGTCATCGGGCCTAGACCCTATCCTAGCAAGAACTTTCCCTGCCCTGTATGATCGGTGGAGTATTCTAAGCTGAATTAGTCGAAATCTCTGGGTGATAGCCGCAGCACGCAGGGACATTAGTGCCGACTGACAGTCTTCGTCCTCTATAGGGCCTATGTCGTCTTGCCATCGCTCTCTGAGCTTTGGGAAAGCATCCGGCAGGTTGTTACTCAGCTTCTTGTAAGTTAAAGATATTGCCTTCGAGTTGAGAGGCCCATCAAGCAGGCGATCCTCCAGTGGTGACGACTCCGGTATGTCTTTAGGAGACTGAAACGCTGCCTGCAGCGCATGTCTGATTTGCAAGTATCTGTACAGTTCTCCCTATGCCAACCTCTATTGCTTCTCGAGCTCACTAAAGGTCAGTATTGCTCCCTTCTTAACCAAATCCCTCACTGTTGACATCCCAATAAGGTCCCATTTACCGAATCCTGGCTGATAGCCCAGCATTCCCAGTTTTTGAGTAAACCACAGTGGTGTGGCTAGAGAGAGAGTGCCAGTCCAACCTAACCGAGCGGTAACTATACGCCAGACTTCCAGTGTGTGTTTGGTCGGAAGACCTTCCCCCTATTTTTCCTATCTTTGGTGTGTAAAGCCCCCAGGTATCCAGAACGATCAGTTTGGGATCTATCAAGCGCTTACTCTGGGTCATCTGGGGGCGATATATCCAGTGATTGATGGTCACCAGTTGGGCAGTCCAGTAGTATTGCTGTAGATCAGGGAGAGCGATGCCCCCATTGTACCAGCTTTTTGTCCGTTTCTGCCTTGCAATTCTAGGGTCCTGCCATCCCACAGCAGCGTGCATACCTCTCCCTCAGCAGCCTTGAAGTAAGAGTCTGGGACTCTGAGGACAGTTATGTAACACATAAAGAAAGCGAGGAAGGGCCAACATCTTGAAGAGTGCCGCCCTCCCCACCAGTGTTAGGGGCAGGGTCCGCCAATGTCTTGCATGCGGTCGCAGTCTGGCCAAAGGTGGGGTCAGATTAGAACTATAGAAACAGGCTGGGTCTGAAGTGATAAAAGTCCCCAAGTAGCGAAAACCTTCCGTAGCGACCGTTATCGCACAATCTGTTGAGAGGCGAGGCACATCGCCCCTCAGCATAAACATTGACTTGTGCCAATTAATGGCATATCCCGAATATTGACCAAAATTCGTGAATTTGTCCAACACCACACTGAAAGATCTATACGGGATGCTAGATAGAGCAGAATGTTGTCTGCATAAAGCGATATGCGGTCTTCAACTCCGATTGTCCAGCGCATTCCATGCACCATCACTTCTCTACACACCCAGGCGGCGAGTGGCTCCAGTACGAGAGCAAAGATTAGCGGGCATCCCTGCCTCATACCTCTACGTAGCTCGAATGTCCAGGATGTAAACCCATTAACCCTCACCTGTCCCAGCACACCCGTGTATAGAAGCCTCACCCATGCTACATATTTAGGTCCTAGCTCTACCCTCTGTAGCACTTCGAATAGGTATTGCCATTCTATGGAGTCGAACGCCATAGAGGCATCAAGGGACGCACCGTCGCATCTTCTTCAATGTATTGTCTACGTGCCATTACATTATGTAGGCGGCGCAGGTTGAGGGCCTTATTGCGCCCCGGCAGGAAGCCAGATTGGTCTGGATGGACCAATGAGATAATAACTGTCACCAATCTATTAACCTGGACTTTTGCCAATACCTTCGTCTCTACATTAATCGGCAAGAATGGCCTATAGGAGCCACAATTCTCCGGTGGATTACCCTGTTTATAAATGACTACAATAGTGGCCAGCCGTTGATCTAGTGGTAGCTGGCTCCCCTCCAAGCCCTCCTCGTACATGGCTTTAAGATGTAGTACAGTCAAAGAGGCTGTGGCCTTCAGAAACTCCACTGGGATGCCGTTAGGCCCCATCTCCTTTCCCGATTTAAGCTGTCCCAGGGCCTTACTTATTTCTTCATTCAATAGGTCTGCCTACAGGATTTCTCTTTCCGCCTCCGAGAGGCTTGGAACATTGCTGTCTATGAGGAGCTGGCGAGAGTCTTCTGCTGTGTAGAGGGGGAGTACACCGTTTCAAAGTGATCGGCAAATTTTTCCGCTATTTCCCTTGGGTGTGTCACTGCTTCACCACCCAATGTCGTCAATTTATGCACCCATCTGGAGCCTTGCTCCCGTCCCTCCAACCACGCCAGTATCCTGCCCGCCCTGTCCCCAAGCTTGTAGAGTCTGTGTTGGGTTGCACGCTGCTTAGCTACCATGTGTACCCTGGTTTTTATCCTATATTCGTCTTGTTTCAGGAGAAGTCTATGACTAGCGTCAGGCATAGGATCTTGCGAATGTTCGCGCTCTAGCTCAAGGATGTCAGATTCTACTTTAGTCAGGAGTTCTTGTGTTTTGCCGATATAGCCAGTCTTTGACAGAGCTTGACCCTTGATTACCTCCTTGAATGCTTCCCATATTGTTTGTGTGGAGTCGACAGAGCCCACATTTTCAGTAAAGTAGTTCTCTGTGTGTGTACAGAGTTCGTCCTTAATGTCTGGAATGTGCAGGAGCCATGGGTTAATTGCTATCGTGGCACGTGGTTGGCGCTCCCATTGCGTATATTCCATCCAGATCGGGGAATGATCCGAAATCCCTCCGGGCAGAACTCTATATTGAGCGAAGTTACCTATTGTGGGCAGATGCATAAGGAAATAATAAATACGTTGTCGACTACGGTGGGCATTGGAAAAGAACATGAAAAATGTTTCCGTGGGATGGAGTATGTGACCCACATGTGCCAGACCTAGCGCTTATACAAAGTCGGCCATGAGGTCGTTAGTTTTGTTTTGGCTTTGGGTGTTGGCGGCAAACAGTATCGTCTAGGGTCATATTGTAGTCTCCCCCCCCCCCCCCCTAATCAGTATGCCCTCCCGGAGTCCCGTCAGCTTATTACCTAGGTCTTCTAGTGCCGCCTTGCCCATAGCAGGCGGTAAATAGACAGAGTATATTAATATCCTTCCCATCCCATTGGGCCTCAACCCCCGCAAACCGGCCCGCGTGTCAGCTCACATCTTGTGAGCAATAAGGGGTGTTGTTTTCTTCACTAATATAGCTGTGCCCCTTGAGCACGTGGTGTAGTGTGCATGCACCAGAAGTTTGTACCCCCATCTAGTGAGGGCCTTGGATTTCTGACCTACTAAATGTGTTTCTGTAGTAGGGGATCTCTGTGTATAGTCATAATCTAGTGAATAGTCCCGCCCATGTGCGTGGACCCCGGAGCAATCAAAAATCAATCAATCAAATCAGGGAATTTGTAGAGAGCGCTACTCACCCGTTAGGGTCTCAAGGCGCTGGGGGGGAGGTTGCTACTGCTCGAACAGCCAGGTCTTGAGTTGCTTCCTGAAGGCGAGATGGTCCTGTGCCAGCCGGAGGTGGGTGGGGAGGGAGTTCCATGTCTTGGCTGCCAGGTAGGAGAAGGATCTTCCTCCGGCGGTGGCCTTGTGAAAACGTGGGATGGTGGCAAGGGCGAGGCTGGCGGAGCGGAGCTGGCGGGTTGGTGTGTAGAATGCGAGGCGGTTGTTGAGGTACTTGGGGCCCGCGTCGTGAAGAGCCTTGTGTGCGTGGATGAGGAGTCGGAACGTGATTCTCTTGCTAACGGGGAGCCAGTGCAGATTCTTCAGATGGACGGAGATGTGGCTGTGGCGGGGGATGTCCAGGATGAGTCTTGCCGAGGCGTTCTGTATGCTCTGTAGTCTTGTCTTGAGCTTGACGGTGGTTCCGGCGTAGAGGGTGTTTCCGTAGTCCAGGCGGCTGGTGACGAGGGCCTGGGTGACCGTCTTCCTGGTTGCGGTGGGGATCCATCGGAAGATTTTTCGGAGCATGCGCAAGGTGTTGAAACAGGATGCTGAGACGGGGTTGACTTGCTTGGCCATCGTGAGGGAGGAGTCCAGGATGAAGCCCAGGTTGCGTGCGTGGTCGGTGGGTTTGGGGGCGGTGCCCAGGGCAGGTGGCCACCAGGCCGAGGGGGACGGTCCCAGGATGAGGATTTCCGTCTTGTCTGAGTTCAGTTTCAGACGGCTGAGCTTCCTCCATTCCGCGACGTACTTCATTACTTCCTGGAGGCTGGCTCTGGCGGTGTCCGGGTCGTTGGTGAGGGAGAGGATCAGCTGTGTGTCGGCATAGGAGATTATGTTGAGGTTGTGTTTGCGTGCGATGGCCGCGAGGGGGCTCATGTAGACGTTGAAGAGGGTGGGGCTGAGTGAGGATCCTTGTGGGACGCCACAGATGACTTCGGTGGCCGCGGAACGGGGGAGGCGGACTCTGGGTTCTACCGGCGAGGAACGAGATGATCCATTCCAGGGCCGCGCCTTGGTTTCTGGTGTCGCTGAGACGTTATATTAGGGTGCGGTGGCATACCGTGTGGAAGGCTGCTGAGAGATCCAGGAGGATGAGTGCAGTGGTTTCCCCGTTGTCGAGCATGTTATGTTATGTTATTATTATTTGTACCGTGCACAGCTGCCCCAGCGAAGGGGCGTCCTGGCGCTTTGACAAGGTAAACACAACACCACATAAGAAGCTCCGGGGAGAAAAGAGACAGCAGAGGAGTTTAAGCAAACAGAAAAGTTTTGACGGCCCGTCTAAACTGGAAAAGGTTATCCATCGCCCGGATGTGCGGAGGAAGAGAATTCCACCACTTCGCCGCTAACACACGAAAAGAGCGGCCACCAGCTCTAACCAATTTAAAACGCGGGACCGTCACCAGATTCTGCCCCAAAGATCTAAGGGTACGCCAAGGGACATACGGCGTTAGCAAATTCTCCAAAATTTTGGGAGACATACCTCTGAGGATTTTGAACGCAAGGCAAAGAACCTTGAACTGAATTCTCTGGGGTATGGGATTTGGAAACCGAGCACCTCCTTGGCAGGCCAATCACTACTCTGGCTGCAGCATTTTGGACTTGCTGCAGCCGGGTAAGTTCTGCCTGATTAATCCCGGCTAACAAGGAGCTAGCGTAGTCCAGTCGGGATAACACTGATGCTTGAACCACCAGTTGCCTGGTGGGCGCATCAAAAAACCTAAGAATAGGTCTGAGCCCTCTAATGATGCCATAGCAAGAAGCTGCCACCTTCTTGGTATGACAGATGAAACCAAGGGCCGGGTCCAACCAAATTCCCAAGTTTTTTATCTCCGATGCTGGCAGAGGAGTCACACCTAACTCAGAGGGCCACCACTTGTCACCCCACAACGCCACCTGCTTGCCAACCACCATCACCTCTGTCTTTTTGGTGTTTAACTGGAGACAGTTGGAATTCATCCAGTTAGCCACTGCTCGCAGACCATCACAGAACCTGGGAGCCTCCATATCTGAGTCCCCACTCAACGTGACCGCCAGCTGCGTGTCATCAGCATATGAGACTATCGTCAGGCCCCATTGCTTGACGACCGCAGCCAGCGGTCTCACGTAGAGATTGAAAAGAGTGGGACTCATCGAGGAACCCTGAGGAACCCCCAGGGTCAACGGATAGAGTGTGGACTTACCGGGCGAGATCGCAACCTGAAAAGATCTTTCAGTCAGGAAGGAGCGAAACCAACATAAGGCCGAGCCCTTGACACCCACTTCCTCAAGTCGCTGAAGCAAGATCCCGTGCGAGACCGTGTCGAACGCGGCACTAAGATCTAATAACAAGAGTGCCGCCGTTCGACCGGCATCCAGCACGGATCGCAGGTGTTCGACCATAGAAAGTAGGGCAGTCTCCGTGCTGTGGCCCGCCCGGAACCCGTTCTGAGTAGGGTCAAGAATGTTAGCCCTAGTGAGATGGTCTGCAAGGATGCCGTTCACATGGGCCTCAGCGACTTTGGTGGCCCAAGGAAGCAAGGAGATGGGGCGGTAGTTCTCAGGTTTAAGGGGGTCAAGGGTGGCCTTTTTCAGAATAGGTGTGACTATTGCCTGCTTCCACCTGATGGGAACAATCCCAGATGAAAGTGACAAGTTAATCAATGAGAGCACCGGGGTTCGACATAAGGGCGACATACTCTTAAGCTGGGCCGGTTTCAACGGGTCTGCCAGAGACCCTGACTTAATTTTAAGGCTAAGTGAGTCAAAAGCCTCCATGGAAAGGAGGACAAGGTGGTAAGACAATCGCTGTCTTCCACCATACAACTGACCCGGTCAGGGGGAGAAAAACCCATCGCGAAAGTTCTATAGATGGCATGAACTTTCTCGAGGAAAAAAGAGGCCAACGTCTCACAATGGGAATCGGAGCAAATTTCCGGCATCGTTGTCCTCTTGGCCAGCAGATCCTTTAATACCTTAAATATAAGTTTCGCTGGATTAGCGCTCTGCTGAAACTCTTGAGCATAAAAAGCAGCTCGTGATTTACAGACCGCCCTGTGATAAACTTTCGTTTTAGCCAGATAGCATGCTTTTAGTGTCGGATCATATGATTTTCTCCAAAGTCTCTCGGCCTGTCTACAGGCTCTTTTGAGAGACGCCAAGGCACCATCATACCATGGGCTCGGCTCTTTCAGTCGACACTTGGACCATGTTACAGGGATCAACAAGTCCAGGGCGTGTGAGATCCACTCACAAAAAGCGTCGTAACCACGGTCTACATCAGTAAAAGGGCTTAATGGTGTCTCCTCTAGGAGATGGTAAAAGGCCTCCAATTTTAATTTATTCCAGTGTCGTTTAGGAGCTAATCTTTTTTGAGGTGCAAGAGGAGGCTCCGACATAGAACATGACACTTCCACCAGCATGTGATCTGTCCAGATCAGCTGAGTAGGAGGGGCAACCCTGACTCCCTCTAGATTAGTGAAGAACGGGTCAAGGATATGCCCGTCTCTATGCGTGGGGGAAGGCACCAGTTGGCGTAGTTGTAAAGCCTCTAAATCTGTCAAACTCCCAATGGAGGACGAGGAGGGGCAATCAAGATGAAGATTGAGATCTCCAACAACATTAAAATTACCACATCCTAGTACCTCCGTGCTGGAAGAGCAGCCCTAAAGGCAGCATCGCAGCCCGGCGGACGATAAATTAGCAACCCGGAGAAAGTAAAATGGTGACTGAACGAGATTTTAAAAAGAGCACTTTCACAACCTGGAAGATTAGCAATCTTCCACTCGCTCGGGTAACACAGCTTAACAGCCAAGGCAATGTCTCCCCCCCCCCCCCCCCCCCCCCCTGGTGCCACGATTGAGGGTATGAATGGCGTACTCTGGGGGGAAGGCCAGATTAAGTATGGATGTGTCCGAACCCTGCAACCAGGTTTCGGTCATGAACAGCACATCAGGGGAGTCATCTGAGGGCGGTCTCGGGCTGTGGTTAGATTGGAAACCGGACTGTGATGGGTCGAGGGATCCGTTTGTCTCGAGGAAGGCGGAGATTTGTTTGTTGACCGTCTTCTCGATGACTTTGGCAGGAAACGGGAGGAGTGAGATGGGTCGAAAGTTCTTGAGGTACGTGGGGTCCGCAGTGGTTTTTTTCAGGAGGGTGCTGAGTTCGGCATGCTTGCAGCTCTCCGGGAAGGTGGC
Source organism: Lissotriton helveticus (assembly GCF_964261635.1). Classification (NCBI taxonomy): domain Eukaryota; kingdom Metazoa; phylum Chordata; class Amphibia; order Caudata; family Salamandridae; genus Lissotriton; species Lissotriton helveticus. The sequence continues at coordinate 1,482,900,374 of NC_136065.1, forward strand.
AGAAGCGAAGGAGCTGTTGATGACGTTGCGGAGTTGGGGTGCGATGATGGAGTCGGCTTTGTTAAAGATGTGGTGTTGGCATGGATCGGTGGGGGAGCCGGAGTGGATGGTGCTCATCGTGCGGGCAGTGTCTTCGGTGTTGATCGGGTTCCAGGTGCAGAGGGTGGCGGTTGGGTTCGGTGGTTGGTCTGTGCGCCAAAGCTGTCATGTATGTCGGCGATCTTGCGGTGAAAGAACGAGGCAAGTGTGTCGCGGAGGTCTTGCGAGGGTGTGATGTCGTTGGTGCAGGCGCTGGGGTTGGAGAGCTCTTTAACGATGCTGAAGAGTTCCTTGCTGTTGTGGGTGTTGTTGTCCAGGCGCTGTTTGTAGGTAGTTCTCTTGGTACGGATCAGTTGGTGGTGCTTGCGGGTGGCGTTCTTGAGGGCTGTCATGTTCTCTGTCCTGGCGCCAGGTTTTCTCCAGGGAGCGGCTGTTTTTCTTCGAGTTTGAGGTCGTCCGTGAACCACGAGGCTTTTTTTGCTGTGCGGTCTGCTGGGTGGTTTCTTCAGCGGTGCGAGTTCGTCGGGGCAGTCGGTGAGCCATTGTGCGAGGTTGCGGGCTGCTTCGTTGGGGTCCGTCGTGAAGGTGGGAGGATTCTGGCTGAGGGACGTGGTGAGCTGGTCGGCGGTGATCTTGCTCCAGCTTCTGCGGGGGGCCTGTTGCGGGTGGTGGTGGGTCGTGGTTTTCTTGAAGGAGGAGTGGACTGTCCAGTGGAGTCCGGTGGAGTGGCTAAAGGAAACGTGCTTGCTGGAGGACAAGACTGGATCGAGAGTGTGGCCAGCGTAGTGGGTGGGGGTGTTCACTAGTTGCTTGAGTCCGAGGTTGTCCAGTAGGGTGGTGGTGTTGCTGTCATTGTTATTCTCTAGGTGGAAGTTGAGGTCTCCTAGGAGGATGTAGTCTGGGGAGGTGAGGGCGTGCGGGCTTACGAAGTCTGCAATTGCTTCGCTGAATTGGGTGTGTGATCCCGTGGGTCTGTAGATAAGGGTGCCTCTGAGGATGGTCCTGGGGTCGGTGTGTATCTGGAAGTGCAGGTGTTCGGCAGCTGTGAGGGTGTCTTCCGAGTTGGTCGTGATGCGAATGGTATTTCTGTGGACTATGGCGATGCCTCCTCCGGTCTGGTTGGTGCGGTCCTTCCGGGTGATCTTGTAGCCGTCCGGGATGGCTATGGCGATGTCGGGGGCTGATGAGGCGTTCATGCAGGTTTCCGTGAGGAAGGCGACGTCCGGTGCTGTTGTGTCTAGGAGGTTCCAGAGTTCGACTGCGTGCCTGTGGACGGATCGGGTGTTGAGCAGGATGCACTTGAGGTGATTCTTGTTGCTAGTAGGCTTGGTGGGTGCTGGTCCGGGACGGATGCAGGTGAATTTGCATTCTTGGCAGGTGAAGGGTCTGTGGGTGTGTTTCGGGGTGGCCCGGTGGCAGGCGGGGTTCCGGCCGGTGTTGAGTGCGTGGAGGCTGGTGGCGTTGTATGTTCGTCGGGTACGTTGGCATCAGTGAGATCCAGGGTTCCTGGCACTGGGCGCGGTCCAGGCGTGGACGGGCGCAGACGGGCTTGCCTTTGGCGCGCCTTCGGCACGCAATCGGCGCGCCCGCTGCACGTACGCGCGGACTCCGCCATAATTGGCGCAGAGGGAGGGAGGAGCAGCTGGGAGGCGGGAGCGGGTTGGCGCGGGGAAGGGGATCGGGGTATAGAAGACAAAAGGGGGCGGGGCCACAGGGGAGCAGCGGCAGAGGGAGGGGTTTGAGGCGGGAAAGCGGTCCCGAGGGGAAGAGCGATTACCACGGAGGTCGGGGCACAGAAAAACTGCAAGAAACTAAAGCAAGCACTGGTAGCAGCAGCGAGGAGAAGAGGAAGCCTGAGACACGGGGTCAGCGGCGAGCAGGTAGAGGCAGGGAGACCAGGCACACTCGGGGAGAGCCGCACGGCGGGTGGAGCGACCGTCACCGACCAGGGTCAGGTCAGGTCACAGCTCCCCGTCGTGCTGGCAGACCTTAAGTATCCGGAGGGAGGGAGGAGCAGCTGGGAGCAGGGTGGCGCGGGGAAGGGGAGCGGGGTACAGAAGACAAAAGGGAGGCGGGCCGCAGGGGAGCAGCGGCAGGAAGCGGGGAGGGGTCTGAGGCGGGAAATCGGTCCCGAGGGGAAGAGCAGCGACCACGGAGGTCGGGGCACAGAAAAACGGCCAGAAACGAAAGCAGGCACTGGTAGCAGCAGCGAGGAGAAGGGGAAGCCTGAGACACGGGGTCAGCGGCGAGCAGGTAGAAGCAGGCAGGCAGGGAGACCGGGGCCGGCGGCGAGCGGGTAGAGGCAGGCAGGGAGACCGGGCACACTCGGGGAGAGCCGCGCGGTGGGTGGAGCGACAGTCACCGACCAGGGTCAGGTCAGGTCACAGCTCCCCGCAGCGCCGGCAGACCTTAAGTATACGGAGGGAGGGAGGAGCAGCTGTCTACATTGCAGTCCTGCATAGACACCCAAGAGAAAATTAAAGACAATAATGCAGCTAGTACCTACAAGGCTACACTGTCCAGTACTTCAACTAGAAATGCCAAGGATATAACACCAAAAACACATTTAACACAATCTGTCGAGTTTCACCCATAGAGAAACTTTCCTCTTCTCACCAAATCCTTGGAAAGGTAGAGAGGAAGGTATGGACAGACAAGCCTCCATAGGCTGCCATTATGTGTCTTGGAAAGAGAAACCGTGCCTTTAAGGAACTCTCCAGAGACCCTCGGTATCCCTCATGCACAGCCCACTCCTTTTACTTTCAGTTCTTTTTTCCGGCTCCTGCTAGCAGGACCCTGGAGCATTGAGCTCTCCTTTTTGTGTGTTTGGTGTAATTTTTGGCACTTTTTAAGTGTTGGAGTGTGTTCACTCGACGTATTTTTGCTTCTTCCTCACTTTGCTGGAGTTTTCTGGTGATTTTGGCCACTCTTTTGTCAAATATGCCTGCCTTATTTGAGAAATGCCCAGAGTGTGCCAGGAAGAAGGCAAGATCTGATCCACACACGGTGTGTCTCCTGTGTCTCCCATCTTCTCATGTTCCTGGGACTTGAGATCTGGTTGCAGTTTTCCAGTAGGACCCTGAAGGACCGAGAGAAGACCAGGCTCCAAGGACTGGAGCAAAGAAATAGCAAGGTCAAGGTGGGTCTGGGCAGGAAGGGGGCCTCTTCCTCTGCCCGTGCTGCATCCTCGGGGGTGGGCTCCCCAGTAAGGAGAAGGCCAGAAAACGCCACCGGTCTCCGTCGGCGTCGAGAGGAATGACCACGGTCTGCTCACTGTCTCCCCAGGGCTCGGGGTCGAAGCGACAACGACGTTCGACGTCGAGGGGATTGGCGTCGAGACCTCCGACGTGGTTGACGTCGAGGACTGCTTCGTCATTAAGCCATCATCGACGTCGAGAGGGTTCAAGGAGACGCAGGCGTTCGCCGTCGAGGCGTCAACGTCGTTCACCATCGACGTCAACTCGACGTTCGGCGTCGAGAAGGCGATCATCGACGTCGAGAAGGCGATCATCGACGTCGAAGGAGATCATAGACGTCGAGAAGGAGATCATAGACGTCGAGAAGGAGATCATAGACGTCGAGAAGGAGATCATAGACGTCGAGAAGGAGATCATAGACGTCGAGAAGGAGATCATAGACGTCGAGAAGGAGATCATAGACGTCGAGAAGGAGATCATAGACGTCGAGAAGGAGATCATAGACGTCGAGAAGGAGATCATCGACGTCGAGATGGCGATCATCGACATTGAGACGACGGTCATCGACGTCGAAAAGACGCTCAGCATCGAGGAGGAAAGCATCGTCCTCCAGGAGGCGTTCCAAAGCCAGGACTGTGTCCTCGGTTCCACAAGTCCACGGTCGCGGCGGCGCCATCGCTCGGCTGCCAGGGGTACGGACTCTAGGTCCCCCCCTTCAGATCAGGCAAAGAAAAGAAAGAGAGGGGAAGAGGCTCCGGGTTCGGAGCACTCACAAGTCTATTCGCCCTCCAAGCCGAGGTCACCTACACCTCCTCCGTTACTCAAGGACCCTCCTCCGCGTAACCCGACGCCTCCTCTGCCACCTGTTCCTCCTCATCGTCCTCCGCCTCCTACACCATCACCTCCGCCGAGGTCTGCCTCGTTACCACATCTCCCGACACCGCCTACGGGGCCACTGCAACCTAGGCTCCCGTTTCGGCCTCCACAGCTCACTCCGCTACGGCCCGTGGACCGTCCGAGGCCGCGGAGGTCGAGATCTCGCTCCAGACGGAGGGATAGATCCAGGAGTCGCCGTCGCTCTTCTACGAGATCCAGACGGCGCCACAGGAGGGACCGGTCAAGGTCCCGCTACACAGGTTCATCCAATTCCAGGGGCTATTCACCTACCCTGTTGGACTCCCCTCGGACGAGGGTGTCTCCAGTATACGACATAGTCTCCTTCCAGGACGTGTTGCTGCAAGGGGCGACTAAGCTGGGCATCACGCTCACTGTGCCTGCGCCATTGACCTCCGTCATTTCCGAGACTCTGCACAAGAAGCAGTTATCTCTCCCTTTGGTGCATGGGCTGGTGGAACCTGCCATGGAGCTGTTCCTCACTCCTGCGGCTACGAGGTTGGCACCTTCAAGGCTGCAGAAGAAATATAAGGCTCCTGACTCTGACCCAGCGTTTCTTCGGTTGGATCCCACGCCTGACTCGGTAAATGTGACGGCAGCAAGAAAACAGCACGCCACCACCCCATTGTCGATAGTGCTTCCTGACAAGGAGAGCCGCTGGTTGGATTCGGCAGGCAGGAAGGTTTGCGGGACGGCCTCCACATCGATGAAGGCCGCGAGTGCCTCAGCACTGTTGGGACGTTACGATCGGGCTCTGTGTGAGTCCCTCCAACAGTTTTCAGAACACCTTCCCCGAGAAAAAAGGGAAGATTTCCAAGAGATCCTTGCTGAAGGACTGCTGGTTTCCAACCAGGTGATAAGTTCGGCTGCGGACTCCTCCCTCTTGGTAGCCCACGGGTACTCCATGGGGTCAACCTGATGCGCCACTCCTGGTTGCGTTTTACATCCTTGAAGCCAGAGGCGAAGCAGAGAGTGGCCAACCTACCCTTTTCGGGCGAGACCCTCTTCGGGGAAACATGCGGACGACGAGATGGCCCGCATGAAGGCGTAGGCGGAAACCCTGATGGCTGTCGGGTTGGAAAAGCCTAAGGAACAGAAAAAGATCTATCCGTTCCAGAGGCGGTACGGGGCGCAAGGCAGAGGGCAAGGTCAACAGGCTGGACAGCAACAGCAGCAGTTCCAGCGGAAACCGGTCCAAAAGCGCCAGAGGAACGCCGCCTTCCAGGACAGGTGCTGCAACGAAGCCTTATGAATAGGTTCAAAAGGCTCCTTCATCAATCTGGACAGCACCACATTCAATTCCCATGAAGGCGAAGGAAGCCTGACAGGAGCCTACACACGAGGCCGCTACAGGAATGTTTGAAGGACCAGTGGGACCAGAGAAAAGGGTGTTGGGACGACCGGATTCAGTTGTCTCTTCACGCCCAACAGTCCCTGAGATGGTGGTGCTCAGCAGAGAATCTCCTCAGAGGTGTTCCTTTCCACAAGGACATCCCGACTCAGACTATCGTTACGGATGCGTCTCTCCTGGGCTGGGGAGCGCATTCAGACCATCTACAGATCCAGGGAATGTGGTCTCCGACAGAGTCCACGTATCACATCAATTTCCTGGAACTCAGAGCTGTTCACTTGGAACTGAAGGCTTTCATCCGTCCTTCCAGACCAACTCATTGCTTGTGTAGACGGACAATACGACCACGATGTATTACCTCAACAAGCAGGGGGGCTCGAGATCGCGCAAGGAAGCACAGGCGATCTGGCACTGGCTGTTGGCCAGAGGACTGGCGATAACGGCAACTCATCTGCCAGGTTTGCAGAATGTTCAGGCGGACGCCTTCAGCAGGTTGCTTCATAAAAACCACGAGTGGGGCATAAACGACGAGGTGCTAGACGACATCTTCGCCATGTGGGCCACTGCCGAAAACAGCAAATGCCACGACTTCGCCTCGAGGTATTACCAGCCGGGGACTTTGGGGAACCCTTATGGATCAGCTGGTCGAACAGCTTTCTGTACGCTTTCCCACCCATTCCCCTGATTCCGGCAGTGCTCATCAAGCTGGCCCGATCCCGGGCGCGAATGATCCTCATTGCGCCGGAATGGCCCAGGCAGTGGTGGTTCACAGACCTGCTTCACCAGTCGATTCTACCTCATCGGCGGCTGCCGTGTTGGCCGGACCTTCTCACGAAGATTATGACTATACACAGAGATCCCCTACTACAGAAGGAGTAGTTTCTTACCTGTAACTCCAGTTCTGTAGTAGGGGTATCTCTGATATAGTCATAAGCGCCCACCCTCCTCCCCGGTGGAGAAAATGGTACTGTGATGTATGCTACAGGCCTTGCTTTATACACCTTCAAAAAGAACTGAAAGTAAAAGGAGTGGGCTGTGCATGCTGGGATACCGAGGGTCTCTGGAGAGTTCCTTAAAGGCACAGTATCCCTTTTCCAGACACATAATTGCAGCCTATGGAGGCTTGTCTGTCCATACCTTCCTCGCTATCATTCCAAGGATTTGGTGAGGGGAGGAAAGTTTATCTATGGGTGAAACTTGACAGATTGTGTTAAGTGTGTTATTGGTGTTATATCCTTGGCATTTCTAGTTGAAGTACTGGACAGTGTAGCCTTTTAGGTACAGGCTGCATTATTGTCTTTAATTTTCTCTTAGGTGTCTATGCAGGACTGCAATGTAGACAGTTTAAGAGATTATTTTTGATTGCTCCGGGGTCCACGCACATGAGCAGGACTATTCACTAGATTATGACTATAACAGAGATACTCCTACTACAGAACTGGAGTTACAGGTTAGAAACTACTCCTTCTTGCAGCAAGGTCACATCTGGCGAGTGTCTCTTCAGGTATTGTTGGACTATTCCCCTCTTTATCCCCTCTCCCATCCCATCCCATTCACATTCCAGGACATTATAGCCAGGGATTCTTTACTACACTGCCCCATAGCTGTGTATCTCCCCCCCCGTTCCCTCATTCAGATCATATCTGTGTAGGAAAGAACATACACATGTTTACCCTGCAATTGTCATACACTGTTCAATATGGCTACACTAATACAATGCCAACCCCTGTCCAGGGGGAAGCACCTCAGAGCACTACGTGGGGTGACCAGGGGGTCTTATTCCATAAGTGAATTTAATCCAGACGTTATGGTTGTCCTTAGAACTTATTTATTCTTTAAACACATTCAATCTTCATGGTTTAATAGATCAACATAACGTCGTTATTCAAAACCGCGATGACATAGTTAAAACCAATCCCGATGCATTTCGGGCTCCGCCCTTCTTCAGGGGATGGCTCTACAAACGAAACAAATGAAAGAATCGTAGTACCGGTGTATATTCAGAATTACCATGTCAATTACCGAATGCACGGAGAACTACATAGTGCATAGAAAAACGGGTGCATAATAAGAACATAAAATGTGACCACGTGGTTGAATGCCCCCACGGTAGAAATATGTGCATGAACCGTCATTGCCCAGATAAAAGTAAATAAAGCCTCAGTGAAGGAGCCAGGCGTATTCACAGGTATTAGCGTGGATTCAAACGTAAACGAAAAACTTCAATTTAAAGTGCACGCAAACAAAGACCAACAGGTCCCGCCTGCCAAACATGAAGCCAGATTTGTGCCCATCACCATGAGGCGATATAAGAGACTACCGGGTGTTCACAAGGTACTCACGTTTACTATGCAGGGACTCCGAGGAGTTCCGATGGGTAGTGGTGAAGCGGCCACCGAGTGTGATCGCGGTGTTATGACGTGAGGTGAAACTAGACATAGAGGAGGGTGTATCGGCTAATCAAAAACGTCATGCTACAACGGGTGCTTGTGAGCGCCATTTTGGAGTGGGTTAAGAACAATAGGAGAAATACAAAAATAGGAGCAAATAATATATTAAAAAGGTGTAATCCGGTGTGAATGGGATGATAAAGAAAAGTAATAATGTTATCTCATGCACATGCACAATTAATAATCACAAATAACATAGAAATTCCATCCTGTCGTTAAGACCATGCGGTAACATGGTGGACATGAAGCGGATCCAGTAATTTTCACGTTTCAACAAAGTATTTTTATTGTTCGTGGTCACCTGTACTTGCTCAAGTATTTGGAACTTAAGTTGGGCCACACTGTGTCTGTTTTCTTGAAAGTGAGTGGCAACACTGGATTTCAAGTTGGCAGTCCTAATGTTGCTTTTGTGCTCAAGGATGCGAACACGTATCTTCCTTTCAGTGTGGCCAATATAACATTTGCCACACGGACATTTGAGTAGATAAATGACATTGCTACTGTTGCACGTTGCATTCACACGTAGTTTTATGGGGTGACCTTTAAGTGGGTGATGGGTAATGTTCCCTGTAATGCAGTTATTGCAGTTACTGCAATTGTAGCAGGGCCGTAGGCCAGTGTATGTGGTTTGGATGGTTGATGTTTTGTCTCTGGTGAGAATCTCTTTCAGGTTGCGGCCTCTGGTGAAGGCAAACATGGGTGGTTGGTTGAACAATCCTTGGAAGTCAGGTTCCATTGTTAAAATTGGCCAGTGTTTACGTATGATATGTTGGAAAGTCTTGGATAGGATCGAGTATTTGGAGACCACGACCATGCGGTTGGACTTTGTCTTAGGTTTAGGGAGTAGGAGGGAGCTCCTAGTGATTGCTTCACTTCTCGTCAGGGCCAAGTCCAGAATCGGTGGCGGATAGCCACGTGCTTTGAGCTTATCCAATAATTTCCTCATTTCTAGTTTACTGTCCTGCGATCGTGAAACTATGCGTTTTACCCGTAGAGCTTGGGCAAACGGTAGGTTGTTCTTCAGTGGCCAAGGGTGAAAGCTTGTGTAGTGCAACGTCGAGTTGCGGTCTGTAGGTTTGCGATATAAGTTCGTGTGCCATTGATCTTGTTCCTTGTGTATCTCCACATCAAGGTAGTGTACACAACTCTCGTTGAAGTCCCATGTAAACTGTATCCTGTCGTTGATGTTATTCCATGTCTGAAGAAATTCAGCTAGGGACTCAACTGAACCGCCCCATAATAGAAAAATGTCATCAATGTAGCGCAAGTAAAGCTTGCCATGTTCATGCCATTTAGTCTGATTCGTGATGTATGTTTCCTCAAAATGCTTCATGAAGATGTTCGCGTAGCAGGGAGCTGCACAATTTCCCATGGCCGTACCATTTAATTGGTGTATCCATTTGTCATGAATTGAAAAGTAGCTATGATATAGTGTAAATATGGTCAATTCCATTAAAAACACTTTCAGGTCCTGATCCAATTCAGAAATCATAAGAGCATGTTCCACCGCTTCAATGCCCCAGTCGTGGGGGATGGAGGTGTATAGGGCACAGACATCTACTGTGCACATGATCAGTGTGCAGTCTTTCAATTCATCCATCGTGGGTGTTAATTTCATTAGAAAATCCGTGGTATCTTGTACATATGATTTGGTGCTTTGTACAAACGGTTGGAGATATTTGTCTAAGAATTTACTGGTCTTCTCGTGTATACTGCCCTTGGTGGATACTATAGGGCGAAATGGAGGTCTGGTAGGATGCTTATGAATTTTCGGTAGCATGTGCAACATGGGAGGTTTCGGATTGTTGGGTGTCAGATAACGTCGTGTCTTGTCATCAATCGTGCCATTGTCGAATGCCTGATTGATAATTTGAACCAAGTTCCTAGTATATTCAACCGTGGGGTCCCCAGGTAGGACATCGTAGATATTGGTATCCATAATGTGCATCTCAATTTGTTCCTCATAAAAACTGGTGTCCATGACAACCAGTGCACCACCTTTGTCTGCATTCTGGCAAGTGATATGTGGGTTGTTGGCTAACTGTTGCAAAATTGATAATTGGCTCTTTGGCTGTGCGAATCCCTCCACCATATAGTTCTCAATATGGCTACCCTACATCGTTGATTCACTACAACACGTTGCATATTAATACGCTTATCTATGCTTAAGTCACTTGTAAGGACCATTAACCCAATCATCTTGCCAATAAACCAGTCAACTTTGAAACACCTCCCATCCCCCTCATCCTACTCTCCTCTCCCTGCCCCCCTGCCCGTGGATTCAAAACTACCCAACCCCAAATTGGCAGAGTGCTTCTCTCCCCCCAAAATGCTGAAAATACACGGGGTAGAGTGACCCCCTCTCCCGTTGGTTCACATCACAATACCTGGAATTGTAGCCATCCACACTTACCCAGTAGAGTTCCTCCCAAATCACATATCTGAAACCCAACAGTTTATAACATACCCCTAGGAATCTCCTGCCAGCAAATCTCGTAGCAATGGGTATAGTCACCCCTCCCCCCAGTTCCACTCCTTGCACTTTTAGCCAAGCGTGGGCATGCCAATCTTATCGCCCATGTCGATCAGTCCTGTTCCTCCAGCTAACTATTATTCTCTGCTGAGCCATTGTAAACCTCCTCCACTCTGACTTCTCTACGCTGGCCTGGTTTACCCAGTTGATCTTTCCTCAAGCCCCCACCGTGGTCCAGCTGTCCATCCACTCCCAGACAGCCTCCGGAGAGTCAAAGAACCAGGACTTGCCATCAGATTCGACTCTCTGACGCGCGGTAAAGAGCATCGGGTACTTGACCTCTCTGTCTCCCAGTTCCTTTTTCACCGCCTGGTAGCTGCGACGTTGAGCTTGAACCTTGGCCGTGAAGTCAGGGAAAAAAGGCCACTTCATAATTGTCTATCTTCAGGGGGGGATTGGAGCGCGCTGTCTGCAAGATAATGTCCCTATCTCTGTTGTTGAACACCCGCGCAATAATGGGTCTCGGGGGTGCCCCGGGTTTTGGTCTACCTCTTGGCACCCTGTGAGCTCTCTCAATAGAAAAATAGCTGGATAGAGTCTTGGGTTTATGGTGCTTCGTGATGTGGTCCTCCACGTACAGGTCCGCCGCTGGCCCATCCGTTTTTTCCTGGACCCCCAGAATGCGAATGTTGTGGCTGGCACAGCCTTCGTAGTCATCGAGTTGTTGCGACATCCTCTCCTCTTTTGCATTTCAAGCATTTGTGATTGCAGTTCTGAAGTGTCCATTTGCAGGGCGCCGGTGACTATTTTAAGTTCCCTGACCTTCTCGTCCATCTTGCGGAAGTCTGCTCTAAATAGAGAGACCTCCATGTTGACCGAATCCACTGACGCACGAACTCCGTTGATGGCCTCGATGACGTCGTGTAGAGGCCACCAACCCACTGGTCCTGCTTGGGTGCCGCTGTGCCACTGTCTTTGTCCGATCGCAGGGAGTCACCCTTTTATCCGACCTTGGACCACGCAAATTTTGCTAGTTTCTTCTGGGGGTTGCCCCTGAGGCCTTTCCCTCCTGCCGCCATGTCTGTGTGCCACCAGCCAATCCACTAGGAGAGGGCAAATGCGGAGGTCAAAATAAAGTACACTTCTCCCGGAACCATCTCCCCGGTTCTCCTCCTGGAGTAGCGGCGGGGGACACTACATTGCCACGGCGTTCAGCAATGCGATCAGGGCAGTGGGCCACGCAAATCAACTCTATCTCCGGGACGCCTTCCCAGTCACATCAGCAGTCCCATATATGGAGCGTGTGTCCACTGATACCACCCTTCCATCACTCAGGGGATCACATAGGCCTCCCCTGCCGATTTCCAGAACTCCCCAGTCGCTTGAAGGCCTTACCGTGCATTATGATTGTCGCCAAGGGACTTCTCTAGTCGCACGTGCACTTGCTCCACAACGGTCCGGACGGTGCTTCCCGTCACAGGCCCCTAGAGCCACTCCCAGTTGGTCTAAGGTCACTTGTGCTCCTGTGGACCCAGGGAGCGGTCACAGTTACATTCCCTTCACATATCCGGGGCCGTGGGCAATTCAATATTGCCCCGCCGTGCTTCTGAATCGGGGGGAGAAGATAGGGGGGGCCAGAGCAGTGGTCTCCCCACAGCAGCCAGCAATATGCGCTCGGAGTTCAGCTGGCAACACAAGGGGTGGCGCAGTAGCAGGCAGTGCCCCGGTCCAAGCCTCCAGGCAGGGTCACACCCTCATTCAGGCCCCAAACCGGGACCTCAACTGTTGCATCGTCGGGTCTCCGTGACTGGGCCTCTTTTAATGTATTGATGTTTGCCCCTGCCCAGCGCAACAGTCAACCGGAGGCCCGTCACTACCTCCGCTTACAATCACCGCCTCCTGTCCAGATCGAGGTGCCGTCCTCGTTACAGGCTGCCAAGGCCTTGGCTGTGCCCCCTTTCCTCCAGGCCCAGGAGACGGGGTCTCTCGTACTCACTTAGGTGCCGGAGCTTCGCGCAGGACGTGCTGCAATCTGCCCCCACTGCAAACCACACCGCAGCGGCTGCATGGGACACTCGCGCCGCGGCTCTGCCGCTCAGCCGACACAGCCTCCGCCGCCTCCCTGGGACTGCACGCACTTCTCCCGTCACCGAGGAGCCGCCATTACCGCTCTGCCCGGGCTGCCAGAATGGGCGCTATCTTCAATCGTGCACCCCCACGGAGGCTGAGAAACTCCCGGGATTGTCCGGGGACGGGACTTTGCAACTTCAGGTCAGGTTCTTGTTGTGGATGGCGCAGGATAGGGCAAAATATACACCAGGAAAGTGGGAGCTCGTTCAGGCAGTGGCCATACGAGACGGCTGCTAGCCACGCCCCCCCATATGGACTTAATTGACGGACGATGCGGTTACGACAAAGTGAGACTGAGAATAGTTTGGACATATTTAGATTATTGCAACACAAGGATATGCGATGGCAATGAACATAAAGAAAATACACTGCGCTGGGACACCCACGGGTAACCACGTGCTTTATAAATCCTCTTCCATTCCATTCCACACTAATATGTGCTGTACAATAAAAACATTTAAAGTGGTTGTTAGACCTGGGCTTACCAGTCCACATATGGTAGCATGACATCGAGTGGTAAGACCTATCCCTAAGGCAATTGTGTTATACTTGCATCGCACCTTTACAGTAAGCCAATGCCCATCCACCAAAAAGAAACACCACACCGTGTTTAGAAAAGTATAAAATCTTTATATTCTGTTTGTTAGTTTCTTATTTTCTCTTAGTTGCAAAAACAGTAGCACATTCTCATTTATAACAGTGTAGTAGATTCACTTGCTCATGTAAGCTTCCTTAGTTGCATAGAAATCAAGTTCCCCTGCCAGCCTTATACAGTTACCATATTTCATTTAGTAGACTGGATCCCTTCAACTCCTAAAGTCATAATACATCATCATGGATCAAGAAAGGGAATTCTCTACCTAAGGTAACCTGGGTTGCTTAGTTGGATATTCCTGAAAAGGAAGACAATTTGACCTCAGTATCACCTTACAGTTGTAAATAACCTTCAACTTTACATTGCCACCCCCCTGTTCAAGGCAATCCCTAATGGACAAAAGGATTCACGGCTCAAGTAGTGGACCTGGCAGTTGAACCCGTAAGGCTCGGGGTTTCCTCTGCTTGGGTCTCGTTATACCACCATTACCAGCCTGCTTCCATTGAATCAACAGGGTTCCACTAGTCTATGGTATCCTAGAATGTTCACGCTCTCCTCCCTGCTGTGCCTGTTGCAGTTATGTGGTTTTCGTGAGTCCCCCTGGCTTCCACTTGTTCACTATATGCCAGGCAATCTACCTAATTCTCCAGAGCCAACAGAGTGATCGGTACAGCTCCCGCTGACTCCCACCACCGCCCGACTTACTCCGGGTTTCCGGTAACTGCCAGATGAGTTTATTGGACCGAATACCTTGACCAATTAGTCTTCCACCCCCCAGCACAACTTCCAGGGGTAGAAAGGAGGTCCCTTCGGTTCCGGAGGCACTAGCGAGGCCCTCTCAGCCTTGGGGCCCCGCCTGTCACCTCACAGTCTTACCGGGTTTTCTTCAATTCGTCCCGGTCAAGTTATTCAGCTGCGAGAATCTCTCCATTCGCAGTTCGGTAGCGCCACGGTGGCTCCGGCTCTCCGGAGGTCCGCTGCACTTCTTACGCATTCTCGTCAGCGGCTCGGCCCGCCCTCCCCTCAGGCGTCAGAGAGGGAGGGTGCTCACGCAGGTCGGCCTTCCTGGATCTCCCGCCCCCTTCTTCCGCGTTCTCTCAGCTGTCACTCGCTCGACTCTGATGCCTCTCTCTCAGCACCGCTGCCCCGCTGACCTCAATCTGGGCCCTCCCCGCTGGTTCTCCTCAACGGGGGCTCATAAGACAACAGCAGCGATCTGGTGACGGGGACTTTAGCGGACAGTCACCACCAGGAAAGTTCCTCCCCTCAGTGCAGGAGCAACATCAACCCCTGGGCCAAGCAGCGGCGTCTCTCCAGACCCCCAACCTATTCTTGAGGAAGCAGTTCAGGTAGGTCCGCAATTGGGGGGGTGGGGGGGAGGAAGGTAAGTTGGACAGTCTCTTCCAAATCACATGCTTGCCTGATGTCCTCCCTAGAACAACGCCCAACCGCTTCTCACAGGGGGTTCAATGATGCCGTTCCCAGGGGCGCTACAACGGTTATGTGGAATTTAGTCAATAAACCAATGGTGGGGCTCAGTCAAATACTAGGGGGAGACATCCTCAGAAAAGGGCAGCAGACCCATGGGTCAATCTAGCCTCTATCAGTGCGCCTTCCTCCCTTTACTTATCGCCTCACTGCTCACCAGGTTCCCTCCAGACTCTCTCTGGTCACTCTAAAATGGCCGCCCTGGTTCTGGCCCATTTAAAGACTGGGCCCTGACTACTGGAATCAGCTGGAAGGTTCTAGAGCCTTCCTAGTGTAGTCCTATGGCTCAGGTCCCTGAGGTAAAAATGTGGCAGTTACAAGCCACCATTTTGTGTGTCTATGTTCTCACCATATTAAGAGAGCACCTAGGCCTCAAAAAGGTTATAGGGAAAAAAAAGGCACTCGGAACTCTAGGGACAACACCAAAAATGGTAGTGGACGCAAAAATAAAAGAAAAATTAGGAGGCACAAAGGAGAAAAAGAAGGAAGAATAGGAGGGACTACCCAAAGGGCTGACAGGTCTAACAATGGTAATTAAAAACTTTGAATTAAGTTAAACACACGTTCGCAGTGATGTAGTACAACCTGCAAATATAATGGTGGCTCATAAGAATTCTCAGTTGAATTTACAGTTGTACCTGCAGTACAAGTGGATATAAGACAGGTGGTAAAAGAAAATATTTTTGCACATATGCACCCAATATTCCTAAGGAAATTGCCGTAATGTGGAAAAGTAAATTTTGCCATGTTCTGTGTCCCTACGCCTCATCCATCATATGTTATGTGTGCATGACCAATATGCATATGTTATTCCCCATGTCCGATTAAAGGCGCAATTCCAGTTGTGTCCACCTCTGGTATGTCATTTTCCAGTCCTCGTGAATACTACGAATATCAGGCCTATGTAAAGTAATGTTGCCACGTTTCCCAGTGTGCACGTTATTCCATTATAAAGTCCCCGTTTCCAGGCCTCAAAAGGGCCCGGACATCAGATTCAGCTCCTGTCTCCTGAAAGCCTCGCTGAGGAGCGATACAGCCCCCACCTGTATCCTCGACCCTTCACTTACTTCCTGCCTCGCAGTGCCCGGTGCAGCTTGGCTCTGCCTCTGAGTCTGCCAAGAGTATGTTATGATTCCAGCTATCAGTTCAGTCCTCCTCTTCTGCATTCCTAAGCTACTGAACTGCATCAATAGTTTCCGTCATTGTCTAGCCTACTCGGCTCCACGTTAGAGAAATACTGTATTTAATGGTCATTTAGTATTCTTCATCACGCACTACATGTAGAATAATGCATGGTCCAGTCTTAGAATCAAGTTAGCTTTTCCCCTCATGACTCTTAGTTTATATCAACATGTTCTCTAAACATTAGATACCAGATAAGGTTTAGGTACATGTCGCTCCGACCCTTCAGACTCTAGTCTCTGCTCCTAGCACAGAGTTCGTAGCCCCCAGCTTCTCCTAGTAACACGTCATTGCCAGTTTTCGCGCACCATTAGGTTAGAGGTCCCGGCTCCTTAGGTAGCCCCCTCCAATGTTTCCGCCCATTCATGACATATTCTGTTACGTTTGCATCACATGTCTAAGTATACTCCCAGTTACACCTCTTTTTACTGTTATCTTTCGCGACTGCTACGCGTCACGCCTTCTGCTCCACCCACTGCTACGCCTACTGCAATGTAATGCTATGTGTTTGCGCTATGTATATAAGTCAATGTATTATTATTAAAAGTTAGCGCGCTCATCCCAGACCTAGCCCCAGCAGCTGCTGGGCCTCTTTTCCCCTGCTGGGCCCCAGTTGTCCTGCTGGGCCCTGTTACCTCATTCTATGCAGGTTGTCCTGATCTTGTCCTTATGCTGTAATAAACCTGCAGAAACTCCTACTACCTCGAATCTTGACTCTTATTTTATTGAGCTATCTGTTAGGCTATAAGTCTAGTCAAAAATAGGGTATTATTTATTTATTTACCACATAATGGCGCCCGAATAGGGACTTGCCCTTTCCCCACGCGTCGGTGAAGCCACGCCGACCCCCTGACCCTCTGCAGTCGTGACGGAACTCTTCTGCGCAGCGGCAGATATTTCTGCTCAAGTATCCCTCAGGCCCACGGAGGAGACGGAGGAGGCGGTCCAGCATCCGAACGAGACGGTGGAGGAACGCGGCGAGTCCCGACCAGAGCCCAAGCTGAGAGTCCAAGGTCCGAGGTATCCGGAGGCCCACCCGTAACTGAAGTCCGAAGTCCGAAGTCCGTCGTCGTAGCAGTCCAGTCCCGTCCGAGGCCTTCCGTTCCGTGCTGCCCGGTGAGTACCATTGCTGGGGTAGTATCTAGACAGGACCAATCTAAATTGACTCCTGGTCCGTGGGTTGGTGGTGCCCAGACTCACAAACGAAGTGTTCACCTAGGTGGATACGGGTCTTGATGTGTCCCTTTATGGGACCGGTATGTTCCGTACTGTTACAGCAGTGCATCCAGTAACTCTAGTCTGTTCCGTTCTCGAGAAAATCTGTTCTATTTCTGTTCTCAGTATTCCAGGTAAAATTCTGTTCGAACTGTTATTTTATAATGTTCTTTATGTATTTTAATGTTGTGGTATGAGTGTGATGTGATTTCGTGTTTCATTGTGTATTGTATTGTGTCCAGATTACAGTCCAGCCATGCCGCTCTTTTCCAAGTTACGTCAGTTAAAAACTAGAAAGGGTCTGTTAGAGGAAGCAGTTCCTGTCCCGCCTAGGGACAGTCCAGGTCATTTTATGTATCAGAAACATGGCATAAGCGCCATAATGTATCTAGATTTATGGGTAGAGTATACCAAACAGTTAGAAGAAAAGTATAGATGGCCCGTATTGGGTACATGGGATGCCGAATGTATCATGCGAGTAGAAGAAGCATTATGGAAAAAGAAAGCCAGACAGTCACAGAAAGATGCCATCGAGTTATGGCGTAAGGAAGCGCATAGAAGAACGGAAAAGGAAGTCAGAAAGTTAGAGTTAAGTAGAGAATCCCAGGAACGAGCCCAAGAAAGAGAATTAATCGAGATAGGTGAACAAGTCAAAGCCGAACAGTCAGACAGACAGAGGCATGCCCTCATTAAGGGTATGTATCCTCTCCTTGCCGAAGGTTTGCCAAAAGCGACCCCAGAGGCATCCAGTAATTTCCCGCCACCATTAGTTCCGACCAAGCTACGTCACAAACCGACCGCAGCTGATATTTTTATTTCGTCCTATCTGGACGACACAGTCCCCGAATATGCAAATCCTGTTCGCGCTCCGCCAGTCCCTGTAAATCAGGCACTTCCCGCTCCTCCAGACACCGGAGTACCTGTTACGGTACCCCCGGTCCAGCCTACAGTTCCATTTCCCACTCTGCCAGGACGTAGAGCCTCAGTAGACGATTCTAGTCTAGGGGCCGCAGGGGGAGGTCTTCCTCAAACCCCGCCGCCACACAAGCGTTTATCAGCACTCGAATTACATGCTCAAGCATCACAGCGTACTCCTAAAAGTAATAAGTCTGTCACAGAAATCAGACAAGCCCTTAACGAATGTGTCTATGA
Organism: Lissotriton helveticus; assembly: GCF_964261635.1. NCBI lineage: Eukaryota > Metazoa > Chordata > Amphibia > Caudata > Salamandridae > Lissotriton > Lissotriton helveticus. Next base: position 1,482,918,540 of record NC_136065.1, read on the forward strand.
CGCAGTCCCAGGCGAGTATAATATGGTCTTATATTCCGTACGTGTAAGGAGAGTGACCGAGTATCTAGTCACCTTACCGAATATGAGAGAAGATCTAGACAGAATATATCGTTTCATCCGTACAGGGGATGATCCAGAAAGTATTGGCGAGATTATGTCTCAAAGGAAAGCCGAGATTCAGCTCATGATATTAAAGTTCCTGATCAATTGTCTAATAAGAGAACAAGATTACCCGTCTAAAGATCCCGCCGAAATGAGAATCCTGACAAGGTGGAGTGATAATATAGCCGAGGGTAAGCACAAGACCGTCGGTGCCATGGAGAGTATGTACAAGAAAATTCGTAAAGAAATAATAAGGTTACACGAACAGCGTAAAGCAGCACAAGTAAGCGAGAAAGAAAGTATCTCTGATCCTGAAGAGGAAGAGAACGAGAATCCCGCCAGAATAGCGTTAGGACCCGTACCCTCCAGCTCTGCCCCCGCCAGCCGCAACCAGAACCAACATGCAGAACCCCACATCTTTACTTTAATAACCAAGAGATTGGAGTGGGGTAAAAAAGGCCATGTTTAATTCTCCACATTTGAATAAACATGACAAGCATACACAATGCATATTGATATTCATAAATCGTTTTCCAACACCTGAACTTTTTCTGTTCCCCCCCAGCCCTAAGGGAGGAGCCCCATCTGGTTCGCATCTCGCGCTGGGGTATCCTACGCCAGGTGCCGTGCACCTGCCCCTTGGAGTGGTAGGCCCGCCGTTCCTTGTCCGTCCTTACCAGGGCCCACCTCTCTACCACCCGGCTGCCCTGGGACGCCCGGGAGGCTCGAAATCTGTCGCCCTAGCCTCCCCAGCCGGTGGTGACTTCCTCCCCGCGGAGAGCTCCCCATATCCCCCCTCAGAGCTGGCCTATGGAGTCCGCCAGGCGGCCTCCCCTGAATCACTGTTTATTGCTCGCAGGTCTGTACTCCGCAACAACTATTCCCCTACACCACTAAAATCAGGGACGGGTGGGTGGGAGTTAAAGAAGACTAAGCCTGGAGTCCACGAGTCAGCAGCGGGTCCACACAGTCCAGCAGGGGCAAGGGAGAAGAGACCCCGGTCAAGGGATCTTGACCTTACATAGGCCCGGGGTCTCCGCCCCCCGCACAAACCGGATGCGCGTCACCCGCGACCCGGAAGGGATCCAACCATGCGAGAGGGGGAGGCGGCCGACTGTCATTGGCCGCCCCCCCTGCTACCACTGTGGGCGGGGGCCGGAGGGGACGTGCCCTAAGGGCGCGCCTCGTGAAGCGCGTCGCTTGGCATAGGTCCCGTACCCTCCAGCTCTGCCCCCGCCAGCCGCAACCAGAACCAACATGCAGAACCCCACATCTTTACTTTAATAACCAAGAGATTGGAGTGGGGTAAAAAAGGCCATGTTTAATTCTCCACATTTGAATAAACATGACAAGCATACACAATGCATATTGATATTCATAAATCGTTTTCCAACACCTGAACTTTTTCTGTTCCCCCCCAGCCCTAAGGGAGGAGCCCCATCTGGTTCGCATCTCGCGCTGGGGTATCCTACGCCAGGTGCCGTGCACCTGCCCCTTGGAGTGGTAGGCCCGCCGTTCCTTATCCGTCCTTACCAGGGCCCACCTCTCTACCACCCGGCTGCCCTGGGACGCCCGGGAGGCTTGAAATCTGTCGCCCTAGCCTCCCCAGCCGGTGGTGACTTCCTCCCCGCGGAGAGCTCCCCATATCCCCCCTCAGAGCTGGCCTATGGAGTCCGCCAGGCGGCCTCCCCTGAATCACTGTTTATTGCTCGCAGGTCTGTACTCCGCCACAAGGGTGGCCAAGGCCCTCAGGTCTGACACCCTCCCCACCTGCGTTCGCAATAAATGCCCAAAGTTCACTTATGAATGTGTCCGTGCCTAAGTCCGACAGGTGTACCCCATCCTGGTGGTACATTGCTTCTCCTGAGATCAACCGGTGCTGAATGTAGCGCAAGCGGCCCTTGGCTGAGCACAACCTCGCAAGTTCGCCATTCAGCTTCCTTACTGAAACATTCAAAGACCTGACGCGGACTCCTGGTCCCCATGTCCTGCGTGAGAGCATGCCCGACCACACAATTGTGGCTGCCGGGAACACGTGTCCAAGCCAGGCAAATTCGGCCAGGAGGGCCTCCTTGACCGCCAAGCGTCCCCTGTCCACCATGTCGTTGCCCCCTACATGTATCACAATCCACGTTGGGGGCTTGTTCCCCCTCTGTGCTCTGAGTTCATCCACCGTCCGCCTTAAGTGTCGGATCCGCATCCCCCCGATGCCATGCCAAAAGAATTCGACCTCGCCCAAGCTTGCCGGCTTCACCACCCGTCGTTGCTGCACCCGTACTGCCGCCCGGCGCACGAACGAGTGCCCCAAGACCCAGACCACCGACTCGGGCATACTAATCAGAAGGAGAAAGAGGACACCGTTAGACATCAATGAACAAGGAATGACTAAAGCTGGTCATAACAATTCCGGCCTCACGTATCTTTTGTAGCATCCCGAAGCCCAGCGCCCAACCCCCTGGACAGCGCTGGGGGGAAGGCCCGCCCCTGCCGCTAAGGTAGCGGCGCCTATCCTGAAAGAATGAGAGGAGAACCCCACAGATCCCAGACCCAGTACCCCCAGGGCAAGCCCGAAAACCGCTTTAAATTGGAACTGTGACAAACAGTGGCCATTCTCATGCATGAACAGGGCCGAGCCCCCACCCTGGGGACGCAGAGGTAGGTAAGCCAGCATCCGGGCTACCGGGCATGCTGCCACCCCTGGGGCGGGCCGGAGATGAATGGGGGCACCCTTCCCCCCTTGGTCCGTCTTCGAACGCCTGAGAAGCACTACTAACCCCCCCGGGGAAAGGGTCAGGTCCCGGAACTGCAAGCCCCCCCCATGGTCCGATCTAGAGGACCCTACCAATTCGCTGAGGCGGAAAGCCCCATAGAAGGCTAAGCAGAAGGCTGCTCCCAGTAAAACCTCCTCGAACGGAGAATCGCACACGGCAGGTAGGACCCTTAATATTTCCGACAAGGTAGGGAGATCCAGAGGCCTACGACAGTCCCGCCTTGGTCCCTCCAGTCTGGCCCACCCGGTCAATGCTTTTCTGATGAGGAAGGAAGACCCAGGGTCCCGCACCCCTGCTACCTTGGCAAAGAAGGCGATGGCCGACAAATGCGCCCTAGCGTAGGCCACCGCCCTCCCCTGATCCCTTAGCCTTTGAAGGAAACCATGTACTGCTTCTGTAGAAAACACATTTGGAAAGCCTGCCTGCTTGGCGAAACCCAAGTATACATTAAATTGCTGTTGGTACGACTGTTTTGTGCGATCACTCAGGGAGGCACCTACCAGCCCCGCTAAAGCGGGGCTCCAATTGTCCACAGTGACGTAGGGAATGCCGTCATTCGCTCCTCCGCCTGTGGGTGGAACTTCCGGAAATCCTGCAACTTGGAACGAGACAAAGCATCAGCTGCATGGTTATCAACACCTGGTATATGTGCCGCCTTGAAGGTTAAGTTTAATTTTAAACACGCCAGGACCAACAATTTCAACAAGCGTAGCACATGGGGGCAGGTAGCTCCTTGCCTATTGATGACTTCTACTACAGCCATGTTGTCTGACCAGAAGGTCACCACCCTATCCCTGAAGTGATCAGCCCAGATAGTTACCGCCACCCAAATGGGGAAGAGCTCCAGGAAGGCTATGTTCCTTGTCAGGCCACTTTTGTGCCAGGCGGGAGGCCAGACCGCCCCGCACCAGGCGGCACCCAAGATGGCGCCAAAGCCAATGCTACCTGCCGAGTCTGTGAAAAGGCCCAGCTCTGCGCTGGTCACCGGAGGGGCGGGCCACACCACCCGGCCATTGAAATCTTCCAAGAAACCACGCCAAACTCTCAAGTCCTCCCTTACACTAGCCCGTAACCGCACCCTGTGGTGCTTTTGGGTAAGACCCACCATGGCGCGGGCGATGGACCTGGAGAAGGGGCGTCCCATAGGGATGATACGAAGTGCAAAATTCAACTGCCCTACCAGTACTTGGAGCTGGTGTAGTGACACCTTTGGGCCCTCTAAAGCTGCTTCAATTGCCCGGGAAAATGACACCACCTTGTCCCGGGGTAGCCTGCACTCCCCAGCTACCGTATCAATTTCTATTCCCAAGAAGGACATACACGTCTCCGGGCCCACCGTCTTGCTGGGTGCCAAGGGGACACCGAATTCCTGGAACATGCTCACCAATTCCTCTAGCGCCCGCGCGCACTTACCAGACCCAGCTGGGCCCATCACCATGAAATCATCCAAGTAGTGCACCACATCAGTGCACCCTGACCTGTAAGAAAAAACCCACTGCAGCATGGAGCTGAAGGTCTCGAAATATTTACAAGATACCGCGCATCCCATGGGCATGCATTTGTCATAGTAAAACTGGTGCTGAACCTGAAAGCCTAGCAAGTGGTAATCGTCCGGGTGCACCGGCAGCAGGCGGAAGGCCGATTCTATGTCTGTTTTAGCCAACAAGGCACCTCGCCCTAACTCCCTGACCTTCTGAATGGCGGAATCAAATGAGGAGTAAGTCACTGTACACAGTGCCGGGTCAATAGAGTCGTTCACCGAGGAGCCCCTAGGCGCTGACAAGTTGTGAATCATCCTGAACTGCCCAGGCTCCTTTTTTGGCACTACTCCCAGAGGTGAACACACATAATTTTCAAGGGGGGGGGACGGGAAAGGTCCAGCTACCCGGCCCAGCGCACACTCTTTCTCTACCTTAGTGATCACTACTGACGGGAGAATTCTGGCTGACAACAGATTGTTGCACCGACTAACGGGGGGGACATCCACCGCAGGAATCCGGAAACCAACTGAAAACCCCTGAAACAGAACCAAGGCCGCCCCCCTATCGGGGTACCGGTCGAGCCAATAAGTCAAACGTACAATGTCTACGGGGGAAGGCAGCTTAGGCCTGAGGGGGTTTAACATCCCTTGTCGCTGCCCCGCCTCCCCGCTCCCTCGCTTTTTTGTTGCACTTGAACTCAGGATGGGAGGGATGGCCGCAGAAGGAGCAGGCATGTTTAAACTTGCATTGTCCGGGGGGGTAGGTGCACGCTTTACTATTAAAGGTCCAACAAACTCCCCTTTTCTCCCCTGGGCCCCCCTGGGATGTCCGAAAGGGCTGCCTGGCAGGCTGCTCCCTGCAGCTAGTACTTTCCAACCAGGCATTCACCTCTACCTGGTCCCATCCAATACTTGGGTTTTGCTCCTTGGCCCAGCGGAAATCCCTGTCATAGTTCAACCAAACCAAGTTACCTTGAGTAGCGTGCGCTTTAACAATCTTATTCATATAGAATACCAGTGGGATAGCTAACTCCTGTCTTTTTTCCAACAAAACTGAAACGAAAACATGGAACCCATAAAGCCAGTTGGTCAGTGTCTCTTCCACCCGGGGCCTCCTCTCCTTAAAGGACCCCTCCTTGCCTTCCCTCTCCCTGAGGTCAATATCCCTCCTATTTGGTCTGATCAGGGAGAAGATATCAATGTAGGCGCCCTTCCAGATTTTCTCCCGCATTTCTGGGGAAACATGAGTGGCCAGCATTCCCGATTGGGACAGTACGTTCCCTTGTATTCCTCCCTGGGACCCCCCAACCTCGCTGGCCCCCCCAACCCCGTTAACTAGCTTACCTCCTACCGATCCAGCCGTCTGATTGGCTGCCTGTGGTAATGGGCCACTCGCTCCACTTGGAGTCGCCTTGCGCAATTCTGCTACCTGCGCCAGCTGCTTCTGAATGGTCTGCAGCGCCCCCTGATCTATTGCCTGTTGCGGGGCCCATGGCGCTGTCGCCCCTGCACTCGCTGGATCCACCCCTTTACTAGCGGACGATAATTGCCCTACCAGGGAAGCCACTGATGCTAGAAGACTTTCAACGGGGTCTTGGATTCCTGCCCCTGCGGCCATAGGCAGCGGCGGGGGCGGAACCGGCGCGCTCCCACCCGGGGCTAGTGTCTGCAGCGTTGACCTGATCTCGGTTAACAGCGCCCCCACCGGATCTGGGGGGACAATGGACTGTGGTGCCCCTGTTACTGAAGTGGGGACCACGACTACTTCAGGGCTCAGAGGGGTGGGGCAGAGGACGGGACCTGCTGATCCCTCGTCCTGCTCCTCCACCACTCGGGTCTTTCCCCGCTTCCTGGCCTTCTCTGCCCCGGTACTTTTAGGTGCTCCCCCCTTTTTCCGCAGCGGGGGGAATGCCGCTCTCGGCGCTACCCCTTCCCTGCGTGGCCTCTCAACCACAGGCTCAGGCTGCTCGTCCTCGCTTCCTGACCCGCTATCCGGGGTGTCTTTGTTCAGTTTGCGCAACAACAATTTCATAATCTGGGCCAGCTCCGGGTCGGTGCCCTTCCTTTTATGCCCTCCTTTCTTGGGGGCCATTTTGCTTTATTAACCTGGCCGCGTCGCCTATGCAGGCGCTCCTTGACTCTCACCCTTCCTAATTTCTGCCGCTAAGCGACCTGCGCGCTTGGAGCCCCAACGCCTGCGCTCCCTGTGCCCCCCGGATTGCCGTCCACACCGCCCGGCAGGAGCCCGCACCCGTGTGGAACCCCACGTGCAGCCGCAACCCCGAGAGCGGAGCTGTAAATCAAAGTAAGCGACCCTCAACACCCCCCCGCCCGTGAACCACGGCTGCCCGCGAGGTCCCCAGAGGCACCCGACTCCTTACCTGGCCACGTGCACGGCACCCCTCTCTCTCTGCTCCGCGCCTGACGCCGGATCCAACGACCGCTGCGCTCCCTCGATATCCGAAGTCCTCCGACCAAGCTCCTCTCTCGTTGCCGCTCTCCCTCGACAATCCAACGGGAGACGCGGGCTAAAAAGTTAAAGAAGACTAAGCCTGGAGTCCACGAGTCAGCAGCGGGTCCACACAGTCCAGCAGGGGCAAGGGAGAAGAGACCCCGGTCAAGGGATCTTGACCTTACATAGGCCCGGGGTCTCCGCCCCCCGCACAAACCGGATGCGCGTCACCCGCGACCCGGAAGGGATCCAACCATGCGAGAGGGGGAGGCGGCCGACTGTCATTGGCCGCCCCCCCTGCTACCACTGTGGGCGGGGGCCGGAGGGGACGTGCCCTAAGGGCGCGCCTCGTAAAGCGCGTCGCTTGGCAATGTAGGAAAATCCAGATTTCCAGATCGCCATTTACGCCTAGAACACAAGTCTATTTTTCATCATTCAGCGCCAGAACAAGGTTCCCTAGAACAAGTATTTCAAGCTACCGATCACATTCTGAAATCACGAATCGGTTACAGTGAATTAAGTACTATGCATGAACAAGAACTAGCCCGATCAGCAGTCCGATGGATTACTGATTCTACCACTTTTCCAGACGAAATAGTGGCACAAATGTTTCTGAAACTGCCCCCAGCCGAGCAACGACTGGTGGGTATGTATATGATCCAGTACCTCATTACTCTGTATGAGGGTCAACATTCTGATCCAGGCCCGTTGCATGATATCCTGAACGAGTTACTCCAGTATAGATGGAGAGGTCTAGGTACCGATTTAATAAGTGTCATTCTAGAACAGCGTCACAAGTATGGAACGTTTTTGAACCCACATTTTGTTCATGTCTCACCCCCAGAAAGTAAATCGTTTTACATAGACAGACAGAATCCGTTACGAGAAGTCCACCCAGTCCAAGGGGCGGGTGGCGTAATGCAACGAGTGTTTGTATACACTCCAATATCAAAGATGGAACTTCTTGAAATGAAGAAATTAATTCCCTGTCATGACAAAGATCCAGCAGGGTTCCATAGAGAATTAAAAGACATGCTCCGTATGGGAGAATACACTTACCCAGATATCATTAAAATGTTAAAGGTCCTGTTACCCGCAGGGGTATATGAAAAGTTAAAAGAAAAAGAATGGGAGGTGGGAGAGAAAAAGATCGATTGGACAGCTCTAGAAGCTGAAGACAAGGCACGAGTACCAGGTACCGGTCTTGGAGATAAATGTAAAGAATTACCAGAATTACTGATTCAAGTTTTACCCAGATTATTGACAACTAGGAAAGAAGACTGGGATGCAATCTCAGCCTGTAAACAGAAACAAGATGAAGATATTAGTGATTTTTATTCTAGATTTGAGAAATGTTTCAGTATCAACAGTGGTCTCAAGACAAGTAGTGAGTCATACCCTCATCTTTTCGTCACCAAATTAGTCGAGAATTCAAGTCCACAAATTAAAAACCGAGTTTTAAAAGTCGAAAGCACCTGGCAAGCAAATACTCCGTCCCAGATGCTCCAGATGCTCCAGTATCACCAGAATAGAATCAGAGAAGAGCAAGAACACGAAAGAAAACGTATGAAAGACACGAAAATGAAAGTGCTAGTTGCACAATCTGTTCCTCAAGACAGTCAGAAGAGGGGTCCGAATCAAGCCAGTCATCCTGCAGCTCCCGTTAAAGGGAACTGCAATTATTGTAAACAGCCAGGTCATTTTATAAACGAGTGTGCAGTTCTGAAACATAACATAGCTACTGGTAAGACTAAAGAAAGACCACGTCCGCCTAGACAAGAACAAGTTTCACAGATTCCTCAGTCACAGAATGCACAACAGACAGTTACAGCACCGCAGCCTATTGCTGCAACACAGCACGTTACATCGCAGATGTATCAGTATGCGCAGTCTGAGTATCCAGAGTACCAGTCATATTCATGAAACAGCCTAGAGAGGGAGGTAGGCTTGCCTCTCATCGAGATACCTGTAGATCAAGAAGGTCCCTACGTTCACAGTCAAGTATTAGGGAAAGATAGAAAGTTTTTGATCGATACAGGGGCAAGTAGGACCACAATTAGTCATGCCGAAGTTCCAGGGGCTCCACTCTCAGGCTCAAGAAATGTTTCCCTTGGATTTTCAGGAAAACCAATAGTTAACGAGATATCAAAGCCAGTCACTCTAGAAGTAGGTCCATTGTCCCGTACTACTGACCTGTTACTTACTAAGTCATGTCCAGAAAATCTATTAGGCATTAAGACACTGAAAGAATTAGGTGCAGTTATTTGTTGTTCCCCAGAGGGAATACGTCTGTTCCTACGTGACTTTAAGGGTCACTATGTATTACGAGATTTTGATTCAAGATTGTCTAATGTTCCACAGCACTTATGGGCGCAAGGTCCAACTGATGTAGGTTACATGCAAATCACACCCCATCGTGTGACTCTCAAACCAGGTGTAGTGTTACCCCGAATCAGACAGTACAGATTGCCACCTGAGGCTGTAGCAGCCTTCTCCAAAATTATTGACGAGCTCATGGCTCAAGGAGTAGTTGTAGAAACTGACTCCAATGTATGTAATTCTCCGATCATTCCAGTCATGAAACGTACTGATCCGAATGCACCCCCAGTATATCGATTAGTGATTGATTTACGAGAGCTTAATAAATGTATTATTCCTCAGTACCCAGTTGTTCCAGACATTTCTTCCCTATTAACAGCCATTGATTCCGAAGCCACGTTCTTCACTGTCATAGACCTCAAGAATGCATTTTTTAGTGTTCCAATTCATCCAGACAGCCAGTTTCTTTTCGAATTTTGTTTAAATGGAAGGAGCTATATGTTCACACGCGCTCCTCAAGGTTTCACAGAAAGTCCTAGTATTTACAGTCAAGCACTCAAGAGACAACTAGACAACATTCACATGCCAACTGACACTGCCCTGCTCCAGTATGTCGATGATCTACTGATCACTGCCCGTTCTGAACGTGCTTGCGAGCGAGCATCCCTTACAGTCCTGTATTTTCTAGCCGAGATGGGGCACAAAGTGTCACCTTCGAAGCTTCAATTCTGTGTCCAGCAAGTGGTATACTTAGGACACTTGCTGTCCAAGAGGGGTAGGCAGTTGACACCAGACCGTATCCAGTTAATAGCGAGTCTTCCCCAGCCCAGAACCCAGAAGGAGGTACGTGCCTTTATCGGCCTTACTTCTTATTGTAGACAATGGATTCCCCAGTATGCATTTCTAGCCAAGCCACTGATACAGTTAACGACACAGGAGGCAGCCGTATCGACTGTCCTCCCTTGGACATCTGAACATACACTTAGTTTCAACGAGTTAAAGAAAGCCCTATGTCAAGCTCCAGTTCTAGCTACACCGAACTACAGTAAGCCTTTTACACTTTTCGTTACAGAACGCGAAGGTACAGCATTATCTGTTCTCACACAAGATCAAGCAGGACAATACAAGCCCTGTGCTTATTTTTCGAGCACATTAGATCCAGTCGCCCAGGCGTTGCCTGCGTGCCTCAAGTCAGTTGCAGCCACAGCACTAGCTATCAGACAAAGTGATTCCATAGTTTTAGGACATTCCCTGACAGTACAAGTCCCACATTCAGTAGAAGTTCTTTTAAACCGAACACAAACTCAGCACTTGACAATTGCACGTTTAACAGGTTATGAATTGACACTGTTCCAGCCACACATAGAAATTAGACGCTGCAACGTCCTGAATCCTGCCACACTGTTACCATCAGTTAATTCAAATCCAGACCCACATGATTGTGTGGAAGTAGTTAACATTATGACAAAGCCAAGACAAGACCTGACAGACATTCCGTTACCAGATCCTGACCTGACACTTTATGTGGATGGTTCATGTATGAGAACTAGTACAGGAGAACTAGTCGCCGCGTATGCAGTGACTACTGACACTGAAGTTATTGAAACACACCGTATTGACACCCTGTCCGCTCAAGCAGCAGAGCTAGTCGCTCTGACACAAGCCTGTATACATGCCAAGAACCTGAAAGTTAATGTTTACACAGATTCACGTTACGCATTCGGAGTTGTACACGACTTCGGAGTGCTCTGGCAGGAGAGAGGTTTCATGACTTCTCATGGAACCAAGATTCAGCATGGTCTCCTTATTCAAGCCCTGTTAGATGCCATACATTTACCGACATCTATTGCTATCATGAAGTGCAAAGCACATACGAAAGTTACTGACATTATTTCCCAAGGTAATGATCTAGCAGACCGCACAGCCAAGCTTACAGCACAGACTCCAGACATTCCAGTAAACATGACACATACTCCAGATCCGATTAAATGCATGACAGTTAAGGACCCTACACAAGATGTCATAGATATCCAGTTACATGCTACTCCCTCTGAAATCAAGAAATGGTCTGAACAAGGAGGGGTCCAGACAGATCAAGGATGGTTAACGAAGGGTAGAGCCACATGGTTTCTCCCCGATTCTATGGTTCAAGTCATTATCAATACCGCACATAGTCCAGCACATTTAGGAGAAAAAGCTATGTTAGACAGTATCCAGAACATTTGGTTCAACAAGCATTTACGAGCTGCAGCCAAGCAGAAAGTCCGTACCTGTATGATATGTTGTCAGTTTAACCCAGGTAAAAGTGTCCCGGTGGAACAAGGTGGTTTCCAGCCCCCTGACCACCCTTTTGAGGTCCTCCAGATGGATTATATTCAGATGGAGCGATGTCGAGGTTTCAAGTATGTCCTTGTAGTTGTATGCGCTTTGTCCAGGTGGACAGAAGCATATCCAGTCCCAGATTACACAGCCGCGACCACTGCTAAGCAGTTGGTTCGTGAATTCTTCCCTAGATACGGACTCCCTAGAGTCGTATATTCTGATAACGGTCAGCCATTCTCCTCAGAGTTAATGAAGCACGTTTCCCTTTTGTTAGGGTACCAGTGGAAGTTCCATTGTGTACGCCATCCTGAAGCAGCCGGTCTGGTCGAGAGACATAATCAGACCCTGAAAATCCGCATTGCAAAAGTCTGTAAGGACAAAGGTGTGGACTGGTTAATAGCTCTGCCAGTCGCTTTGTTTTATATGCGCATGGTCGCACATTCCAGATCAGGTCTGTCCCCGTACGAGGTCGTATTCGGCCGCCCCCCTAACATGTGGGGTACTCCTAGACCCCGAAGTATTACCGATGTTTCATGTAATATGCTGACAGATTACCTAGCTTCCTTGATGTCTGCCCTCAACTCATGTCGTTCACAGGTTGCCGCCGCATTTCCAGACAATACCGAGGTGGCACCGCACGAGATCGTTCCAGGCTCCTTAGTGATGATCAGAAATTTCGACAGATCAAGTCCGCTGGAACCACGTTGGAAAGAGCCACGCCAGGTCCTCTTGACCACCCGTACTGCCGTCAAGTTGGAAGGCAGGAAGGGGTGGGTCCATCTTTCTCATGTAAAACTTTTCAATGGATTGAAACCAGTCTCCAAAAACATTTCTAAAAACATTTCCCAGGATTCGAAGGATTGCCAGAACATTGTTTTAAAGGACTGTCCCGCACAAGACATTATTACAACCCCTCCCTTGTTAGAGAAAACTCCGCAGCAGGAGTATAAGTTAAAGCTCAGGTCTAGTAAAATAAGTCAGTCAGTTTGATTGTATAAGTCCTCCCCTAGGTGAAACGGTTAGACTGTTTCTGACATGTATAAAAAAGACCCCCATAGTGAGAGAGTCAGTCGAAGTTCACTTCAATGTATCGTTTTTCTGAGTTTCATATTATTTCTCAGCATTATGATTTCCTGCACCAGCTATGCGTTCTATCTGTATTGTCCAGTTCCTCATGCTAATATGTCTGCTAATGCTACAGTAGAGCACACGTTTAGTGATCTGCCTCCTCACGAATATTCATACCGCCTCGCTATGCGTAACAACACATTTATCCGTATGTTACATTACTCACACCAGACCAGCAATGCCACTAATTGTTGGGTGTGTGGTCGACTCCCCCCTTTCCAGACACCGAAGGGAGTTCTGCCACTCTTTCCTTATCCATTCTCACACAATGGTTCGTGTGGAGCATGGTCCACGTTAACGTCATCCTCAACAGATATGTCTTTTCTTAACAGTACATGTTTCTCAGACAAGCAAGGTTTCCCCCACAGAACAGGTTTAGATCTAGAAAATGAAGTTTATAATTTAGGTAATTATTCGTCGAATTTCATGGTCCTGAATGTTCAGTCTGATACTACTCCAGACTTACCTGCTATCTCAGTACTACCTGTCAAAGGCGAATTATGTGTCCGTAATTATGGTTCTGTACATGTAGGTCATAGTGAATGTACTACTGTTATCAAGTATAGTGACAGTGGGAAATCTGTTTTCAAAGCTTCACGTCATTCTTATTTTATTTGTGGTCAAACTGCATATGTCCGTCTGCCCCTCGATTGGGAGGGAACCTGTTACATTGCCTTCCTACTGCCACCTGTTTTCCTAGCCCCATCTGATTATCACAGAAACACACATCTAGTACACATTAGACATAGAAGGGAGTCCCCAATTGTCGATTATACTGAAACTACTCTAGAACAGTATACAGATTTCAATAAAGGTTTCTTCTTCTTTGTAGGACCTGTCCAGAATAGTAAACTGATCCGTAGGTTAACAAGAACCCTTGAAGCTGTAGTAAATGAGACTGCCTCTGCTCTAGGTAACCTAACCGAAGAACAATCTGCTATGAGATTTGTTGTTTTGCAAAATCGTCTCGTCCTTGACGTCATACTGGCCGATAGGGGCGGGGCCTGTAGAGTCATCGGATCTAGTTGCTGCATTTTCATTCCAAATAACGCGCCGTCTGTTTATTCAGCTATAACCAGACTCCATAAAATTGCCCATCTGTTACATCAAGATCCAGGCACCTGGACATGGTCCGGTTGGTTCTGGAATATAATTTCCGCATGGGGATGGAAAGTCCTGTCCTTTCTAGGTATTGCAGTAGCGATCATATTTAGCTGCTGCCTCTGTATACAATGTGGCCCTGCGATTTGCAGCATGTGTGCTACCTCTTGTATTCCTAGTACCAAGCCCCGTTCTAAATCCCGTTCCAAGACAATTCGAGACGAGCAAATGATACTGTATGAAATGATAGATGGTATCATGAAAATTGATGTTTCCTGATGGAAACGTAGTGACAAGGAGGGAATGTGGAAAAGTAAATTTTGCCATGTTCTGTGTCCCTACGCCTCATCCATCATATGTTATGTGTGCATGACCAATATGCATATGTTATTCCCCATGTCCGATTAAAGGCGCAATTCCAGTTGTGTCCACCTCTGGTATGTCATTTTCCAGTCCTCGTGAATACTACGAATATCAGGCCTATGTAAAGTAATGTTGCCACGTTTCCCAGTGTGCACGTTATTCCATTATAAAGTCCCCGTTTCCAGGCCTCAAAAGGGCCCGGACATCAGATTCAGCTCCTGTCTCCTGAAAGCCTCGCTGAGGAGCGATACAGCCCCCACCTGTATCCTCGACCCTTCACTTACTTCCTGCCTCGCAGTGCCCGGTGCAGCTTGGCTCTGCCTCTGAGTCTGCCAAGAGTATGTTATGATTCCAGCTATCAGTTCAGTCCTCCTCTTCTGCATTCCTAAGCTACTGAACTGCATCAATAGTTTCCGTCATTGTCTAGCCTACTCGGCTCCACGTTAGAGAAATACTGTATTTAATGGTCATTTAGTATTCTTCATCACGCACTACATGTAGAATAATGCATGGTCCAGTCTTAGAATCAAGTTAGCTTTTCCCCTCATGACTCTTAGTTTATATCAACATGTTCTCTAAACATTAGATACCAGATAAGGTTTAGGTACATGTCGCTCCGACCCTTCAGACTCTAGTCTCTGCTCCTAGCACAGAGTTCGTAGCCCCCAGCTTCTCCTAGTAACACGTCATTGCCAGTTTTCGCGCACCATTAGGTTAGAGGTCCCGGCTCCTTAGGTAGCCCCCTCCAATGTTTCCGCCCATTCATGACATATTCTGTTACGTTTGCATCACATGTCTAAGTATACTCCCAGTTACACCTCTTTTTACTGTTATCTTTCGCGACTGCTACGCGTCACGCCTTCTGCTCCACCCACTGCTACGCCTACTGCAATGTAATGCTATGTGTTTGCGCTATGTATATAAGTCAATGTATTATTATTAAAAGTTAGCGCGCTCATCCCAGACCTAGCCCCAGCAGCTGCTGGGCCTCTTTTCCCCTGCTGGGCCCCAGTTGTCCTGCTGGGCCCTGTTACCTCATTCTATGCAGGTTGTCCTGATCTTGTCCTTATGCTGTAATAAACCTGCAGAAACTCCTACTACCTCGAATCTTGACTCTTATTTTATTGAGCTATCTGTTAGGCTATAAGTCTAGTCAAAAATAGGGTATTATTTATTTATTTACCACAGTATGCTGCTGGCCTCTTGGCAATATAATTAAAAAACCGGATAGTATTATATACAAAGTGGTCCTGATCTTGGCAACATGGAATCATAGGGATTTATGCATGTGATGTCTCACTAGCTCCCTAGTGTCACAGACAGAATGTATACACAGGCCTCCAGCCAAAGCATTGCGGGGTCAGCCATTGCTCAACACAGAAACTTGTCTACTAATTTCCTCAAACTCGTTCAGGCCCTTGCAATAGTGCCTAGTGAATGGATCCATCTGAATTCCCGATTATTGTGTTATGGTAGTGAAATCACCCCCTCTTGGGTTGGGCTGGACCTTCTCGATGAACCACCATTTTAAACTATATGGGGCGTGTCCAAATGTGGTGAAGTCTTCCACTAGTGGTGCGCCTTGTACTTTGCATCGTATGCGGCTGCAGTGCTGCAGAATGCGGCATTTTACTTTCTGAATAGTCTGCCCTATGTACATGAAACCACAAGGGCAGTTGATCGCATAAATGACCCCAGTGGTGTTACAGTTGCTGTGGTCCTGCAGTGTGTGTGTGGTCATTATGTGTAAATTCAGTGATTTCTTCTGTCAGTAGGCAAGCTTTACATTGGCCACATTTATGGTGGCCTCTAATCGGTGGGATCCCCCAAAGTGTGGTTAGGCCAGGGGTACATAGTGTGGGTAACAGTGATTTCACAACGTGGTCCCCCATCTCTCGGTACACCAACATCCTATTCAACCTAGTATGCATATGATGGACAGCTGAGTAGTAGGTGCCACATGATATCAATTCATTCTTCCTCCTTGCCCGCCTTGGCCAACTCTCACATGGGACTTCAGTCAAGTTGGCCATTCAAGATGCAATAAAAATCTCCCGCCCATATCAGAGGTACGCCCACGTATGGGGTTAATAGGTCACGGAGCCTTAAATATCCCTTGTCATGATTTGGGGCATTAAACAGGCATACCTCCATGCCATCCAAAAGCCTGTAGAGCAGGACATGTCACCCCTCTAAATCAGACTGGGTCTCCCTATGCTTAAACGGCACTCTTGGGGCAACCCATATAGACACACCTCTGGCATATGTCAAATAGGTGTTTTTTCTTAACCTTAGTGGCTTCTTCATCTACCATGTGAGTCACCTGCAGCATTGCTATGCCCCCCATACCACCTTAGGTAAGTGTGTACTCTATTGTTTTGTGTAGTCCTGTAGGCCCCTGACATTTCAAGAGATTAGTTTCACCCCAGCCACGTCCTCGAGCGTCCCTGTCCCCACTGGAACCCCCCTCAACCTGATGCCATGTATGTTCTCCTGTGCTTTCATTAAGATGACGCAACAACATGGTCACACTGTTGAACAAAACAGAACACAATCCAAACCAAACCCTGTTCCCTCCCCTTGGGTAAACACCTAACTAAACAAAAACCTATGTCTTCTCTTACCAATACTAGACAAACTCCTCACCCTCTCCCTCATCAACTATATCACATTGTGCAACTCCCAACTGTACAAATTAACACCAAATGTTTCTCAGTTAATAATGTATTTTATGATAGACAAGAAATCAATTAATAAGTGGTGTATTATATAAATATAATAAATAACGGTACAAGATTGAGGGAGAACTCCCTCGCACCCCCCAGCGCTCCCCATAGGGTTGCACCCAGACAGGGAAGAGCCGAACACCCCAACAGTCCCTGTAGTGTTCGTACAATAAAGTCAAGGACGGTCAGATGTCACAGTTTGCATCTTTCACACACACCGTACCAAAATGTTACAGCATCCCTGCTGTCAGCAGTCCAGGATACATTCCAGGACAGGAGTCCGTCTCAACCCCCCATCCCCCCACCGCTACCTTAAACAGCCCTCTGGCCCAGACTCCTCTTAAGTCTGGGGGTCTGCGATGATATCGGCACAACAGTGGTTTCCAAGATGTTCTGGGGCACTGTCTCCAGCTATGCCGAAGGTGCCATTCAACTGCACTTCTATGCGCTGCGCCTTACTGCTATGGGTCATTCCCCATCACCTCTCAGCCGAGCCACCTGGTCTATGCCTGAGCCTCGCCTTTTATGTATTTCCTCCCGGGACCTGGCCAGACCCAGAGCCGTCCCTCTGATCCAGCCAGTCCCAGGTCTCCACCTGGGATCCAAAGATGTGGGAACTATACCCACACCCCCCCTCCAGAACCTTCAACCTGGCTGGGTACAGGAGCATTTAACGTACACTGAGTACACAGTTTCTGTTTGACTGCCAGAAAGGATTTTCTTAGGGCCTGAACCCTGCGCATATAGTCTGGGAAGATGCGTATCATGCTCCCTTCAAATCTGGTTTACCTCTTTTTCTGGCCCATAGTAAGATGCAGAACAGCACCCGATGGGCTCTTTTGATCACAAAGAGGTCCAATAGAATCCCTGTCCCAAACAGCCGGTAAGACAGCATTTGAGGAACCGCTCAGTGGCTTCCCCCCTCTGCCCACTCTGGCAACCCCACACAATGCAAGCTATGGTATCTGGATCTCCCCTCTGCATACTCCAGGTGCTCATCAAAGACCGCACCCCATGAAAGCCACCTGGTTCCCCACTGACCTCTGAAAATCCAGACGCACCTGCAGACGTCTCGAGAAAGTATTGAGAAACACCAAAACCTCGGAAGGTCGGACCACCTACAAGAACACCATGACAGAATACCACCAACATTTAGATCCATCAAAAAGACCTTCATCGAGGACAAAATCCTCGCCAACTCCAGCAACTCAAAGGAACTCTTCCACATCATCCAGGAATGCACCAAACCCCCTAGCAAAGCCTTGGACGTCGCACCTTCCAGGACCTCTTCAACAAACTTGGATTCTACTTCCATCTCAAGATCAAGTCCCTCTATGACAATTTCAACGAACAGACACCTTACTCCGAAGCCACGCCGACCCCCAGCAACACCAGCCAGCCTACCGTCTTAACCTGGACCCCGATCACCACCGAAGGCACAGCTTCGACCATGAAGAGCCTTCACTCATCACAGACCCCTGCCCGCCTCACATCTTCCACAGAGACGACGCCATAGCTCCCGAGCTGTGATGCACCATCAATGCCTCCTTTGAATCCGGCACTTTCCCGACAACTGGAAATGCACGGAAGTCAAGCCCCTCCTCAAGAAGCTCTCCGCACACCCTATGGACCTCAGAAACTACAGACCCATCTCTCTCCTCCCCTTTGGGGCTAAAGTCGCTGAGAAGATAGTCAACAGTCAACTCACGAACTTCATTGAAGCAAACTCCATCCTTGACTCTTCCCAATCCGCATTCTGCAGCAACCACAGCACCGAGACCACCCTTTTCACCGCCACAGATTACATCCCACCCTCCTCGACCAAGACCACATGGCAGCCCTCATCTTACTTGACCTCTTTGCAGTCTTCAACACCGCCTCCCACTGCACTCTCACCGCCAGACTCCACAACGCCAGCAAACGGCGAACTTTCCTCAACTGGATCAGCTCTTCCCTCACCGGCAGAACCCAAAGAATCGGACTCCCACACTTCCTCTCCGAACCCACAGAGATCAACTGCGTAGTACCCCAAGGATCATCGCTCAGCCCCAAGCTTTACGACATCTACATGGCCCTCCTTGCCGCCATTGTCCGAAAACATGGGCTCAGCATAGTATCCTACGCCGACACCCAGCTCATCCTCTCCCTCACAAAGCAACCCGACATCACCAGACTCTGCTTCCAGGACGGGATCCTGAATAAGTAGCAGCTGCCTGAAGCTCAACTCGGAGAAGACAGAAGCCCTAGTTTTCAGACCCACCCTCTCGGCATGGGACATCACCTGGTGGCCCTCTGCAGCACCCCTACTCCCACAGACCATGCCCACAACTTTGTAATCCTACTAGACTCCTCCCTGACCATGACCCGACCGATCAACGCCGTCTCCTGCTTGTGCTAGAACACGCTCTGCATCCTTTGCAAGGCCTTCAAGTGGATCCGCCACAAATCAAGAAAGAGCGTCACCCACGCACTCATTGTCAGGAGATTGGACTGCGGGTAGACCCTCAACGCCGGAATCAACAAATTGCTGCTCCTGAAACTCCAGACCCTTCAGAACACCGCTGCCAGGCTCATCCTCTGTATCCCACGACAACACATCACCCAGCACTTATGATTCCTCCACTGGCTCCCCGTCCAGAAGAGAGTAACCTACTCACGCCTACAAATACCTCCACAACACCGGACCCCAATACCTCAACGAAAGAGTCTACTTCCACGTACCCAAGAGAAACCTCTGCTCAACAGACCTCGCCGTCGCCGGAAACCTGCTCATGCACAGAGCCAGAACGGGTGGCAAAGCCTGCTCTTACATCGCAGCAAAGACCTGGAACGAACTCCAGCTCAATATTAGACGTTCCCCCACTTTGCACATTTTTGGGAAGAACCTCATAACCTGGCTCTTCGGCTGAATCGGAGCTGCACGACCTTCCACCCAGCAGCTTGAGACCCTCACGGGTGAGTAGCGTGCTTCACAAATCCCTGATTGATTGATCAGAGGGTGGCTCATTCCAAGTGTGCGCACCCTGTCTGCCAGCTCCTTTATCTCCGGCGCTAGCCCCTGCACCCTGTCTTCAGTCTCCTTGGAGCGTTGAGAAACACCTTTGCACATCAAATTTACTTCTGTGGGGATGCATTTGTGTTCCAGGACCTGCTTTGTGCCCTAAATTGCGGCCAGTGTTTGCAAACCAGAAGGCTTCATGACCAGCAGAAGGGACAAACTACCTCCATCTGTCTGCGCTGTTCCAGCCCTACACGCCCTGGTCCATGCCCACCATACTGATCTCACAGGTCGCCGGCCCCCTCAAATTTAAATTGCCTGCCAGGGCCGACCTGGGCGTCAGGACTGAGTGTCATTTTATTATTTATTTATTTATATCATTTATAAAGCGTGTTGTTACCGAGCGGTGTCCTGGCACTGAAGTGATAACTCCCCTCTGCCTCAGACCTCAGCTGTCTGCCTGGCGTGTACCATTGGAAGTACTGCTGGAGAAAAGATGGACCAATTCCATGTACCGCCTTGTACACTATACACAGTGATTTAAACATTATCCGTTTGCGCACAGGGAGCCAGTGCAGTTTCCTGAGTTCCCGGGCAACCGGTGCAAACTTTGGCAAACCGGCGATGAGACGCACGGCAGCATTTTGCAGCACCTGCAGTTTATTGAGCAACCCATGTTGGGCCTCAAGGAGAAGACTGTTGCAGTAGTTGAGGCGGGAGAGCACAAGTGCCATCACCACCGTTTTTTTGCAACTGTCCGGCAGGAAAGGGAGTATCTTCCTAATAATTTTCAGGGTCCAGTAAATGGAGGAAGTCAGTGCATTACCTTGAGGTTTGAAGGAAAGTTGATTGTCAATAAGAACACCTAAGTTCTTTACCTTATTTACCGGAGTGGGCGAAGTGCCCATATCGTCCATATCGTCCGGCCACCATTTGGGGCTCCAGAAGTTGACATCTGACCCAAAGAGTAAGACCTCGGTTTTGGAGGAGTTCAATTTAAGGCAATCACTTGCCATCCAAGTGCTGACTGCGGTCATACAGTCCTGAAACCTGGCAGCTACTCCTTCTCTCCCGGGAGCAGTGATACGACGATCTGAGTATCATCTGCGTAAGATGTTAATTCAAACCCGTAAGCCCGGATCACCGGGGCGAGAGATGAAACATAAATATTGAATAGGGTGGGGCTAAGGGTGGAACCCTGAGGGACCCGCCCTGGGAGTTTGAAGGGTCTGGACTTAAAATCTCCCAGGGCCACCACCTGAACCCTATTCGTAAGGAAGGATTTCAGGATGCTCAGAGCCCTCCCCTGAATCCCGCAGTCCTCTAAACGATCCACCAGAATACTATGGTGGACTGTGTTGAAGCCGCGGACAAGTCGAGGAGGACCAGAGCCGCACGTCCCCCTGCATCCAATGCCTTCCTGATCTCTTCAGTAGATTTAATCAGGGCGGTCTCAGTGCAATGACCTTCCCTAAACACATGTGGGGCAATGTCCAGACCCTGAGAAGTTCTAAGAAATGTACAAAGCTGAAAATTCCTCACCTTCTCAATAAGTTTGGCTGGCAACGGCAGCCAGGCTATGGGCCGGTAGCTGTTAGGGTCGGAAATATCGAGTGTGGGTTTCTTGAGCGGCGGGACAATCGATGCCCGTTTCCAGCATGTTGGAAAATCCCCGATATCGAACATCTGGTTAAAGAGATTAGCAAGGGTGAAGGCTATAGGGGAAGTCGCTAATTTTGCCACGGACGCTGGACAAGGATCTTGAGGTGAACCCGATTTTGTCGCGTGCAGCAGTTTTGTAATCTCTTCCGCACTCACAGGACCGAACCCAGATAGTATCCCCTCCTGTGGATTGGCTATGGGATTCCTATGCGATCCTTCAAGTAGAGTCTGCCCAACTTGAGACTCGAGCGCGGTAAAGATAAGTTCCACCTTCTTTAAGAAAAACTTGGCGAGGGTCTCGCAAAGTTCCAAGCTCGGAGGAATGATCACTGGCTTGGGAGTGGTCAGACTAGTGACTGTGTTAAAGAGTTCCCTAGGTGAATTTCTGGCTCCCTCAATACAGTCAGTGAAATATGAGCATTTGGCCTTCCTTATCAAATCTTTATAAATCCTTTGACTGGATTTAAGTTTGATTTTGTCCGCCTGATGGTAGTTCGTGCGCCAGGCTCGCTCGAGTTTTTTGCAAACAAGCTTGTGTTCTCGCAGCTCGTTAGTGAACCAAGGAGCAGATGGTGTCGTGCGAGTGGGGCGGCATATTTTCAGCAGGGCTAATGTGTTGCAGGCTTGATCAATCCAATCTGTATACATATCTGCTGCTTTGTTCACCTCAGCTGGCAAAGTAATCATAGAGGATGTCAGCAAATCCTCCAGTGCAGTACCCTCAACCTTTTTCCAGGTTCTATTCATTCTGGCAGTCTTTCTATCCTGCCTTGCCTTTTGCAATGGGGGAACTAGAAATATTAAATAGCACGGCCGAATGGTCAGACCAGGTCACGGATACAGTATTGACAAACTGCAAATCCGGGTTGTTCGTAAAGATCCCATCCAGAGTGTGCCCTGCTATGTGCGTGGGCCCCTTAACCACCTGATTGAGTCCCACCCCCTGCATCACTTCAGCCAGGGCTAGAGAGTCAGGGTCTAAACTACTTTCTAAATGGAAATTAAAATCTCCCAGTGCTGTGAAGGATTTAGTACACAGGGCTTCCTCCAACATACTGCCCACGGTTTCAAGAAACTGGGACCTAGTCCCGGGTGGTCTGTACAAGAGGCAGCCCTGAAAGGACTGATGATTGGACAATGAGAGCTTGAACCCCAGTGCCTCGCATTTCTGTGAAGCCACTGACTGAAAGGACCCTAAGATGGAGGCGTGATAAATAACAGCAAGCCCACCTCCTCTTTTACCGGGTCTATCCAGAACAAAGCTCAGGTATCCAGGAGGACTGGCCTTCTCTAAGTCCGGCCCAGCTGACGCATCCGTCCAGGTCTCGGTAATAAATGCAATTTTTACCTCTTTATCCTGGACCAACTCAGAGCATTCAACGCTGTGCTTTACAAGGGATCTGGCATTAATTAGGAGACAATTTATATTGTTCGTCATCCCTCCCCTCTGGAGTTATGAGTCCAGATAAGCGCCCTGACTGGTCTACAAAGGATGGCAGGGAGGCTAGTTAAACACACCGGGCACCCATGAGAGCCTGTCTGCATATACTTATCTGGCCTCAAACAGATACAGCTCTTTCCTCCCCCCCCGCATTGAGGCCCAGCAAAGACTCACAGCTATAGGCCCAGCTAAGCTGGGAGTCTGAGCAAAATTGACCAAAGGTCCCGGCACTAAGCACGGGACTAGCGTGGACGGGCGTAGATGGGCTTGCCTTTGGCGCGCCACCGGCGCGCCCGCTGCGCGGACGAAGCCTCATAAAAATTTAAAAGGGGCAGGAGGAGGGCGGGAGGCTGCTGACAACTAGTCCACAAGCCTGAGCGTCCCCCAAGATGGCGGATCCTCGTGGCAAATACCTTGTCAGCGCCTAGTCGGCTGCGCATGTGCCCGGGTATCAGGAGGTGGAGAGAAGCAGGTAGGAAGTCGCCTAAGATCTGGCAAGTTATGGAGAATAGAAGGATGACTAGTCTTGGTGGTGTTGGCGCTTCACTATATACAGGCTAATATCTACACTGATAGTGTCTTATGTCGTTGGGTGCTTAGGTATGGGTTGTCATCCTAACCCACCGATATTCCACAGATTGAAGTTTGTAAGTATAGAACCTATCACACCAGCAAAAATGATTCAGCATAAATTGTAATGCAATATTCACAAATCCAACAAAAAATACAAGTTTGAAGCAAATTAAGATTCATTTAATCTTAGAGGCTTTCCCTCAGTCCAGCCAACACGTGTTTCGTCGATTGGGCAGGAACCCACGACTTCATCAGGGCTGGGAAAAGATACAATACAAAGAATATTGGAATAGCGAGATACATTATCTCATGATCATCAAATATACAATAAGTCATGCTATTTACATGAAATCCGGTGGGAGATAATATTTTCCATGTATATCTTTGAGCAATATAAAAAGACATGCATTCGGGGAGAAAAAGGAGGTGGGAGTAATAGTGGGCTCCCATAAAGAAAAAGGTGGAAATCTCTCATTAGTCGAGAGATGGAAAGAATGCCCCACAGTTCGTGATCGGTTCACATACATATATTGTGCTATGATAAAATCAAAAGGTCTTGTGCTCACCCCAGTGTGCGTCAACCCGTGTTGTTATATATCGTGATTATCGGTGCCGAGTCTATTTAGTTATTCAGATTAATGTGTCTGAATATGTGATCTATCATACTCATGTAAATGCTGAGTACCTCATACTCAGGCTTACCTGATGTTAATTGCTTCGGAACATATATGCCTAGAATGACCAAGTTATAAAGGATATTGAGTTCCCTACTTGATCGACATTACATACCCAAATTAATGACAGTGTTATCTTTTTGAGCCATACCAGCATTGAACACGTACCTTCTAGCTGGTTATAATTCCGGCCCAGCCTAACGTGGCATGGGCAATAATTTCTTGATAAATCTTGGTCTTCGATAATGTGGCCGCTAAAATTCACACAAAGGAATATATTTTGTAATGATTTAGTCTATGGAGACACAAATAATGTGTCTTCTTATTAGTCAATGTAAGGTAAAGAGCTTACCTTCAAATCGGTAATTCTTTTTGTACGTGGTGATCCAAAATTATTTTTAGGATCCCGTAATTCTGTGTAACATTAATATTCTTCCTTCAGTGATATCTTTGAAGGGAAGTGGCTCCCTGCTGTCAAAATTAAAAGACAGGCACGTATTATTCCGAGTAGTATTTAAATTCGAGTTATTATGCTCATAATTGTCATTCGTTCAAATGACTAGATCGATTTCGGGGATGCTTACCTCCCAATATTTTGGAGTCCTGGGGCGGCGAAATCCAAACCGTGTGTGGCGCGGTCTTCCGTAATTTGGAAGTCCGCGTCTGTGACTCGGAAGCCGGTTGTTATACAACAGCTTCCCCTTCCGGTTCACGCCTCCCGTTTGGCGGTAGTAATGACAACTAAAACCGCCATTGTTGAATGGTGTTCTTATATCTAAAAGAACACCATGTTCCTATAATCTCCTGTGAGTTAATGCATTTAATTCTATATTCAATTGCGTGCCACGGAAGTGAAATATGATTAAGTCCTAGTGAGACATCCGGATCTTATACAATCCGCCTTTGTTGAAAAGTGTTCTTATATCTAAAATGAACACTAAGTTACTAAGATCTCATGTAGATGGTGCTCTTAATTCTACCATTAATTACGTGCGACGAAGTGAAATATGATACAATCCTGATGATTTGTATCGAAAGTGAATAAAAGATTGCGGTGCACATATTGGTGTCAAATTAGAACTGTGGGGTCAAGAGCATGTAGTATTCTACATACATTATTGATTAATATACAAATATCCCAGTCGTCATTTACAACTGTGTCATCATAACTAATCGTACATCAATATCATCAATATTAATTAGCACAATAACACATGCTCCATATTGGAGAGTTGTGTATTATTCAATGTCCTTACTCTTTAAATTAGAATTAGAGGGTACACTTAGATGTGTGATGGTATAATCATTATGTAAAATACAGATTATTTTCACAATTCTATCTCCAGAAATACATCATTGTACAACATTGAGTATTATATCAGTCACCCAGGTAATAATGCAGTTCCTGATCCGAGTTCATGCCGTACTCTACCGCACGCATAGTCAGTATCCATGACGCTTTTCTGCGTCGCAAGGCAAGTTCTCTATTACCTCCCCTTGGATCATTTTTTATCTGATCTATTGCACAGAAACTAATCGTTTTGTGTTTGTCTTGTTTCGGACATTGATTCACATGTGTGGCAGTGTTATATCTTTTGTCTTGGTGTTTTATGGCTCTTACATGTTCAAAAATCCTTTCTTTTAGAATTCTTTTCGTGCTGCCTATATAGAAACTGCCACAGACACATTTAATCATGTAAACTACAAAGCAACTATTGCAATTGAGTAGTTGTTTGATCACAAATTCTCTTCCCATGTAGTTGCGAAATGTTTTGGTTTTATTCATTGCCATGGGACATAGTTTACATGTTCCACATTTATGGAAACCAATACTTTTTCGTGTCAGCCAGTCGGGAACTGTTTTGGATTTTATTGGGTGGGTTGGACTTATCCAGGATTTTATGGTTCTCCCCTTTCTGTATGTTATGAGAGGATTTTTTGTGATGTATTGGTTTAGGGATTTGTCATTGTTTAATATCCACCAATGTTTTCTCATGCTATTTCTCAACACAATTGCTGCATTATCATAGTTTGTGATTAATCTGATTTTGTTAATCGTGTTATCCTCTCTCTGTTTGTGACGAAGGGTCACTTCTCTAGAAGTTGTATCTATCCTCTGTTCCGCCCTGGTAATCATGTCCATATTGTACCCCCTAGATATGAATCTACTTTTCATGTTATCCTTGCATTTTGAGAAGTCATCATCTTTACTGCAATTTCTTCTTGCACGGGTGAATTCCCCAAAGGGAATGGATTGAATCTGATGTCTTGGATGAGAGCTCCCAGCATGTAAAAGGGAATTACAAGATGTCGGTTTCCTGTAGAGTCTGCTTTGTATTTTGTTGTTTTCAATAAACAGTGATAAATCTAAGAATTCTATTTGGGTAGTACTTATAGAATGAGTTAGATGTATGCCCATTAAATTTGAATTTAAGTATTCACAAAATTCTATGAGACTATTCATGTCTCCCGCCCAAATTAAAAGACAGTCGTCAATATAGCGACCCCAGTAAATAATATATTCACTCCACTTTGCGCCATGTGGGCCCCAGATCCACTCCTCCTCGAACCTGCCCATAAACAGGTTCGCATACGAAGGGGAGAACCTGGAACCCATGGCTACTCCCTGTTTTTGACGATACCAAGTGGTTTCAAATAAAAAAACATTATTTTGTAGTATTAGATTCATCATGTCTATTAGCATCTCCGTATGCGCCCACTGGGATGCTGGCCTTTTCTCAAGAAATTTCCTGGCTGCCCTAAGACCCAGATCCGTTCTGATGCTGGTGTATAAAGAGGTGACATCTAGGCTTGCCATAATCATACCATCCTCCCATGTTACATCCGACAAGATACTTAGGATGTGCTTTGTGTCCCTGATATATGCTGGTAAGTTACGTACCAGTGGCTGTAAAAAGTTGTCTACATATTGTGAAAGTCTCTCAGTAGGTCCCCCTACGCTGGAGATGATGGGTCTCCCCGGTGGATTTTGGGCGTTCTTATGTATCTTAGGTAGGGTGTAAATGCAGGGAAATCTTGGTTTGTCTACTTTCAAATATGTTAGTTCTTCCCTGCTAATAAGACCCTCTTGCCACCATTTATCTAGGTGTTTATTTATGTTAGCCTTCAGTTGTCCCATTGGATTTACTGTCAATCTCTCATAACAGATATCATCTCCCCGCTGTGTCAATATCTCAGTGTTGTAATTAGTCGTGTTCATTACCACGATATTCCCACCCTTATCTGCCTCCTTGATGGTAACATTCGGTAGTTTGCATAATTCCACTAGTGCTTTACGTTCATGTTTATTTAAATTATCAGACAACCTTCTATGTATCCTGTTATGTTTCAAGTGGGAATATAGGTCTTCAGTGACAAGTTTGTGGAACATATCCACACTATTTCCACTTGGTAATGTGGGTGTCCATCGTGACTTATCATGTAGACCACTAGAGATAGTATTATCTGGTTCTATATCATGGTCAAATAACAATTCATCTATAGACATATGGTCCCTGTCATCGTCTACTATTGATAACAATATCTCACAGTCTCTGATATCTTGTATTGTAGGTATTACATGAGTCACATTTGAGGCTTCTGTTTCTATGCTTTTATTCACAGTTTGCATACAATCAAAATGTTTTTTCAATTTTAATTTTCTAGTAAATTTGAATAGGTCCACCATAGATTTGTGGATGTCCCCTTGTTCCTTTGGGCAGAAACCCATACCCCGCTCAAGTACAGAGATCATATCAGGAGATAATATTTTGTCACTGAGATTCACCACTTGCACACCAGTACATTCATTCATATTATCTGTTACTTCCTCCAAGACCTCAATCTCATTCCCTGTCTTCTTGCATTTGGATCCTCCTCTTTTTCCCTTCCTTGTCCTTTTGGTGTATTTGCCTTTTGTCTTGATTGGTCCCTGTCTCCCCGTTTTTTTCTTTTCACCTCCCTTAAAAAAGCACTACATTGTGCAGTATCATCCAAGCTCTCATCCAAGACATCAGATTCAATCCATTCCCTTTGGGGAATTCACCCGTGCAAGAAGAAATTGCAGTAAAGATGATGACTTCTCAAAATGCAAGGATAACATGAAAAGTAGATTCATATCTAGGGGGTACAATATGGACATGATTACCAAGGCGGAACAGAGGATAGATACAACTTCTAGAGAAGTGACCCTTCGTCACAAACAGAGAGAGGATAACACGATTAACAAAATCAGATTAATCACAAACTATGATAATGCAGCAATTGTGTTGAGAAATAGCATGAGAAAACATTGGTGGATATTAAACAATGACAAATCCCTAAACCAATACATCACAAAAAATCCTCTCATAACATACAGAAAGGGGAGAACCATAAAATCCTGGATAAGTCCAACCCACCCAATAAAATCCAAAACAGTTCCTGACTGGCTGACACGAAAAAGTATTGGTTTCCATAAATGTGGAACATGTAAACTATGTCCCCATGGCAATGAATAAAACCAAAACATTTCGCAACTACATAGGAAGAGAATTTGTGATCAAACAACTACTCAATTGCAATAGTTGCTTTGTAGTTTACATGATTAAATGTGTCTGTGGCAGTTTCTATATAGGCAGCACGAAAAGAATTCTAAAAGAAAGGATTTTTGAACATGTAAGAGCCATAAAACACCAAGACAAAAGATATAACACTGCCACACATGTGAATCAATGTCCGAAACAAGACAAACACAAAACGATTAGTTTCTGTGCAATAGATCAGATAAAAAATGATCCAAGGGGAGGTAATAGAGAACTTGCCTTGCGACGCAGAGAAGCGTCATGGATACTGACTATGCGTGCGGTAGAGTACGGCATGAACTCGGATCAGGAACTGCATTATTACCTGGGTGACTGATATAATACTCAATGTTGTACAATGATGTATTTCTGGAGATAGAATTGTGAAAATAATCTGTATTTTACATAATGATTATACCATCACACATCTAAGTGTACCCTCTAATTCTAATTTAAAGAGTAAGGACATTGAATAATACACAACTCTCCAATATGGAGCATGTGTTATTGTGCTAATTAATATTGATGATATTGATGTACGATTAGTTATGATGACACAGATGTAAATGACGACTGGGATATTTGTATATTAATCGATAATGTATGTAGAATACTACATGCTCTTGACCCCACAGTTCTAATTTGACACCAATATGTGCACCGCAATCTTTTATTCACTTTCGATACAAATCATCAGGATTGTATCATATTTCACTTCGTCGCACGTAATTAATGGTAGAATTAAGAGCACCATCTACATGAGATCTTAGTAACTTAGTGTTCATTTTAGATATAAGAACACTTTTCAACAAAGGCGGATTGTATAAGATCCGGATGTCTCACTAGGACTTAATCATATTTCACTTCCGTGGCACGCAATTGAATATAGAATTAAATGCATTAACTCACAGGAGATTATAGGAACATGGTGTTCTTTTAGATATAAGAACACCATTCAACAATGGCGGTTTTAGTTGTCATTACTACCGCCAAACGGGAGGCGTGAACCGGAAGGGGAAGCTGTTGTATAACAACCGGCTTCCGAGTCACAGACGCGGACTTCCAAATTACGGAAGACCGCGCCACACACGGTTTGGATTTCGCCGCCCCAGGACTCCAAAATATTGGGAGGTAAGCATCCCCGAAATCGATCTAGTCATTTGAACGAATGACAATTATGAGCATAATAACTCGAATTTAAATACTACTCGGAATAATACGTGCCTGTCTTTTAATTTTGACAGCAGGGAGCCACTTCCCTTCAAAGATATCACTGAAGGAGGAATATTAATGTTACACAGAATTACGGGATCCTAAAAATAATTTTGGATCACCACGTACATAAAGAATTACTGATTTGAAGGTAAGCTCTTTACCTTACATTGACTAATAAGAAGACACATTATTTGTGTCTCCATAGACTAAATCATTACAAAATATATTCCTTTGTGTGAATTTTAGCGGCCACATTATCGAAGACCAAGATTTATCAAGAAATTATTGCCCATGCCACGTTAGGCTGGGCCGGAATTATAACCAGCTAGAAGGTACGTGTTCAATGCTGGTATGGCTCAAAAAGATAACACTGTCATTAATTTGGGTATGTAATGTCGATCAAGTAGGGAACTCAATATCCTTTATAACTTGGTCATTCTAGGCATATATGTTCCGAAGCAATTAACATCAGGTAAGCCTGAGTATGAGGTACTCAGCATTTACATGAGTATGATAGATCACATATTCAGACACATTAATCTGAATAACTAAATAGACTCGGCACCGGTAATCACGATATATAACACAACACGGGTTGACGCACACTGGGGTGAGCACAAGACCTTTTGATTTTATCATAGCACAATATATGTATGTGAACCGATCACGAACTGTGGGGCATTCTTTCCATCTCTCGACTAATGAGAGATTTCCACCTTTTTCTTTATGGGAGCCCACTATTACTCCCACCTCCTTTTTCTCCCCGAATGCATGTCTTTATATTGCTCAAAGATATACATGGAAAATATTATCTCCCACAGGATTTCATGTAAATAGCATGACTTATTGTATATTTGATGATCATGAGATAATGTATCTCGCTATTCCAATATTCTTTGTATTGTATCTTCCCAGCCCTGATGAAGTCGTGGGTTCCTGCCCAATCGACGAAACACGTGTTGGCTGGACTGAGGGAAAGCCTCTAAGATTAAATGAATCTTAATTTGCTTCAAACTTGTATTTTTTGTTGGATTTGTGAATATTGCATTACAATTTATGCTGAATAATTTTTGTTGGTGTGATAGGTTCTATTCTTACAAACTTCAATCTAAGATCTGGCAAGAATAGTAGTGATGCCCAAAGTTAAAAATCCACAAATAAAGAATATTTTAAAATTAGAACTCGCGGCCTAATCCCCCGGCTTTCTGCCTCAGGGGAGAATCACAACTCAGCGCGGCACTTTCCACGCGCTTTAAATCCCCGGGAGGCTGCCGACAACTAGTCTGCAAGCCTGAGCGTCCCCCAAGATGGCGGATCCCCGAGGCAACTACCGCGTCAGCGCCTAGTCACACAGGGCACCCGAATTTGCAGGCTCAGCAGACCAGTTTTCAGTGTCCAGTTGTGCCTCCTCACATCATATGCTTTGGAGGTTCTGGGAATCCTCCCCAGATCCAGGCCTCCCTCAGAAGCCGCTCCAGGAAGTCTGTCCCACCTGCCCTGACCCCTCTCTCATCAAGACCTGGCACAGGGTGAATGCGCCTGTTGGTCGCCTAAGTGGGTGCCTCACCTGGTTACCTCTCATCAAGCCACAGTACGGAGCGCAGTCTGGCTGTTGCACACCACTGAGGGTGTCTCACCAGATTCAAGCGCCCAGCCTAACCTGCTGCTCTGGCGGGCTGGCCATAGAGTCCAGCAAAAAGTGAGAGGGGGAAGGAAGGAGCGAATGGGCTCCAGTCAGGTCCCTGTTTGAAAAATCTGTCTCCCAAGTCTCTGCCACCACGGCTGCAGTGGTCGGTCGTGGTGGTCCCTGCCTCCAGGCTAAAGTCAGTTGCTCCAGTCCTGGCCCTCACAAATGCCCTGCAACTATCGAATGGGCCGCTGAGTGGGGTGGCATGCGGGGTTGGTAAAGGCACCAAATTGAACAGGCTGCGCCTCCCCTCCCCCCAGCCCCCATCCTTCTCCATGCAGGCCTTCCTCCGCGCCCCAGAGGCCTATTCTCCCTGCAATTTCAGATGGGGCCTTTTCCTCTCCCTGGAGCCGCAACATGGCACTCCGCATCAGGCCTCACTTCGCCATCAAGGCCAGCATTCTCTCAGTGCTCCCAGCCCGATGGTCCATGCTGGTAGGGGGGGGGGGGTCATGCAGCCTCCTGCAATTACCTGCAGCCGCACGGACTGCGCTTCCTCAACTTTCCATCCCCCACAGGATCACTTTAGGGGTCAGTTTCCAAGTCCTGGCAGAGTGCTCCATGTCAACAGGTGGGGGGGTCACATGGCCTCCAGGCAGCAGTCAGGTGCTGATTCGTGGTCCCCACCCATCAAACAAAAGAACATTCACTCCCACTCGCCAGGCAGGAGTCTGGGCAGTGAAGTAAGGGGCTCGTCCGGCAGGGAGCCGGCCAGAGCGTAGTGCCGGGAAGCTCCCCACTAGCACGTCTTGTCAGCCATCTTGCTTAGCTATGCCCCCCATCACCAGGATCAAATTGAACCCGACAGGCAGAATACTGAAAAGGTTATTGGGCAATATTCTACAAGGAATCTGTGAACCGTAGAAGATGCAAGATGTTTACGCTCACACAGTGAAGGGTTATTTTGAAACATAGACATGTCTGGCTTTAGTGTTGGTGGCACCCAGTGCGACTGTTTGTTGGAGCCACCCCCTCAATGCCCACCTTTTCCATGAATTCCCTCATTACCACTCTTTGACAGTTACCCTCAAGTCCCCATAACCACTCTCTCATAAGCTTTTCTTTTGTTTTATATCTCTACTCCTAGCATTATAGGGTGTTAGAGCACTTTACATGACACAAGTTACGGAGGGACAATGAATAACACGTGTAAATCAGTGTGTAGGAAATGTTATATCAGACAGAGGACTACAAGTTATAGGAGTCACATGTCATCCATACTGGTGGACAGTATAGTATAAGAGTGCTTGGTCTGGAGAAGCAAAACGTACTATGATGGTTGGGGGTTGGCTTTACTAATAAGAATTAATTTAAACCCCAATGAACCATTTTTGCTACATTAGGTTAAAAATGATAACGCTCTAACCTATACCTTGTAGTTTCCAAACAGGTCTTTGACGATCGTTATTAGCTCACTGTTCTATATTAGGATTTAATTTATAAATTGCAAGTAACAAAAGGATCTTGCTAACAAAGTATTAACCCACTAAACTATTTACAATATGCGCATTTCTGTGATCAGTCTAAAGTAGTGAGAGGGTACATTAGCCCTCTGCATACTTTATTTATTTTTATTTGCAAAGTTTTATTTAGCGCTGGCTATACCTGGAGGTATCAGAGCGCTTTACATGAGGATCAGCAAGTTACTGGATACATAGCTATATCATTTGAACCAACGAGTTACAGGTTACATAGTTACAATCATTTGAATCAAAGAATCACAGAGGGAGGGGGAGTGAAGGAGACACGAACGGGGAGAGGAGGAAAACAATGTCAGATGACCGGCTGGGTAGGTGATGGCCAAGGGGCCAGACTCCTCTATAGCTGCATAGGACAGCTCCACCGGGCATTGGCCAAGGTTGCGCGGTCTCCGTGGTAGGTACAAACAGATTTTGTATCCGCCCAGGAGGCGTCGTCATTGTTCCATCGAAGGGGGAGAGAAGTAGACACAACAGGAAGACTAGGAGAAACAATGTCAGTTGACAGGCTGGATAGGTGACGGCCATGGGGCCAGACTCCTCTATAGCTGCATAGGAAAGCTCCACCGAGCAACCGCCAAGGTTGCTCAGGATCCGTGGCAGATCTTGAGTGAAACAATTGTCAAAATGCAGTGATGCAATAAATAACAACAAGCACAATCAGGAAGGGTGACTAGAGGAAATTACTCATTTTAAATTAATTTCCAGGAACAGATCTGTCCCTTTGTTTCAGATTTCTTTGTCCTGGATATCTTTCCTCGTTGTGTGCCTCAGACCCAGAAGTGGCCTAGCAAATGAAGGACTCTAAAGAAGGGAGTCACTTCATCAGGTACATTGACTGATTTTCAGATCCATTTAAAGGTGTCATGTTAATTCAATAATGTCTCCAAAATTGATTAATGTTCACAAACATATATGTAGCACCTTGAAGTGAAAAGCTCAGTTTCAAGCATTCTTAAGGAACAGAGATGCATTATGTTATATATTTGACTTTTCTTGACTACAGAATGTGGTGGTTAAACAGCAGTTTAGAAATAATTGTAATTTCATAATTTTCTCTAGCTCGTGGTACCAGTGTTTCCGCCATACAGTAAACTGTACGTTATGAGTAATATATTGTTTCTGGGTTTTATTTTGACCTTTCATAACCACATATAACTGTTTATGCCTCTACTTTGATCAGTATGATGTTTCGTAAGTACCTGGTACTTTTTACTTTATGTTAAATTCTGCTCAATTGTCTAGTTTTCTTCTGCTTGATCTGTTGCTTAAATGGTTATTCAGTTATGTTTGAATTCCCGATTTCTCTTCGTGTACTGGATGTGTTCTGTAACAGTTTTGAAATTTACATTGTATGGCCACATAAAATTATGAAATCAGCACTTACTCTCATCTCCCCAAGCTGTACAGTATTCTGGTATTCTGAACATTTGGGTCAATGCTGTTGTCATTAGATCTGTGGACGAGGGATGGTTTACTGTAGACATGAAAGATTCCTTAAAGTCCAAGCCGCTGTCAGTTATTTTTCAACTGTATTCTTGTTAAAACGCAAAATATTTACAGGAGTTCCTCATTTCCCTGTTCTGGACTTCCTGAAGCAATGAGAGAGGACTTTTTTACTTGAATTTCTTACCACATTCAGAACATGCATGCGGTTTCTCTTGTGTATTATAAGTGATATCTCTGTAATGAATATTTTGCCGAATTCAAAGTATTTACACGATTTCCATCTATGGTGACTGCCATGATGACCCTATGTAGTTAAAGACTTTTGCACTTAGAGCCCGAGTATGAGCTGGCTGTAATTTTCTGACCCATGTACTAACCCCCGTTTACTCATAGGTTGGAATTACGAGTTTGAACGTATTTAACGCATCTGATATTTATTGGATGTGTTAAATGGCTCAACCTTTGTTAAATTTCAGCAGGTCAAACCTGCTGAAAGTTAACAGGGGATAACATATGGTATTTACCGTATAATGTGGATTTCGGTGCGCTGAAGACCAAAACATGCATGTTATTCCCAATAAACTTGTAATAGGTGTACCTTATGGCACCTGATAAATTCTGATACCATATGGTATATTAATTATCAGGGGCAATAAATAATGACTCAACGTGAATCAGGCCCTGATTTCTTTCATTTATCTCTTCTCAGGTGGGGTGATAGATGATGCTTTTGCTTGAAAACGTTGTCACATTAAAAAAATGTACATGGTTTCTCTGTTGCAAATTATCTAAATTGTCACTGGATCTACACATGCAGTTAAGGTGTGTGGCTTCTCAGATGACACAACAGATTACCTTTTTGATTGAAACCTTGATGACATATAGAACATTTACATGGTTTCTCTCCACTGTGAATCCTCTGGTTTATGATCAGGTTTCTCTTGGTAATGAAAGCCTTGTCACATTCAGAACATTTATATGGTTTCTCCCCAGTGTGGATATTCTGATTAACTGAAAGGTTACACTTTTGGCTGAAAGACTTGTCACATTCAATACAATTATATGGTGTCTCCCCCGTGTGCATTTCTCTGATGTGTGCACAGATGATCATTTCGACTGAAAGCCTTATCACATTCAGAACATTTATAAGGTTTCTCTCCAGTGTGAGTTCTCTGATGTATTGTCAGCCTTTGCCTAATAACGTATGACTTGTCACATATAGAACATCTGTAGGGTTTCTCTCCGGTGTGATTTCTCTGGTGTACTAATAGTTCATTCTTCAGAATGAAAGCCTTGTCACAGTCAGTACACTTATATGGTTTCTCTCCAGTGTGATCGCTCAGATGGCGCTTTAGAAGAAATCTGGTTTTGAAACCCTTATCACACTTAGAACATTTGTATGGAGTCTCACTGCTGTGAGACATGCGATGTATCCTTAACAATCCTTTAGTAATGAAAGCCCTCTCACATTCAGAACATCAATAAGGTTTTGTCCCAGTGTGAACTCTCT
Organism: Lissotriton helveticus; assembly: GCF_964261635.1. Taxonomy (NCBI): domain Eukaryota; kingdom Metazoa; phylum Chordata; class Amphibia; order Caudata; family Salamandridae; genus Lissotriton; species Lissotriton helveticus. Next base: position 1,482,954,553 of record NC_136065.1, read on the forward strand.
GATGTATTATCAGCTGTGACTTTGTACTGCAACCCTTCTCACATTGAGAACATTTATAGGGTTTCTCACCAGTGTGAATTCTCTGGTGTTTAGAGGTGCTGGTCAATGTAAATTTTACGCTGTTAAAACTTGTACTTGCACTGTAAGTGACATTATGCTAAATGTAACTGTATGCTTTTATAGACTCTTACTCTGTGTGTCACTTTTCAAACTTGTGAATTATTAAATCTTTTAAAACGCTGTTTGTACACTTTGTTTTACCTGATCCATTATGCTGTGCTGGTCTGCCTGTGCTGACTTTCCCACTCCCCGGTCCGTCGTGGGGGCTCCCAATTGAACGGAGGGAGTGGGCGTTTTTCACCTTAGAGCGCAGTAGCGCCATTTATTTATTTATTTATTTTATTTGCAGGTTTGTATAGCGCTGTGAATAGACTCCCGTAGGAGTATCTCCGCGCTTGTGACAACCGGCCAGAGGAACTGTGAAAGGTAGTGATGATGTTAAAAATTATTTCAGACAAGTACTATTGAATCCCGCAAAAGGGTGCTTAGCTAGAATGAACTAAATAAAAAAGTTTTCAGGTTCTTTCTGAAACGAAGATGGTTGGAGCATTGTCTCAATGGGAGTGGAAGTGCGTTCCAGAAATTAGGACCCACCACGGACAAGACCCTACCGCCTAGCCTAGTTTTGCTTATCTTAGGAACGCTCAATAACAGCTGTTCGCTGGACCTAAGGGTATGGGTGGGAACATATGGAACAAATTTTCTAGCCAAGTATTCTGGTCCTGATTCATGGAGGCCCTTATGAATAATACATTCCTTCCGGGGACCAGGCTCTCACTTCCGGGGGCAGCATATTTAACTAGATGCAAAGCCGAACATGCAGTGGATGTGCGCAGCAGGCGCGCTGCTGGCATGCCAATGCCAAGCCCGTCTGCGCCTGTCTGCACCCGGCAGGACTCATGCTGCATCAGCCACAGAATCCCTGGTCTATTCATCTGCCCAATTGACAGAGCTAAGAGACTGTGGCAAGGCTAAATGCCAGCAGTTAATGAACCCAGACATCTGCGATAGGTCATGTGCACACTGCACATTTAGGCTCCACCCGGCGGATATCTGTCAGCAAAACACCAATACTGACCTCAAAATATACAAAATGTTTGCACTTAACTGTAGGTCACTACCCAAACATTTGGTCGGATTAAATACCCTCCTTGCAGATGTTCTGTTTTTAACAGAAACCTGGCTTCAGAGGGAGTCCACCCCAGAGGTGATTCAAACCCTCCCACCAGGCTACATTATTCAGCGAAGAGACCGCAAGAATAACAAAGGGGAAGGGATAGCGAGAATATTTAAAGAGTCTTTCATGTGCAGGGCTGAGCCCAACAATGTAGCCGACTGTGAAAGCCTACATTTTTTCCATTGCACTCAGCAACATGCTCCTTTGCAGGAGGACTCTTATATCGCCCACCAGAAAAGGCGGGGCAATTTATCCTTTCCCTGCCAGAAGTGGCTGCAACATTTGTTAGTTCAAGCAGCAACACCACATTATTGGGAGATTTCAATCTACACTTCGATGATCAAAATAACACTGAAGCGGTAGAATTGTCCCAAGACTGAGCCACTATCCATATGGAGCAAATAGTGGTAGGCCCTGCGCCTATCAAAGGCCATACACTCGACCCAGTGTTCTCCAACAACAATATGTTGGCGGTGGGGACCCCAATTCCCCTGCATTGGTCGGACCACTCTCTGATGCCCATTATCCTAAAAAGTCCTATACAACACTCCCTCTCAGAAACGAATACAAAGAAAGATCGCCCTTGGGCTAAACTGTCCACTGAGGTGTGGGCCAAGATATTGGAGAGTTCAAAACCTATTCTAGACTCCAACGTTACCGAAGCAGCTGAAAAATTATATAACTGGATCGAATCGGCACTGGATATAGTGAGCCCAATCAAAGAAATGTCCCATAGGGGGAGAGAAAAGACAACTCCATGGTACTTGCCCAGCTTAGATCACTCAAACAGACATGTAAACGCCAGGAAAGAAAATGGAGAAAGAACTATAGCGAGAACAGCAAAATGGATTATAGAAAGGCTATAAGAGCCTATCAAGCCAAAATTAAAAAAGCCCAGGCATCCTACTATGAGGGAAAAATCACCTCAGCTGCCAACTCACTAAAGGAAATTTTCTGCATAGCAAAGACCTTACTCGAACTCGCAATGCCGGAAAACACTATCTCTTCTGACCGGTGCAACGAATTTGCAGATTACTTTCAAGAAACAATTCAAACAATCTATAACACTTTCCTCACCTCCCCAGTGCCATCTCTGCTCCAACTCCTCTTACTTACTCGGATGAGATTAAGAGTCCCAAACAATAAGAGGCACACTTTGGAGAACTTCCCTCTCAGATCTGGCAACGCTCAAAGAAATCTTTTGCCGGACACAATCAGGGTCACCTTGTGACCCAGCAACCCCCCCTCAGATGGATAAGGTCAAAGAGGTGGTGTTATCGCCAATAATGAAAGTGCTAAATCGCTCCATTATTAATAGCCAGGTTTCTGCCCCCTGGAAACACTTGATGGTAAGAGTGCTTCTTAAGAAACCGACCCTAAATCCAGACGTTTTGCGTAACTAAAGACCCATATTTCTATTACCTATGATCTGTAAGATTCTGGAAAAATATGTCAACTCCAGTCTTTCAACTTTCCTAGAAGCCCTTAATCTCACACACTATTCTCATACCGGGTTCCGACCCCAGTTGGGCCCTGAGCCAGCTCTGATTTCAGTGGTGGAGGAAGCTAAGAAGATCATGGATCAGGGAGGTGCAGTTGCCATAATCATCCTCAACCTAAGCGCTGCGTTCGACACTGTCAATTTTGACATCCTTCTGAACTTCCTGGGGAAGATAGGAGTAGCAGGAGACGCAATAGCATGGATTCAATCATATTTCAGTGGCAGAACCTTTCAAGTCTTTTCAGGAGAAGCCACCTCAAGTTGTTGACCTCTTGGGTATGGAGTGCCTGAGGGATCATCCCCGAGTCCTACCTTATTTAATGTTTACATGAGGCCATTAGCAGACATTGTCCTTCCTTTTGGGATAAAAATCATCACCTACACAGATGACACCCAGCTAGTGGTTTCCTTAAAGCACTTGCATAATGCCCCCTCCGACCTAGAATCATGCTTGGAGAAGGTGGCATTATGGATGCAAAACTCATGCTTTAGGCTCAATGGTGACAAATAGGAAATCATGTATCATGGCAATCTACCCCAAACTGATTTTAAACTACATTGGCCTACATGCCTAGGACAAGTGCCCAGCCCAAAGCCTAAGATTAAAAGCTTGGGAGTGTGGCTTGACAAATCACTTAAATTTGAACAGCAAGTGGTGGAAGTGGCAGGTACGTGTTATGGCATTATAAGAATGCTGAGAACAATTCTCCCCCTTCTCCCCAGCAGGGCAAGGAGAACGGTGGTCCAGGCCCTGGTCCTATTGCGTCTGGACTTTGGTAACTCCTTGTACCTAGGAGCGTCCAAAGCCACCATTGGGGAACTCCAAGTGGCCCAGAACTGTGCGGCAAGAATGCTGCTTGGAGTGCCAAGAACGCAATCTGCGAAGCAATACCTGAAAGACCTTCACTGGCTACCGATTCTGGAAAGAGTGAAATTCAAAGTACTTTGCATAGCCCACAAAACCTCGATGGGAAAAGGCCCCACTATTTTGAACTCTTATCACATTTTACCAACCCAGGAGATCGCTCTGCTCCACCAGTATGAGCTTGGCTGTGGTGCGGAAAATTCAGAGAACTCGTGGCGGTGGCAGCTCCTTCTCTTATAGCATAGCCAGGTTGTGGAATGCCCTACCCTTGAAGCTATGTTCGGAGATTCATCTCCTCACCTTCCGGAAACATCTGAAAACATGGTTATTTCAAAACATTAGTCTGTAGACCCTCCCTCCATTTTTACTCCTACTCTGCCAGCACTGGGATGCCTCTGGGTAGCTACTCGCTCAAGAAATGTTAAGTAGTAATAATAAATAATAATGCTGGTCAAAACTTGTACTAGACAAACCTCGATTTCTCCCCAGAAGGTCCATTATTCACTGATGTTATCTTGACATTTTTATTGTTGTCTGAAAACTGCTGGAGGCAAGGAACGCTGCAGCAGGTGCTTTTACATCTACAATATATTTGACAACACAGCGGCCCTCTGGGTCAGCGCCTGGTACGGTGGCACCGATCGCACCGCACCAGAGCCTGCCCTGTAGCAAACTGCACACCATGAAGACCAGTAGTTGTCCAATAATAAACAAAATTCTATAAAAGGTAGCAAAAATTCGTGGTAAACAAGGTTTGGAGAACAGGTCCGGCCAATCCAGTGTAGGTTTAATTCCGAAGATGTCTAAAGTTGAACTCTGATGCTGAATTAATAGAGCAGTCAAGCAACACATTTTGCAAGACTTTCAAGCAAACTTATCAATTGCACAGACCTATAATGTTCCTCGTGAAACCTTTAATCGTTAAGAGCAAATCCTCTGAATTTTTCTATGATACATATTTAGATTCTGTAGAACATAGCCCAGAATTTGGCTTTCTAGATCACTTGGTACCAAGGACTTTGTCAATGTGCCAGTCTGAGACAGCCTGCGACCAACCCACTGAGCATTATTAGAGTGTGATGTGTTTCAGGTAATGATCAATCATGTGAGACATTACAGGTATATTTTGTTGAATCCAAAATAGAAAAGAGCAGTCAACTCAGATTAAATACCGTGAATATATTCAAGCAAACTTGATTATCGCGTTGCAGAAAAAAAAGAAAACAAGCATTTGCAATGCAATAGGTCTCGCATTAGGAAAGTTTGAGCTATTGGTATTGTAAATGACACATTTTTAGGTCTCGCGACCTGTCAATGCGCATGCGCATTGAGCGGAGCGAGACTAAAGGGGCTTAAACAGACTTTAACTAACTGGCGATTTGATGCTGTGCCCGTGCGCCTTTAGGTCAATGCGCAAGCGCATTGACCTAAAATGCGCGTGCACAGCATCAAATCGTCAGCCATCTGTTGCCCAGCTTGGTGCCGCTCCACCCCCTGCGGCATCAAAGGCTTTCACGGCCGGCCGGCCGGCCGGCCGTGCTTTGTTTGCCGCTCCACCCCCTGCGGCATCAAAGGCTTACACGGCCGGTGCTTTCAGTTTCACGAGCACTGCATTGTTTTAACGGCCGGCCTCCGGCCGTGACTCGCATTTCTCCCAACGCTGCCTTGTTTAGTCCATGTGAACAATTTATTTATAGCACTTGAAGGTGATATAAACTGTCTACGCTGCGGGGTCCCCGCACTGCCTGTCTGTGCCAAAAGTCATCATCCACGTTTTAACAGTCCAGTGTCTCTAAAAGTGGGTCACATATTTCACCCGGTGTATATGCTTATAACTCCTCACACATTTAAACATGCGCTTTTTCAGTATACCTGAGGAGCCTCACCCTATCCGTCTGTGCCTCAAGCGCCTCACCCTTTCTGTGCACACCTCAAGCTTCTAACTCACCGGTCTATATGACTGAGGATCGTAACCCTATGTATATATTCCGCATCCCTCCTCATCCTCTCTTTGTATAACCTGGCATAGCTCAAGCTCCTCACCTCTCGGCATATACCTCAAGCGCTTCATCACCCTGTGTACATGCCTCGAGTTCCAGCTCACCCTGTGTATATATATTCCTCAAACTGATCCTTATTGTATAAACCAGCTGTAGCTTCCTGAAGCTCCTCACCCTGTATATATGCCTCGAGCTCCTACCTTGTACCACCACCACCACTAACCCCACCACCACCAGTACTACCACCACCAGTACTACCACTATCAGTACCACCATCACCAGTACCACCCCCACCAATACCACCAGTACCAGTACTACCACCAGCAGTAACACACACACCAACACCACCAGTACCACCACCACTACCAGTACTACCACCACCACCAGTACTACCACCACCAGTACCACCTCCGCCACAACTACCACCATCAATACCACCACTACCAGTACTACTACCACCAGTACCACCACTGTCGGTATTACCACCACCAGTACCGCCACCACCACTACCAGTACTACCACCAATACCACCACTACCAGTACTACCACCACACCACCAGTACTACTACAACCAGTACTACCACCACACTACCACCACCACCACCACCAATAGCACCACCACCAGTACTACCACTACCAGTAACACCAGTACCACCACCACCAGTACTACCACTACCAATACTACCACTACCAGTACCACCACCACCAGTACCACCACCACCACCAATACTACCACCACCACCAATACTACCGCTACCAGTACCACCACCACCACCAGTACCACCACTACCACTAATACTACCACTACCAGTACCACCACCAATACTACCACTATCAGTACCACCATCACCAGTACTACCACTACCAGTACCACCACCACCACCATTACTACCACTACCACCACCACCAATACTACCACCACCAGTACCACCACTACCACTAATACTGTAGTGTAGTTCCTATCTTCCCAATAGGCTCTGCGCATTGGAATAATACCTACAGCAGTAAAGGCCTAGGCCAGACGTTAACTAGGTCTACTACTGTCGATATTAGACTTAAAGTTTTGGGTTTGCCAGCTTAGCTCAGAGTTCGCTAGAAACGTTCTCGAATGTTCAAGGAGGAATTAACTTCCCTGATTAGACAAGAAGGGATTTAGTTTCTGACAACCATAGAACATGACAACTTTGCTCTCCCCTAATCAAGAGTCAATCTCGAGAGTCGTGTGAACAAAAGGCAAATTATTTTACTCAGTCAGTACGTGCATTCTTAGTCTCATCAGAATGTAGAGAAAAGGAAGAGACGGGCGTGTTCAATAAAAAGGTGTTATTTATTGATCAGTCTCTTTTCTCATACAAGAGAAATGGATCGATATTATTGCAATACTTATAGTTAAGTAAAGTGCATACATTAAAAGCAATAGTATAAAATAATACTGTAAAAACATTGATATGGTTTCTAAGCCATAAGATGTTTTAAAATGAATAAAATATATTACATACACATATACATTTGACTAAACGTACTCAACTGGTGTTTCTAGATACGCCTACCCCGTGTACCTGACCTAAGTCTAATACGTGGGCGGGAATAGATAGTTACAGTTTAAGTTAAGTTTGTTTTTGCCAAGTGAATAACTAAAGAATTCTCTGTGAGGGGTTATTCAGTTCTGTACCTGGAAGTTAGGATGAATGAGGAATGGTATCTCTCTCTCTGGTCTCGATATTCCAGGCTGCCTGCGAGGGCTGCCCAGAAACGCCGGTGCTGGATTCTCGGCAGGAGAAAGCAGCGCGTCTCTCAGCGCGTCAGAAAGGCGGGGCTGCTGCCAGCGGGGTCTGCTCTGCTCTTCGCTTCGGCAAGTATGGCTGCTCCGTCTCGTCACCACGCGTGTGTTTGCATATGGCAAGATCGGTAATATTTATACCTTTAAGGTGCCGAGATTGACGTAAGGATGGACATAGATACGTCAATAAAGATGTCATACGACTTGCTCGTTAGCACATTCTTTTACTAAAGTTCTCGGTGAAATCAAAACAATGGCCGCAGGGTTTTGCCCAGGTTGTCATAGGTTTGATTTGTTATGAGAACTCCGTATGCCTTATCAGGGGCTGGAGGAATATCGCTTGTCTAATTAGATCGCAAGTGTTATGACCTAATCAGATAACACGTTCCTGTGCCGTAGTGTGACTGCGTCAGATAACGGTATCTGCATCATGGGGGTTTTCTGCCTCATGGGCTGACTGCTAGTTAACTTGTTGGTTTGTTTAACTAGAATAGGGTCAGGAATAGGGGGATCGATTCAGAACCTATAGGAATACATGACAATACTACCACTACCACCACCACCACCACCACCAATACCACTATCAGTACCACCACCACCAGTACTACCACTACCACCACCACCACCAATACTACCACTACCAGTACCACCACCACCAATACTACCAGTACCACCACCACCAATACTACCAGTACCGCCACCACCAATACTACCAGTACCGCCACCACCAATACTACCAGTACCGCCACCACCAGTACTACCAGTACCACCAACAACACTACCAATACCCCCACCAATACTACCAATACCACCACCACCACCACCAGTACTACTACCACCACCACCACCACCAGTACCACCACCATCAATACTACCACTACCAGTACCACCACCACCAGTACTACCACTACCACCACCACCACCAATACCACCAATACTACCAGTACCACCACCACCAGTACTACCACTACCGGTACCACCACCAGTACTACCACCACCAGTACCACCAGTACTACCACTACCAGTACCACAACCACCAGTACCACCACTACCACTACCAGTACAACCACCACCAGTACTACCACCACCAGTACTACCACCACCAGTACTACCACCACCAGTACTACCACCACCAGTACCACCACCACCAGTACCACCACCACCAGTACCACCACCTCCAGTACTACCACTACCAGTACCACCAGTACTACCAGTACCACCACCACCAGTACTACCACTACCAGTACCACCACCACCAGTACTACCACCACCACCACCACCAGTACTACCAGTACTACCACCACCAGTACTACCACCACCAGTACTACCACTACTACAGCCACCAGTACTACCACTACTACAGCCACCAGTACTACCACTACCACCACCACTACCAGTACCACCACCACCAGTACTACCACTACCAGTACCACCACCACCAGTACCACCACCACCAGTACTACCACCACCAGTACTACCAGTACCATCACCTCCAGTACTACCACTACTACCACTACCAGTACCACCACCACCAGTACTACCAGTACCACCACCACCAGTACCACCACCACCAGTACTACCACTACCACCACCACCAGTACTACCACTACCAGTACCACCACCACCAGTACTACCAGTACTACCACCACCAGTACTACCACTACTACAGCCACCAGTACTACCACTACCACCACCACCAGTACTACCACCACCACCACCACCACCAGTACTACCACTACCAATACTATCAATACCACCACCACCACCACCACCACCACCAGTACCACCACCACCACCAATACTACCACCACCATCAATACTACCACTACCAGTACCACCACCACCAGTACCACCACCACCAGTACCACCACCACTAATACTACCACTGCCAGTACCACCAATACTACCACTATCAGTACCACCACCACCAGTACTACCACTACCAGTACCACCACCACCAATACTACCACTACCAGTACCACCACCACCACCGATACTACCACCACCAGTACCACCACCACCAGTACCACCACTAATACTACCACTACCAGTACCACCACCACCACCAATTCTACCACTATCAGTACCACCACCACCAGTACTACCACTACCAGTACCACCACCACCACCAATACTACCAGTACCACCACTACCAATACTACCACTACCAGTACCACCACCACCAATACTACCAGTACCACCACCACCAGTACTACCAGTACCACCACCACGACCAACACTACCAATACCACCACCAATACTACCAATACCACCACCACCACCAGTACTACCACCACCAGTACCACCACCACCAATACTACCACTACCACCAATACTACCACTACCACCAATACTACCACTACCAGTACCACCACCACCAGTACTACCACTACCAGTACCACCACCACCAATACTACCAGTACCACCACCACCAATACTACCACTACCAGTACCACCACCAGTACTACCAGTACCACCACCACCAGTACTACCACTACCGGTACCATCACCAGTACTACCACTACCAGTACCACAACCACCAGTACTACCACTACCAGTACTACCACCACCAGTACTACCACCACCAGTACCACCACCTCCAGTACTACCACTACTACCACTACCAATACCACCACCACCAGTACTACCAGTACCACCACCACCAGTACTACCACTACCAGTGCCACCCCCACCAGTACTACCACTACCCGTACCACCACCACCAGTACTACCAGTGCTACCACCCCCAGTACTACCACCACCAGTACTACCACTACTACAGCCACCAGTACTACCACCACCACCACCACCAGTACTACCACCACCACCAGTACTACTAGTACCACCACCACCAGTACTACCAGTACTACCACTACCAGTACTACCAGTACCACCACCACCACCACCAGTACTACCAGTACCACCACCACCAGTACTACCACTACCGGTACCACCACCAGTACTACCAGTACCACCACCACCAGTACAACCACTACCACAACCACCAGTACCACCTCTACCAGTACTACCACCACCAGTACCACCACCACCAGTACCACCACCGCCAGTACCACCACCACCAGTACCACCACCTCCAGTACTACCACTACTACCACTACCAGTACCACCACCACCAGTCCTACCACTACCAGTACCACGACCACAAGTACTACCACTACCAGTACCACCAGTACTACCACCACCAGTACTACCAGTACTACCACCACCAGTACTACCAGTACTACCACCACCAGTACTACCACTACTACAGCCACCAGTACTACCACTACCACCACCACCAGTACTACCACCACCACCACCACCAGTACTACCACCACCACCAGTACTACCACCACCACCAGTTCTACCAGTACCACCACCACCAGTACTACCACTACCAGTGCTACCACTACCAGTACCACTACCACTACCACCACCACCAGTACCACCACCACCAGTACTACCAGTACCACCACCACCAGTACTACCACTACCAGTACTACCAGTACTACAGCCACCAGTACTACCACTACCACCACCACCAGTACTACCAGTACCACGACCACCAGCACTACCACTACCAGTACTACCACTACTAGTCCCACCACTACCAGTACCACCACCACCAGTACTACCACTACCAGTACTACGGCCAGCAGTACCACCACAACCAATGCTACTGCTACCAGTACCACTACCACCAGTACTACCGCTACCAGTACCACCACCACCAGTACTACCACTACCAGTACCACCACCAATACTACCACTACCAGTACCACCACCACCAATACTACCACTACCAGTACCACCACCACCAATACTACCAGTATCACCACCACCAGTACTACCACTACCAGTACTACCACCACCAGTACTACCACTACTACAGCCACCAGTACTACCACTACCACCACCACCAGTACTACCACCACCACCACCACCACCACCAGTACTACCACTACCAATACTATCAATACCACCACCACCACCAGTACCACCACCACCACCAGTACCACCACCACCACCAATACTACCACCACCATCAATACTACCACTACCAGTACCACCACCACCAGTACCACCACCACCAGTACCACCACCACTAATACTACCACTGCCAGTACCACCAATACTACCACTATCAGTACCACCACCACCAGTACTACCACTACCAGTACCACCACCACCAATACTACCACTACCAGTACCACCACCACCACCGATACTACCACCACCAGTACCACCACCACCAGTACCACCACTAATACTACCACTACCAGTACCACCACCACCACCAATTCTACCACTATCAGTACCACCACCACCAGTACTACCACTACCAGTACCACCACCACCACCAATACTACCAGTACCACCACTACCAATACTACCACTACCAGTACCACCACCACCAATACTACCAGTACCACCACCACCAGTACTACCAGTACCACGACCAACACTACCAATACCACCACCAATACTACCAATACCACCACCACCACCAGTACTACCACCACCAGTACCACCACCACCAATACTACCACTACCACCAATACTACCACTACCACCAATACTACCACTACCAGTACCACCACCACCAGTACTACCACTACCAGTACCACCACCACCAATACTACCAGTACCACCACCACCAATACTACCACTACCAGTACCACCACCAGTACTACCAGTACCACCACCACCAGTACTACCACTACCGGTACCATCACCAGTACTACCACTACCAGTACCACAACCACCAGTACTACCACTACCAGTACTACCACCACCAGTACCACCACCTCCAGTACTACCACTACTACCACTACCAATACCACCACCACCAGTACTACCAGTACCACCACCACCAGTACTACCACTACCAGTGCCACCCCCACCAGTACTACCACTACCCGTACCACCACCACCAGTACTACCAGTGCTACCACCCCCAGTACTACCACCACCAGTACTACCACTACTACAGCCACCAGTACTACCACTACCACCACCACCAGTACTACCACCACCACCAGTACTACTAGTACCACCACCACCAGTACTACCAGTACTACCACTACCAGTACTACCAGTACCACCACCACCACCACCAGTACTACCAGTACCACCACCACCAGTACTACCACTACTGGTACCACCACCAGTACTACCAGTACCACCACCACCAGTACAACCACTACCACAACCACCAGTACCACCTCTACCAGTACTACCACCACCAGTACCACCACCACCAGTACCACCACCGCCAGTACCACCACCACCAGTACCACCACCTCCAGTACTACCACTACTACCACTACCAGTACCACCACCACCAGTCCTACCACTACCAGTACCACGACCACAAGTACTACCACTACCAGTACCACCAGTACTACCACCACCAGTACTACCAGTACTACCACCACCAGTACTACCAGTACTACCACCACCAGTACTACCACTACTACAGCCACCAGTACTACCACTACCACCACCACCAGTACTACCACCACCACCACCACCAGTACTACCACCACCACCAGTACTACCACCACCACCAGTTCTACCAGTACCACCACCACCAGTACTACCACTACCAGTGCTACCACTACCAGTACCACTACCACTACCACCACCACCAGTACCACCACCACCAGTACTACCAGTACCACCACCACCAGTACTACCACTACCAGTACTACCAGTACTACAGCCACCAGTACTACCACTACCACCACCACCAGTACTACCAGTACCACGACCACCAGCACTACCACTACCAGTACTACCACTACTAGTCCCACCACTACCAGTACCACCACCACCAGTACTACCACTACCAGTACTACGGCCAGCAGTACCACCACAACCAATGCTACTGCTACCAGTACCACTACCACCAGTACTACCGCTACCAGTACCACCACCACCAGTACTACCACTACCAGTACCACCACCAATACTACCACTACCAGTACCACCACCACCAATACTACCACTACCAGTACCACCACCACCAATACTACCAGTATCACCACCACCAGTACTACCACTACCAGTACCACCACCACCAGTACTACCACTACCAGTACCACCAGTACTACCACCACCATTACTACCACCACCAGTACTACCACCACCAGTACTACCACTACCAGTACTACCTCTACCAGTACTACCACCACCAGTACTGCCATTGCCAGTACTACAGCCACCAGTACTACCAGTGCCACCACCACCAGTACCACCACCACCAGTGTGACCACTACCAGTACCACCACCACAGTACTACCACCACCAGTACCACCACCACCAGTACTACCACTACCAGTACTACAGCCAGCAGTACCACCACCACCACCAATACTACTGCTACCAGTACCACCACCAATTCTAACACTACCAGTACCTCCACCACCTATACTACCACTGCCAGTACCACCACCACCACCAGTACCACCACCACCAGTACTACCACTACCAGTACCACCACAACCAGTACTACCACCACCAGTACTACCACTACCAGTACTACAGCCAGCAGTACCACCACCAATACTACTGCTACCAGTACCACCTCCACCACCAGTACTACCACTACCACCACCAATACTACCAGTACCACCACCACCAATACTACCACTACCAGTACCACCACCACCACCACCACCAGTACTACCAGTACCACCACCACCAGTACTACCACTACCGGTACCACCACCAGTACTACCACTACCAGTACCACCACCAACAGTACTACCACTACCAGTACCACAACCACCAATACCACCACCACCAGTACTACCACCACCAGTACTACCACCACCAGTACTACCACCACCAGTACCACCACCTCCAGTAATACCACTACTACCACTACCAGTACCACCACCACCAGTACTACCACTACCAGTACCACCACCACCAGTACTACCAGTACTACCACTACTACCACCACCAGTACTACCAGTACTACCACCACCAGTACTACCACTACTACAGCCACCAGTACTACCACTACAGCCACCAGTACTACCACTACCACCCCCAGTACTACCACCACCACCAGTACTACCAGTACCACCACCACCAGTACTACCACTACCACTACTACCAGTACCACCACCAGTACTACCACTACCAGTACTACCACCACCAGTACTACCACTACCAGTACCACAACCACCAGTACTACCACCACCAGTACTACCAACACCAGTACCACCACCTCCAGTACTACCACTACTACCACTACTACCACTACCACTACCAGTACCACCACCAGTACTACCAGTATCACCACCACCAGTACTACCAGTATCACCACCACCAGTACTACCACTACTAGTACCACCACCACCAGTACTACCACTACCACCACCACCACCACCACCACCACCAGTACTACCAGTACTACCACCACCAGTACTACCAGTACTACCACCACCAGTACTACCACTTCCACACCACCAGTACTACCACCACCACCAGTACTACCAGTACTACCACCACCAGTACTACCAGTACTACCACCACCAGTACTACCACTTCCACACCACCAGTACTACCACCACCACCAGTACTACCACTACCACCACCGCCAGTACTACCACTACCACCACCACCAGTACTACCACTACCAGTACCACCACTACCAGTACTACCCGTACCACCAGTACTACCAGTACCACCACCACCAGTACTACCGCTACTGGTACCACTACCAGTACCACAACCACCAGTACCACCACTACCAGTACTACCACCACCAGTACTACCACCACCAGTACCACCACCTCCAGTACTACCACTACTACCACTACCAGTACCACCACCACCAGTACTACCAGTACCACCACCACCACCAGTACTACCACTACCAGTGCTACCACCACCACCACCAGTACTACCAGTACTACCACCACCAGTACTACCACTACTACAGCCACCAGTACTACCACTACTACAGCCACCAGTACTACCACCACCACCAGTACTACCAGTACCACCACCACCAGTACTACCACTACCAGTACTACCAGTACCACTATCACCACCACCAGTACCACCACCACCAGTACTACCACCACCACCACCAGTACTACCACCACCACCACCACCAGTACTACCAGTACTACAGCCACCAGTACTACCACTACCACCACCACCAGTACCACCAGTACCACCACCACCAATACTAACACTACCAGTAGCACAAGTACCAACAGTACCACCAGTACCAGGTCCACCACCAGTACCACCACCACCAGTACTAATACCACCACCAGTACCACCACTAAAACCACCAGTACAACTACAAGTACCAACACCAGTACTATCACCACCACCAATACTACCGCTTCCAGTACCACCACCACCAATACTACCTCTACCAGTACCACCATCACAAGTACAACCACTACCAGTACCACCACCACATATACTACCACTGCCAGTACCACCACCACCAATTCTACCACTACCAGTACCACCACCACCAGTACCACCACCACATATACTACCACTACCAGTACTACCACCACCACCACCAATACTACCAATACCAGTAGCACAAGTACTGACAGTACCACCAGTACCAGGTCCACCACCAGTACCAATACCACCACCACCAGTACCACCAGTACTACCACCACCGGTACCACCACTAAAACCACCAGTACAACTACAAGTACCACCACCAACACCAGTACTACCACCACCACCAATACTACTGCTACCAGTACCACCACCAATACTACCACTACCAGTAACACCACCACCAGTACCACCACTACCAGTACCACCACCCCAATACTACCACTACCACCACTACCAGTACCACCACCACCAATCCTACCACCACCAGTACCACCACCACCAGTACAACCACTACCAGTACCACCACTATCAGTACCACCACCACATATACTACCACTACCAGTACTACCACCACCACCAGTCTCACCACCAGTACAACCACCACCAGTACTATCACCAGTACCACCACCACCAGTACAACCACCACCAGTATAACCACCACCAGTACCACTACCACCACCACCACCACCACCAGTACCACCACCACCAGTACTACCAGTATCACCACCACCAATAACACCACCACCAGTACTACCATTACCACAAGTACCACCACCTCTAGATTATATGTAACTCTCACTTCACACTTTGTGTCCGTGTAATTTACAACTTTTACACATCTTATTCACTGCACAATTTATCACTACTTTGAAGATGTCGCAGGCCGGACTCTTCCTCTGATATTTACAATCTAACAAGCTGTCTAGAAGGCCCTTTATTGCAATGCAATAAGTCTTGCATTTGCAAAAGTTTAGGTATTGTAAATAACAATGCCTTTTGTTTGTTTTAGAACACAAAACATAAATAAAAGGCATTGTCATTTACAATGGTAATGTCTCAAACCCGTTTTCTCCCGGGACCAAAATAAACTACGTCCGAAAAATATCTAATAAGGCTGCCACACCTCAAAGTCTTGGAATTTGTTCTGGGTAGCAGCTGGCATCTACGGCGAGTAGTGGGGTAGGCAAATGGGTGGTGGTTGGGTGCATGCAACATCACACGCTACATGTAAGGTGCTAATAAAATGAATTAAAATAAAAATTCACGTACCTTACATGCTGCACGACACGTCCTCTTTGCTCCAGTCCGGTGTTCAGCACAGGCCCCAGCAAACTCCCTTAATCTATCCTGGCGCTGCTCTCATGCTGTTAACCAGCATGAGAGAAGCACCAAGATTAGAGGGAGCGGCCTCGCTCAGCACTCCCAAGGGCACTGGATGCCTATGCTTGCTCTCAACCCAACTGTCTTAAGACAGCAGGGTTAGAGAGGTTAAAAGTGTGCATGTCTGGCCATCACAAGACAGCCGGCCAAAGGGACATGCACATTTTAAACTTAAGTGCACAGGCAGCCCACCACCACTCCATGACCCTGCCACACCGCAGACCCTGTTCTGGCACTTGTTCGGGACGGGTTGATGAAAAATAAAATGGTTATAAATTTACTTTATTTTCCATTTTCTTTTCTGGTGGCATTTTATTGGAGGGGTGAGGCACCTCTGCTCTAATGGATGGGACATCCCTTTCCGTTCCAAGGTTATGATCATCTTAAAATATTAAATATTTATGAAGATCACATTTCTTATGGATAGTTTTTACTATGGTATCTCCGATGTACATATTTCACTTTCCAACATATGACATATTTTTTTAATCCATTTGCAATAGCATGACAGATTCATAAAACCCTAGAGAGTCTGGTTTGTTGATAATTAACAAAATTATATAAATGCAATATTAAAATAACAAGCATTTGCAATGCAATAGGTCTCGCATTTGCGAGAGTTTAAGATATTGGCATTGTAAATGACAATGCCTTTTATTTATGTTTTAAAAACCAATACATAAATAAAAGGCACTGGCATTTAAAATGCCAATAGCTCAAACTCTCACAACTGCGAGACCTATTGCATTGCAAATGCTTGTTTATTTATGTGTTGGTTTTGAAAATAGCGAAATTAATAGCTTTGTCATTTACAATGCCAATAGTTATAACTTTTGCAAATGTGATACCTATAGCATTAGTAATCAATATGTGTTTTATTTACGTGACTTAGATGTATTGATAATACAAATAACAATGGCTTTTAATTTTTGTTTAATAATTAATACTTAAATAAAAGTTAAAGTAATTTATAATGGCAATAGCTTAAACTTTTGTAAATAATTTTTATTAAGATTATGTTCAGTGTACTTTATTGTGACACAAATTCAATAACAGAAGTGAAATATTAACATCTTTTTGTGACATTTGTAATAAAGCTTGAAATATTTAACCAGTTGTTGTTAAATGGTTGCACAGATTGATGCTGTGGTAGCGCTGAGGGATGTTGTGCTGGCGACGGGTGATGCTGTGGCATTCAGTGATGCTGTGGTAGCGCATAGTGATTTTGTGGTGCCCCTGAGTAATGCTGTGGTGGTGCTGAGTGATGCTGAGATGATGCGATAGATAGGTAGAGTGAGTGCGAGGGTGAGGGCGATGGATAGATAGAGGGAGGGTGATAGATAGAGTGAGGGCGATAGATAGATAGAGTGAGGCCGATAGATAGATAGATGGAGTGAGGGCGATCGATAGACAGATAGAGTGAGGGAGATTGATAGATAGAGTGATGGCGATAGATAGCGTGAGTGCAATACATAGACAGATAGTCAGGTTGATAAGTAGACAGTTAGAGTGAGGGTGATAGATAGATATAGTGAGGGCAATAGATAGATAGAGGTCTATAGGTGGCAATGAGTGGTATTTGGAGTATATGTTGCATTGAGTGCAGTGTTATTATGTGGCGTGTAATTATGTGGCACTGAGTGGTATTTGGAGTGTATGTTGCATTGAGTGCAGTGTAATTATATGGCGTGTAATTATATGGCAATGAGTGGTATTTGGAGTGTATGTTGCATTGAGTGCAGTGTAATTATGTGGCACGTAACTATGTGGCACTGAGTGGTGTTTGGAGTGTATGTTTCAATGAGTGCAGTGTAATTATGTAGCATATAATTATGGGGCACTGAATGGTATTGTGTGGAGTGTTTGTTGCATTCAGTAGAGTGTATTTAAGTGGCTTGTAATTATATGGCACTGAGTGATATTTGGAGTGTATGTTGCATTGAGTGCAGTGTAATTATGTGGTGTGTAATTATGTGGCACTGAGTGTTATTTGGAGTGTATTTTGCATGGAGTGCAGTGTAATTATGTGGCGTGTAATTATGTGGCACTGAGAGGTATTTGGAGTGTATGTTGCATTGAGTGCAGAGTAATTATGTGGCGTGTAACTATGTGGCACTGAGTGGTATTTGGAGTGTATGTTGCATGGAGTGCAGTGTAATTATGTGGCGTGTAATTATGTGGCACTGAGTGGTATTTGGAGTGTATGATGCATGGAGTGCAGTGTAATTATGTGGCGTGTAATTATGTGGCGCTGAGTGGTATTTGGAGTGTATGTTGCATGCAGTGCAGTGTAATTATGTGGCGTGTAATTATGTGGCACTGAGTGGTATTTGGAGTGTATGATGCATGGAGTGCAGTGTAATTATGTGGCGCTGAGTGGTATTTGGAGTGTATGTTGCATGGAGGGCAATGTAAATATGTGGCGTGTAATTATGTGGCACTGAGTGGTATTTGAAGTGTATGATGCATGGAGTGCAGTGTAATTATGTGGCGTGTAATTATGTGGCAATGAGTGGTATTTGGAGTGTATGTTACATGGAGTGCAGTGTAATTATGTGGCACGTAACTGTGGCACTGAGTGGTATTTGGAGTGTATGTTGCATTGAGTGCAGTGTAATTATGTAGCATATAATTATGTGGCACTGAGTGGTATTGTGTGGAGTGTGTGTTGCATTCATTAGAGTGTAATTATGTGGCTTGTAATTATGTGGCACTGAGTGGTATTTGGAGTGTATGTTGCATTGAGTGCAGTGTAATTATGTGGCGTGTAACTATGTGGCACTGAGTGGTATTTGGAGTGTATGTTGCATTGAGTGCAGTGTAATTATGTGGCATATAATTATGTGGCACTGAGTGGTATTGTGAGGAGTGTTTGTTGCATTCAGTAGAGTGTAATTATGTGGCTTGTAATTATGTGGCCCTGAGTGGTATTTGGAGTGTATGTTGCATTGAGTGTAGTGTAATTATGTGGCACTGAGTGGTATTTGGAGTGTATGTTGCATGGAGAGCAGTGTAATTATGTGGCTTGTAATTATGTGGCACTGAGTGGTATTTGGAGTGTATGTTGCATTGAGTGCAGTGTAATTATGTGGTGTGTAATTATGTGGCACTGAGTGGTATTTGGAGTGTATGTTGCATTGAGTGCAGTGTAATTATGTGGCGTGTAATTATGTAGCACTGAGTGGTATTTGGAGTGTATGTTGCATTGAGTGCAGTGTAATTATGTGGCGTGTAATTATGTGGCACTGAGTGGTATTTGGAGGGTATGATGCATGGAGTGCAGTGTAATTATGTGGCGTGTAATTATGTGGCACTGAGTGGTATTTGGAGTGTATGTTGCATGGAGTGCATTGTAATTATGTGGCACTGAGTGGTATTTGGAGTGTATGTTGCATGGAGTGCAGTGTAATTATGTGGTGTGTAATTATGTGGCACTGAGTGGTATTTGGAGTGTATGATGCATGGAGTGCAGTGTAATTATGTGGCGCTGAGTGGTATTTGGAGTGTATGTTGCATGGAGTGCAGTGTAAATATGTGGCATGTAATTTTGTGGCACTGAGATGTATTTGGAGTGTATGATGCATGGAGTGCAGTGTATGTATGTGGCGTGTAATTATGTGACACTGAGTGGTATTTGGAGTGTATGTTACATGGAGTGCAGTGTACTTATGTGGCACTGAGTGGTATTGTTTGGAGTGTATGTGGGATGTTGGGGAGGGGGCTGGCGGGTGAGGGGGGAACCTGGTTCCCTTCCATATTGCTGGAATAATGTAGGGGCAGGGGGCTGCCTCCCTGGCCTGCTCTTCTCACTGTGGGACTGCTGGCTGTCTTGTGCACAGTTACCTACAGCCCACCTTGAGGCGTAACTGGGAATGGGACATTCTCAGAAACCGCCCACAATGTGTCGGCTAATACTGAAGGGGGTTGGGGGCTTAGTCTAACGTGGGAGAGGATGTGGTGCTATGGCCAGAGCTGTTCACTTTGGAACGGGGAATCGGGTTGCAATCTAGGCGTCAGCTCAACATCCTATGATTCAGGGCAAATCACTTTATCTCCCCTTGCCTATAAAAATAATAACAACATAAAATGAATGTGAATGTAACAGGTGTTCTTCCGGTCCAGCTCACTCTCCAAAAAGCTGTCCCCAGTCCAGCTCACTCTGCCTGTGCAGCGTCGGGTGAGATAAGCTAGTGACGTCACCGGAGTGGAAGGTGTTAGCTGTAGCGCTGTATGGTCCTGGAGGCGCTGCCTGTTCCACGCTGCGGTTTGCAGAGCTATACTTAAAAGCTTTGGGTCTTTTGTGGCCAGAGGTAGCGCCCCAGGAGGGAGCACTGGCCTGTTCAATGCCGCTCAAAGGCTCTTTGGTGAAGTGTGAGATTGGAGAGGGGGCCTAGGGTTTTCTGGGGGACGAGGTGTCACTGTAAGGCCTGGTAGCTGCTGGATAATCAGCAGAGCTGGGGGCTGGGGATGGCAAGAAACATCCGCTCTGCCTATGGGGGTCTCGTGACACCAGCTGGGTGACTCACCCACCGAGGTGTTCCTTTCTTGCTTTAAAGCGTTCGATTTTTCTCGGGTGTTGTTTCTGCATTTGCTTGTAAAAACATAAGCTGTGCATTTGCGAAACACATGTTCATCACGAGACACAACTTGGAGCTGAAGGCTGGTGTGTACTGTTATCCATCAATGGATCACATTTGAAGGGCTTCTTGAGGATGAAAGCACGGGACTCGAACCCGTGACCATGGGGTGAAAAAGACATTCCAGAAGGGATGCGTCAGTCCACTGACCCACCAGAACCAGCTTTGCGCTCCTCAACTAAAAGTAGGTTTTGCATGGTCTTCTCCTCTGTGCAAAACCTACTTTTCTGCAGAAACGCTTAATTTTGTACTGAGAGCCAGCACTGCTTTCAGGGCTCTGGGTCACATGCTTTAGGGTGGGATCGGAAAATGTAACCATTTCAGACAGCAAATTTACTGTACAGAAATAATCCACAACTGGGATGAAATAATGACATCTTGTAGTAATACATGATTGCACGTTTGATGCATGGTCTAAGTGCACCAACAAGGCAACCACAGCTAACGACAACTCAGAGCAAAGTTTAGGAGAATTTATTTACAAGTCAGAAATCTGTCTAGGTGATTTTGTACCACTCAAGGTCACATTTTGGATTGGCAGAGGATATACTTTTTTTTTCCCCAGCGCTAGGCAAACAAGCTATAGTTGCTGCTTATTTATCTTATGCAACTAACAGCCATTGACAAAGCCAATGGTACTGAGTTGTTGTAGGTATGTTGTTATTTGTATCATATATCTGGATGCAATGACCGAAACAGCAAAATACAAGTCGGGCGGCACAGATTTTTTGCTTAAGTTTGTAAGGCACCCCCCTAATTACATTAGCCACGCCCCTTTGAGAGACCCCCCCCCCCGTATTTTATCCCACTGAAAGCCCTGTATGTGTGTATGATTTATTTATGTTTTTGATGACAAGGCTGACAAAATAACTAAGGCTATTTCAAAGGCAGACCGATAAATACAAGCCTTTATTTCACTTGGCCTCGGCAGCCTACAACATTACTGCTTATGGGGCAAGCACGAGGAATTCAGACCTTGATGTGTGGTCTGGGCTGTCTTGGAACTAGTGAAGACATTTCATTTCACACTGCTGCAGCAAACGTCGGTGCGAGAATTAATTACCTCGAACAATAGACGAGAGCCTGCTGGAATGTGGCAACTGAGATGATGGAAATTAAAATACGTAATGGCTTTTAATGGTAATTATGTTTAATGTGCTGCTTTCCAGGCTAAGTGAGTATTTTAATACCAGCTTTTTTTCCGTCAGCCCTCACAGGCAATGGAACATGAGTGTGAAAGAAAAAAGCAACAAACCGGAAAAGGGGGCATCAAAATAAAACAAAGATATTTTACAGAGCTGTATCTGTTGACCCTTGTTGTCCCATGTTTGGTGGCTCCTGTAGTTGCACTTTTGTGTCTCGGGCCTTCCATGAAAGGCAGAAGAACAAATGGCTGCTTGGACCAAGTGTCGGGAAGCAGCTCTCCCTTCAATCCTTGGCGGCTGGCTGGAGGAGGCCTCGGAATGTAGCATGACATCACCACTCTATTGAAATACGAGAAGCAAGGCTACCTTAGAGTGAATATATGATTATACCACGCTTACAATTACCACGCATGGCTTTACCACGCAAATTTTACATCGCAAGTGGCTTTACCACGCTGGTATCTACAACGAAGGACTATACCACGCGTAAAAAACGTCTTACCTGCACGTCTTTCACCAGCAGCCCTTACTTCCATCCACCATGGAAACAAACGTCAAAACACGTCTACCAAAATAAAAAAAGGACTGCTATTTTGACGTACACGACACGTCTTTGGGGAAGTTTTTTTCCTTATACTTCAAAAATAATGTGAGTTTTTTTTATTTATGTAAACCGCTTGTTATTTTTGGGGGGGAGACCCCCCAGCCCCCCGAGCCCCCCCAGCCCCTCTCCCCAGCCCCCCGAGCCCCCCCCCCCAAGCCCACGCAGAACGACTTGAAGGAATACCACGTCTCTCCCCAACCCACGCAGAACGTACTTGCGAGGTAATGACGGTCGTGGAAGGCACCCGCGTTGAAAAAACGTTTACGTGGTAAGTGTAGCGTGGTAAACGTTATGCGTGGTGATGCCTTCGGAGTAAATGATGTTTCCCCCTTAGAGTCAGCGTAGCCCACATTCACGTGCTAAGTAATACTTTCACAAACGTGTGACTCCGTCTTAGAAGGCTGTGAATGTGCTTGTGGCTGAGAAGTGCAGGGGAGTTGGGCCAACAAGAAACTAAAATACCTTATTCAAAATTGTCACCAAAACAAGTAAAAACAAGGCAGAGAGCCAGCTTTTTAAAAGATTAACTGTTCGTTCCCCAGAGTCTTGGAAGGAAGGAGTATCTGTTTTTGTGTCCTGGAATAACAAACCAATTAACGTGTGATCTCTAAAGAAGGTGTAAAAAAAGGATTTAAAGTACAAAAAAGTAACATTCTGCAGTTAAATCTTAGAGAACATTTTCTGTGGTATCTGCTGCATTCAGCAACTCGGATCACATATTTTTTAAATTAAATAGAGCAGAGCTGAAACCCAGACAAACAAGCCTGGGGGGGTGGGGGTGGGGGTGGGGGGGGGGGGAATCCAGCGAGTAGGAGGGATGGAGGAAAGGAGCATATGGGGATGGGGTGTGAGTGAGTGGGAGAAGAAGCCTTTGATGGTGGTGTGCGAGGCCAAGCACGAGCCTGGGGAAGCTTCATGCTCGAGTGCACCACATGCATTGTAGGAAATCCTTCTGGTTTAAGAGACTTTGGTTCAGAAGTAATAGGTTTCGAGTAATTAAAATTACTCGACCTAAAAAACAAGCATTCTATATTCATCAATATATTAAACACATCTTAGTGATAAGCATGAGCAGCCTTAATGAGGAATACCTCCGAGAAAAAAGCATAATAATCATAATGACCTACTTTAGGATAAAAAAACTGATTTTGCAACAAGGTTAAAACGGACGAGTTTGCTGTCCAGATCTACTTTGATTTAAACTATGAAACTTCTAAGGATGTAAAGAATGCACGCTCTTAATTCCTGAATTCAGAGCAGTAGGCCCTCAAGCCTATATTGCTCAACAAGCATAATTAAAAGTGCTTCTTAAGCAGGAATGATTGATTTACTCCTACGTTTCTAAAGCCAGAGAGTTTTTGAATCAACCATCATAACGCTGTTAAAAATAAGGTCATTTTATTGTAAGCTTGGACGGAAACTCTAAAGTTGAATAGTGAATTTTCTCTCTCTTGAATTGCAACGAGGTTATGGCAACAGTAACTCAACTTGAGGTCAATCAATTCTTTGGGTAGAAGATTCCACAGTGGGGTGGCTGTCCTGGTTTGGGAAGTGTTAAGGGAAATTGAGGTGGTTCAAGGGCACATGGGTGACTGGGTTTTGTATGCTTAAGTAATTAAAAAACAGGAGTTAATCTATGTTGGCGTGGAGTACTTTATTGAGCACTTTATGAATGTGCAATATATTTCTCAGCTAAAGAGCATGTATGCATGAGATACTTTGTAGCTCCAGAAGCTTGAATATCCAGCACTTTGTTCTATTATATTGCAGTCTCTGAGCCAGCGGTTAAATGCAGAAATAAACGCATATTGGTGGGTTGAGTGTGAATCTATTTTTTAGCCAGACACAGTAAATCTATTTTATTTATTGATTGCTTTTACTAGGTTTATGCACTTTAATATTAAGCATTTAAAACTCATGGGCTATCTATTGCGAGACATATTGTGGGTTTAAAAAGAACATGCAGGGGCTTGGAGCCTGCCCATTACTTACGATTAATTGGCTTTCCTGTGACTCATTTGCCTGTCTTATTCATGTCCTAGCTTGACAATCTTGTATTTGTCCCTCCCTCTTTACGATTTCTCTTGATTGGCTGGCTTCTAGTCTTGCATTTCGCGTACTACTTGTTTTCTATTTGGTTAAGCACTCAATCAATGAATGAGTAGTTTGATAGGTTAATGAAAGCCATTACAATTTAAATGAAGCTATCAATACTTCATAAATTCTACCAGCCCAATGTACAAATAAAGCATTTCTAAAAACACTGTGTCAAAATAGTCTGAATTTAAATTGATCTGCTTTCAGATCAACCTTTTTAAAAGGGGTATATGCAAGAAGCACTGCTGCTAGATCCTCCCTTGAGGCACACTGCTGCCAGATCGTCTCGGAAGGCACACACCTTTGCTAGTTAAGCACTCTGTCTTCCTTAGTGTATTTCTGTCCTCACACACTCTGTGTTGATTTATGTTGTCCATTTGCTTCTTCTCCTTGCTCCCTCCTGGCTCTGTATATACTGGACCAAAGTAAGGTACAGTGTGCACAGAGTCCACAGTCCCCAGAGGTTTAGCAGAGGCTAAAGTTAGATATAACCTTACTCACTAAAGTGGTAGCTTGGTCGAGCTGTAAGGCAGTATCAGAGGACAGTGTAAAGCATTTGTTGTACACACTCAGTCAGCAAATGGTCTCACACACTCAAGAACTAAACTCTAGGCCAATTGTTTTGTATCAAAAGATATAGTCGTTTTATTTTAGAACCAACAAAGTATCAAAATATACTTTCTCAGAATGAGTTACTTTAGTTAAATACTTTTCAAATAGGCAATAGACTTTTTGATTACAATAGTTACAGTTTGTTGCAATAGGCAGAACAATTTCAAACACATTGCAACATTGAGCACAATGGGAATTTCTAGTTAAATGCAATTAGTTACTTTGTAGATTACTTTTCTAACGACAGGACTGGATCCTAGATTCAGTCCTGAGACATGTCCTGTAAACAGTTAAGTAAAAGCGTTTTTCTTACAGTAGTGAATTTTAAGGAATAGTATTGTATTTTAAAAGTTGACACTTAGAAACTTTTTCATATAGAATCACCAATGTTATCCTATGGGAGGAAATTCGCATAGCAGGTAAGTAGTGTTATGATTACTTTTTTTTTTGTTTGTTTGTTTTATTGAGCAGAGCAGAGAGCCAGAAAAATAACATAGCATTGATCATCAAGGAGGAATAATATCCATATTTCCACAATTAGCACATATATCATTTATCATCCATCCATAATACCTATACCCTATGCTCCGTTAAAAGCTGAGACCCGCCAGACCAGAATATATACATCTTTACAAAAGTTAGAAAAAACAAGAGTACTCCACACCCTTGGTTCATAGATATCAAAACATTAATGAATCACCCCTTCACATCTAAAAACTACCTAAAGTAACTAGTGCCAGATAATTAACAAAAATATAATGAAAACAGTAATTCAATAATTCCTTTTTCCATTTGGCAGATCTTGGCAATATCACTACAGTACAAAAACCCTTATTTGCCATTAAAAAGTATTGTGCGTTAAAGTGCTTAACTTTCTAAAGTGCAAAACGTGCTAAAGAGCTAACGATCTTGGGGTTCAGCCACGTTGTCAAAAAGCTCCCAAACCATTAAAAACCTTTTTGTTGCCCCAACCCGTTTGGCATATGCTTCCTCGAATCTCCTTATTCTTGCCATTTTATTTACCCATTTAAGATAAGATGGTGCCGCCTCCAGCCTCCAGTTTTGAAGGATTAGTGAACGTGCTACTGTAGAGCAAATTGAAATATACATCTCTTCAGTTCTGGTCAGTTCTGACCTAGCTTTGGTAAGTCCAAATAGAGCCACCTCTGCTTTGGGGTGAATGTTTTTTTTAATTGACTGGCTCATTGCTGAAAAAATATTTTCCCAAAAGGTCTCAAGCTTTGGGCATGTAAAAAACGTATGGACCCAATCTCCCTCCCCTTGAGAGAGGCATCGTAAGCATTTATTATCAACTTCCGGATTACATTTATTTAATTTTTCCAGAGTATAGTAAGCCAACCATCTCGAAAGGAAGGCCATCCTTTTAAAGTTAGCCGCCTTTAGGGCCTTACTTCATAATTGGGCTATTGCCTGCCATTCCTGCTGAGGGAAAATATAGTTTGTTTCCTGGGTTATTTTTCCCCAAAGTTCGTCAACCAAGGGAAGTGCCTTATGTTTCATAAGTAAGGAGTACTAATTTTCCACTCCCTTCAGATTTCGTTTGAATAGTGCGGTGGCTCCCATAGTGTGCGCAGCGGCACCCCGGTGCGCCGTGATGAGAAGCCAGGGGCGCCGCGCCGCTGCTCAGGATGTGGGTCGTGGAAATTGCAGCCTCCCCCTCCTTTGTGCTGCCAGGTAACCTGATCCCAGCCCTCGCCCTCTGCATTTCAATGGCTCATTTAAGAGCTGCGCTCATCAGCTCCGAGGCGAAATCCAGGAGGCCAACGACCCCGTGAAGCACCCAGCCACGCTCCAGGAGGAGCATGGCTCACACAGGTGCATGCTCTGTTTCGGGGCCATAAGACAAAATCAAAGAAAAGAGTCGAGATCAGACCCCAGATGGGTGAACAAATTTATTGCAGTGTGTATGGAAATAGAAAAGAAAGGGGAAGAAGTCCCAATAGTAGCTGGTAGTGTGTGAAAAGTAAGATGTAAAAGAATACATGCTCTATCATATCCTGGCTGAGCGAGCAGACGCTTACCTAATTTTGAAAAACAATGTTGTGTTTCTATCTAGGACTCTAATTCGATATTCCCAATTTATGCCCTTATATGGCTATAATAAATAATATCCTTATAAAGGCATAAGAATCTTATCCATATTTAGTAATAGCCCATTTTTAGATCTGGGGGTCTCTAGTTGGCAGAGGTAGGTACCACTGTCCAAATAGGGACCCTTGCTTCTAGTCAGGGCAAGGAGATAACCCTCTGAGATAACCCCTGCTCACCCTCTAGGTAGCTTGGCACGAGCAGTCTAGGCTAACCAGAGGCAATGCGTAAAGTATTTGTACCAACACTCACAGTAACACAGTGAAAACACCACAAACTGACTCCACAACAGTTTAGAAAAATAAAGGTATTTTTAATCTAAACTACACAAGACCAAAACGACAAAAATCCAACATACACAGTTCAAGAATATGGTTTCAAAAGAGTTCTTAAGGTTGTGTTAAAATTCTTTAGGTTGCGATAGAATTCTCTACGTTGCGATAGAATTCTCTACTGATGCGTGAAAAGTTCACAGTTGCATCACGTTTACTCACAGTACCTTTTAGATGCAACAAAGTTCCAAAAGCAGAAGCTGGTGCGGTGGAAAACAAGCGATGCGTTGCTCCTGAGACCCTGGGGAGGCGTTTGCGACAGCCCCGCTGCAGCAGCGGGCGTGTTGCGACGAATCCGGTCTGTATGGGGAGGAAGGCCACTTGTATGGATTCCGGTGCGTAGGTTCCGTAGGAAGTCTGTTCTCGCAAAGACACGATGCGACGATCTCGTAGGGACTGCGACGATCTCCGGGGCGACGATGCGCGGTCCAGCGGTGATCCTCTCTCTCGCAGCTCCTCGATGCGATGGTTCTGCGACGATGCTCGACGTGAGGTGGTCCGCAAGCAAGCGGTGCGGCGTTCTCACCCAGCGATGACAGGCTCTGCGACGATACTCGCAGCGATGTTCGATTCTCCCGCACCGGTCTGGTGCGTCCCGCAAGCGAAGGATGCGACGTCTCTGGCAGCGGCTTCAGGCGCTGCGACGATCTCGACCTCCGTAGCGGGTGGAAACTTCTCGCACTGTCGGGGATGCGCTCCGCAAGCGAGCGATGCAACACTTTTCAGTTTCAAAAGTCACTCACGCTTAGTTTCAAGCTTCCCAGCACAGGTACAACTTCCAGAGGTCCCACAACTGGATCGAGCGCTCTAGGAAGGACAGAACTCTCTCAGCAGAGTTCAGGGAAGCTGGGGGTGAAGTCCTTTTGTTCCTGGGACTTCAAAACAGGGAGCCAGCTCTACTCAGGCCCTTGGAGATTCCTTCAAGACAGGGGACACAGCTCAGCAGCAAAGTCCTTCCCCTCTCCTTGGCAGCAAAGCAACAGGTCAGTCCAGCAGAGCAACAGCAGGACAGTCTTCCTTCTTCAGTTTCAGCTTTCTCCTTGGCAGAGGTTCCTTCTTGATTCCAGGATGATCTAATTTTCTGTTGTCAGGGGTCCTGTACTTATACCCCTAAAGTCTTTGTTCTCTTGGTGCATGTGGGCCCTGAGCCCGGTCTGAACCAGTTCTGGGTGGTTCCTGAGTACTTTGTTTTGCTGGCTGCATCTTTCCTTTCAGAGTGAGGGGCAGGGTCCTCAGCCGCCCAGCAGGGGGTGGAGCCAGCATTGTGGAAGGCAGGCACAGCCCTATTCAGCCCAGGTGCTAACTCCTCCCACCACTCCAGTTGCAAATGCAGTCATTCAGCCTAGTGCTGACTCATCCAGCCTCCTGGGGAATTCCCCAGCCCCTGCCACTCTCAGACCAGACAGTCAATACACAAACAGGCCCAGGCACACAGAAGGGTCAGACAAGAGAACAGCAACTTTCTAAAAGTGCTGTTCTCAAACACAGGATTTAAAAACAACCTTTCCTAAAAGATGTGTTATTAAATTCTGAGTTCAGGGATACTTGATACTTATGTCCTATCTTGTTCCTATGGGAAGAAATGCTGTTAACCACTGTAGCCAGCATCCCCCATGTTAACCTATGGAGCAAGATAGCCTTACAGTAGTGAAAAACGAAAATGGCTGCCATTCACTACCAGAGCATGTCACCTCCACCAGTACATGCTCTACCTTTTACATACACTGCACCCTGCCCAGGGGGGTACCTTGGGCCTTCCATAGGGGTGACTGACGTGCACGAAAAGGGAAGGGTTAGGCCTGGTCAGTGGGGACACTGACCAGGAGGACATGGCAGTTCTAAACTGCACACAGGCACTGCAGTGTCAGGCCTGAGACATCATTTTAGGGCTACTCCTGTGGGTGGCACAATCAGTGCTGCAGGCCCACTAGTAGCATTTGTCATCACCAGCCCTGGCACACCCAGTGCACTTTACTAGGGACTTCATGGTGATACAAATATGCCAATCATGTATATCCAATCATGATAACAATTTACACAGATAACATATGCACTTTAGCACTGATCAGCAGTGGTAAAGTGCGCAGAGTCCTATTGCCAACAGCCACGGGTCAGGAAAAATAAGGGAGGAAGAAGCAAAAAGTTTGGGGATGACCCTGCAAGAAGGGCCAGTTCCAACACCCATGCAGTCCAAATACGGCAAGGCTACTCCCCTAGACTCCTAGAAAGTACAACGCGTTCTTTAAACAAACCAAACCTCCAGCAACCTGGGAATTCCCCTTGCTTTTGTTTTGATTTGTCCTAGAACTCCTGCGAGCACTGAAAGAACGGCCAGTTCTTAGTGACATCTTTTATTGACATCTTATGTCCAACCTTACGTCAAACCCGGCACCTTTCAGGTATAAATATACCAACAATTGCCTTAAGCAAAGACACGGTGGTTTGGAGCAGAGCGGCTATCTACTTGCCCGAGAGCCCAGCTGATGCGAGAGCCCATGGACGCCGCCCCTCCCTTTTGACGCACTGAGAAAGACGCTGTCTTTTTCTCCAGCCGAGAAATTCCAGCTCCGGTGTTTCCAGCCGCCCTTGCGGGTTGCTGGGATATCGAGTCCTGAGAGAGAGATACCAGACCTCCTGCTTTCTATTACCCAGGTACGGAGCTGACTAAACCCTTGAGAGAATTCTTGATTCAGATTCCTCGGCAAAACCCAACTTAACTTAAACTGCAACTTACTTACTCCTTCCCACGTATTAGGCTTACGTCAGGTACACCGGGGTAAGCGTAGATTAGAAGCACCAGTTGAGTACGTTAGTCAATGTTTTTATGTATGTATATATTTTATCCATTTTAAAGTATCATATGGCTAAGAAACCATATCAATGCTTTTACAGTATTATTTTATAATACTCCTTTTACTGTACGCACTTTACTTTATACTAAGTATTACAATTGTGGCAATTAATTTCTCTTGCATGAGAAAGAAGACTGCTCAATAAATAACACCTTTTATTGAAAACGCCCGTCTCTCTATTTCTCTGCACTCTGGTGAAACTAAGTATGCACGATTGACTGAGTAAAATAACTGTCTATTGTTTTCACACGACTCTAGAGATACACTCTTATTCTGAGGGAGCAAAGTTGTCATGTTTTATGGTTGTCAGAAGCTAATCCCTTCTTGTCTATCCAGGGAAGTTAAACTCCTTGTTTACTCGAGAAAGTTTCTAGTGACCTCTGAGCTAGCTGGCAAAACTAATTAAGTCTAATATAGTCAGTAGAGACCTAGTCGACCTCAGTCCTACGTCTACACTGCTGTTTATATTATTCCAATGCGCAGAGCCTATTGGGAATATAGGAACTACACTACATGGCGCCCAACGTTTGGTAAGGCGATAATCTAACGCAAGACAATAGAGTAACTCAGTCGTGCTTTTTCACGCAGACCCTTTTTCCCGTAAATACTCCAAAAGACGTCTGGAGTGGGTAAAAGGTTCAAATCTGCCGGAACTTAGTAGGATGAGAATCCTATGTATTAGTTTTTGGTTTAGTCAACGTTGAAGTATACAGTGTTCCAAAATATTGTGCACCTAATCTTTGTTTCCCTTGAAACTTGATCTGCCACAAAAAAAAAACTTTCCGTTAGTAAAAATGACGGAAAGTGACGATGAAAGGGAGGCAGCTAGAATAGCAGCTCGACTCCTAGCGGATGACACAAGTCTCCAAGAAAATGACCCGAATGCTATAATCATTCCGTTAAATGTAAGGAAAACTATAACTCTTAAACTTATAGAAAACGGACTGACATCACGAGGTGGTACAGTCATATTCGTGGTAGAGGCCCATGAATATCGGCAGACAGAGGTATTCTATTCATGGATAAACTTTCCAGCAGCAAACTTTGTAACACACAAATTCCACTATTACAAAATAGAGGAACCTCCGGATGAATACACTCCTTTCGAGGACGTTGAAATCCCACTAAATTACCAAGAGCACCTGCTCTGGTTTAATGGCGCCCTAAAACATCAAAATCACATCACCAGGCTAGGTCCACTAGGTAGACCAGGAGCCACGTGGCCGGTTCTAGCCAGCTACACACCACATCCCGAAATTGAAAAAATGTCAGACCGAGAGCTCTTAGCTCAACTAAAACTGTTAATTAAAATACACAGACAATTGGTCCAATATGTCATGCGGACTTCGACTGTCCAACCGGCAATATAAATTCCAGAGACCACCCCTCACCAGGGGAACACAAATAAAATAACACCACAAAATATACAATCAGCCATTGGCAAAGTACCGACAAAACGGGAACAAATTCCATTCTGGTTAACTCAGAATATCACTCAAATAGAGGCAGTATTTCCTGATACTACGCCTACTGAGAAACACAGAATTCTGACTATCTGTCTTCCAATGGGGATGGCACCACATGTGGAGGACTGTGACACTTGGGGCACAGTCTTTGCTTCGATTTACACAAAAACACATGGTGTTCCGTCCATGGCGGTTATACCAGACGTACTAGAATAGATTCAAAATGAATACGGTAAAGAACCGGCTTTAACTCTGGGTATGAAATTACTGAAAGACTTCAAACAGGTTTCGGCAATATTATTAGCCAACATAAAAGGAGAAGCAGCATCTGTGGCGATCCACCAGAGATTGAAGGAAATAGATATAGCAGACCAACCATTTGAACTTGCCAGAATCATAGAAAAATCCTATGAAGAACTAGGAAGAGATAGTTTGGGAGGGAAACCAGTAAAACCCCAACTAATTAAAAATCCTGAAAAGCATTTATTAAAAATAATCTAAATATTCCAAAAAAGAGTTGGGATGGAAATAAACAATCCACTCCCAAAGAAAAACGATTCCAGTCCAGAGGAAGGTCTCCTCAACGGAGAGATAGATCTCCAGAACGAAGTGACAAGTCTCCCCAGAGGGAGTCCTCTGAGAAAAGATACAACCTTAGAGATAGAGATAAATTGAGAAAACCTGACAGATATCAAGATATTGATACACGTCCCTCTCGATCTTTTCAGACTTCCTCACAGAAATGACGGTCAGAACACAAAGAAGAGCACAACATGTCCAAAGACAAGGAACCTGCTCATCAAAGTAAAAAATTACAATTTCCAAAGAAGAAGGTAGCTAGTATTAAAATAATTAAACATGCAGAGGATACTGAGGACACAACTGAAAAACGGAGAGTGGGCCCAGACAATGCTAGACAGCGCAGAAGTGACAATAGCTCGCAAGATATCTTGATGAATCTTCTGGAGACAGTGGACACGAATGAATACATTCAGGTGGAAACTGCAGATACCAGAGTTAGCAAACCTCATAAAATATACAAAATAACATTACGTATAGAAGGGGACAAGACTAGGAAAGTAAGGGGTCTCTTTTGGGATAACCTTTTGAAAGGCTATGACATCCTGTTAGCTGAGAAAGACTGGCCACCAGAGTTTGTCAGGGAGTGCCCTCATGGCGAAGAAATTATTATGCCTGCCTTCTCAAATCATATTTCAACTCATAAAAAATCCATATATGCAAGAAAATGGGCAGTGGCCCAAGCTTCTGCATTATACAAAAACCATGTAGGATGGGATGAGGACTCTCCTCACCATAAAATCCAGTTAAAAAATCAACCCACTGCACAAAGGCAGTACCCAGTTAAACAAGAAGCTAAAAAGCAAGTCAGGGAGACCTTAGATCAACTTGAATACCAGGGGGTGATTGAAACATGCACCTCACAAATGAACAATCCTTTGTTTCCTGTCTCCAAGCCAGACGATTCATATCGTCTAGTTTTGGACTACAGACACCTTAACTCATGTTGCAAAACATTTGCAGTACAAAACTCACACAGTGCAGCACTAATGAATAACATCGTGCGCAAAAAATATAAAACAACATTAGATATCTCAAATGGATTCTTTTGTCAAAACATTGCACCTGAAAGCAGGTATTTGACCGCTTTCTCAATAATGGGGTCGCAAAAACACTTCTGTCGACTCCCACAGGGATTCAAGAATAGCCCAGGATTATTCTCAGCAAGAGTAACAGAGTTACTACAAATATATGATGATGAGGCATTATCCTATGTCGATGACATCTATCTCACAGATGATGACCTGGAGACTCACTTGAAAAGAGTGAACACCATAACACTTGGTTTCACAGCTGAGGGTTACAAATTCAACTTTAAAAAGTCACAAATTGCCCATCTAACTGTCCTATTTTTAGGATATGAATTATCAAGTGAAGGCAAAAGCCTAGCAGACAACTTCCTGGAGAAGTGTGCTGTACTCCAAGCACCTAAAACGCTGAAGAACTTACAATCAATACTAGGTTTCCTGAATTTCTTAAGAACATACATTCTAAATTATGCAGAGAGGGTAAAACCTCTCTATGAATTAATTAAACCTGATTTCAAACCAATTAATTGGACTCAGAAACACACAAAAATGTTAAGATCATTGCAAACAGACATGTTAGCTAAAACAAAATTGCAAACTCGTGAAAACATACACAACCTTGTAATCCGAGTCATCCCAGGAAGATGCGGATTCACGTACCTGACCTCTAATGAGGGAGAAACGGTACCAATAGCTTACAAATCACATTTGTACACACAAGCTGAAATGAAATCCAGTTCTACTGAAAAAATTCTAATAGCGGTTCAAACTGCTGTAGCAAAAGAAAGAGCCCAAGCGAAAGGAAGACGGATAACTGTTTTAACAGCAGAATCGGCCCTTGAGGCATTAACAAGCCCACGCAATTTCACTGCCGTGGCATTAGATCCAAAATGGATACAATGGGAAAATTCTCTTGCTGCAGAAGACGTGAAATACTATTTTGACCCGAAATTGAAAAAACTAGAAAATCTAGAATTATGAAGAATATCCTCTGCCAATCGCAATTCTGCCTCTCGAACAATACACATGTGTAATCTACATGGACAGATTTGCACAACACTACGATGTAGAGGAAAAATCCTACAACGCAGCGTGCACGATTGTTAAAGGTCGCTGGCGCTTTGGTAAATTCAGACCATTAATTACCAAAACTGAATCACTCAGAAACTGTTCAACTCAGCGAGCTGAAATAAGATCTTTAAAGATGGCGCTTGAAAATGCCGATCGCGAATTCCCCACACTAATAGTGTGCGATTCGCATTTCTGCGTCAAGTCTTACAATAATGACATGCAGACCTGGATTCAAAACGGTTACAAAGATGACACAGGTGCCACAATCAAGCATAAAAAGCTTTGGGAACAAGTAGTTCTTTTGCAGAAAGAACTACGAAAGACTCACGTGATACATACACTGAGTCATCAACGTGATGCCGTTCACGTTGCAGGGAATTCATTGGCTCTCAGAGCCACAGCGGAAGCGGTTCAACCGGCTTCCGTAGCCATAAAAAAGCATTCTAAAAAATACATAGACGGAGAAACAATGCTGGCGGTAAAAGCGTCTTTAAAAGGCGACTATGCAGCATTACCTCTGAACTATCCACTCAATTATACATACATAATTGATGCAAACTCCGTTCCTTTTGCTCAAATCCCTGGAGTGGGAGATAGAGTAATTCCAAACACGAACAGGAGAGTCTTTTCAATAGCAGACACACACATGGGA
The DNA here is from genome assembly GCF_964261635.1 of Lissotriton helveticus. Lineage (NCBI taxonomy): Eukaryota > Metazoa > Chordata > Amphibia > Caudata > Salamandridae > Lissotriton > Lissotriton helveticus. Next base: position 1,482,990,891 of record NC_136065.1, read on the forward strand.
TTGGGTCTAAGACACCAAGAGATCGTGAAATCTCTAAAAGAATTACAATCAGAATACTGGTGGTCGGGGATGAACTTGCAACATTACAAATTTGCAAAGGATTGTCCAAACTGCAATCGAGATCGCAGTCATGAACCGTCCGGATTATTGCCAGGACCCCTTTGTTAGAAAGCATCAAGCTATCTATACGCAGAAATCCAGCAGGAGAAATGCGTCCCCATAAATACTAAGACTAGATTCACTTAAAATGTAGACACCAGCACTCGGCTGACGCCAGAACTGTTATACAAAGATTTGCGAGTCTTTATCGGCATATATGCAATTGGCATGCTACATTCTGACCAGGGTCCTGCGTTTAGCTCTCGAGCTTACAAAGAGGCCATGACCAGCATGGGCATTGCATTGCGGTACTCTTCTCCATTCCATCCTGAGGGAAATGCGGTAGTGGAAAGAAAAAACCGTGACATAATGCAATCTATAACGGTGAGGGTATTAGGTTCGGGTGATGGGTGGGTCAAACATTTAACAAGTGTGCAACGTAGTCTTAATAATCTGCAAAGAAATTCTCTAAAAAGTCTCACTCCGTACAAACTATTGTTCGGTACTAGAATGCATATCCAGGATCTTGATAGTCACACTTCAGTGGTAGAAGAAAAATGCTTTGATATCAAAGACCGTTTGGCTGTTTTACAGGACTTAAATGAAACAAGAAGAAACCTGAGTAACATCAAGTTAAAACAACAGCCAACAGCCACTGAAGAAAAACCACCTGTCCCAGCAAGACCTGTCTGGATTCCAAAGATTGGAGATCTGGTCCGAGAGAAGATCGCGGTGAAGAAGAAATTTGCGCCTTCTTACAGAAAAGCAGTACCTGTCTTAGCTGTCAGCGGAACAAGATCAGTTGTACTACCGCCCCTTGCTGGTAAAAAGGAGAACCGAGTTGTATCCATCGACCTGGTAAAACCACAATCATGTGGCCAATAATAAGTAGTAGGCCCAGTGGATTGCCAAGAAATAGCAGAATACCAAAATTTGCTACAATCGAAGAGGTTCAAACTGAAAGACTAATCACATTTGATAAACCTGCAGTGAATAAAAAAGGACTATGCAACAAAGCCATGGAACTTGTGCCTCTTGAAACCCAAATTGCAACAGTTCGTCAAGAAACACCAGTCTACAACGATGTAGCCTCAGACTATGCTAGTGAAACAAAGAAAAATCCAAAAGCAAATGAAAATCCGGAAGCAATTCCAACAATTGAGAGAACTGCATCTGGCTACTTTTTTTTTTTTTATAGCGCATTATCACCTATAGGTCTCTAAGCGCTTGTACAGGAGACACTGAACATTGCAAGAACAGACAACCGGTTTATAACACATCCCATGCATCCTGGAACAGCACAGTTTTTAACATTCGACGAAACGGCAATAGATTAGATTCCTTCCGAAGGCGATATGGCAGTTTATTCCAGACTGCCGGGAGTACGGTCGAGAAGGCACGTCCACCCAAAGTGGACAGACGGAAACGCGGGCTGACCAACAGAATATCCTCGGACGAGCGCAATGTCCTCCTAGGGGTATACCGCAACAGTCTGGCCTTGATGTAACTAGGCGCATTGCCATATACTGCCTTATGCGAGATGCATAAACCTTTGAACATTACCCTCTGCTTAATGGGAAGCCAATGTAATTGGCGCAGGAGCGGCGTAGCATGTGTGCTCCTAGATTTTTAAAAAATCAATCTAGCAGCATCGTTCATGACTATTTGTAGTCTTGAGAGTTGTTGCTGGGGTAGCCCAACATAGAGGGCATTACCGTAATCCAGCCGTCCTAGGATAATTGCGGACACCACACTCCTTAAGGTAGAGAAAGACAACAGTTGAGAAATTTTTCGAAGTTGCCTAAGAAGGCCAACGCATGTGCCCACCACCGAAGACACTTGCTTCTTCATAGACAGATTACCATCAATATGGATTCCCAGACTTTTCACCGCGGATGCCGGTACTGGAGTCCTACCCAACTCCTTGGGCCAGAAACGGTCGTTCCAAGGGTTGCCTGAGATGGTAATAGGCAACACCTCGGTTTTATCTGGATTAATCTTCAAGGAGTTGGTGGACATCCAGTTGATTGTGAACTTTAAGATGTTATGCAGCCTGGCTTGGGCTCCTGGCGAATCCTCAATTTGGATGATAATCTGTGTATCGTCAGCATAATTGTATGTCTGACAATCCATCTGATTGAGAGCAGAAATCAGTGGCTGCAAATAGATGTTGAAAAGGAGCGGCGAAAGAGCAGAGCCTTGCGGGACTCCACAGGTAATGGTCGCTGCTGTAGATACTAGGTCTGATAACTGAACCCTCTGCGATCTTCCCTTCAGGAATGAAGTAAGCCAGCCTAGTGCGGTCCCCCCGATGCCCAGATCTCTCAGACGCTTCAACAGTTGACAATGACACACCGTGTCAAAAGAAGCGGAGAGATCAAGGAGCACCAGGACCCCGGGGATCTTCTTATCAGCTCTGCATCTTAGTTCATCCAGAACGGATAACATCACCAGCTCCGTGCTGTGATGAATCCGGAAGCCAGCCTGATTTCGCTCTAACAGATCGTTTGTCTCCAGGTGTTTCGAGAGATGCGTCAGAACATGTTGTTCCACCACTTTAGCTAAAAAGGGTAGTTGGGAGATGGGCCGAAAGTTCTTTAAATTTTTGACATCCGCCCCTGGCTTCTTGAGTAGTGGAATCAGCCGGGCCTCTTTAAAGGAGGTCGGAACCTGTCCCGTCTCCAATGATCTATTTAGGAGTGCAAGGACGTCCTCCTCAATCCCTGGCATAGCCAGCTTAAAGACACTGGGAGGACAGGGATCTACACGAGAACCTGACTTCACTCTCTCCACCAAGCTAACTAACCTCTCCTTCGTGATCAAAGGTAGTGAATTCAGGGAGTAGTGGACCTCTGGGATTTCTGGCATAATTTGGAGTGGACAATCAAGGATAGGGGTGCGAGATAGTTCAGTCAGGAGATCTTCAATTTTATTCGTGAAGAAATCCTGAAAGTTCTGGCAGTCCTCCTGCGAGAACTCAGGCTTCTGCTCTTCATTAATCCTCAGTTCCGTGAATACCTTAAAAATTTCTTTCTGTGGATCACGAGCTGTCGCAATTCTGGACTCAAAAAACAAAACTCCGCTTTATGGGCCAGAATAGCCATTTTATAAAGCGCGAGCTCCTGCACATATAGACTCTGTGCGTTCGTGTTATAGTCCCTCCGCCAGGCTCTCTCCGCTTTCCGTAGGGTCTGCTTCCTAATTCTCAGGGTCTCATTAAACCAAGGTGCTCCCGCCCCTTTGTCCATCCATTTCACCTTTTTTATCGGCGCAACGACGTCAATGGCTTTCTTTAATTTGTCAGATAATCTTTGACTACCAACCTCGATATTCTCACAAATTGTATTTGATGCGGTGGAATTTAGTAAAAGATCAACCAACTCTTCCTCCTTTACAGTATTCCACCTCCTCACGATTTTCCACACCGCTCTGGGTTTTCCTCCGCGGCTATGTGCTGTCCTCTTGTGGAAAAGTACATTTTGCTATGTTCTGTGTCCCTACGCGTCCTCCATCATATGTTATCTGTGCATGATTAATATGCATATGTTATTCCCCATGTTTGATTAAAGACGCAATTATAGTTGTGTCCACCTCTAGTATGCCAGTTTCCAGTTCTCGTGAATAATACGAATATCAGGCCTATGTAAAGCTACGTTGCCACGTTTCTCAGTGTGCACGTTAATGCATTGTAAAGTCCCCGTTTCTAGGCCTCAAAAGGGCCTGGACACCAGATTCAGCTCCTGTCTCCTGAAGCCTCGCTGAGGAGCGATACAGCCCCCACCTGTATCCTCGACCCTTCACTTACTTCCTGCCTCGCAGTGCCCGGCTCAGCTTGGCCCTGCCTCTGAGTCTGCCAAGAGTATGTTATGATTCCAGATTATCAGTTCAGTCCTCCTCCTCTGCATTCCTAAGCTACTGAATCGCATCAATAGTTACCGTCATAGTCTAGCCTTTACGGCCCCATGTTAGAGAAATACTGTATTAATGGTCATTTAATATTCTTCATCACGCACTACATGTAGAATAATGCATGGTCCAGTCTTAGTGTCTGTTAGCCTTTCCCCTCCTGACTTCTAGTTTACATCAACATGTTCTCTAAACATCAGATACTAGATACTGTTTAGGTACATGTCGCCCTGACTCTCCAGACTTCAGTCTCTGCTCCTAGCACAGAGTTCATAGCCCCCAGCTTCTCCTAGTGATACGTCATCGCCAGTTTGCGCGCACCATCAGGTTAGAGGTCCCGGCTCCTCAGGTAGCCCCCTCCATGGTTTCCGCCCCATTCATGACATATTCTGTTACGTTTGCATCACATGTCTATGTATACGCCCTGTTACACCTACTTTCACCCTTATCTTTCGCGACTGCTACGCGTCACGCCTATTGCTCCACCCACTGCTACGCCTATTGCAATGTAATGCTATGTGTTTGCGTTATGTATATATGCTCATGTACTGTTATTAAAAGTTAGCCGTCATTCCCGATCCTGCCCCCGGCAGCTGCCATCCTATTCCCGTGCAGGTCGTCCTGTTCCTGTCCTTATGCTGTATTAAACCTGCAAAACTCCTACTACCTCGAATCTTGACTCTTATTTATTGAGCTATCTGTTATTCATTTATGCATTCAAAAATAGGGTATTATTTATTTATTTACCACATAATGGCGCCCGAACAGGGACTTGCCCTTTCCCCACGCGTCGGTGAAGCCACGCCGACCCCCTGACCCTCTGCAGTCGTGACGGAACTCTTCTGCGCACCGGCAGATATTTCTGCTTCAAGTATCCCTCAGGCCCACGGAGGAGACGGAGGAGGCGGTCCAGCATCCAGACGAGACGGTGGAGGAACGCGGCGAGTCCCGACCAGAGCCCAAGCCGAGAGTCCAAGGTCCGAGGTATCCGGAGGTCCACCCGTAACTGAAGTCCGAAGTTCGTCGTCCGTCGTCGTAGCAGTCCAGTCCGATCCGAGGCCTTCCGTTCTTGCTGCCCGGTGAGTACCGTCGCTGGGGTAGTATCTAGACAGGGTCAATCTAAATTGACTCTGGTCCGTGGGTTGGTGGTACACAGACCCACAAACGAAGTGTTCACCTAGGTGGATACGGGTCTTGATGCGTCCCTTTATGGGACCGGTATGTTCCGTACTGTTTCAGCAGTGCATCCAGTAACTCTAGTCTGTTCCGTTCTCGAGAAATTCTTGTGTTTCTGTTCTCAGTATTCCAGGTAATATTCTGTCCGAACTGTTATGTTATGATGTTGTTCAATGTATTTCCAATGTCGTGGTATGCCTGAATTGTTCTCCCAATTGTTATTGTTCCTCGTCTATTGTATTGTGTTCCGATTCAAGTTTACAATGTCTCTCTTTTCGAGATTACGTCAGTTAAAAACTAGAAAGGGTTTGTTAGAAGAAGCAGTTCCAGTTCCGCCTAGGGACAGTCCAGGTCATTTTATGTATCAGAAGCATGGCATAAGTGCCATATTATATCTAGATTTATGGGTAGATTATACCAAACAGTTAGAAGAAAAGTATAGATGGCCCGTATCGGGTACATGGGATGCCGAGTGCATCATGAGAGTAGAAGAAGCATTATGGAAAAAGAAAGCCAGACAGTCACAGAAAGATGCCATCGAGTTATGGCGCAAAGAAGCTCATAAAAGAACCGAAAAATAAATCAGAAAGTCAGAATTAAGTAGAGAATCCTCAGAACGAGCACAAGAAAAAGAGTTAATCGAGATAGGTGAACGAATTAGAACTGAACAATCAGAGAGACAGAGGAATGCCCTTATTAAGGGTATGTATCCTCTTCTTGCCGAGGGCTTGCCAAAAGCGACCCCGGAGGCATCCAGTAACTTTCCGCCACCATTAGTTCCGACCAAGCTACGTCACAAACAGACCGCAGCTGATATTTTCATTTCGTCCTATTTGGACGACACAGTCCCAGAATATGCAAATCCTGTTCGCGCTCCGCCAGTCCCTGTAAATCAGGCACTTCCCGCTCCTCCAGACACCGGAGTACCTGTTACGGTACCCCCGGTCCAGCCCGCCATACAAGTTCAGCCTACATTTCCATTTCCCACTCTGCCAGGACGAAGAGGATCAGTAGACGACTCTAGTTTAGGGGCCGCAGGGGGAGGTCCTCCTCAGACCCCGCCGCCACATAAGCGTTTAACGACAGCCGAATTACATATGCAAGCGTCACAGCGTACGCCCAGACATCAGTCTGTAGCAGAAATAAGAAAAGCCCTTAATGAATGCGGCTATGATCCAGTCCCAGGAGAGGATAATATGGTTTTATATTCATTACGTGTAAGAAGGGTGGCCGAGTATCTAGTCACCCTACCGAATATGAAAGAAGACCTAGACAGAATATATCATTTCATCCGTACAGGGGATGATCCAGAAAGCATTAGCGAGGCCATGTCTCAAAGGAAAGCCGAGACCCAGCTCATGATATTAAAGTTTCTGATCAATTGTCTAATAAGAGAACAAGATTACCCGTCCAAAGATCAAGCCGAAATGAGAACCCTGACAAAGTGGAGTGATAATATAGCCGAGGGTAAGCACAGAACCATCAGTGCTATGGAAAGTATGTACAAGAAAATTCGTAAAGAAATAATAAGGTTACACGATCAACGTAAAGCAGCACAAGTAAGCGAGAAAGAAAGTAACTCTGATACTGAAGAGGTAGAGGACGAGAATCCCGACAGAATAGCGTATGTAGGAAAATCTAGACTTCCAGATCGCCATTTACGCCTAGAACACAAGTCTACTTTCCATCATCCAGCACCAGAACAAGGTTCTCTAGAACAAGTATTCCAAGCTACCGATCACATTCTGAAATCACGAATCAGTTACAGTGAGTTGAGTACCATGCATGAACAAGAACTAGTCCGATCAGCAGTCCGATGGATTACTGATTCTACCACTTTTCCAGACGAAATAGTGGCACAAATGTTTCTGAAAATGCCCCCAGCCGAGCAACGACTGGCGGGTATGTATATGATTCAGCACCTCATTACATTGTATGAGGGTCAGCACTCTGATCCAGGCCCGTTACATGATATCCTGAACGAGTTACTCCAGTATAGATGGAAAGGTTTAGGTACCGATTTAATTAGTGTCGTTCTAGAACAGCGTCACAAATATAGAACGTTTTTGAACCCGCATTTTGTTCATGTCTCACCCCCAGAAAGTAAACCATTTTACATGGAGAGACAGAATCCGTTACGAGAAGTCCACCCAGTTAGAGGAACGGGTGGCGAACTAGAACGAGTGTTTGTTTACACTCCGATTACAAAGATGGAACTCCTAGAGATGAAGAAATTAATTCCCTGTCATGATAAAGATCCAGCAGGGTTCCACCGAGAATTAAAAGACATGCTCCGTATGGGAGAATACACGTATCCAGATATAATTAAAATGGTAAAGGTTCTGCTGCCCGCAGGGGTGTATGAAAAGCTCAAGGAAAAAGAATGGGAGGTGGGAGAGAAAAAGATCGATTGGGCAGTTCTAGAAGCTGAAGATAAGGCACGAGTACCAGGTACCGGTCTTGGAGCGAAATGTAAAGAATTACCAGAATTATTAATACAAGTTTTACCCAGATTATTGACAACTAGAAAAGAAGACTGGGATGCAATCTCAGCCTGTAAACAGAAACAAGATGAAGACATTAGTGATTTTTATTCTAGATTTGAGAAATGTTTTAGCATCAACAGTGGCCTCAAGACAAGTAGTGAGTCATACCCTCATCTTTTTGTTACTAAATTAGTCGAGAATTCAAGTCCACAAATTAAAAATCGAGTTTTGAAAGTCGAAAGTACCTGGCAAGCTAATACCCCGTCCCAGATGTTACAGATGCTCCAATACCACCAGAATAGAATCAGAGAAGAGCAAGAACACGAGAGAAAGCGTATGAAAGACACGAAAATGAAAGTACTAGTTGCACAATCTGTTCCTCAAGACAGTCAGAAGAGGGGTCCAAATCAAGCCAGTCATCCTGCAGCTCCCGTTAAAGGGAACTGCAATTATTGTAAACAGCCAGGTCATTTTATAAACGAGTGTGCAGTTCTGAAACATAACATAGCTACTGGTAAGACTAAAGAAAGACCACGTCCGCCTAGACAAGAACAGGTTTTACAGATTCCTCAGCCACAGAATGCACCACAGACAGTTACAGCACCGCAGCCCATCGCTGCAACACAGCATGTTACACAGCAGATGTATCAGTATGCACAATCCGAGTATCCAGAGTACCAGCAGTATTCATGAAACAGCCTAGAGAGGGAGGTAGGCTTGCCTCTCATCGAGATACCTGTAGATCAAGAAGGTCCCTATGTTCACAGTCAAGTATTAGGGAAAGACAGAAAGTTTTTGATTGATACAGGGGCAAGTAGGACCACAATTAGTCACGCCGAAGTTCCAGGGGCTCCGCTCTCAGGCTCAAGAAATGTTTCCCTTGGATTTTCAGGAAAACCCATTGTAAATGAAATATCAAAGCCAGTTACTCTAGAAGTAGGTCCATTGTCCCGTACTACTGATCTGTTACTTACTAAGTCATGTCCAGAAAACCTATTAGGCATTAAAACACTGAAAGAATTAGGTGCAGTTATATGCTGTTCCCCAGAGGGAATACGTATGTTCCTACGTGACTTTAAGGGTCACTATGTATTACGAGATTTTGATCCCAGATTGTCTAATGTTCCGCAGCATTTATGGGCGCAAGGTCCAACTGATGTAGGTTACATGCAAATCACACCCCATCGTGTGACTCTCAAGCCAGGTGTAGTATTACCACGAATCAGACAGTACAGATTGCCACCAGAGGCTGTAGCAGCCTTATCCAAAATTATTGACGGGCTCATCGCTCAAGGAGTAGTTGCAGAAACTGACTCCAATGTATGCAATTCTCCGATCATTCCAGTCATGAAACGTACTGATCCAAATGCACCCCCAGTATATCGATTAGTGATTGACCTACGAGAACTTAACAAATGTATTATTCCCCAGTACCCAGTTGTCCCAGATATCTCTTCCCTATTGACAGCCATTGATTCCGAAGCCACATTTTTCACTGTCATAGATCTCAAGAACGCATTTTTCAGTGTTCCCATTCATCCAGACAGCCAGTTTCTTTTCGGATTCTGTTTAAATGGAAGAAGCTATATGTTCACACGAGCTCCTCAAGGTTTCACAGAAAGTCCTAGTATTTACAGTCAAGCACTCAAGAGACCACTAGACAACATTCACATGCCAACTGACACTGCCCTGCTCCAGTATGTCGATGATCTACTGATCACAGCCCGTTCTGAACGTGCTTGCGAGCGAGCATCCCTTACAGTCTTGTATTTCTTAGCCGAGATGGGGCACAAGGTGTCCCCTTCTAAGCTTCAATTCTGTGTCCAGCAAGTGGTCTACTTGGGACACTTACTGTCCAAGAGGGGTAGGCAGTTGACACCAGACCGTATCCAGTTAATAGCGAGTCTTCCTCAGCCCAAGACCCAGAAGGAGGTACGTGCTTTTATCGGCCTCACTTCTTATTGCCGACAATGGATTCCTCAGTATGCATTCCTAGCCAAGCCACTGATACAGTTAACGACACAGGAGGCAGTCGTATCGACTGTCCTCCCTTGGACATCTGAACATACACTCAGTTTCAATGAGTTAAAGAAAGCTTTATGCCAAGCTCCAGTTCTAGCTACACCAAACTACAGTAAGCCTTTTACACTTTTCGTCACAGAACGCGAAGGTACAGCATTATCTGTTCTCACACAAGATCAAGCAGGACAATACAAGCCATGTGCTTATTTTTCGAGCACATTAGATCCTGTAGCCCAGGCTCTGCCTGCGTGCCTCAAGTCAGTTGCAGCCACAGCACTAGCTATCAGACAAAGTGATTCCATAGTCTTAGGACACTCCCTGACAGTACAAGTTCCACACTCCGTGGAAGTTCTTTTAAACCGAACACAGACTCAGCACTTGACAATTGCACGTTTAACAGGTTATGAATTGACACTGTTCCAGCCACACATAGAAATCAGACGCTGCAACGTTTTAAATCCTGCTACATTGTTACCATCAGTTACTTCGAATTCTGCCACACATGACTGTGTGGAAGTAGTTAACATTACGACAAAGCCAAGACAAGATCTGACAGATATTCCGTTACCAGATCCCGACCTGACACTTTATGTGGATGGTTCATGTATGAGAACAAGTACAGGAGAACTAGTCGCCGCGTATGCAGTGACTACCGACACCGAAGTTATTGAAACACACCGTATTGACACCCTGTCCGCTCAAGCAGCAGAGCTAGTTGCTCTGACACAAGCCTGCCTACACGCCAAGAACTTGAAAGTTAATGTTTACACAGATTCGCGCTATGCATTTGGAGTCGTACACGACTTTGGAGTGCTCTGGCAGGAGAGAGGTTTCATGACTTCTCATGGAACCAAGATTCAGCATGGTCTCCTTATTCAAGCTCTGTTAGATGCCATACATTTACCGACATCCATTGCTATCATGAAGTGCAAAGCACATACGAAAGTTACTGACATTATTTCTCAAGGTAACAATCTAGCAGATCGCACAGCCAAGCTTACAGCACAGACTCCAGACATTCCAGTTAATCCGACACAGACACACACTCCAGATCCGACTACATGCATGACAGTTAAGGACCCTACACAAGATGTCATAGATATCCAGTTACATGCTACTCCTGAAGAAATCAAGAAATGGTCCGAACAAGGAGGGGTCCAGACAGATCAAGTATGGTTAACGAAGGGTAGAGCCACATGGTTTCTCCCCGACTCTATGGTTCAAGTCATTATCAATACCGCACATAGTCCAGCACATTTAGGAGAAAAAGCTATGCTAGACAGTATCCAGAACATTTGGTTCAACAAGCATTTACGAGCTGCAGCCAAGCAGAAAGTCCGTACCTGTATGATATGTTGTCAGTTTAATCCAGGTAAAAGTGTCCCGGTGGAACAAGGTGGATTCCAGCCTCCTGACCACCCTTTTGAAGTCCTCCAGATGGATTATATTCAGATGGAGCGATGTCGAGGTTTCAAGTATGTCCTTGTAGTTGTATGCGCTTTGTCCAGGTGGACAGAAGCATATCCAGTCCCAGATTACACAGCTGCGACCACTGCCAAGCAGTTGGTTCGTGAGTTCTTCCCCCGTTATGGACTCCCTAGGGTCGTATATTCTGATAACGGCCAGCCATTCTCATCAGAGTTAATGAAACACGTTTCCCTTTTGTTAGGATACCAGTGGAAGTTCCATTGTGTACGCCATCCTGAAGCAGCAGGTCTCGTAGAAAGACATAACCAGACCCTGAAAATCCGCATCGCTAAAGTATGTAAAGAAAAAGGTGTGGACTGGCTAGTAGCTCTGCCAGTTGCCTTGTTTTATATGCGCATGGTCGCACATTCCAGATCAGGTCTGTCCCCGTATGAGGTCGTTTTCGGCCGCCCCCCTAACATGTGGGGTACTCCTAGACCCCGAAGTATTACCGATGTTTCAAGTAATATGCTGACAGATTACCTAGCTTCCTTGATGTCTGCCCTCAACTCTTGTCGTTCACAGGTTGCCGCCGCATTTCCAGACAATACCGAGGTGGCACCGCATGAAATCGTTCCAGGATCCATGGTCTTGGTTCGCAATTTTGACCGCACAAGTCCGCTGGAGCCACGCTGGAAGGAGCCCCGACAGGTCCTCCTCGCCACCCGTACAGCCGTGAAGTTGGAGGGTCGCAAAGGCTGGGTGCACCTTTCACATATAAAGAAGTTTTATGGACTGAAACCCGTCTCAAAGAACATTTCCCAGGATTTGAAGGATTGCCAAAATATTGTTCTTAAGGACTGTCCCGCAAAAGACATTGCTACAAACCCTCCCCTGTTAGAGAAAACTCCGCAACAGGAGTATAAGTTGAAACTCCGGTCTAGTAAAATAAGTCAGCCAGTTTCATTGTCTAAGTCCTCCCCTAGGTGAAACGGTTAGACTGTTTCTGACATGTATAAAATAGACCCCCATAGTGAGAGAGTTAGTCAAAACTCAATCCGATGTATCATTTTTCTATGTTTCATATTATTTCTCAGCATTATGATTTCCTGCACCAGTTATGCATTTTACCTGTATTTCCCAGTTTCTCATGTAAATACGTCTTCTAATGCTACAGTAGAGCACACGTTTAGTGATCTACCTCCTCATGAACTCTCTTACCGCCTCGCTATGCGAAATAATTCTTTTATACGCATGCTACATTATTCACACCAAACCAGCAATGCCACTAATTGTTGGGTGTGTGGTCGACTCCCCCCTTTCCAGACACCGAAGGGAGTTCTGCCACTCTTTCCTTATCCTTTTTCACATAATGGTTCGTGTGGAGCATGGTCCACGTTAACGTTATCCTCAACAGATATGTCTTTTCTTAACAGTACGTGTTTTCCAGACAAGCAAGGTCTCCCCCACAGAACCGGGTTAGATCTAGAAAATGAAGTGTACAATTTAGGTAATTATTCTTCGAATCTCATGGTCCTGAATGTTCAGTCTGATACTACTCCAGACTTACCTGTTATTTCAGTACTACCAGTCAAGGGCGAATTATGTGTCCGAAATAATGGTTCCGTACACGTAGGACATAGTGATTGTACTACTATTGTCAAGTATAGTGACAGTAGGAAATCTATTTTCAAAGCTTCACGTCATTCTTATTTTATTTGTGGTCAGACCGCATATGTTCGTCTGCCCCTCGATTGGGAGGGAACCTGTTACATTGCCTTCCTACTGCCACCTGTTTTTCTAGCCCCACCCGACTACCATAGGAATTCCCACCTAGTACATACTAGACACAAGAGAAACCTCCCGATTGTCGATTATACTGAAACTGCTCTAGAACAATATATAGATATCAATAAAGGTGTCTTCCCTTATTTAGGTACAGTTGTGAATAGTAAACTGATACGTAGATTAACCAGAACCCTCGAAGCAGTAGTAATTGAGACTACTTCTGCTCTAAGTAATTTAACCGAAGAACAATCCTTTATGAGAATTGTCGTGCTCCAAAATCGTCTCGTCCTTGACGTCATACTGGCCGATAGGGGCGGGGCCTGTAGAGTCATCGGCTCCAGTTGCTGCATTTTCATTCCAAATAACGCGCCGTCTGTCTATTCAGCTATAACCAGACTTCATAAAATTGCCCATCTGTTACACCAAAATCCAGGCACCTGGACTTGGTCCGGTTGGTTCTGGAATATAATTTCCGCCTGGGGATGGAAAGTCTTGTCCTTTCTAGGTATTGCAGTAGCGATCATATTTAGCTGCTGCCTCTGTATACAATGTGGCCCTGCGATTTGCGGCATTTGTGCTACCTCTTGTATTCCTAGTCCTAAGCCCCGTTCTAAATCCCGTTCCAAGACAATTCGAGACGAGCAAATGATACTGTATGAAATGATAGATGGTATCATGAATATTGATGTTTCCTGAAGGAAACGTAGTGACAAGGAGGGAATGTGGAAAAGTAAATTTTGCTATGTTCTGTGTCCCTACGCGTCCTCCATCATATGTTATCTGTGCATGATTAATATGCATATGTTATTCCCCATGTTTGATTAAAGACGCAATTATAGTTGTGTCCACCTCTAGTATGCCAGTTTCCAGTTCTCGTGAATAATACGAATATCAGGCCTATGTAAAGCTACGTTGCCACGTTTCTCAGTGTGCACGTTAATGCATTGTAAAGTCCCCGTTTCTAGGCCTCAAAAGGGCCTGGACACCAGATTCAGCTCCTGTCTCCTGAAGCCTCGCTGAGGAGCGATACAGCCCCCACCTGTATCCTCGACCCTTCACTTACTTCCTGCCTCGCAGTGCCCGGCTCAGCTTGGCCCTGCCTCTGAGTCTGCCAAGAGTATGTTATGATTCCAGATTATCAGTTCAGTCCTCCTCCTCTGCATTCCTAAGCTACTGAATCGCATCAATAGTTACCGTCATAGTCTAGCCTTTACGGCCCCATGTTAGAGAAATACTGTATTAATGGTCATTTAATATTCTTCATCACGCACTACATGTAGAATAATGCATGGTCCAGTCTTAGTGTCTGTTAGCCTTTCCCCTCCTGACTTCTAGTTTACATCAACATGTTCTCTAAACATCAGATACTAGATACTGTTTAGGTACATGTCGCCCTGACTCTCCAGACTTCAGTCTCTGCTCCTAGCACAGAGTTCATAGCCCCCAGCTTCTCCTAGTGATACGTCATCGCCAGTTTGCGCGCACCATCAGGTTAGAGGTCCCGGCTCCTCAGGTAGCCCCCTCCATGGTTTCCGCCCCATTCATGACATATTCTGTTACGTTTGCATCACATGTCTATGTATACGCCCTGTTACACCTACTTTCACCCTTATCTTTCGCGACTGCTACGCGTCACGCCTATTGCTCCACCCACTGCTACGCCTATTGCAATGTAATGCTATGTGTTTGCGTTATGTATATATGCTCATGTACTGTTATTAAAAGTTAGCCGTCATTCCCGATCCTGCCCCCGGCAGCTGCCATCCTATTCCCGTGCAGGTCGTCCTGTTCCTGTCCTTATGCTGTATTAAACCTGCAAAACTCCTACTACCTCGAATCTTGACTCTTATTTATTGAGCTATCTGTTATTCATTTATGCATTCAAAAATAGGGTATTATTTATTTATTTACCACACTCTGACCCCTGATTAAATAGTGGTCAGACCATACACACGGTGTAATAACAACCTGACCTGGGGCTGGGTCCGTCGTCCATACCAAATCTAAGGTATGGCCTTTGTCATGCGTAGGGCCGGTCACCAATTGGACCATGCCTAAAGCCATTAGTGCCTCTTCTAGATGGTGAGCTTGCCCTTCTTCAGGGGACATCTCCCAGTGGAAGTTAAAATCTCCCATCACCATCAGATTCTTGTACCGAGTTCTGAGGTCATGGGCTACCTCCACAAAGAGATCCATAAACGTTGGTTTAGTCCAAGGAGGACGATACACCAATAAGATAACTAGGCAATAGGTGCCCATTTCGAATTTCACACCCAGGACGTCTGCACCACTGATATTATCAGCACAGACTCTTTCCGCCCTCCAGCGACTATTATAGAGGAGAGCAACACCACCTCCTCTCTTTGTACCCGCACGATTATGGCAGATCGCCAGAAAGCTCGGGGGGAGTGAGGCCACCACATCTGGGGTAGAAGATTCCTCAAGCCACGTTTCCGTGACCCCAAGAATATCCACCTCCCCATCCTGTAATAGCGAGAAAATCTCCAAGTTGTGCTTCTGTAGAGATCGAGTATTTAAAAGACCATACTTCACAGTCATATCTACAGTCCTCTTCCCCCTCCCCCCCCCGTGCCCGCAAAGATTTAAGCAGCCCTTCCTGGCGTAGCAGATTCAGACATTCCTGGCTAGGCTGCAGGTCCCCCAAATGAAGCTTCATTAGCGCGGCTCTACTGTACCCTACAATTTGGCCAGGGGTAGTGGACCCTGGTCCCGGTTGGTCGTGGATGGGCGTAGATCGGTTCGCCTCTGGCGGGCCCACTGCGCACCCGCTGCACGCATGCATATGGCAGGTTTAAATAGGCGTCCTAGGTGTCCGCCGTACAGCTAGAATGCTGCCCCAAGATGGCGCCCACAGACGTACTTCATCAATTTCGATTACTTTTCTGAAGATCCAAGCGAGCATGAAGAAACGCCAGCAACAAAAACTTTCAAAGACAAAGTAACTGAACTCTTTCCTCAACTCAAAGAAACCTATCTGATTTCTCCATGGATTGAATTTTGGATTGTGTTAGGTGTACTTTTCCTCCTGCTTTGGCGCATCATGGTTCTATGTTTGGGAAAATTCACTGATGGAACATATAGTACAATGGACACAGCAAGTCAGAACATCAACTTGGTCCTAAAGCCTCACACATCCTCTCACATCACAAAAAGAGAACTGTCATCAGTGAACATCACAGCCAATCCAATACCCGGTGGGGTAGCATGGGACAAAACTGACTATGAAATTTATGGCCCGATTGAGCTCTTGAAATATCTACACCAGTTCAAGGTTTCATTAAGTGACTTTGTAAAACCAAGTACTTTCTCTGATGATTGGGACTTTGAAAATATTAATAATATGATGTCAGATTTAGTAATGTCAGCAAAATTTACAGAACATGATTATTTACAGGGTTCATCAAATTATGAAGAGTTGTACTGTTATAATCATTTTGGTCATCACTATTTGCATAAATCTGCTCAACCTAGAAATGTTTTTAATTATAATCAATGGGAGCATTGGGCAACACCATCTAAAGGCAGCTCGAAAACATTTTATGAGAAATTCCCATACTTCTCAGGGTTTAACACAAGTGATGCAGAAACGTTTTATTTTAAAATGTTAAATAAGACAGGAATGAAAACAATGTTGACAAATACTAAATTGATTTATTCTGAAACATTTTATGAAAAAATGACTACATTTGGTTTTGAATTTTGGAAAAACAACATTGAAACGAAAACCATCTGGGGTACAAAAGAATGGCAGGTCCAAGGTTTAGAAGCATTGTTTAGAGCCTGTATGATCCCAGAACAAATAATATTCTTGAATGACACCATTCAACAGACAACCTGTCTTGGCCTAGCCAAAATTAAAGACTTAAACAAACCGTCTATTCCGAAGCCCATACCTGATAGTAATAGTACTACAGATGTGGAGATAGACATATCCCATATTTTACACCACAACAGAACAAATCCTGATCAGAAAAAATGGTTGATCTGGCCCACGGACACAAATAACTGTCAAGATAGATTCCTGAACAAAACACAGGGGTTTAAACAGACCAGGCCAGACCCTAGATACTCCCAGAGACAACATCCAGGGATAGTTACAACATACAGTGTAGGGAAACTCTGCCTTGAATGGCTACAGAAATCCACACTGGCTGAAATTAAGCAACACTTGACTTTACTTAAAGACGATGCTGAATTGCGTGATTTCATACTGGGTCCATGCAAACAGCGTCAAAAATGTTTCATAGCGGCCGGTATATACGCTGCATACAACGAGGCTTGGAAAGATACACAAATTGAAACAGCAGAAAAAATACGAGAAATTGATCGTATTAATTTGGAAAAATCACTTTCTGTTGTGGACAATGGGTTAACGACTTTGTCCTCCAGAATATATTCACTGGACAGTATCGTATCATCTGCTATTAATATAAAAGAGCAGGACTTACTAATGTTACAACATGGTCAGTCCCAATTACGTTCTATTGTACAGCTTGGCTGGACGTTGCAAAATCTGCGTTCAGGCTACGTGCCATGGCGTTTAATCAACGTAACGTCATTATTCTCTATCTTTAACCTTACTGATAAACAAATCAGTTTGGCACAGAAAGGAGCAGACTATACGATTCTGAGCATTGAAGAACTTGAGAGATTACCATTGACAATGTCAGAAAGACCTGTCATTGAATGGATAATACACGGAATTATCACAATTCCGATAACAACTTTCCAGTTTAAATATTGCCAAGAGTATATACCAGCGGGCCAGTATGAAAGGTTGGGTAAAGGATACATCAAGTCAACATGGACCTACCTTATACACACAAATGTTTTAGTGAAAAGAATAAAGAGGTATTCCTTAGTGGTAACAATTGTAAAAAATCACTAAGTGGTACACTCCTGTGTCAAGGTATTAACTTGCATGGAGCCTGCGAAGGGTCTTCAAATAACCTTTCATGTCACCAGCATGGCACTCCTGAAAACCAGATAGAGCCATTTTTCAGACAGCTTTCCAACGGTAGTTACGTTCTAATAAGTGACCACAGCTGTTGTGGCATGGTGCCAGGAAAATCCTATCTCGTGAGCGTTAGTTCCATGGTCACATGCTGTATGCAAGTATTGTATCCAATATGGCCTCGTTTAAAATATCTCTTCTATTCGAATTGATACTTTAAGCAGAATGAAGTCTATTCTTTTACAGACAACTGTGCCTTTAACCTCGTCCAAAGAAACGTGTGATCTGCAAGTTGCAAGGACAGCAGCAGAGACATTGCCTATTATCAACAAAGTGCCTCGTACATTTTGTAGAAATGTTAAGCCAAATTTTAAACATGTCTGATACCAGTGGCATCGCACATGTATTTAAGACAATTATTTCGGGACTGTTAACACCCTTTGAAACAGTTCTGGGCATCTTTCCGAATTTTGTCCATTCTGTCTTTGGCGGTCTGCCTCTACTTTTGGGACTCGTAGCAGGAATTTTGTTTTTGATTCTTCTGCTCCGATATGGCAAGCCACAGACAAGACTCCAGCAACGATGGAAGAAACGATCCTAGCAATGCGCTACCGGGACCGCATAACTAAAGTCCGTGGTTAGCCCGGGTAAGAGATCTGAATATGACCTGGTTTCTTTCATTCAGACCAATCTGGCAAGATTGCATCTTACCTGTGCTTCGATGTATGCTACGCGGAGAAGAATGCGTGTTGGACATCTGTCTTACACTACCATCAGCAGTACCAATGGATACAGATACCTTGCTAGGTCCGGTAACGACTCATGCATTGCGTTGTCCCCAGCGGCTACCTATTCTGATGATGGCATTCGTTGAGACTTCACCACTACGAGTATGTGGCGGTGGGGTACGAGAGGAAAGCAGCACCACACAGGTACAACCTTCTGTGAGCATTGCTGATCCTGACATCGATGATAGCAATCATTCTCACACATGCACTGTTACAGCATTTTCGAACTTTGTCGAACTTTCACCTGATGTCGTAGACCAATTTTTCGCGAGTCTGTCTGAAATGATGCTTTCCCCGGAACAAAAAGAATAAACTTTTTAAACAACGAGCACACAGCGTTCCCTGAACTCTGAATTCGGCCTTCAGCTTTGAAAAATAAACGCTACTGAAAACAATTGGAACTATTTTTCCCCCTGAAAGCGAAATTAGTTTTTTTTCACTTCCAAAATATTTGCTTTTTTTTTTGGCACAAAGTACTCTGCTTAAAGTAGAACTATTCTTAGAGAACAGAGCTTCTATTTTAGGAACTCTAGAGACAATATTTTACCTCAGCCTCTAGCACATATACAGAATTTGTATAAATATGTGATGAATGGTCTCGACCATCTTTTCTGTATTCAGAGCCATTTCATGTGTAAATTTCGCAATTCATTCAGCTGATATATATATATGCATTTAACTGAATGATGACACTGCTTAGTAAGCGTACAGTACCAATACTTATTTTCGTGTATTTACCATAATACCATTTCAAATGCGATTTATGTATTTTGGGGTGGGTTGGAAAACACACATGCATCATTATATGTTTACTATTGCTTAGTTTTAATAATGATGGACATTAGATCGTGGAGTGGGTGTTGTGTTTCTATCTAGGACCCTAATTCGATATTCCCGATTTATGCTCTTATATGGCTATAATAAATAATATCCTTATAAAGGCATAAGAATCATATGCAGATTTAGTAATAGCCCATGCAGTCCAAATACGGCAAGGCTACTCCCCTAGTACAACGCGTTCTTTAAACAAAACAAACCTCCAGCAACCTGGGAATTCCCCTTGCTTTTGTTTTGATTTGTCCTAGAACTCCTGCGAGCACTGAAAGAACGGCCAGTTCTTAGTGACATCTTTTATTGACATCTTATGTCCAACCTTACGTCAAACCCGGCACCTTTCAGGTATAAATATACCAACAGTTGCCTTAAGCAAAGACACGGTGGTTTGGAGCAGAGCGCCTATCTACTTGCCCGAGAGCCCAGCACATGCGAGAGCCCACGGACGCCGCCCCTCCCTTTTGACGCACTGAGAAAGACGCTGTCTTTTTCTCCAGCCGAGAAAATCCAGCTCCAGTGTTTCCAGCCGCCCTTGCGGGTTGCTGGGATATCGAGTCCTGAGAGAGAGATACCAGACCTCCTGCTTTCTATTACCCAGGTACGGAGCTGACTAAACCCTTGAGAGAATTCTTGATTCAGATTCCTCGGCAAAACCCAACTTAACTTAAACTGCAACTTACTTACTCCTTCCCACGTATTAGGCTTAGGTCAGGTACACCGGGGTAGGCGTAGATTAGAAGCACCAGTTGAGTACGTTAGTCAATGTTTTTATGTATGTATATATTTTATCCATTTTAAAGTATCATATGGCTAAGAAACCATATCAATGCTTTTACAGTATTATTTTATAATACTCCTTTTACTGTACGCACTTTACTTTATACTAAGTATTACAATTGTGGCAATTAATTTCTCTTGCATGAGAAAGAAGACTGCTCAATAAATAACACCTTTTATTGAAAACGCCCGTCTCTCTATTTCTCTGCACTCTGGTGAAAATAAGTATGCACGATTGACTGAGTAAAATAACTGTCTAATTTTTTCACACGACTCTAGAGATACACTCTTATTCTGAGGGAGCAAAGTTGTCATGTTTTAATGGTTGTCAGAAGCTAATCCCTTCTTGTCTATCCAGGGAAGTTAAACTCCTCCTTGTTTACTCGAGAAAGTTTCTAGTGACCTCTGAGCTAGCTGGCAAAACTAATTAAGTCTAATATAGTCAGTAGAGACCTGGTCGACCTCAGTCCTATGTCTACACTGCTGTTTATATTATTCCAATGCACAGAGCCTATTGGGAATATAGGAACTACACTACAACAAGACCACCGGAAAATAGGTCACTATCACAGAGGCAATGGATATAACTGGAAAGGAAAACAGATCAAAGATACTTATACTTTTTTTAATAAAACATATGATCAGTGTAGCATCTGAATGATTAGTCTAGAACGGACGTTTTTTTATTACTTGTCCTTAGGTGGCCCAGTCGAGGATATACGAAAGGGTCAGAAAGGATGATGTCACTCCCTTGTTTAAAATCTGAAAGAGTATGCATATATTGAACCTTCTATAAGCGGAAGTTGGTGTATGTAATACTGCACCACAAAGTATAGAAAGGCTTATACCTGAAAACGAGTCGCCTCCGGTGTGGCATATAAAGAAAAACAATAAGACGCTTTTACCCAAGACGTCTTAAAGAGTGGAGTTCACGAACGGAAATGGTGAGGTAGAGTTTGTTCCTGTGTTGTGTTTAAAAACGGACGGATGTCCCGCTTGAGGCTGAAATATATGAATAAATAAAATGCCATGAGCCTCATTATCTAAACAATAAATAAAACGTGACAACACAATGAAACAGGATATTACTTGTAGTATTTACAACGTGCGGTCTGGCCCACAAGTATAGGAGTCAATTTTATAGCTATCCCGTGACTCAGCCGTTAGATCGCCTGTAAATTACGCTTCAACAGAGCTGGGGAGTTAGAATCCGAGATACGCTGCCTGAATAATTGATGTGCTTCCGTCTGTATAATATGCATTTCTATGGCGTCCACTTAGACACGTGGATGGATCCAGCTAACGTTATTATACCGATGGAAGCACGTCAATAATTCAGGCAGCGTATCTCGGATTCTAGCTCCCAGGCTCTGTTGAAGCGTAATTTACAGGCGAACTAACGGGAAGGGAGATTGTTTACTGAAAACACAGTTTTGGAGCATCAAGAGCGGCAGCTAGCGGTTGGATCACTGTGTGCTTAAACATGATTCTGTCCGCCTCTCCAGTTCTCTCCAGGCCTGACTCCTGGATAAGGTTACAACGTTACGCCTCGCGTATTGGATCTTTCCAGTCCAGTATTTTGCCCCTGACGAAGGGACACACTAAGCCCCGAAATGCATCGGGCTCTGGACTGTTCACAATTGTTATTTATGATTTTCAAACCTAATGTATTATTAATCATGTATTTGATATGAGAAGTATTTAGTTGTATTAAAAAAAATGTGTTGGATAGTATGATTCAAGTCCACAGATGGACAATGTTAGCGTTGTAAATATGATGGAGCACACAAAGATTTATTTGTGATTGATTACTTGCTAATATCACTATATAAAAAAATTGTTTGAATTCATGATTCATGGTGGTTAAAACCTGTTTAGATAATAAGAAAGTTAAGACTGAGAACATATTGTACAGCAGGACCAGTGCACACTATATGCAGGGCGTACCCTCTAACATTATTGTTTTCACTGAGTGTGTAGCCAACGCACGACCATGATGTGTAGCACCCTTGTCACACTAGTTTTGACAAGATTTTCTAAAAAAAAACAGTATAAGTGGAGTGCGTCTCTTGTCATCCCCTATAATCAGCTGGGGCCTCCCATAGGCTCTGACACTTTGTTGTATTCTTATTGCCTAAACCGGTGGTTCGCAAAGTGTGCGCCGGTAAAAAAATGGTGGGGATCCACGGCCAACTGCCAATTAGGTCAAGGGAGCCACGGGTCAAAAAAGTTTGGGAACCACTGGAATAGTGCATTAGCTAAGGGAGTTGGAGCCCCACATTCCGAGAATATATATTTTTAAATAAATTCAAAGAAGCCTGGCTTCATTCGGCCCCCTACCCTGCCCATTCCTCCTTCCCAGAGGATTATTTTATTACCGATAAAGAACTGGCCAATTGCTCAAAGCCAATGTCTTTCCATATCTTAACATGGCTTGAATGAATATGTAGGCCAAACCCCTTACATTCATCTAATGTCAAAAAAGGCAAATCCGGAAACATTAGCTTGTTTAAATAAAAATTGGAGTCGATTAGAATAGTAACGCACGGTCTTATAACAGGAATTTTTCGGTAGTTTAGATGTTTTTAGAAACATGGGGATCTGTGTGCCGGACTCAACCATCATCTTCTTAAAAAAAAAAATATCCATCTGGTCATTTGGTTCCAACAGTCATGCCGTAAGATCCAGTAACAAAGCTTCATAGTATGTGCGGATGTTTGGTAGGGCTAAGCCCCCCTGATTAGTCTCTAATTGTAGTATAGGCAATTTGACCCTAGCCGTCTTTTTATTCCAGTCAAATTCCCTGAACATAGTGTCGATTTCCTTAAAATATTTGGCATTAATTTTTAAGGGTACATTAAGAAAACAAAAATATTAACAAAGGAAGAATTGACATTTTTAGGAGTGCAATCAGGGTGTTTCCCTAAATTCTTACAGCAAGGAGTTCAATGAAAAAAGTAAATAAAAGAGGGGACATCGGGCACCTCTGTTTATTTCCACGGTCCCTACTGAATCTCCATTGACTATCACCCGAGCTTGAGCACCTTGAGAGATATTTTTTAGCATATTTAGCACTTGAGCTGGAAAACCAAATTTACCTAAGTCAAAAAAAAGTGCATCCCAGTTAACAAGGTCAAATGCTTTTTCAGTATCGACCATAGTAACGAGAGTAGGTATTTTATTATTAGTTGCATAATCAAGTGCTTGAATTAAAAAACGAGTATTTGTAGACATTTACCTCCCAGCAACAAACCCGGTTTGATCACAGTGGATAAGCTGCTCCTGGGCAATCGGCATAAAGCGTTGTGCCCAGATTTTCATTAATATTTTAAAATCATCGGCATTAAGGAGACTAATAGGCCTGTAAGAATTTACATCTTTCCCATTTTTACCTTTTTTTGCAAAACTAACCAATATAGATTCCTTGACAGGACCAGCTCTTTAGAAAAAGTTTTTAAAACTCTATAGGAAAACCATCAGCTCCCCAGGCTTTTCCTCCTGAATTAGACTTAATAACCCTTAGAATCTCTTCTTCGGAAATATCTAACAAAGCTGTTCCGCCCTAGACCCTGAGAGGGAGGGAAGCTCGACTCTGTCATAGTAGTTGCTAATTTGGCTTGCTCCAGCCTTATATTTAGTTGTACATAGCTGAGAGTAGTGATCTAAGAAAACTTGAGCTATCTCCTCTTTTCTGTTACAGACACACTGGTTTTGGGATCTATAATCTCTGTAATAATGGATGCCTCCTGTTTGGTTTTTACAGTCCCAGCCACCAGCTTACCAATCATCTGACTCTCCTCGTAAGCCCGCTGTAGATATGTTCTCGAACTAGCAATCTCTTCCAGAGTGAAAAACATTTTTAACTCAAATTTGGCCCTGTCTAACTTTGCTTTAGCATGCCCTCGACCTGCGGACTGTGCATATCTGATTTTTGTGGCTTCTGCTATGGCCTGCTGGAGTTTAAGAATTTTCTCTTTTCTTGATTTAACTAGAGAGGCGGACAAAGCAATCATTCACCCACGAAGGGCAGCCTTGAACGCCCCCCAGACAGAAAAAATTTCTGCCGTATTCAGATTAATCTTAAAAAATTCCACAATCCATTCTTTGGTATCTAACACCCATTGATGATCCTGTAAAAGGAGTCGATCCATCTGCAACCTGGATCTTGGCCTCTTGTTCACCCCAATTTCTATGCCCAATTTAATAGGAGAATGGTCAGAAATTGGATTGCTTTCTATATCAGCGGTTGTACAACCCAGGGATTGTGAATTAAAAAAAAAACTATTCGAGAGGCCGTATAAAATCGACTGAAGTAGCATGAGAATTCTGTTTTAGATGGATTGGCAATTGGCCAGGGATTAATCAAATTATGCTCCTGTCTTAAGGCCTTAATCACCTTTTTAGTTTTAGGTTTCAGCTCTTTTTTACCTTTGTTCGAGGTATCTTTTTTTCTGGATGAAATTAAGGGTGGGCGCAAAATCTGTTCCGCTCGTGGATTTTGCGGATTTTCGGCAATTTCGCGATCCGCGATTCTCGAGAAATTGCCGAAAAATCTGCAAATCCGCTCGCGGGCGAATTTTTTTTTTGCAGTAGCGGTGGCATCTTTGTGGATAAATATGCAGGCAGGATTCATTCTGGCACGATGCTCCTGTCACAAAAATTAAACCTCAACAGGAAGCACTTACAGATATAAATAAAGCAGGTGCCCGAGATGAAGCTCAAATTCAGTCATGCATTATAATCACCCCAAACAACTAGTGAGCACGGTCGAGGCTAGGCAGGTGTGCTTCCTCCCCGTATCTACCACCTACAATTAGATGTAATCCTTGATGGAGGTCTTTGCAGCCACGAGTTTCTCAAGCGCAATCCCCGTGTACTTCCTGTGATCAGGAGGCTGCTTCCTTCTCATCTGCTGCTCTGGTCAGTCTCTGACCCTTACAAGAGGCATGTGAACTCGCATGGAAGCCCCACCCGTTTGGCCCCACCACACACACACACACACTAGGGTATGCAACTTCTTCCCGCCCTTTCCTCACTATGATGGACAGCTCACTCGAGGGACCTCGGCGCCCAAACAACTAGTGAGCACGGTCGAGGCTAGGCAGGTGTGCTTCCTCCCCATATCTACCGACTACAATTAGATGTAATCCTTGATGGAGGTCTTTGCATCCACGAGTTTCTCGAGCGCAATCCCTGTGTACTTCCTGTGACCAGGAGGCTGACTCCTTCTCATCTGCTGCTCTGATCGGTCTCTGACCCTTACAAGAGGCATGTGAACTCGCATGGAAGCCCCACCCGTTTGGCCCCACCACATACACCCTAGGGTATGCAACTTCTTCCCGCCCTTTCCTCACTATGATGGACAGCTCACTCGAGGGACCTCGGCGCCCAAACAACTAGTGAGCACGGTCAAGGCTAGGCAGGTGTGCTTCCTCCCCATATCTACCGCCTACAATTAGATGTAATCCTTGATGGAGGTGTTTACATCCACGTGTTTATCGAGTGCAATCCCCGTGTACTGCCTGTGACCAGGAGGCTGCTTCCTTCTTATCTGCTGCTCTGATCGGTCTCTGACCCTTACAAGAGGCATGTGAACTCGCATGGAAGCCCCACCCGTTTGGCCCTGCCACACACACGCTAGGGTATGCAACTTCTTCCCGCCCTTTCCTCACTATGATGGACAGCTCACTCGAGGGACCTCGGCGCGCAAACAACTAGTGAGCACGGTTGAGGCTAGGCAGGTGTGCTTCCTCCCCATATCTACCGCCTACAATTAGATGTAATCCTTGATGGAGGTCTTTGCATCCACGAGTTTCTCTAGCGCAATCCCCGTGTACTTCCTATGACCAGGAGGCTGCTTTCTTCTCATCTGCTGCTCTGATCGGTCTCTGACCCTTACAAGAGGCATTTGAACTCGCATGGAAGCCCCACCCATTTGACCCCGCCCCACACACACTAGGGTATGCAACTTCTTCCCGCCCTTTCCTCACTATGATGGACAGCTCACTTGAGGGACCTCGGCGCGGTGGCAAAGATACAGACACACGTGGTCATGGCATTAGTCACATATTATGCAAATCTGCGAGTTCGCGGATTTTCGCGCAAACTCCCTGATTTTTTTGCGATTTCGCACGAATTTGCGGATCGCAAATCCGCAAAATTCGCCCGTGGTTAGATGAAATTAAAATCCCCTCCAATAATCAATTTCCCGGGAATCCCTCTTACTAGTTCACTAATTTTACACAGGGCAGTTGTGTCATCCACTATAGGGCCATAATAATTCATGATATGCAAACTTGTACCATTCAATTTAGTCTCGACCCATATTCATATCCCCTGAGGATCTCGCTCCACCTGGCAAAACTCCTAAGGGATATCCCTACAAAAACTAATCGCTAATTCTCGCTTTGCCAGGCCGGCAGAAACGAAAAAAGCATGCGAGTACATTCTTGGAAGAAATATTGTAGGAAAATTAGTTTTTAAGTGTGTCTCCTGTAAAAAAAGTACTTGAGGTGTGAAAAAGGCTAGCCATCTAATAAGGGCTCCATATTTTTGTTTGTTCAAGATTCATTCACATTGAGTGAAAAAATATTACATTTACTTGTCGTTAATAAATCTATGTCTAAAAGCCTTACGGGCTAAAAAGAAACGTTGCTTATTTCTGCCTCTTGTTCCAATCCAAGCCCTGCTACTGCTCATTTACAATAGCTCACTCCCCCTTAACCCTTCCCACCCCAAGAGGGAACGCCCCACCCTCTGAAATGTGGAAAAACCCCTGCAATCCACGCTGTCCACATTTCACCCCTCCCATCTATTTTCCTGGGTGTCATGAAATTACACCATGGGTGACCCCGCTGCCCTCTGTCCCCCATCAAAAAGTGAACACAAAAAATAAAGGTCAGTCTGTGTGCATAGCATATTGGCAAGCAAAACCTATTCTGCTTTTGGCAATTACCTATCGAAAGGTGCATTCCCTAACCCACCAGGTTTGTTGCTCTAAAAGGGGGCCTCTTTTACAAAACCATTACCACTGGCTATTTACTATTCATTTTTGTGTTTACACACTGGGCCCTGATGAAGACTATGGATGAATATAGGGGACCCCCCCTCTTTTTTTTCTCTCTTTTATTTTACCAAGAGATTAGCCCCAATTCGCTATACATAATTGTCAATCTGTACAACATTCCCTAATCACCCCAACAAAAATTTCTAGAGAGGGCGTACTATGTGTTGCCGATCCTTCTATCTCTATATAAATATCAGACTTCAGACACTGGACCCTGCAGAAATTTCCTTTAGCAAGGCCTGGGCCTCTTCAAGGTCTGAACACCTAAAAACTTTCCTTACTCAGTGGTGGGTCCTGGATCCAGCACTGGTGCATCTCCTGTAAACAGTTGAAAGAATGCGTTTAAGTAAAACAGGCGATTTTTAAGGAATATTTGTTGTTTCTGAAAATTGACCTATGGAAGGAAATTCAAGTTACTGGTAAGTACGGTTAAAATTACTTTTCAGGGTCAGTGCTGGGCTAAAAGATGCAGCACTGGGTTCTCTCCTGATAACAGGTGAGTAAATCGGAATTTGTTGTTCAGCTGATTTTAGATGAATATTTTAAAGTTTCAAAACTCCACACTTAGAAGAATTTCCAAGTGAAACCAGTCAATGTTATCCTATGGAAGGAAAGTGAATTATCGGCTTTGAGGTAAATACTCGACTGGCAGAGTTAAGGTTCTGGGCATAGACTCCTGGGTCTCCCAGGGTCAGGTAGGTACAGTTGGTACACCCTCAGCGGCACAGGGGCCGCCGGGTGCTGAGGTATTTAGTCCCAATGTTATCCAATGAGAGGCAGGGGGCCTTCTGTTGGTGGCTGCTGGCAGGCAGGCCACGTGGCTGTGGGAGCTGGGCTCCTGGTCACTTGCTCAGGGAAAATGGGGAAGTAGATTAGGACAAAGGTTGCACTGCCAGGGGCACTCGGGCGGCAAGGTGCAGGGTGCTTTTGAGCCGTCGGGCGCTCAATGTTATTCAATGGAGATCTTGGAAAGTGAATAAAGGCTGCAGGCTCGGGGACGGAGGATCTTCAGGGGTGACCAACACTTCGAGGGGTAAGTTGGGATCTTGGAGGATAGGTAGGCACCCCGGAGTTGGGCACAGGGGGCCGAAGGGTGCCGGGTGCAGGGGTGTCTTTTGACGTCGGGAAATCTTACTTCTGCTGGTCGCAGTTGGAGGGGTCCCTTGCGCTGAGTCTGCAGGCGTCATCGAGGAGGGTCCTTGGGCACTGGATTCCAGGTCAGATTCCATGCTGGATTCGCGGTTCCTGGCTGGCACCAGGGGTATTGCTGTTTGAGCAGAACCACTGCTCATGGGAGTCCCAGTCTCTAAGAGGGTCAAGGCAGGCAGGTCCTCCAGGGTTCTCGAGGTTGCTGTCCACAGGAGATGCCGGGATTTAGCAGGAGCAGGTTTAAGGATCAAGGGCTGGGGCCAAGTCAGTTGGTGTCGTCCTCTTGTTAGCAGCTGCACGGCAAGTCTTCTTCTTCTTGGTCTTCTTTCTTGTTTCGAAATCGTGATCTGAGGAAGGAAGGTTCAGGGTGCCCTTAAATACAAAAAATTACAAAATTTAGGGGCGTTACAGGTAGAGGAAGGGCAGGGACCAATAGGTCCCTGTCCTGGGGTGAGTACATCCCCTATCCAGGTTCTCTCCTGTGGGAGGGGGGCAGGAGCCTATCTCTGATTGGACAGGGCTCCCCATCCTCAAGATGGCCGGAGCCCGAAGTTGTGCTTCACCTTGCCTCTCCCACCTGAGGGGTGGAGTTGGCACACCCCCTTTCCTCACGTAGGGTTTCCCGACAGTCTTCCCGCCAGAATGGGGTCAGAACTGGTGGGGGCCAGTTGCTGAGTACAGCAAGTTGCCTGGAGAAGCTCACAAAGACGGCATGTCTTTGAAGCTTCCCCCTGCCCATCCTGGGGGAGGAGACCTAGCACCTCGCCCAGGATGTTCATTATTGCAGGCCCAGGAGAGCGGGGGCTCTCCACCCAGGGGTCCAGCAACATGTCTGCTGTGTGGCAGCCTAGACAGCCTCTTAGACCAGACATGGATTGTAGGTTAGCTTTCAGGGGGCATCTCTAAGATGCCCTTGTAGTGCATTTTACATTCAATCCCACACTGGCATCAGTGTGGGTTTAGTATGCTGAGAAGTTTGATATCAAACTTGTCAGTCTTCAGTGTAGCCATTATGGTGCTGTGGAGTTCGTAATGACAACCTCCCAGCACCATTAATGGCATCACTGCACTTACAGTGCCCAGGAATTGCCATGGGTACTGTAGGGGCACAGGGCTCATGCACCTGTGCCCACACCACTGGCATACGGCACCCAGCTAGAGAGTTGACTGATGAACGCCAGGGCAGTGGGTTTGTGGGCATGGCACACAGGGATGTGTGCCATGTCGACTCTTTGCTTAGTTCAGTGCCAGGACACAGCCTGCAAAGGCAGTGTGTGTGTGTCAGGGTACAAAGCCCCTAAGGGTGGTAAAATAAGTGCTGCAGCCCTTAGGGGTCTTCTCTGGCCACAATGCCCTGGGTACCTAGGGTTCCGTCTACCAGGGGCTGACATTTGGCCAGAGATGCCAATTGGGTTTTAGTTTCAACACAGTTTTTAGGGAAGGAACACATGCCCTGGGCACCTGATTGGCAGGAGCCAAGGCACACTCAGTCAAAGCACATCAGCAATTCAGCAAAAAGTGGGGGCATATCATGCAAGAAAGATGGCACTTTCTCACACCTCCACACTGCGCTCACCCTTGTGTACTTCCCACCCTTGCTTTGTCTCCAGTGTGCATCTCACCACCGTCTCCATGTTGCTCTCTCAATTGTTGATCGTACTCCCCACCCTCCTCCTGTGTAGCTTCCCCCACCCACTCCCTCTTTCTCTCTCCACCCCCATAATACTTGTTGCCTGCTCGCAATATGCTTCTCCCCAACCTGCTCCACATTGCTCTGTAGCGAGTTGCTTCTCCTCTCCATTGTGTTGCTTCGGCCCCACCCATCCCTCTGTGTTTCTTCCACCTCCACACTTCCCTGTTGCTTCCTTCGCCACCCACTTAAAAAAAATTACCAATTTCACTTGAATCTGTAACTAAATACAAAAGAGCACCTGTGTTTTTTTGTAAGTGTGTGAATGATTAGTGCACATGCCTGCATACAAAACGATGCAAGCAGCTGTGTCAAAGGCTTTTTTTTAAAATTCATGAGTCATGCTGTACAACTTTGGGGCTGCTTTACAGCATGGCAAAACAAGCATTGGTAAAGCCAGTAGGTCTGGTACTTGCTGCCATCCTTTTGACTTTGGGAATACTTGTTTGGTTTTGTCATGGGTTTTGCAAAGCCTTATTGCTGTGGGCTCCTCCTCGGTCTAATAAGCATTGGCTAGAGTCAGAAATATTTTTTGGTCTCCAGAAATCATACATTATCATCGTAGTTCCTGGCACTAAAGAGAACGTCTTTATATGCGGATGTGCACCTTGTGAAATGGCAGGCTGCCATAACTCACAGTGAAGTCCACCAATAGCCTCATGATGCATGCTGGAGTGGGTGGAAGAAAAACATGAATTACACAACAGACTAATGGCTGAAACTTGGCTGAAAATTCCTATAAATTCAATGTTACACACATAATTTTAACAAAAACAAAAGGTCTTGGCTAACACTACACCTAAAAAGCCAATCAGTTTGGCATTGGTCTTCAGCCTTTTACCTTTGCAAATGCTTTATTTTGGTAATAATTTTGTAAAAGTGTTTTCCCCCCAAACTGAGCGGGTTGAAAAGATAGAGAACCAGAAAGCCTTGCAATCAGTGCAAATAGGGCAGGATGTACAAATATTTGGATTGCTTGACACAGCTATATAGATAGATTTTCAAAATAAGACAGATATATAGATAGGCAAAGAGATAGACAGTGGCAGATAGACTGGTAAATAGAAAGAAAAGTAGACCGACAAACATGCTGTTTAAAATGTAGACACACAGACCAATAGAAAGAGCTGTAATAGCTACACAGATAGAGATGGTTGCATATTTAGCTAGATACAGAGGGTTGCCTTCATAGAGAACATTACATAAAGAGGGTTGCTTAGCTAGAACAATCGATTGATCGATAGATGGATATATGGGGGATAGACCGTTAGATAGAAAAGTGGATAGGCAGACAAACAGGAAGACTGGTAGATAGACAGGTAGATGGATAGACTGACAACTAGATATGGTTGGATAGATAAATGGATCGATAGGACACAAAACTGGAATAAATGGCATTGCTTCAATTAGTACTATAGTATTTTAATATCTCTTTACGCACGACATGCAAGAGCAATTAAAGCAAACTAGAAAACTATGCAAGCAGGCCATACATACTAAATTGGTTAAGAAGTATAACTGCAGTCTTCAATCAAAATACCTACCAGCATGATATACGATAGTGCAATTATAAACACCTTTGTTTTGTGCATACTAGAAAAATTATTATTTCATAAAGAAGAGTTTCAAATGTACACAATCTGATATGCTGTGAAATAGCAGCAGTCAGATCAATAAATGCCACTGTAAACGAATTTATGACTGCATAAGCAAGAGAGAGTTACTGATAAAGCTAAAACGTACCTTGTGCTCATATCAAAAGCAGTTGCCTGAAAGTATCCTGTTATCACACCAGGATCTAAATACAAAGGTCACACTAAAGTAATATTCAAGCGAAAACAAAAACACTGACGCAGAAAGGAACTACCTGGTGGCAAATGTGCTCTTTGTGAAAGAGCAAAATGCAGTCAAAGTGATGTTACCTATGGCTGAAGTAGGCTGAACCACTGCTCCATTTTGTATGCTGTAGTAGACGGAAGCAGAATGTGAATTACAACAACAAAGCAATGTGTGAAGTGAACTGGCTTAAAGCCTCTTTGAGTTAGTATAGTATACATATAATTTTAGTGAAATCAAAAGGTCTTGGCAAACATCAGGCTTAAAAAACAATTGGTAAAGCCAGTAGGTCTAAAAGGCGAGACCTGTTGGCTTTGCCAAGGCTTCTTTTGAATTGAAAACTCATTAGTGGATTTGGTGACCTGTGCTAGATCCCCGTGTCTGTCTTTTTCTTCTGTATCAATTATAGGCTATGTGACCCCCACTCCTCCCCCTGCCCCCCCAATCCCTCAGCCTAAGCTCCCCTGTACTCCTGACCACATAGCTCCCCTCCCTGGTCACTTCTTCTCAAATGCAGAGCAGACCTCGAGACACAAGAGAACATGTGTGTGATTGTGTCTTTGTTGACCTTAAAGCCATTTAGAGTAGTGGAAGCAGACTGCGCCTCTTGCTGCTGCATTAGCTGAAACGATGCATGCAGGGTCAATCACCTTTCACCATGTTAAGTTTTTTTTTCTTTTTTCTTCCATCAAATGTCATTTCATATTAGCAATAAAAAAAGTAAAGCTTTTTGTGAGAGAATTGTAAGAAGGGATGGAATATACCTCCTCATCTAAAACTAGAAAAAGTTGTGGTCCGTGAGATCTAACAAAAAGTAGTAGGCTTGCACGGCTAGTTAAAGATCAAAGGGTAACACATGGCGGGGCAATTCATTTCTTGTGGTGGTAAGTCAGCAACATACCACTAGCTTCATCTCTCGCCCTAGCATGTGCAAGGTGACAGTTTAGCCAAGGTCTGCACGATGACCATACTATCTTTGACAAAGTTGGTGCAGGGCTACTTTTATGAACCTTCACGTGTATGTCCAGAAACCCTTGTCAAAAAGGTTTTCTCTCTGTTAGACCAGATATCATTGGTGTGGTATGCTATCACCCCTGTATTTCTAAATTCTGTTTTGTTGGCTTTACGACTCTGTGCAGTTTACCACAACTAACCAGTGCTAAAGTGCTTGAGCTCTCCCCTTAAAACATGGTAAAATTGGACTACACCCAATTGGCCCTTTTAATTTACTTGTAAGTCCCTAGGAAATGGTACTACATGTGCGCAGGGCATGTAAAATAAATGCTACTAGAGGGTCTGTAGCACTCATTGTGGCACTAACTAAAGTACCACTGTAAAACATGTCTCAGGAATGCCACTGCAGCCTGTTGTGCAGTTTTAAACTGCCATTTTGACCTAGCAAAATAAACCTTTTGCTAGGCCTGAACCTTCTTTTTTAATACTTGTAAGTCACCCCTAAGGTAGGCCTTTTGGGCTCATAGGACTGCGGAATGGTATTTAAAATGTAGGACATGTGTAGTTAAGTTTTACATGTCCTGGCAGTGATAACCCCCTAAAGTATTTTATCACTGTTGTGAGGCCTATCACTCCCTTTGGCCAACACTAAGTTACCTTATTACACTTAATAAGTGCTAACTTTGGATTAGGAGCAGATAGAGATATGTTGTTTGCACTCAAATTATTTGTAATTGAAACTCCTCTTTGATGGTGAAGTCTGATTTTAATTCACAATTCAGAAAATGTTACCTTTAGAAAGGTGAATACAAAAAGAGAAACCTGGCTCCGTTTTACGTTAGGCTCTTATTATTTTTGAGCAACAAACAGATCACTATCTTTTCTGTTTGAATTGAATTTTTATTAAACCATTCCTTTCTTTGCAATTGTTTGTATTTTACCAAAAAGATTTTAGTTGCATGAGAAGTAAAGATACACATTTTTCAAATTAACATATAAAACATGAAAAATACTGATGACGATTCACAATAGACAGTGCATGAAATACTTCTATACAAACACGTTGATATACAACAACATTGGACTTTTGCATCATAACATCAGGAACTATAATACTCTTATCGCTATCTTGTTTTTGGGGCCAAACATGTGCCAAACACAGGAAAATGTTTAGAGTGTGTTCGTGGGGCATACGATTCAATGCAAATCCCTCACGTCACAACACGTTTAATCAAATTCCTCTGTGTTGAACAAAGTGCCGACGCCTTTCAAGACCCAGTCCTGGTTCTGGTGCTTTGCCCCCCCCCCCCAGTTTGTGTACTTTTAGAAAGGTGGCATTTTATTGTACCACCCATTTGTGCCTATGTGGTAATATTTAGAATTGTATGAGGTAACTGTGATGCTGTGGAATTGCATCACAGTTACCTCATACAATTCTAAATATTACCACATATCTTCCTTCCCCAGTATGGAATCTATGTCTGCACCTCCAAAAATTTTAACTGTTCCAGGAGAGCCTTCCCTTCCATGGAAACGTTGGAAGAACATATTTTTTTACATACCTATTAGCCATTGGAGGGGACAAATATGGTCCTGTAAGGAGACAAGCTATACTTTTGCATCATTTGGGAGTAGAAGGAATGAGAATATGTGATGAACTACCTGAAATATCATTGGATATGAGGGATGGTCAACCGGTGAATATTTATGAAATGTCATTGCAGATGTTAGAAAAACACTTCACTCCAAAAGTGAATATTGTTTTTGAAAGACACAAATTCTTTTGCAGGGTACAAAAGATTGATGAAAGTGTTATGTCGTATGTAACATCTTTAAGAGGTTCGGCTGTTTCTTGTGAATTTCAAGGTTTGTGTGTTTCCTTGATAAGGAATCACATTGTAAGATGCACAAACAATAAAAGGGTCAAGCAAAAGCTGCTATCAAAGGATCCTACTTTAGAACAAGCTATTCATATTGTTAGGAGTATGGAAAATACTGATCTTTGGATTTAGGAAATTGATAAGGAAAAGGGTGTAACTTAAAATACAATGGTAGTTATGGGAAAAGAAGTTCCAGCTGATGTCAAGGAGGTAAAAAGTGAGAGTGTAGCAACTAAATCTGGAGTAAGGCGACCCATTATTTGTTATAGGTGTGGGTGTCCATGGCATGTAAGTTCAAGTTTGCATGTGGAGCAAGAAATGCAACATACAAGATATGCGGAAAAAGAGGTCATCTGGCGAAAGCATGCAGATCAAAGGGAAACACTCAAATTACTAGTGTCAAGGAAGTGGAAGACAAGGAAGAGCACAATGAAGAATTGTTCTTAACTGTAGAAGGGATGGAATTAGATGTATCTCAAATTGTGGAAACAGTGGAAAAATGTGATTCAGATGCTGTGTTGAACATATATAGCAATTGTATGAATTTAAAAAGGGAGAGTACTGAAAAGGTAGAAAAACCACATTGTGAGATCACATTAGAAGAAAGAACTGTAAGACTATTAGCCAATTCTGGTATTCTTTTTACTTTAATTTCCAAGGAAACTTTTCAAGAAAAAATGTATGGAGATATGAAAAATCTTCTACAAGCTGATGTAAGAGCTTTTGTGTATGGTGGATCAAAAATTAACATTCTAGGCATGCAATTGATGAATATCATCTTCAAGAACAATGGGGTTTATGGAAGAGTTTATGTCACTCAGGAAGGGTCTAACTTGTTAGGATGGCGACACCAAAAAGATTTGAACATAATACTCAATCCAAATGCTGTAGAACCAGTTATGGCTATGGAACCAAATGTAGAAAATGTATCTTCAAATGTTAATATGAACAATGTGTAGGGAAATAATTTAATGGAAAAGTATTCTCCATCAGGAAACATCAATATTCATGATACCGTCTATCATTTCATACAGTACCATTTGCTCGTCTCGAATTGTCTTGGAACGGGATTTAGAACAGGGCTTGGGACTAGGAATACAAGAGGTAGCACACATGCTGCAAATCGCAGGGCCACATTGTATACAGAGGCAGCAGCTAAATATGATCGCTACTGCAATACCTAAAAAGGACAGGACTTTCCATCCCCATGCGGAAATTATATTCCAGAACCAACCGGACCATGTCCAGGTGCCTGGATCTTGGTGTAACAGATGGGCAATTTTATGGAGTCTGGTTATAGCTAAATAAACAGACGGCGCGTTATTAGGAATGAAAATACAACAACTGGATCCGAGAATTCTACAGGCCCCGCCCCTATCGGCCAGTATGACGTCAAGGACGAGACGATTCTGTAAAACGACAATTCTCATAAAGGATTGCTCTTCAGTTAAGTTACCTAGAGCGGAGACAGTCTCATCTACTACTGCTTCAAGGGTTCTTGTTAACCTACGGATAAGCTTACTATTTACAACTGTACCTAAATAAGGGAAAACACCTTTATCTATATCAATGAATTGCTCTGCGGCGGTTTCAGTATAATCGACAATCGGGAGGTTTCTCTTGTGTCTAGTGTGTACTAAGAAAGAATTCCTATGATAGT
Organism: Lissotriton helveticus; assembly: GCF_964261635.1. NCBI lineage: Eukaryota > Metazoa > Chordata > Amphibia > Caudata > Salamandridae > Lissotriton > Lissotriton helveticus. Next base: position 1,483,027,384 of record NC_136065.1, read on the forward strand.
CAGGTGGGGCTAGAAAAACAGGTGGCAGTAGGAAAGCAATGTAACAGGTTCCCTCCCAATCGAGGGGCAGACGGACATATGCAGTTTGACCACAAATAAAATAAGAATGACGTGAAGCTTTGAAAATAGATTTCCCACTGTCACTATACTGGATAACAGTAGTACATTCACTATGACCTATATGTACAGAACCATAACCACGGACACATAATTCGCCTTTGACTGGTAGTACTGAAATAGCGGGTGAGTCTGGAGTAGTATCAGACTGAACATTCAGAACCATGAAATTCGACGAATAATTTCCTAAATTATATACTTCATTTTCTAAATCTAAACCTGTTCTGTGGGGGAAACCTTGCTTGTCTGGGAAACATGTACTGTTAAGAAAAGACATATCTGTTAAGGATGACGTTAACGTGGACCATGCTCCACACGAACCATTGTGTGAGAATGGATAAGGAAAGAGTGGCAGAACTCCCTTCGGTGTCTGGAAAGGGGGGAGTCGACCACACACCCAACAATTAGTGGCATTGCTGGTCTGGTGTGAATAATGTAACATACGGATAAATGTGTTATTACGCATGGCGAGGCGGTATGAATATTCGTGAGGAGGCAGATCACTAAACGTGTGCTCTACTGTAGCATGAGCAGACATATTTACATGAGGAACTGAAAAACACAGATAGAAAGCATAGCTGGTGCAGGAAATCATTATGCTGATGAATAATACGAAACTCAGAAAAACGATACATTTGATTGAGCTTTGACTGACTCTCTCACTATGGGGGTCTATTTTATACATGTCAGAAACAGTCTAACCGTTTCACCTAGGGGAGGACTTATACAATCAAACTGGCTGACTTATTAGACCTGAGCTTTAACTTATACTCCTGTTGCGGAGTTTTCTCTAACAAGGGAGGGGTTGTAATAATGTCTTGTGCGGGACAGTCCTTTAAAACAATGTTCTGGCAATCCTTCGAATCCTGGGAAATGTTCTTGGAAATGTTTTTGAAGACTGGTTTCGATCCTTTGAAAAGTTTTACATGAGAAAGGTGGACCCACCCCTTCCTGCCTTCCAACTTGACGGCAGTTCGGGTGGTCAAGAGGACCTGACGTGGCTCTTTCCAACGTGGTTCCAGCGGACTTGATCTGTCGAAATTTCTGATCATCACTAGGGAGCCTGGAACGATCTCGTGCGGTGCCACCTCGGTATTGTCTGGAAATGCGGCGGCAACCTGTGAACGACATGAGTTGAGGGCAGACATCAAGGAAGCTAGGTAATCTGTCAGCATATTACATGAAACATCGGTAATACTTCGGGGTCTAGGAGTACCCCACATGTTAGGGGGGCGGCCGAATACGACCTCATACGGGGACAGACCTGATCTGGAATGTGCGACCATGCGCATATAAAATAAAGCGACTGGCAGAGCTATTAACCAGTCTACACCCTTGTCTTTACAGACTTTTGCTATACGGATTTTCAGAGTCTGATTATGCCTTTCGACTAGTCCAGCTGCTTCTGGATGGCGTACACAATGGAACTTCCACTGGTACCCTAACAAAAGGGAAACATGTCTCATGAGTTCAGATGAGAATGGCTGGCCGTTATCAGAATATACGACTCTAGGGAGTCCATATCTAGGGAAGAATTCACGAACCAACTGCTTGGCAGTGGTCGCGGCTGTGTAATCTGGGACTGGATATGCTTCTGTCCATCTGGACAAGGCGCATACAACTACAAGGACATACTTGAAACCTCGACATCGCTCCATTTGAATATAATCCATCTGGAGGACCTCAAAAGGGTGGTCAGGGGGCTGGAAACCACCTTGTTCCACCGGGACACTTTTACCTGGATTAAACTGACAACATATCATACAGGTACGGACTTTCTGCTTGGCTGCAGCTCGTAAATGCTTGTTGAACCAAATGTTCTGGATACTGTCTAACATAGCTTTCTCTCCTAAATGTGCTGGACTATGTGCGGTATTGATAATGACTTGAACCATAGAATCGGGGAGAAACCATGTGGCTCTACCCTTCGTTAACCATCCTTGATCTGTCTGGACCCCTCCTTGTACAGACCATTTCTTGATTTCATCGGGAGTAGCATGTAACTGTATATCTATGACATCTTGAGTAGGGTCCTTAACTGTCATGCATGTAATCGGATCTGGAGTATGTGTCAGATTAACTGGAATGTCTGGAGTCTGTGCTGTAAGCTTGGCTGTGCGGTCTGCTAGATCATTACCTTGGGAAATAATGTCAGTGACTTTCGTATGTGCTTTGCACTTCATGATAGCAATAGATGTCGGTAAATGTATGGCATCTAACAGGGCTTGAATAAGGAGACCATGCTGAATCTTGGTTCCATGAGAAGTCATAAAACCTCTCTCCTGCCAGAGCACTCCGAAGTCGTGTACAACTCCGAATGCGTAACGTGAATCTGTGTAAACATTAACCTTCAGGTTCTTGGCATGTATACAGGCTTGTGTCAGAGCGACTAGCTCTGCTGCTTGAGCGGACAGGGTATCAATACGGTGTGTTTCAATAACTTCAGTGTCAGTAGTCACTGCATACGCGGCGACTAGTTCTCCTGTACTAGTTCTCATACATGAACCATCCACATAAAGTGTCAGGTCAGGATCTGGTAACGGAATGTCTGTCAGGTCTTGTCTTGGCTTTGTCGTAATGTTAACTACTTCCACACAATCATGTGTGTCTGGATTTGAACTAACTGATGGTAACAGTGTAGCAGGATTCAGGACGTTGCAGCGTCTAATTTCTATGTGTGGCTGGAACAGTGTCAATTCATAACCTGTTAAACGTGCAATTGTCAAGTGCTGAGTTTGTGTTCGGTTTAAAAGAACTTCTACTGAATGTGGGACCTGTACTGTCAGGGAATGTCCTAAAACTATAGAATCACTTTGTCTGATAGCTAGTGCTGTGGCTGCAACTGACTTGAGGCACGCAGGCAACGCCTGGGCGACTGGATCTAATGTGCTCGAAAAATAAGCACAGGGCTTGTATTGACCTGCTTGATCTTGTGTGAGGACAGATAATGCTGTACCTTCGCGTTTAGTAACGAAAAGTGTAAAAGGCTTACTGTAGTTCGGTGTAGCTAGAACTGGAGCTTGGCATAAGGCTTTCTTTAACTCGTTGAAACTAAGTGTATGGTCAGATGTCCAAGGGAGGACAGTCGATACGGCTGCCTCCTGTGTCGTTAACTGTATCAGTGGCTTGGCTAGAAATGCATACTGGGGAATCCATTGTCTACAATAAGAAGTAAGGCCGATAAAGGCACGTACCTCCTTCTGGGTTCTGGGCTGGGGAAGACTCGCTATTAACTGGATACGGTCGGGTGTCAACTGCCTACCCCTCTTGGACAGCAAGTGTCCTAAGTATACCACTTGCTGGACACAGAATTGAAGCTTCGAAGGTGACACCTTGTGCCCCATCTCGGCTAGAAAATACAGAACTGTAAGTGATGCTCGCTCGCAAGCACGTTCAGAACGGGCTGTGATCAGTAGATCATCGACATACTGGAGCAGGGCAGTGTCAGTTGGCATGTGAATGTTGTCTAGTTGTCTCTTGAGTGCTTGACTGTAAATACTAGGGCTTTCTGTGAAACCTTGAGGAGCGCGTGTAAACATATAGCTCCTTCCATTTAAACAAAATCCGAAAAGAAACTGGCTGTCTGGATGAATTGGAACACTAAAAAATGCATTCTTGAGGTCAATAACAGTGAAAAACATGGCTTCGGAATCAATGGCTGTTAACAGGGAAGAAATGTCTGGGACAACTGGGTACTGAGGAATAATACATTTGTTAAGCTCTCGTAAATCAATCACTAATCGATATACTGGGGGTGCATTCGGATCAGTACGTTTCATGACTGGAATGATCGGAGAATTGCATACATTGGAGTCAGTTTCTACAACTACTCCTTGAGCCATGAGCTCGTCAATAATTTTGGATAAGGCTGCTACAGCCTCAGGTGGCAATCTGTACTGCCTGATTCGTGGTAACACTACACCTGGTTTGAGAGTCACACGATAGGGTGTGATTTGCATGTAACCTACATCAGTTGGACCTTGCGCCCATAAATGCTGCGGAACATTAGACAATCTTGGATCAAAATCTCGTAATACATAGTGACCCTTAAAGTCACGTAGGAACAGACGTATTCCTTCTGGGGAACAGCAAATAACTGCACCTAATTCTTTCAATGTCTTAATACCTAATAGATTTTCTGGACATGACTTAGTAAGTAACAGATCAGTAGTACGGGACAATGGACCTACTTCTAGAGTAACTGGCTTAGATATTTCATTAACTATGGGTTTTCCTGAAAATCCAAGGGAAACATTTCTTGAGCCTGAGAGCGGAGCCCCTGGAACTTCGGCGTGACTAATTGTGGTCCTACTTGCCCCTGTATCGATCAAAAACTTTCTGTCTTTCCCTAATACTTGACTATGAACATAGGGACCTTCTTGGTCTACAGGTATCTCGATGAGAGGCAAGCCTACCTCCCTCTCTAGGCTGTTTCATGAATATGACTGGTACTCTGGATACTCGGACTGTGCATACTGGTACATCTGCGATGTGACGTGCTGTGTTGCAGCAATGGGCTGCGGTACTGTAACGGTCTGTGGTGCATTCTGTGACTGAGGAGTCTGTGAAACTTGTTCTTGTCTCGGCGGACGTGGTCTTTCTTTAGTCTTACCAGTAGCTATGTTGTGTTTCAGAACTGCACACTCGTTTATAAAATGACCTGGCTGTTTACAATAATTGCAGTTCCCTTTAACGGGAGCCGCAGGGTGACTGGCTTGATTCGGACCTCTCTTCTGACTGTCTTGAGGAATAGACTGTGCAACTAGCACTTTCATTTTCGTGTCTTTCATACGTTTTCTCTCGTGTTCTTGCTCTTCTCTAATTCTATTCTGGTGGTATTGGAGCATCTGGAGCATCTGGGACGGAGTATTTGCTTGCCAGGTGCTTTCGACTTTCAAAACTCGGTTTTTAATTTGTGGACTTGAATTCTCGACTAATTTGGTGACGAAAAGATGAGGGTATGACTCACTACTTGTCTTGAGACCACTGTTAATACTGAAACATTTCTCAAATCTAGAATAAAAATCACTAATATCCTCATCTTGTTTCTGTTTACAGGCTGAGATTGCATCCCAGTCTTCTTTCCTAGTTGTCAATAATCTGGGTAAAACTTGAATCAATAATTCTGGTAATTCTTTACATTTATCTCCAAGACCGGTACCTGGTACTCGTGCCTTGTCTTCAGCTTCTAGAGCTGTCCAATCGATCTTTTTCTCTCCCACCTCCCATTCTTTTTCCTTTAACTTTTCATACACCCCTGCGGGTAGCAGGACCTTTAACATTTTAATGATATCTGGGTAAGTGTATTCTCCCATACGGAGCATGTCTTTTAATTCTCTATGGAACCCCGCTGGATCTTTGTCATGACAGGGAATTAATTTCTTCATTTCAAGAAGTTCCATCTTTGATATCGGAGTGTATACAAACACTCGTTGCATTACGCCACCCGCCCCTTGGACTGGGTGGACTTCTCGTAGCGGATTCTGTCTGTCTATGTAAAATGGTTTACTTTCTGGGGGTGAGACATGAACAAAATGCGGGTTCAGGAACGTTCTATACTTGTGGCGCTGTTCTAGAATGACACTAATTAAATCGGTACCTAGACCTCTCCATCTGTACTGGAGTAACTCGTTCAGGATATCATGTAACGGGCCTGGATCAGAATGTTGACCCTCATACTGAGTAATGAGGTGCTGGATCATATACATACCCACCAGTCGTTGCTCGGCTGGGGGCAGTTTCAGAAACATTTGTGCCACTATTTCGTCTGGAAAAGTGGTAGAATCAGTAATCCATCGGACTGCTGATCGGGCTAGTTCTTGTTCGTGCATGGTACTTAATTCACTGTAACCGACTCGTGATTTCAGAATGTGATCGGTAGCTTGAAATACTTGTTCTAAGGAACCTTGTTCTGGTGCTAGATGATGAAAAATAGACTTAGGTTCTGGACGTAAATGGCGATCTGGAAATCTGGATTTTCCTACATACGCTATTCTGGCGGGATTCTCGTCTTCCTCTTCAGGATCAGAGATACTTTCTTTCTCGCTTACTTGTGCTGCTTTACGCTGTTCGTGTAACCTTATTATTTCTTTACGAATTTTCTTGTACATACTTTCCATGGCACTAATGGTCTTGTGCTTACCCTCGGCTATATTATCACTCCACCTTGTTAGGATTCTCATTTCGGCGGGATCTTTAGACGGGTAATCTTGTTCTCTTATTAGACAATTGATCAGGAACTTTAATACCATGAGCTGAATCTCGGCTTTCCTTTGAGACATAATCTCGCCAATACTTTCTGGATCATCCCCTGTACGGATGAAACGATATATTCTGTCTAGATCTTCTTTCATATTCGGTAAGGTGACTAGATACTCGGTCACCCTCCTTACACGTACGGAATATAAAACCATATTATACTCGCCTGGGACTGCGTCATAGACACATTCGGCAAGGGCTTGTCTGATTTCTGTGACAGACTTATTACTTTTAGGAGTACGCTGTGATGCTTGAGCATGTAATTCGAGTGCTGATAGACGCTTGTGTGGCGGCGGGGTTTGAGGAGGACCTCCTCCTGCGGCCCCTATACTAGAATCGTCGACTGACATTCTTCGTGCTTGCAGGGTCGGTAATTGTAACGTGGGCTGAACTTGTATGGCAGGCTGACCCGGGGGTACCGTAACAGGTACTCCGGTGTCTGGAGGAACGGGAAGTGCCTGATTTACAGGGACAGGTGGAGCGCGAACTGGATTTGCATATTCTGGAACTGTGTCGTCCAGATAGGACGAAATAAAAATATCAGCTGCGGTCGGTTTGTGACGTAGCTTGGTCGGAACTAATGGTGGCGGGAAATTACTGGGTGCCTCTGGGGTCGCTTTTGGCAAGCCTTCGGCAAGGAGAGGGTACATACCCTTAATAAGGGCATGCCTCTGTCTGTCTGACTGTTCGACTTTGACTTGTTCACCTATCTCGATTAATTCTCTTTCTTGGGCTCGTTCTTGGGATTCTCTACTTAACTCTGACTTTCTGACTTCCTTTTCCGTTCTTCTATGCGCTTCCTTACGCCATAACTCGATGGCATCTTTCTGTGACTGTCTGGCTTTCTTTTTCCATAATGCTTCCTCTACTCGCATGATACATTCGGCATCCCATGTACCCGATACGGGCCATCTATACTTTTCTTCTAACTGTTTGGTATACTCTACCCATAAATCTAGATACAATATGGCGCTTATGCCATGTTTCTGATACATAAAGTGACCTGGACTGTCCCTAGGCGGAACAGGAACTGCTGCTTCCAGCAGACCCTTTCTAGTTTTTAACTGACGTAACTTGGAAAAGAGCGGCATTCTAAACTTGAATCGGAACACAATACAATACACGAAAAACAATAACAATTGAGAAAACAATTCAGGCATACCACGACATTGGAAATACATTAAACAATATCATAACATAACAGTTCGAACAGAATACTACCTGAAAATACTGAAAACAGAAACAGAACAGAATTCTCGAGAACGGAACAGACTAGAGTTACTGGATGCACTGCTGTAACAGTACGGATCATACCGGTCCCATAAAGGAACGCATCAAGACCCGTATCCACCTAGGTGAACACTTCGTTTGTGGGCTTGGGTACCACCAACCCACGGACCAGGAGTCAATTTAGACTGACCCTGTCTAGACACTACCCCAGCAATGGTACTCACCGGGCAGCACGGAACGGAAGGCCTCGGACGGGACTGGACTACGACGGACTTCGGACTTCGGACTTCAGTTACGGGTGGGCCTCCGGATACCTCGGACCTTGGACTCTCGGCTTGGGCTCTGGTCGGGACTCGCCGCGTTCCTCCACCGTCTCGTTCGGATGCTGGACCGCCTCCTCCGTCTCCTCCGTGGGCCTGAGGGATACTTGGAGCAGAAATATCTGCCAGTGCACGGTATGGTTCCGTCACGACTGCAGAGGGTCAGGGGGTCGGCGTGGCTTCACCGACGCGTGGGGAAAGGGCAAGTCCCTATTCGGGCGCCATTATGTGGTAAATAAATAAATAATACCCTATTTTTGACTAGACTTATAGCATAACAGATAGCTCAATAAATAAGAGTCAAGATTCGAGGTAGTAGGAGTTTCTGCAGGTTTATTACAGCATAAGGACAGGATCAGGACAACCTGCATAGGAATAGGACAATAAGGCCCGGCAGCTGCCGGGGCTGGGTCTGGGATGAGCGCGCTAACATTTAATAACAAAACATTGACTTATATACATAGCGCAAACACATAGCATTACATTGCAGTGGGCGTAACAGTAGGTGGAGTAGAAGGCGTGACGCGTAGCAGTCGCGAGAGATAAAAGAAATAAGAGGTGTAACTGGGCGTATACATAGACATGTGGTGCAAACGTAACAGAATATGTCATGAATGGGCGGAAACATTGGAGGGGGCTACCTAAGGAGCCGGGACCTCTAACCTAATGGTGCGCGAAAACTGACAATAACGTGTTACTAGGAGAAGCTGGGGGCTACGAACTCTGTGCTAGGAGCAGAGACTGGAGTCTGGAGGGTCGGAGCGACATGTACCTAAACCCTATCTGGTATCTAATGTTTAGGGAACATGTTGATATAAACTAGAAGTCATGAGGGGAAAAGCTAACTTTATTCTAAGACTGGACCATGCATTATTCTACATGTAGTGCGTGATGAAGAATACTAAATGACCATTAAATACAGTATTTCTCTAACGTGGAGACGAGAAGGCTAGACAATGACGGAAACTATTGATGCAGTTCAGTAGTTTAGGAATGCAGAGGAGGAGGACTGAACTGATAGCAGGAACTATAACATACTTTTGGCAGACTCAGAGGCAGAGCCGGGGTGCACCGGGCACTGCAAGGCAGGAAGTAAGTGAAGGGTCGAGGATACAGGTGGGGGCTGTATCGCTCCTCAGCGAGGCTTTCAGGAGACAGGAGCTGAATCTGTGGTCCGGGCCCTTTTTGAGGCCTGGAAACGGAGACTTTATAATTGAATAACGTGCACACTGAGAAACGTGGCAACATTACTTACATAGGCCTGATATTCGTAGTATTCACGAGGACTGGAAAATAACATACCAGAGGTGGACACAACTGTAATTGCGTCTTTAATCAGAAATGGGGAATAACATATGCATATTGATCATGCACACATAACATATGATGGATGAGGCGTAGGGACACAGAACATGGCAAAATTTACTTTTCCACAGATGGTGAAGTCTGATTTTAATTCACAATTCAGAAAATGTTACCTTTAGAAAGGTGAATACAAAAAGAGAAACCTGGCTCCGTTTTACGTTAGGCTCTTATTATTTTTGAGCAACAAACAGATCACTATCTTTTCTGTTTGAATTGAATTTTTATTAAACCATTCCTTTCTTTGCAATTGTTTGTATTTTACCAAAAAGATTTTAGTTGCATGAGAAGTAAAGATACACATTTTTCAAATTAACATATAAAACATGAAAAATACTGATGACGATTCACAATAGACAGTGCATGAAATACTTCTATACAAACACGTTGATATACAACAACATTGGACTTTTGCATCATAACATCAGGAACTATAATACTCTTATCGCTATCTTGTTTTTGGGGCCAAACATGTGCCAAACACAGGAAAATGTTTAGAGTGTGTTCGTGGGGCATACGATTCAATGCAAATCCCTCACGTCACAACACGTTTAATCAAATTCCTCTGTGTTGAACAAAGTGCCGACGCCTTTCAAGACCCAGTCCTGGTTCTGGTGCTTTGCCCCCCCCCCCCCAGTTTGTGTACTTTTAGAAAGGTGGCATTTTATTGTACCACCCATTTGTGCCTATGTGGTAATATTTAGAATTGTATGAGGTAACTGTGATGCTGTGGAATTGCATCACAGTTACCTCATACAATTCTAAATATTACCACATATCTTCCTTCCCCAGTATGGAATCTATGTCTGCACCTCCAAAAATTTTAACTGTTCCAGGAGAGCCTTCCCTTCCATGGAAACGTTGGAAGAACATATTTTTTTACATACCTATTAGCCATTGGAGGGGACAAATATGGTCCTGTAAGGAGACAAGCTATACTTTTGCATCATTTGGGAGTAGAAGGAATGAGAATATGTGATGAACTACCTGAAATATCATTGGATATGAGGGATGGTCAACCGGTGAATATTTATGAAATGTCATTGCAGATGTTAGAAAAACACTTCACTCCAAAAGTGAATATTGTTTTTGAAAGACACAAATTCTTTTGCAGGGTACAAAAGATTGATGAAAGTGTTATGTCGTATGTAACATCTTTAAGAGGTTCGGCTGTTTCTTGTGAATTTCAAGGTTTGTGTGTTTCCTTGATAAGGAATCACATTGTAAGATGCACAAACAATAAAAGGGTCAAGCAAAAGCTGCTATCAAAGGATCCTACTTTAGAACAAGCTATTCATATTGTTAGGAGTATGGAAAATACTGATCTTTGGATTTAGGAAATTGATAAGGAAAAGGGTGTAACTTAAAATACAATGGTAGTTATGGGAAAAGAAGTTCCAGCTGATGTCAAGGAGGTAAAAAGTGAGAGTGTAGCAACTAAATCTGGAGTAAGGCGACCCATTATTTGTTATAGGTGTGGGTGTCCATGGCATGTAAGTTCAAGTTTGCATGTGGAGCAAGAAATGCAACATACAAGATATGCGGAAAAAGAGGTCATCTGGCGAAAGCATGCAGATCAAAGGGAAACACTCAAATTACTAGTGTCAAGGAAGTGGAAGACAAGGAAGAGCACAATGAAGAATTGTTCTTAACTGTAGAAGGGATGGAATTAGATGTATCTCAAATTGTGGAAACAGTGGAAAAATGTGATTCAGATGCTGTGTTGAACATATATAGCAATTGTATGAATTTAAAAAGGGAGAGTACTGAAAAGGTAGAAAAACCACATTGTGAGATCACATTAGAAGAAAGAACTGTAAGACTATTAGCCAATTCTGGTATTCTTTTTACTTTAATTTCCAAGGAAACTTTTCAAGAAAAAATGTATGGAGATATGAAAAATCTTCTACAAGCTGATGTAAGAGCTTTTGTGTATGGTGGATCAAAAATTAACATTCTAGGCATGCAATTGATGAATATCATCTTCAAGAACAATGGGGTTTATGGAAGAGTTTATGTCACTCAGGAAGGGTCTAACTTGTTAGGATGGCGACACCAAAAAGATTTGAACATAATACTCAATCCAAATGCTGTAGAACCAGTTATGGCTATGGAACCAAATGTAGAAAATGTATCTTCAAATGTTAATATGAACAATGTGTAGGGAAATAATTTAATGGAAAAGTATTCTCATGTTTTTTCTGATACTTTAGGTATGTTAAAAGGGTTTGCTCACCGTATCATTTAAAAAAAAAAAAGCCAAACCCATTGTGAATAAAGTTAGGACAATGCCGCATATGATGAAAGAACTACTTCGTAAAGAGTTGGATAAATTGTTGGAAGCTAAAATTATAGAACCAACAGAGTCATCGAAATGGTTATCTCCAATTGTCGTTGCACGGAAGGAAGGTAATAACATTTGTTTATGCATTGACTTGAGAGATCTGAACAGAAATATTTGGGTGGATAGACAACTCTTACCGAATATTGGAGAAATGTTAAGTATGATGGGTGGAGGTTGTGTTTTTAGTGTCCTAGACATGTCCTCAGCCTATCATCAGGTGAATTTACATCCCGAGTCACGTCCCTTGACTTCATTTGTGACACCTTTGGGGGCGTTTCGGTATCGTAGAATGCCTTTTGGATTGGCATCAGCCTCTGCTGTATTCCAGCGTATCATGCAAAACATATTTAAGGGGATGGAGAGAATATTATGCTTTCATGACGATATAATGATTGTGGGAAGGTCATTTGATGAACATGATAATTTGATGGGAGAAGTGTTACAGAGAATCTCTAAATCTGGATTGACAATCAAAAAGGAGAAATTTCAGTTAAGAATGAGTGAAGTCAACTATTTGGGACATCAAATATCAGCTAATGGTATAAGACCAAAAGGTAGTATCGTGAGAGCTGTGAAGGATGCTCCTTGTCCTACTAATAAGGAGCGAATATAGTCCTTCTTAGGTCTTGCAGAATATTGTTCGAAATTTGTTCCTAAATTTGCTGAATTGGTAGAACCAATGAGACTTCTCTTAAAAAAAGGAACTGTGTTAGAATGGAATGCTGAGTGTGTGGATGCATTTAACAATGTAATGTTATGTCTCTCCAGTGCTCCATCATTGGGACGGTTTGACTCTAAGAAAAAATCCATATTGGTTACGGATGCTACCATTGTTGCAAGTGTCAGACAAAGATTAAACTGTTATTGGGTTTGCTTCACGCAGATTACAAGGGGCAGAGAAATCATATTCAACTAGAGAAAGAAGCTCTAGCATGTTGTTGGGGAGTGGCGCATTTTAGGTACTATTTGTGGGACTTACCTTTTGTTGTCAAAACTGATCATAAACCTTTAGTCCACATTTTCAAAGGTGGACGTGGTTTAGATGGTAGTGTAACTACTCGAATATCGAGGTGGTTATTATCTGTTTTAGACTACAATTTTGTGGTTGAATATGTGCGTGGCAGTAAGAATGTTATTGCCGACTGCCTTTCTAGGATGCCAGTGGAGGATGACTCTTGCGTTGAGATTTGGAGGATTTTGTCATAAATGTGGACAGTAAATTTGCTGTTAGTCAAGATGAATGGAATGAAGCAATGGAGAAGGATGAAGAATATAAGAAGTTGAGGGAATTTATTATGAAATTGTTGGAGTGGTTCTAGTGAAGTGGATATGCTTAAACAGTACTTGTTGGTAAAGGATTAACTTAGTGTGCAAGGTGATAAGATTTTCAGAAGAAATAGGATAGTTCCTCCGGTTTCGTTGAGAACAAGGTTGTTGAGAATTGTACATGAAGGGCACCTAGGTAGAAGTTTGACTAAGCGGAGATTAAGAGAGTCTTTTTGGTGGCCTGAAATGGACAGAAATGTGGAAGATCTGGTGCGGGATTGTCATGCGTGTAGCAATAGTGATAAGGTAAAAGTTACAAGAGAACCCCCTTTGAGATGTGTTGAGTTACCTATGAGACCATGGGAGAAATTAGCTTTGGATGTGTTGGGTCCAATTGACAAATTGTGAAGTAACAATCGGTTTTTAGTTGTTTTGGTAGACTGTCATTGCAAGTGGTTTACTTGTAAATCTATGGGTCAAGTTACTCCTGCTAATGTGATAAGATTTCTTCAAGAAGTTTTTGGGAAGAGGGAGTATCGAAAACACTTGTGACAGATAATGGAGTTCAATTAGTTTCTTCTGAAAAAACTAGTTTTCTTTGTGGTCTTGGAATCAGTCATGATAGAGTAGCGTTATTCCGTCCACAAGCCAATGGACTTGTGGAAAGAGTGAACCGGATTGTGATGGAATGTATTCAACTTTCTTTGGCTAATGGATTGTTATGGAAGGATGAGTTACGGAGAATGATGTGGGGTCATAGGATTACACCTCACTCAGTGACTGGAGTTTCTCCTTTTGTTGCATTGAAAGGGAGAGAGCCGGGTGCTAAGGAGTCTCCGATGTGGTTGCAGGAGAAGAATCAGGTTTGGGTTGCTAGAGAAGAGATGAGGTCAAGAGTTGTAGATTGTCAGTGGCGCAATAAAATAGATTTTGACAGCAGAAAAGGTGCCAAGGAGTTGGTGTTTGAGGAAGGTGATTGAGTAGTAATAAGGAGATTTGGATTTGTGAAGAAAGGAGAGAGCACGTTTTCTCAGCCACATAAAGTGATCTCTGTCAGAGGTTCTGTGGCTGAAATGGATGATGGCAAGAAGTGGAGTTTTGGGAATTTGTGTAAAGTATCTCATTTATAAATGTGTTGTTTTATTATATATTCTGCTCTTTGGTAAATACTGTTAAAATTGATACCTGCAATACAGGTATTTCATAGGTTTAATGTTTTCTCAAATATTATTTTCTTTTAGATTCTATAAGGGGGAAGATATGTGGTAATATTTAGAATTGTATGAGGTAATTGTGATGCTGTGGAATTGCATCACAGTTAAAGTTCCAATTGTAACCAGTATTGAATTGTACAGCTGAAGGTTGCTGCATGTGAATCTGTACTCCATTAAAGATACTTCAAAAATTAAATTGGAGCTTCCTGTGTGGATTGCTAAATATTTCCATCAGTGTCATGTGTTACATAACTGTGAATGGCTCTGCTGCATGGGTTTGTGTATTGCTTCCAGACAGTAACACAAAGAGGACTTAGGGGCAGACTAGATGGGCTATTCTGGCAGGATAAAAGGGTAGGGGCTTACCCAACCCCACTTACACTTCAAAGGGCTTTGCTTCCTGCACACACAAAAAAACCTGCAATCAGGCCTGTCCTGTCTTTTGTCACCACCAGACAGTTTGAAGCCTTGACAGGGGAAAAGAACATTCCAGAACCAGATGTGGGGGTAGGATAGTGAGCCCCCCACACAAAAACTGGCACCAGGTGTAAATATTGGACCTGAAGAGCCACTGATTAGGACACGCCTGAACCTGTGGAAGTTACAGAAGAACCACCATGCTGTCTGCGAAGGAAGATTGGACCCACTTTCTTTCATTGCAGGCTACCCAGAGAGACACCAGGGGTCAGTTGGCTTAACTCCTGTGTGAGCCAGAGGGACACAACAAGCTTCAGAGGCCTCCCTGCAACTGTCAAGCTAGTGTGAAGTTTAGGTTCCTCACTGCTGCAAACGGGCCCTTTCAGGTTAAGACTCCACCGCCCGTGATGACCAATAACGGGAAGTTTGATGAGATAAAGGCAGTCTGTGGCGACCTGCAACATGAGACTTGCACTTCGCGCTACAGCAACGACTCTCTGAAATGCTCCGCCTAATCTTCGTGGTCTCCTCTAATGTGTATAGAACTCTTTGGACCTGACTTAGAAAGTGCCTTTTCTTATGATAGTGACTTCTAGCTACCGATGCCTCGCCTTTTAAATACTCCCCTGGTATCAGAATGGATCTGGAAACTTCTCTGCAGTACCTCTTACTTTGGCCATGCACTAACGCCATTCCACTCTGGAAGAGACATGCTGAGCCTAAATAGGCCCCACTCCTGTGCGCTGACATCAGTTCCCTTCTTTCTGTGCCACCATACACAGCTTCTCTCATGTCCTAGATACTGTTACCTCATCATTTTTTCAAACGAAAATTCTAATGTTTTCTCTTCATTGTGCAACGTGTGTCACCCCCTCCGCCACCCAAGACAACCGGTTTTGAATCTTGTAGGGACTGTCGCAAGCAGAGGTCCATGCTGGATGCCCATCCAGTATACCTGTAATGTCTTGGGTAGGATCATGATTCCAAGACCTGCGGAGACTGCATGTCTGTGAATCACAAGCTCATCCGGGAGGGCAAGGTGAAACTCAACACTGATTGGCATAAAAAGACATTGCTTTGGGCCGCTCCAAATCCTGGTTCAATGCCCATTTCCAGAGTCACCAGCAGGTGAAGCTCCTCTGTTAGGGCGGAGCGGCAGTGAGCCACTGCTTTTTCACAGTGCAAGAAGTAGAAACGTAGAAAGGTAAAACTACCATTTTATGTTTCTGCTTCTCGCACTGCGAGAAAGCAGAAGTGCCTGGTTGAGGGCGGGTGGGTAGGTGTGCTGGAAAGCAGGGGAGGCGTGGCTAGCCCACTATTGTGGGCCCTGACTGTTTGGTCGGCCCTCTGGGGCCGATCAAAGCAGTCATGCGCACTCTCCCTTATCTCTATGTAGGCATGGACCCTACATAGAAAAAATTGCCTCCCACTAGGTGCCCGGCTGGGCACTGTCCACACCAATCACAACACTGCAATTGCAGCGTTGTGATTGGCGGAGGGGAGGGGAGGGAGGGTGCCTGTGGGTGGCTGCTTCCTGAGGAGAGCTGCTGCAGCAGGAAAACGCCGGACCTGGGGGAAGGCAAGTTTTATTTTAATTAGCCTCCCCCGTTCCCCCACACCCACCCGTATACTCCTGCAAGAGATGACATAGGCAGTGGTACTGGCATGTAAGCTAGCATGCTGGAGCTGATAACAGTGGTACCGGTAATGCTGCTGAGAGAGATGACCACGGGGTGTTACTGGCAGTAACTCTGTTGGCAGCGACAGTAGTAGAAGGGAAGCGTGCACTGCTGGCAGTGGTACTTCTGAGAGAGAGCATAAGGGCCGTGTTAAAGGCACTGACATTTTTGGTAGTGATTGTAATGTAGCACAGGTGTGTTCAAGTTGGTGCTAGTGGCCGTTGCAATGCTGAGAGAAATGGCAAGCGCAGCGGTACTGCCAGTGAGGCTTGCATGCTGGTGGCAGTAGCAGTGGTACTGATAATACTTCTGTGAGAGTTGGTACCGATAGTAGTAGCATCAATACTTGCATGCTGGCGGAAGTACTGCTGAGAGAGGTCGTAAGGGCAGTGGTACTGGCAGTGACTCTTTTGGCAGCGATAATAGTAGTGTCATATAGCTGCTGTATATCTTTATAATGCGTTAAGTTAGCATAGGCTCATTACATGTTTAAACGCCATTTTTTCCTTTTGCTGCTTCTGCACACGACACTTAATTGTTGATTTAGCTTTCAACCTAGTAGTTCGTTGTGGTTTACAGGAGAATAATATGTTATTACTCTGATATCAGCTTTGCTTAATAAACTATGTCTGTACAGAGAGTGCTGAAGCTTCAGGAATAACACGATATAGAATTGTTATGAGGTCTGATCTTCGCGCCTTCATAGACATTACATAAGTGCAGCTTCTGCCAACTTTGGGCTTTAGGCGGGTTTTATATTGCTTTGCTTGAAGCACACAAACACACTTGATGCTGTTCGCATGCAGAGAGAGCTGGTGTATGCTGATGTGATCTCTTCATTCTAGGATCCTGAGGTATGGGCCCGCCTTGCTAAAACCCAAAGAGACCTTCTTAGCTATTAATATAATATGTGTGTTAGGGAGGGTGAGAAATAAGTGTTGTTAACCCTTATTCATTACAGCATGTTAACATGCTGTCACCATTTGCTTTCTATGGACTAGTAACTATGCTGATAACTTTGCTTCTGATAATATGTTTCCTTGTATTATCTAAGATACTGCGCCTGAGAAGACGGCATTAGTAAATAAATATTTCAAATGTCCAAGTGTCCTCATTTACTGCACGTTCTGGTTTGAAATGATTGTATAACGAAAGAGTGCTCATGTGTTCCACGTAACCTGAGGTATTGTAAGCTCATGTTCTGGTTTGTCTAAACATTGGGAGTTTGTTATGACCAATGAGACACTGTAACTAGCTCGGTAAGGGGTTTGTTGGGTACTAAGGTGAGTTTTGGGTCACCCTAATTCGCTGAGGTTCCAATCCTCTGTGCACAGTTCTGTGGGAGAACAGAAACCCTGCTACATGGCGCCCATACGTTGGTGGACTTATATCATGACACTCGAGTAGTATATCGTTCAAACCTTAACCCCTTCACTGTCGTTTCCGGAAAACGGTGGTGTCGGTGAAACCTACCTATTTTTTGAAATAGGTCTTTTCAAGCTTGAATCTATCTAAAACGGTTTCTTTGATTTACTACCCAGTTGTGCTACAAAGTTTCCTTTGTTTTCAGTTATTGCGGTGTAATCATGGCGCAGGCTGTGACCATCCCGCAGCATAGTCGCATTGCGGTGCGCAACCATTTACAGGCTTTCCAAGTCCCGTTAGATGGCTTGGCTGTGATTTTGGTGGTGTGTGCAGATCCGGCGTACCCTTTCAAACTGTTTTATTCGTGGGTAACGTTTCGGGAGTGGACGCAAATTCTGGTGTGTTCCACACCTACACACCCTCACCTGTACCGGCTGAATATACACCGTACAGGGCACTGGAAATACCTATTGATCATTGGCAGCATCGCGTTTGGTTTGATGGCGCCCTACCCCACTCTTTGTCCGCTGCGAGGTTGGGTCCATTGTCCATTCCAGGCACAAATTGGCCTGCATTGGGTGGATTCACCCCGCACCCGAATCACGGCGCTTGTCCCTTAGCGGATATTCGCAGACTACATGTTGTCTCGATTGCCGTGATTCGTGCATTAGTGCAATACATAGGTCGTCATCTCCCGGGAGGTCCCCCGGGGGGTCTGGCCGTTCAAATGGAACATGGCGGTTTAAGACTCAATCCAATTATGGTCAATTCGGTTTTTGGTAAGCGACCCGATGATAAAGATGATTTCCCTTTCTGGCTTGCCGAGAAATTTGACCAACTGGAGGCTGTGTTTCCGAATTCTACTCCTGCTGATAAACATAGAATGTTGACGATTACTTTGCCTAAGGATTTAACTCCTGAACTCGTTGACTGTCAAAGTTGGGGGAAAACTTTTGCAGCCGTTTATAAGAGGTGTTTCGGCACCCCGTCTATGTCCGTACTGCCTACGATCGTTAAGCGTGTTCAGGATGATCACGGACCGGAAGCAGCGGTTGAATTGGGTATGCGCCTGTGTGGTTCTTTTGAGATTGTTAGCGATCTCATCCTCTCCAATATAAAGGGAGATGCGGTGAACTTTCAGGTGTCGAATGCTTTGGCTGCTCTACCCAATGCCGAAAAACCCCGACAGTTAGCGAAGATTGTTGTGGCCGCATATAAAACTATAGGTCGCACAAGTAAAGGTCTGAAATATTTTCCTATCAAGGAGAAAAAACAACCACAAGGGCAGCCTGCTACGGCAGATGTCCAGCGCAAGTCCAAAAAACAAAATTGGCCTCAAAAACAGAAACAGAGGAAGCAACAACAGCAGACTCAGGATTCTTATCCTGCGCCACAAGTTCCTGCGCCGACAGAGAGAGTTTATGATTTGCGCGATCGCGCGATGATTAAATCACCTGATCGATTTCAGGTTTCTGATCAACGCTCTCCTCGTTCCTTTCAGGACTCATCGGCCCCGAAGACCGGTGGAGGAGGAGGCGGTAGGGGACGTGGTGGCCAACAAGGACGTGGCCAGTCCCGCCAGACAGATGGCGCAGCGAAGCAGGAGGATTCTACGCCAAAGAGACCGCAGTTTGCGAAAAAGAAAGTCGCAGCCTTAACAGCGCATCGATATGCCACAGATAGTGAGAACGCGGCTTCGGAATCTGACGTGGGCTCTAACCTTGGGCTCTGACCTTGCTGGACAGCGCGGCGGAGATTACCATTAACATGCTGTCACCATTTGCTTTCTATGGACTAGTAACTATGCTGATAACTTTGCTTCTGATAATATGTTTCCTTGTATTATCTAAGATACTGCGCCTGAGAAGACGGCATTAGTAAATAAATATTTCAAATGTCGAAGTGTCCTCATTTACTGCACGTTCTGGTTTGAAATGATTGTATAACGAAAGAGTGCTCATGTGTTCCACGTAACCTGAGGTATTGTAAGCTCATGTTCTGGTTTGTCTAAACATTGGGAGTTTGTTATGACCAATGAGACACTGTAGCTAGCTCGGTAAGGGGTTTGTTGGGTACTAAGGTGAGTTTTGGGTCACCCTAATTCGCTGAGGTTCCAATCCTCTGTGCACAGTTCTGTGGGAGAACAGAAACCCTGCTACATGGCGCCCATACGTTGGTGGACTTATATCATGACACTCGAGTAGTATATCGTTCAAACCTTAACCCCTTCACTGTCGTTTCCGGAAAACGGTGGTGTCTGTGAAACCTACCTATTTTTTGAAATAGGTCTTTTCAATGTTGAATCTATCTAAAACGGTTTCTTTGATTTACTACCCAGTTGTGCTACAAAGTTTCCTTTGTTTTCAGTTATTGCGGTGTAATCATGGCGCAGGCTGTGACCATCCCGCAGCATAGTCGCATTGCGGTGCGCAACCATTTACAGGCTTTCCAAGTCCCGTTAGATGGCTTGGCTGTGATTTTGGTGGTGTGTGCAGATCCGGCGTACCCTTTCGAACTGTTTTATTCGTGGGTAACGTTTCCGGGAGTGGACGCAAATTCTGGTGTGTTCCACACCTACAGACCCTCACCTGTACCGGCTGAATATACACCGTACAGGGCACTGGAAATTCCTATTGATCATTGGCAGCATCGCGTTTGGTTTGATGGCGCCCTACCCCACTCTTTGTCCGCTGCGAGGTTGGGTCCATTGTCCATTCCAGGCACAAATTGGCCTGCATTGGGTGGATTCACCCCGCACCCGAATCACGGCGCTTGTCCCTTAGCGGATATTCGCAGACTACACGTTGTCTCGATTACCGTGATTCATGCATTAGTGCAATACATAGGTCGTCATCTCCCGGGAGGTCCCCCGGGGGGTCTGGCCGTTCAAACGGAACATGGCGGTTTAAGACTCAATCCAGTTATGGTCAATTCGGTTTTTGGTAAGCGACCCGATGATAAAGATGATTTCCCTTTCTGGCTTGCCGAGAAATTTGACCAACTGGAGGCTGTGTTTCCGAATTCTACTCCTGCTGATAAACATAGAATGTTGACGATTACTTTGCCTAAGGATTTAACTCCTGAACTCGTTGACTGTGAAAGTTGGGGGAAAACTTTTGCGGCCGTTTATAAGAGGTGTTTCGGCACCCCGTCTATGTCCGTACTGCCTACGATCGTTAAGCGTGTTCAGGATGATCACGGACCGGAAGCAGCGGTTGAATTGGGTATGCGCCTGTGTGGTTCTTTTGAGATTGTTAGCGATCTCATCCTCTCCAATATAAAGGGAGATGCGGTGAACTTTCAGGTGTCGAATGCTTTGGCTGCTCTACCCGATGCCGAAAAACCCCGACAGTTAGCGAAGATTGTTGTGGCCGCATATAAAACTATAGGTCGCACAAGTAAAGGTCTGAAATATTTTCCTATCAAGGAGAAAAAACAACCACAAGGGCAGTCTGCTACGGCAGATGTCCAGCCCAAGTCCAAAAAACAAAATTGGCCTCAAAAACAGAAACAGAGGAAGCAACAACAGCAGACTCAGGATTCTTATCCTGCGCCACAAGTTCCTGCGCCGACAGAGAGAGTTTATGATTTGCGCGATCGCGCGATGATTAAATCACCTGATCAATTTCAGGTTTCTGATCAACGCTCTCCTCGTTCCTTTCAGGACTCATCGGCCCCGAAGACCGGTGGAGGAGGAGGCGGTAGGGGACGTGGTGGCCAACAAGGACGTGGCCAGTCCCGCCAGACAGACGGCGCAGCGAAGCAGGAGGATTCTACGCCAAAGAGACCGCAGTTTGCGAAAAAGAAAGTCGCAGCCTTAACAGCGCATCGATATGCCACAGATAGTGAGAACGCGGCTTCGGAATCTGACGTGGGCTCTGACCTTGCTGGACAGCTCGGCGGAGATTACCATAGTGAGAGAGGCGCTGCGTCCACTACTGAGGGTGACAGGGACTGATGTCTACGTTGTAATTGAAACAGGCGATACGAGACTTGCTCCCCCTAAAAGACTTTATGAAATTGTCCTGTTAATTGAAGGTGACATACAGCGTACCATCAAAGGGGTATTTTGGGAAAATCTTTCTTCTACGTATGATATTTTGCTTTCGGAGGCTGACTGGCCCCCACCTTTTGTGTTCGCGGCGCCGCGAGGGGAGGAGGTAATCCTCCCCAGTTTCGCGAACACTGTCTCGAAAGAGCATGCGCAGCATTTTGCAGAAGAGTGGGCTCGGGCTCTCGCACCGGCTCTGTACCGTAACCAATGTGGTTGGGATAAATTGTCCCCTTGCCACGAAATTCCCTTGCGGTCTCAGCCGCAGCCTCAACCTCAATATCCCATTCGGCGTGAGGCAAAAGCTTCTGTCGCGGAGATCCTTGAACAATTAGAATATCAGGGAGTTATTGAAACGTGTGTGTCACCGATGAATAATCCTCTTTTTACTGTGACCAAGCCTGACGGATCGTATCGTTTGGTATTGGATTACCGGCATTTGAACTCGCATTGCCGTAACTGTGCAGTACAGAATACTCACGGCTCTGCCCTAGTGGATAGTCTAGTGCGTAAGCGTTTTAAAACAACGCTTGACATATCCAACGGTTTCTATGCCCACAGATTGGACAGCTTTAGCTCCCAATGGACCAGTTTTACATGCGCTGGGGTCCAAAAACAGTTCCGGCGTCTCCCAATGGGCTATAAGAATAGTCCTGGTATATTTACCGCACGCATAGTCTCTCTTTTGGAGAGAATCGACCCAGATGCTTGTTCGTATGTGGATGACATATATCTCACAGACGACGAAATTTGGGAGCATCTGTGTCGTGTAAATTCAATTATTTGTAACTTTGCAGATATGGGTTACAAATTTAACTTTGCAAAATCGCACATTGCTGAGTACACGGTGTTGTTCCTGGGCTATGAGCTCAACAATGAAGGTAGAGGTTTGGCTCCTCACTTCTTGGAGAAATGCGCACAGTTGCGCGCTCCTACAACACTGAAAAAATTACAGTCTTTACTGGGCTTTTTAAATTTCGGGAGGACATACATTCCGGAATATGCCCAGCGTATCAAGCCTTTGTATGCTTTGATACAACCAACCTTTTCTAAATCATGCTGGCTGCCTGAGCACTCAGCCATCTTGCAGTCCTTGCAGGCTGATCTGCTCGCTTCTAAGTTCTTACTGACTCGTGATAACCATACCAACCTGGTGATAAGAATAATACCGGGGACAGTGGGTTTCACGTACCTCACTTTTAATGAAGGAGACACAGTACCTATTGCTTACAAGTCACACTTGTACACTTCGGCTGAGATGCGGTTTCCCACTGTGGAAAAGGTTTTAACAGCTGTGCAGATGGCTATTCTTAAGGAACGAGCTCTGTCACAGGGGAAACGCATGTTGGTTGTTACACCCTGTCCTCATTTGGAGGCAGTCACGAAAGCCAGTGTACCAAATTCAAAAGCTTTGCACCCTCGGTGGATTCAGTGGGCTGCGTCCTTGACGTCCACGGATGTCACGTTTATTTTTTACGCCTCGTTGCGGTCGCAAGAGTACTTGCAGTATGAGTTTGTTCATCCTGCTCCTCTAGCTATGCGACCTTTGGAGGACTTCCATTGCATCATTTACACTGATGGTTCGGCGCAGGTTGCGCATGGCTCTAAACATGCCTACGTTTCGGCGTGCGCCATTGTGGTCGGTGCCATGTTGAACAATGAGTTCATATCCAGAGAGGTGCACACGCTGCCTCTGGGAGATTGCACCGCACAACTGGCAGAGCTTCGTGCTCTCCTACTAGCAATGGATTACGCTGATCCTAGTGTTACTACTCTTATTGTGAGTGATTCTTACTACTGTATCCAGTCTTACAATGAAAACTTGTTCTTTTGGATTCAGAATGACTTTCGTGATTCCAAGGGTAGCACAATAAAACATAAGATGATCTGGGTTCAAGTGGCGGAGCTTAAGGCTACGTTGCCGCTCGTTTTTGTAATTCATACTCTTGGCCACCAGCGTGTTGGAGTCCACGCTGTCGGTAACTCGCTTGCTGATGTAGCAGCGAAATCAGCGGTGTCTACATACTTAGTTGCAGCAGTTACTCGGTCCAAAAGTAAGATTGATAGTGACATCTTGGCGGCTGTTGCTGCCACTGAGAAGGGAGGTAAACATCCTACGGGGTTCCCTTCGAAGTACACGTACCACTTAAGTCCCGAGAAGGTTCCTTTTGTGAAAATTCCTGAAGTTGGGGAATGTTTGATTCCCAACTCGGATCGCAGGGCTGACTTGATTACTGCGGCTCATGAAGGTGTGGCGTCTGCGCATGCGGGCGTCTCGGCCACTGTAACTCAATTACAACAACGTTTCTGGTGGCGGGGACTGTACAAACAGACGCGTAATTATGTCCTTCTTTGTGACATATGTCAGCAGATTAAACCTTCGACTGCTGCGCGTCCGCCACAGACACAGTTGTACATTTCTAATAAACCGCTAGGTTGTGTTTATTTAGATCACTGCGGTCCTTTTTCTTCTGATACTGCGTATAAGTACATCTTAGTAGCAGTTGATTCATGCACACGCTTTGTGTGGGTCTGGCCCCATCGCAGCGCTGATTCACGGACTGTCATTAGAGATTTGCGCATCTTTGTTGGGATTTTTGCCTGTGGTACCTTCCATTCGGATCAGGGTCCGGCTTTCACCTCTAAGGCGTATAAGGATGCCATGACTTCGATGGGGGTCCAAGTCAAGTTTTCGTCTCCCTACAGACCTGAGGGTAATAGTGTAGTGGAGCGAATGAACCGTGATTTAAAGCAATATTTGACAGCTCGAGTTATAGGCACTGGCAGAAACTGGCTGACCCACCTCAATGGCGTGCAGCGTGCTCTTAATAATCTCCCTAGAAGGTCTCTGGGTGGGCGTACCCCATACGAAATGCTCTTTGGCATCAAGATGTACGTCCCTGACCTTGACGGTCTAGACTGCGTGGCTCGCGCCACAACCTTTGACGTAGATGAACATTGTAATGTTTTACAGGATCTACAAAAGACCAGAGACAGTCTTGCAAAGGAACATTTGCCCTCCACGTCGGATGTTGCGCTGCAGATCCCGGTAGTCAGCTGGCTACCCCAAGTTGGAGAACTGGTTCGAGAGAAGATCGATAACAAGAAAGAGTTTGGTCCTTCCTATCGAGCTCCGGTTCCAGTGCTTGGAGTGAAGGGCACAAGAACAGTCATTTTACCACCACTTCCTGGTCGTAAGGAAAACAGGTTTATCTCAATTGACAATGTCAAGATACACAGAGTGGCCGATTCTTCTTAGCATGACACCGGCTGTTTCCTGTCCTTACATTGTGAGAAATTCAGTTTTGCCCACTGCTTCTAATCTTGAAACTGAAGTGGCAATCGAGTTGCCTGCTATTTCCAGTCCTTTATTAAGTACTTTGCCCGGTACAGACCTTGCTGAAATAGACTATACTTACCCCACTGACTTGTCCATGCCTGACCTGCAAGCCCGTTTGGCCACAGAATCCAGATTTTCATTTGACACTGGTTCCAATGCCTCGGAGGTACCCTCACGTTTTGCAGTTTATGCCAGCTTATTTAAAAAACATTTTTTAATTCCCCCTTGGACATATATTTGGCTGGTGCTTTTTTCAATTTACCTTTGGGTTTGTGTTTTATTTTTTCCGACTTATGAATGGACACTATGTCGAAGAAAGAACATGCATTCGACATCTTAATGGAACTTTGGCCCCCCTTTCCTCATCGCATTCTGCACACAGATTGAAAAGAGACTTGACATTTGTTAACATCACTGCTTGGCCTGTCCTTGATGGGATAGTGTGGGATGCCGTTAGGTTTCAAATTCATGGCCCTACCGAGGTTGTTAATGTCCCCAATGTGCTTAGAGTTAAAATGGGGGATGTAGTGAAACAAAACATATGTTCTGATGATTGGGATGTTAAAGCCGTGGAGTCTTTGTTTTCTGATTTGAAATACTATGCTGCCTTTGATGCGGAAGATTTGTACTTAGAATCTGCTAATTATGGTGATTTGTTTTGCTTTCAACATTTTGGCAATCACTTCTTACATAAAACAGCGTCCAGAAGGAATACTGTAAATTATTCACAGTGGGAGCATTGCCCAGCTCCTAAACAAGGCAGTTCAAGTACTTTTTTGAAAAAGTACACTTATTTTACTGACTTCAATCAGTCTAATCCCGAGTCCTTTTATTTCAAAATGACACAGAAGCCTATGTCCAAGGTTAGACTTACCGATACCAAATTGTTGTATTCGAAGTTCTTTCTTGATCAGCTGGCTGTTGGCGGCTATGAAATATGGAAGGAAACTATTGACTTAAAATCTGTTTGGGGTTCTAAGAGTTGGCAGGTACAAGGCACTGAGGCTTTGCACCGTGCTTGTCTCATCCTGAATCAAATGTTGTTTTTGAATTCCTCTATTTCACAAACGACGTGCTTTGGATTGGCTACTTCTAAAAAATTAAATTCTCCGACCCTCCCAGAGTTAGAAGAATATTCAGGCTAGAGTAATTATACTCAGTTTTCGATTAGGGACTTGCAAACCCTATTGCTGAATTCATCCTTTAACATATCCAGTATGGATCCGAAAGGTTGGCTGATGTGGCACAGAAGTGCTGATTCATGCCAGCACCGTTTTCTAGGTTTATCTGATGGCTTTACACAGGTCAGACCTGATCCACGTTTTGAAACCGAGCATTCTGTCACAACTTACTCTGTGGGTAAATTATGTTAAAATTGGCTGAAACATTCAACATTGTCTGCGGTTAAATTACATCTTGCAAAGCTGAATGATGATGTGGATTTAAATGATTTCATAAAGGGCCCGGCTAGTGGTAGATCAAAAAGATGGATATATGCTGTTTACAATGAAATCTGGAAGACATCACAGGTTGAGGCTGCGACACGCCTTAGAGCTATAGATCAAGCCAATCTAGAAAAGGTGCTTGCTGTGGTAGATAATAGTATTAACATGCTTTCTTCCCGCATTTACACTTTAGATAATATTGTGTCTTCTGTAGTGGATATTGTGCATGATGAAGTGTCTGTGTTGTACCATGGTCAGAATCAATTACGTTCTATCATGCAATTTGCATGGACCCTTCAAACTTTGAAAGCTGGCAAGGTGCCATGGTCCTACATGAATGTTTCTTCTCTCTTTGCCCCCTTTAATTTGACTGACAAGCAGCGCTTGCTTTCCATGCGAGATGCTTCGTTTTCTATGTTACATATTGAGAGATTGGAGTCCTTGCCTTTTTCTGTGGCAGAGGCCAACGATGCAACGTGGCTTATCCACGGTTTGATAACATTACCTTTTGCTTTGTATAAATTTACAAATTGTGTGAGATATGTTGCCATAGGTCGCTATGAGCCCTTAGGTAGTGCGTTTCTCCATGAAGTCTGGTCCCTCCCTTTCACTTATAGATGTTTGAAAGATGGACAGGAGGTTTATCTGAATGGGGAGGAGTGTACAGAAACACCGGACCATTCGCTAATGTGTAGGCATATACAATTGCACGGTTCTTGTAACCAAGACCGGCCTAACTTAGCCTGTGTTTTAAAAGGGACTCCAGTACCTGCAATCACCCCGACTTTTACCTTGTTGGGAACCGGACGTTATTTGCTTTTAAATAATGAAGATTGTTGCAGGTTAATTAAAGGTGTAGCTTATGTAGTAACCGTAACTGAGCGTGTAGTTTGCTGTAGAAATGTCCTGTACCCACCCACACATGAAAATAGGGATGTTTCCATCTGGCCACGCATCCCAACCTTGAAAGCAGAATTCAGCGGCATGAGCAGAATAAGGGCTCTATTGTCCCAGAAAGAAGTGGCCTTGAGTTCGGCTAGGGAAACTTTCGTTCTTCACATAGCTAATACCCGTACTGAGGTTCAGGCCCTTTTAAATACTGATTTACCGTTGCATTTCAGCGAGATGGTACATTCTATCTTTAACGCGTCCTCCACAACTGGGCTGGCGCATTTTTTTAAGTCTGTTAGCAGTGGTCTTGTAACTTCATTTGAAAAAATCTTTGGAGTCATCCCTGCTTTCTTCCATTCCATTTTTTCGAGTTTGTTTGGTGGAATCCCGGTTATTCTGGCACTAGCGGCAGCCGTTCTAGTGGTTGTTTGTTTCCTTAAATATGGATGCCCCACATGTGGAAGGAGCCGCCCAGCCCCTCCTGGCGCTGTTTCGCAACCGGATGCTTGAATATTATGGCACGCTGCCGGTTGCGATTTTAAGCACGGCATATGGATTATCGTTTCGATTTTCCTACTTCACCTGTGCCCAGCCTGTGTTTCATTGCCTAAGCTGTGATTTTGACTGGGCCATTGATTTGTGTCTCTGCGGACCGGTTTCTCCTAAAGTCGACTTTAATCAGCTGATGAGTCCCATCGTTACTCACGAGTTGGTTTGTACTGGCGACAGGATTATGGCCTTAGCAGCGATGCATGGACTAATGGGTCCTTGGAACATTCTTACAGCAGCGCAAGATTTCTTGGCACTGAGCTTTCTTGAAAACCCACCGAGTTGTCCTCTGATGGTAATAGAGGCTCCAGTATTGGGAGAACACGTTTGTTCTTTTCCTCTTTTGAATTGGATGGCTGAACTGTTTTCGGATGAAGACGGTGATATCCTGTTGGAGGCTGTTGCTGCATATTTTGCATATTCGGTATTGCCTTGATGAACCTTATTGGTTTATGATGATGCCCCACTTTTTTTTGCATTTTTTCACCTCCCAGTCCTATTGGCTTGAGTGCTGTTGAATTCTGAAATTGACATTTTTTCTATTTTGATTTGATTACTGAAGTTTTTTATCATTATAAGGTTGTTCATAGTTCTTGAACTCTGCTTTCATGAAGTTGCCCTTATCTTATCTTATCCGTCCTCGGATCATGGGGGGGTGTCATATAGCTGATGTATATCTTTATAATGCGTTAAGTTAGCATAGGCTCATTACATGTTTAAACGCCATTTTTTCCTTTTGCTGCTTCTGCACACGACACTTAATTGTTGATTTAGCTTTCAACCTAGTAGTTCGTTGTGGTTTACATGAGAATAATATGTTATTACTCTGATATCAGCTTTGCTTAATAAACTATGTCTGTACAGAGAGTGCTGAAGCTTCAGGAATAACACGATATAGAATTGTTATGAGGTCTGATCTTCGCGCCTTCATAGACATAACATAAGTGCAGCTTCTGCCAACTTTGGGCTTTAGGCGGGTTTTATATTGCTTTGCTTGAAGCACACAAACAGACTTGATGCTGTTCGCATGCAGAGAGAGCTGGTGTATGCTGATGTGATCTCTTCATTCTAGGATCCTGAGGTATGGGCCCACCCTGCTAAAACCCAAAAAGACCTTCTTAGCTATTAATATAATATGTGTGTTAGGGAGGGTGAGAAATAAGTGTTGTTAACCCTTATTCATTACAGCATGTTAACATGCTGTCACCATTTGCTTTCTATGGACTAGTAACTATGCTGATAACTTTGCTTCTGATAATATGTTTCCTTGTATTATCTAAGATACTGCGCCTGAGAAGACGGCATTAGTAAATAAATATTTCAAATGTCCAAGTGTCCTCATTTACTCCACGTTCTGGTTTGAAATGATTGTATAACGAAAGAGTGCTCATGTGTTCCACGTAACCTGAGGTATTGTAAGCTCATGTTCTGGTTTGTCTAAACTTTGGGAGTTTGTTATGACCAATGAGACACTGTAGCTAGCTCGGTAAGGGGTTTGTTGGGTACTAAGGTGAGTTTTGGGTCACCCTAATTCGCTGAGGTTCCAATCCTCTGTGCACAGTTCTGTGGGAGAACAGAAACCCTGCTACAGTAGTAGCGATGCTTGCATGCTGGTGGCAGTAACACTGCTGAGAGAGATCGTAAAGGCAACGGTACGGATGCCCTCGGGCATCAACTGCGCTCTACAAATCCCCAAGTTTACACGTTTTTACGGACAGTGATGCTTTTGGCAGCAAGAGTAGTGGCAGCAGTACTGTGGAGAGAGATCTTAATGGTACTGGCAGTGACGCATTTGGCAGCAATAGTTGTAGTAGTGGTGCCTGCATGCTGGTGGCTGTCCTGCTGAGAGAGTGACAGCAATGCTTGCAGCACTGGTGGCGAAGCTGCTGGCAGTAATGGGAATGACTCCTTTGTCAGTAATTACACTGACATCCATTGCAATATTGAAAACACGTTCTCGATATCTATGAATATTAGAGATGTAAACACATTTAGAATTTTGGAGGAATGGCTGTGCACTGTCAGTGACCTGGTCAAAGAGGGCATGAAACTGGACCATATATTCAAAGCTGTTCTGAACAGGGACCCCCTAAATATGTTTGGCTCAGGGCCCCAAAATCCTTAAGATGTCCCAGTTTGCCCACTCTTTTTAAAAGAAATTGTCGGTGGCCGAGCGCCCCCGATACCCCCTTAGGTAGCTCAGGCTCGCTTGCTCGCCACAGTGCACTCCCACACAAATTTTACGCCCACCACTTTCAAATGCCACCAGCCGAAAATGAACACCAGAGGTGCTTGCAAGTACACACTCCTCTTCCTCCCCTCTCCGGCACCGTCATTGTAATTCTGCCTCAAAATATGAATCCTGTAAAAGAAACTGTGGTTTAACAACATTTTCTTACCACTTCCCTCTTGAAATCTGGTGTCCACACTGTACTTGGCTTGACTCACAAAATCTGGCATAGGGGCCGGTGGCAATTGACTCTGCACAACCTGCAGCGGTTGCCTCATTAATACCTCATTCTGCGTCTGTGGTTTTAAATTTTGAGTTTGGACATTATTATTCTGTATAAGTTTACACTCGTTTTTCCAATGCCCCAATTTTCCGCGCCCGTGACAGGGAAACTTTTTCTGTGCCTCCTCTCTGCTCATTCGCCCTTTTTGTTTGCCCCCACTATTTTCACCTTGACCTTGCCCCTTTCCTAAGCTTTCTGCCTGATTACTTAGCTTAAGTTCTTGCTGTTCAGCTAATTTAACTTGGGCCCACATGACTTTTTCTTCTAATTTCTTTCGTCTATTGTCGATCTCATCCCCACAGTACTTTGCATATTTAAGGAATTCATCTATGGGCTACGCTTGCCAACATAACATATGCTGTTTAATCATTTGCGATATTTCCAACTTCAACCCAGAAACAAAACGATACCCAAAATGCGTCATGTCCTTGTTTTCAATGTTTTCAAATCCACTGTACAGTTTGAATACCTGTAAGAAATGTTCGTAATATGCATGTACTGATTCATCTTTTTGGGTGGTTTGGTCTATTTTTATCCAATCGGTTTCTTTTGGAGGAATTTTCCCTTTCAGAAAAGTAATCACCTTATGATATTTTTTCATCACTACTTCTGACGGAGCTCCTGTTTTTGCATATCTTGGGTACTCATTGTTAGGCTAATCTACAGTGATTTTACATTCTGCCCATAAATCAGCAGGAACAGCAATGTCAAATAAACCATCTAGATCCTTCAACAAAACTTACATGACTTTCACTAACCTTTCAACTTTCCTGTACCATTCTACTGGTTTTTCTCTAAGGTTTGGGAAATCATTTGTAAATTATAAAATATCTTGTCGGGTCCATGGGACATATACATAACCTCCTCCTGGAACTTCTCTCATTGGGCACAACCTTTCAACCTTTTCTGTTTCTTTCATTAAGTACTCAGATGTCGGTCGATTAACGTGCTTCTTCTTTGTCCATCTAACTTTCCATCTATCCAGATCTCCCCATTTTTGCAATAATGTCAATAATTCTTTTATCTGCAATTTCTTCCCTGACATATTCATGTTTTCTAAATCTTTGTTAGAGAATTCTGCTCTATATGGTTTTTGTACTACTTTAGATCTACCTATGTCGATTCCAATTTCTGAAGCCAAATTCATTAATTTTTCATGAAATATTTCAGAATTTCGGGTGATACTTCTGCATATGAATAATAACTCTTCTACACTGAAAGTATTTAATCTTTCTATCCCTACATTTCCAGCTACCATTTCTTCCAATTATATTCTTAATTTAAATATATCAAATATCTTTGGTTGTGTTTTTGGCTTTTCTATATCTTGTATCCATCTTTCTATTTCTTCTGGGATTACTATAGTGGCACTCTTTGTCCCTGTGGAGGTTTCAATCTGTACCTCTTTTGAGCATTCAGGAGTGATTTTTCTAAATTAATCGTTTATTGGCTCTCTTATTGGCAAATCCATTAAAGAAATTATCGTCTCACACTCACTTGCCTGATCATCAATTATTATATTTTCTTTTGTAGGTTGTGTGATCGGTGTAGTCAGAACAGCAGTTTTAGGACAGTTTGGCTTATCCCCATATAAGGGAACAACGGGACCTATAGTTGCCGGTATTGTTAGTGATTCAGGATTTGTACTTAACTGGGTTATTTTTTTAATTAACTCACTTCTATTTTTATTTATTGCTTCCCTTTCTTTTTCTTGAAGTACCCTTTCCATTGTGGTCTCATGTACAACCTGCGGGAGCAAAGGTGTTTTCAGAAGCGGGGCACTAGGGGTAGTTTTATTTAATTCTTCTTGGTAAAATGGAGGATTTTTCATTACAATATCCTAAAAATAATCATCTTCTGAATCTCCACTACCAGTCATTAAATGCTTTGTTTTCTCTGTACATTTACTTCCTGTTGTTTCGTCTTTGGTTAGCACAGGATATAATCCTTCCACTACCATGGCCTGTCTCCATTTTTTCATCTGACTATCCTAACCTAGGATAAAATTTACTCATGTTATTGTTACTCCGTGATCTGTCTCGCTCAAAGGCCTGTTTCCAATTCTTCTAAGGCTTCGTACTGGGTCTAATTCATTCATGCAAGTTCGTAAATTGTTTAATATTCTCCCTTTAAATGCTCCGTACTCGGGGAATGCTAATACCTCATCATCTTTTGGGCATTCTATCCAATTTTCTAACCATACACATGTGTGGTAGCCTCTTTCTATCATCATATATGACGCTGGTGTGTCCCTCTAATATATTGCTTGTGGGCAAATCCTAAAAATCTTCTGTCCAGACGAGTCCCTTTTATAGTTAGATCGTGTTTCCACATAAAAACCCCACTATCTATTAACACAGAAACTTCAATTTTGGCCACTACCTATTTGTTTACTTCTATTTTAATGCTTCTCGAATACCAGTACGTCTTCTATTCTGGTGATAAATCAAAATTTGGTTTACTGTTTTCTTTACCGAATGCTTGTATGGCTTTTCTGTGATGTCAGTTTCTCTCCTGGCCCACCCCTCCTTTACAATTTTACCTTGGCTACACGCCCGCTGTTTCTACCAAACCTAGCGCAGCTCTCAGTGACGTCAGTGCAGCACCCGCGACAGACCCCTCCTGTGCAAGGTAATACGAAACTCAATTTCTTTTCAATTCTTTTAATTACGCATTTCATTAATTAACAATGTAGAAACATTCGCTACTGTGCCTGTTTTCCTAATTCAAATGACAGTCTTTTTCTTTCACTACGATTAAAACCTTCCGTTCACCCTTCACAGACAACAAGAAAAACCCTTTCCACTTACTCTTCACTCAAGCCACAAAGAACCTGCTACTCGTTCTGTATTACCCTTTCTAGGCGATATAAGACCAAAGCTTCACCAGCTAACTCCTTTGCTACCAATCACTCTCACTTTTATACAGAAGGTAATCCATAACTAGTGCTTCAAGTTCTACCTAACTTTCCACACTTTTCTTTCATCAAGTCCAGTAACCTCACTGCAGTGTGGCTCCCATTTACCACCCACTATTCAGCATCCCCGGGGACTTCTGGACAACATAAAACAATAGATAGGAGTTTTGGTTAATACATAAATCAATATTAAAATACACGACTAACTACCTATTTTTAACTAAAACCTAACCATAGCTCTGCTACCAATAAATACTGATGCAGTGGGATTACCAGCTTGGGGTTATTTCTAAAATACCATACTCACCTGGGCCCATAAACATTCACACAATAAACTGGCAATCAGGGCTTATATTTACCTTTACACCTGTACACCAATTCTTACCATTACCTTATCACCTTAGTTCTCAATTTTCCTCTGGTCGATAGATCAGGTTGTTAGCATAATAGACATAAATTACATTTACCTTTATTTGAATGACCACAGTCTCGGGAGAGTTTTAAAACCTCTGTCTATGCAATCATTTTGTGAGTCAAATACCAATACATGTCAAACACCAAACTTTTCAAAGAGAAAATAATGATCTTAGTCATAAAGATTTAGTAAAATCTCATGACGTTGGTACCTGGGATGGTTGGAAAAGGAAACCGCACGAGGACATACCACCAGATTTATATTTACCTAGAATGGTGTGAGGACCCACCCCTGGCTAAGGGCTGGGAAGGGACTCCCAAGTATTCGGGATCCAACAGTTCAGGATAGGTTCAGGACAGGACTGGTAACCTCTTCTAAGTGCAACACCTGTGTTACACCCCTCTCTGCTGCTACTCTCCTCGATTCTTTCCCCTTCTGGATGGACAGATTCTTCTCCTTCAACGATCTCTCCGGCTCATCTTTGTCTCCCGCTCTCCTTTCTCGATTAATCTGTCAGAGTTCTCTAACAGCGTCTCTGATCTCCGTGGCCTCCAGCGTCTTCTGAAGCAATGATGGGTTGGTGACACGTCTGACAATCTAACTGACTGAGCCTACCTTAGTTATACTATTCTCGGTGTATGTACCACCCCCAAATGTTTCAATGTTCGTGAATCCTCTACTCCTGATTGGACAATGGGATGGGGAGAAGTCATCACATCACTACTATGTAATGTCAATTTTCCTATGTTCATTGTTCTATGTTCCCTCCCCTTACTTATTTCCCATGCTTTATTTTCCCACCCACATTTCACATTAGGCTTACAACATTGAATGCACATTTTTGATTTTCTCCTTCCCCTCTGTGGGTAAAGAGGTGCTGTTTCCAGGCGCATCTTCTGGTCACTGTACTTTTGGCAGGGTTACAATGTCACATCGTGAAGTTTTACAGAGTCCAATGCGCTTGCGTCCACCACGACAAGATGGCATTTTTGGTCACCCTCCAGGCCCAAATACGAACTAATGATAAAATCTAATAAAAAAATATGTTAGAATACGAATATAAATGAATGCACTGTGTACCACTTATTCCTACTCTAATTCGCTTAATTTATTTTAGCTATTGCATTAGCAGTTTAGTAAGACAAGCGAGGTTTAGTTTCAGCGTAGCATGTGCATTAACATGTGAGATTCAAGCGGACATTTTTAAATACTACTGCGCAGCCGTAAAGATTTCCCACCAAAGCGAAAGACATCGTACTACGTAGATGCAGTAGACGCATGCACAGAAGAGTTACCGTGTTTTCAGCAACCATCTTGAATCACTTGGCTTACGTGTTAGTAAAGCACATTTATGATCTTTTATCCCTAGATAAAATAAATGTAATGCAATCACTAGTATTTACAAACATGTTGGTTACATTATTACATATTGTTTTGATAGTGTTGAATCCGAGCAAGTTTCTTTACATACAAAACCTTGCTCCATCAATCCTCTCTTTGATGGCATTCTGTGCCATCACTAATCTCTTAAACCAGATGCCAACTTTAGTAATCTCCCATTTCTATTTCTTCTATCACTTTGGTATTTCCCTTTCCCTTTCTCTTTTGAAAACCCTTCATTCTTTTCCTTCCCTTTTCATTCACTCCATACCTTTCTCTTTTTCTGCAGCATTTGCACCAAACCATTATTGTTAAAACTAATAGTGTTATATCTATTATTGGCATCAGTACTTGACCTATAATACTTCTCCTTATATTAGAAAACCAATTACCTATAGAAGAAATACTATTTGTTAGTTTCTTCCATACACTGTCAACTTCCGGTGGTTTCAATTCTTCTTCCAAATTCGTGATATTTTTGACATACTTTCCAATTTCAACACTTTTGTCAGGTATGTAGGTGCAACAATGTTGCACCCTCAACATTTTACAGACTCCACCCTCTTTTGCCGATGGTATATCAAGAGCAAGTCGATTTTGCAAAACCATAGATTTCACCGCAACCAATTCGGTATAGATCAATAAAAATCCTCCAGCAGTGTCAGTCGATAAGCGATCCACCACTGTTGATAATTTACAAATTCTTTGTGTATTCAGAATTACTCCCACTGAAGGAATCAATGCACTGAATATATCTCCTACAATTTCTGAAAAACAAGCCATTTTCTTGTGTGTTAGTCCGTTATTTTCTTCATTGCTTCCAGTGATTCTTTTTACATGATACACCTTTGGGAATACTATTCCGAAATAACACCTCCCATACCAGTGGTCAGGCAACTTAAAATAAGCTTTGTTCCCACATACATAATAAATTCCAGGAAATTCTGGATCTGTTCCACCTTTTAGTTCCCATCCACCTATTATCAGGACATTGTGCTCACATTCACTGGAACAAATACATATATTGTTATACTCTGTTTTTAACCTATGGAGACAGATGATTTTCTCTTACTTTTCAAGGTCCAGAGACATAGCAGTATGAGTTTTGCCAGTTGCAATAAAGTCTTCTCTCTCAGCCCATTTAGGTATCTGAGGTTTCGGTTCAGTAGCCATTTTATGGAAATCCTGTCTCCTTTTCTCTACTAAATTCAAAAATATTTTTTCTTCTTCTTGTAACTTACTTGTGAGAGTGTGCTTATGTGCTTCAGCTTTATCTATTGCTTTCATTGTTAGAAAATATTCACCCATGAATTGTGAATCTCTACCTCTAAAGACGTGGTTCATATTCTCAGGCAAGGAAATTTCTGGAAAAATCACATCTATGTTAGAATAATAATATTGTAAATGTCCATTCCTGTAAAACAAACTAGCTAAAATACTACATGATATGCCATAAGTCAATGGTAAACAATATTATGGTACTCCTTCTGCTACTGATGTCAGCATTTTCATGCATACATAACAATTGCTAATTTCCATGGTTTCTACATAGTGTACTAACAGGTTAGCGAAAACATTTAAAACTATATTATTTGTATATGTATATACACTATGATGTAAATCTGTCTCATCTGGAGCGTCTAATTCTACTCTGTCTTGCTTA
This sequence comes from Lissotriton helveticus, assembly GCF_964261635.1. Classification (NCBI taxonomy): domain Eukaryota; kingdom Metazoa; phylum Chordata; class Amphibia; order Caudata; family Salamandridae; genus Lissotriton; species Lissotriton helveticus. The sequence continues at coordinate 1,483,064,120 of NC_136065.1, forward strand.
ATGTTAGCTACCTTTCCATGTGCACTACTGTCATTCTGTTTTCTTTTGGTCATTAGGTAAGGAATGGCTTTTGTCGGTCCTAACCATACTATAAGTACTAAAAGTATGCTACATATACACAATTTACAGCATCTTTCTACACAATTCCGTTTTGGGTTTCCAGCAACTCTTTTATCAGCCATTTTAGACTAAGAAGATTTCTCCCCTCTTTTTAAATTTTGTACAGGGTACAACCTAGGAAATTTCTTTCCTTCAAGTTGGTCTTACTTCTTCGTCTATTCGATCAGCATTTAATTCTTCATCACTTTCTCCACTTAGTTCCAGATTCTCAAAATCTTCAAGAATTACATATGTCCATTCAGGACCCTTGAATTTATTATTCAGTCTTTGCAATCGTGGACTTCTCCTTCTTGGCTTTTCATTGGACGGTCCAGATTGGCTTGTTACTTCATTTACTTGATCAGGTTCTATATTTATTGTCTTAAGGCGATATTTCAGTCTCTTGATAATACTAGGCCAAGTATCACCTTTTCTGAGTCTTTTAGCTTGCACTGTGCTTTCAGTTTCTTCAAAAGCTCTTTTGTTTTCATTAATTTGTGGCACAACTTGCTTATTTCCGTCCTTAGAATTCCTCTCTATCTGACCTTGTCCAGGGCTAATTACCTTAGCCGTTTCTACCTGGATGTATTCTTCTTTTCTAATCTAACCCTGTTCAGGATGTAGTTTGATTTGGCTTTGTTTTCCTTCTTCTTCCTGAACTTGTTTTTCTTTACCTAACTGGCCCTGCTCAGATCTTAAAATGTCTTGATTTTCTTCTGCCTGGGCATTTTCTATGATTCCTATCTGTCCCTCTTCAGACTCGTGGGTGTTGCTTTTATTTTCTTCGGTCTGAGTATATTGCTTTTTCCTTATCTGGTCCTCCTCAGATTTGATGTTAGCTTTATTTTCTGTAATCTGAGTGTGTTCTTCTATTCCTGTCTCGTCCTTACTCTCGTCCTGTCTTTCTAATTGAGCTTGACTTCTTGTTCTCACAATAATTTCAGGTATGTCTACCCCAGGGATCACGTCGTCCTGACGAGTGCTAGGTTGTTCTTGATAAGCTACTTCAGAATCTATTGTCTGTGATCCTTTAGCTGTACAACCATCAACCCTTTCAACTACTTGAGCTTGTTGTGAATCTACTTCGTCAGGTGCTGGTACTCTCTTCGTATGGCTTGCATGAATCTAATTTGGCAATCCTGCACATTTAACAGCTGTTGTTGTAACCAATATAACCTGATGTGGCTTTTCCCACATTGGTGCTATGCACGATTCTCGAGTGTGATTTTTCACTACTACCCAGTCACCGGGATTCCGATCATGCGCTTGGTTCGGCTGCCTGGCAACAGCGTCTTCCCCAACCTGGTGAGAGATAGAAAACACTTGGTCAGCCAACTCTTTGCAATACTCCAGTACCAAATCATCAGATCTATTCAACAGCTTGTGTCCTGGTATACATGCTTGCCTCATTGCCCTTGCCATGAGTATCTCATGGGGACTCAAGCCGACATTTTTTGAATGGGGTGCATCAGGACAAGAGGTAAAGCATCAGGTCACTCCAGTGGGGTGGATGCACACACCTTTCCCAGTCTTGACTTGATTGTGCCATTCAGTTGTTCTACCACTCTAGAAGCCTCTGGACGGTATGCACAGTGCAGTTTTTGTTAAATTTTGAATGCTTCACAAATTAACCGAATGATTTTATTATTAAAATGAGACCCTCTGCCTGATTCAATAGTTAATGGAAAACCAAATCGTGGAATGAGTTTCCTCAGTAAGAGTTTGGCCACTGTCAAGCTGTCATTTCTTTTGGTCGGGTATGCCTCCGCCCACTTTGAAAACAAACAATGACAAGTATATATTTTAGTCCTCAACAAACTACTGTTTTCCTACCTGGGTTCATTTGCTGACAAGTTAAGCATCTCTGGCAAAGACTCTCTGCGACATTTCTGAACCTTGTATTAAACCAATCTTGTCGAAAGAGTCTAATCATAGCATCTCTGCCTATGTATGTGTCTCCATGATACATTCTAGCTATTGGTGCAAGAATACAGTCAGGTAACACAGGTCTTCCATCTAGGTAAATCCACAACCCATCCATACCCCATCAGCCCTTCTCTGACAACCTCATTTCCCCCACTCTTCCTTTTCCTTTGTATCTGCTTCATCTTGTAATTCTCTCACTTCTTGCCATGTTCCTACACCCTCAAGTAGCATAAGTTGGCAGCTAATTCCACATGTATCAATTTTCTTGTTTACAACTATTTTCTATTTAGCATAATGTTGGGCAGCTTAGTCAGCATAACGATTACCAGCTGTCACCTTATCATTTCCTGACTGGTGAGCAGCACACTTGACCACAGCCACTTCTTTTGGCAATTGAAGTGCTTCAATTAATTCTTTTACAAAATTTACATTTTTAATAGGGGTTCCGAAAGAAGTCATGAAATCCCTTTGCATCCAGAGCTGGCCAATGTTGTGCATAAGCCCGTAACCATACTGACTGTCAGTGTAAATGGTTACTCTCCAATTTTTCCCTATTTTGCAAACTTTAATTAGAGCCACCAATTCTGCTATTTGTGCAGACTTGACTCCTGGTAAATAGGATGCTTTGACTATTCCAGTCAATGTGCATACAGCATAAGCAGCGCTCAATACTCCTTCCTCATGTCGCATACACAAGCCATCTACAAACAGCTCATGTTCTGCATTCTTTAAGGGTTCTTCTTGTAAGTCTGGATGAGGTTTGTTACTCACTTCAGTGACGTCAAGGCATTCATGTTCCACCTCATCTTTTACTTCAAAATATGGATCAGGCAACAGAGTTGCGGGGTTTAAGACAGTACATCTGACTATTGTTACATTCTCAGCACCTTATATAACTCGCTAATATTTAGTCAGCCAACTAGGAGTAAGATACTGAGCTCGAGTTTGTGTTAACAGAATTACGACTGCATGTGGGACATACACTTTTACAGGGTGTCTAATTACAAAGGATTCACTTTGTTCCAGACTCCTACAATAACCTATGACTCCAAGAAACATCCTTATTTCTTTATGAGTCTGTGGTAGCTGCATATGTATTATTATTCGTATTCTTTTGGAGGTGACTCTTCTGACTCCTCTTTCTATTTGGTGTCCTAATTATTTAACTGAAGTTGTGCAAAATTTTAATTTCTCTGGTGACACAGTCCACCTTCAGCCAGATGATTTAATAATCCAATTGAATCAGCAACATAATCACTTCGAGTTTTAGATGCGACCAATAGGTCGTCAATGTATTGCACCAAAACTGATTGTCTGGGCAACACCAGAGATTCAAGAAATTTTTTAAGAATCTGATTAAAATTCGAGGGACTTTCAGTGTACCCTTGTGGAACATGGTTCCAAATGTAAACATGGTCATCAAAGTTGAACGAAAATAAAAATTGGCTATCAGGATGCAATGGAATGGAGAAAAAGGCATGGCACAAATCAATTACAGTGAACCATCCTGAGTTCCACGGTATCTGGTATAGAATTACTGCTGGATTTGGCACTATCGGACAACATCGTACAACAATTTTATACATTTTCTTCAAGTCTTGGACCACCTTATACTTTCCGTTAGGTTTCTTTATACCAATTATAGGTGAATTGCAAGGACTACTCATTTCTTTTAGTATGCCTTGCTCAACCAATCGTTCAATTTCTGCTGAAACGGCAGCTTTAATTTCCGGGCTCATTTTGTATTTTCGGATATTTGGGTAAACTGAATCTTCTTTTACAGTTACTTTTACCGGGTCTACATTTGCCATTAATCCTACTTCTTTTCCGGTAAAATCCCACACATCAGGATTTACTGTAGTTAGTACCTCGTCTGGTAACTCGGCTAGTGTCATCATGGAAAACCTATAGTAGTGAACAAACAAAATGCCAGTACTGTGCTATAAATCAATAAATAACAAAAGCCATGAGCTACAAATGACTCATAGCCATAGACCAATCTTTCAGCCACGTTTTCAGGTAGAATACATTTATTTTAAATATTCGAAAAGAGATTGCTAATTTGTTTTTGACCATCACAGATACAGTTTGGGAATTGACTTTAGTTCAATATCATTAATTCATGTAACATAAAGGAGGAATGAAGTTTCTTAAACTTTTTTTTGGGGGGGGGAAGTAATCCCGGGTGAATATGTGATTGAAGGGTGAGAACAGATTAGGACAGACAAAATTAATCACTCTAGACAATATCTTCACAACCATATAATGACGACAGACAACACAAGGACAATTCAGGGGAAAAAATCGGGTGGGGAAAAAATAGTATTTGTTGTGTCTTAGGCCAGCATGAAACTATTTTTGTTGGCAGGTGAAACCTAATCCACTAAATGGAGGAAAACAACATTTTAATTCCATTCAAAGAATAGACCATCAAGTTTTTTTATATATATAAACACAACATCAATATAAAAATGATTGGTCTATACACTCAAAGCATAATAATAAGGGTCGACGCGTTTCGAATCCTTTTGAATGTAAGGATTCTCCTCGGGACCACACACATGGAAAACATGTCATTTACTTGTGTTCCCTGTTTAGCTAACATGATCTTGTATACTCCGTCTTCATCAGGAGTCTGAATTGCAACACCATCTGGTGTGCAAAATATTGTACAGTTCATTTTGCACCAGAAATCCCTTCCTAACAAGTTTTTCGGTACTTGAGTCACACACAACCAACTTGTGCATTTCTCTAAAGTTGCCATTACATACCTCTATGGATTCGGTAATTGGGGTCCTAATTTATTTATTAGATACTCCCACTACTTGGATCGCTTCTCCTGAGAGGGGTAGGTTTGGAATATCTGCTATTCTTACAGTCTAAAGGGTAGCACCAGTATCCAATTAGAAGGTGATGTCATTTTATTCAACCTTATCACCTACATATGGACCTAAGTGATCTTCTGGCAAGAATGCGCCAAGTACGCACTCCTTTTCCTCCCCTCTCAGTCAAATGTTTATTGTGTCAATTAATGAAAATTGTTACAAAAAATTCAAATAAAATCTCACATACTTTCAATTAATTCGTACCAGGCGAGTTTTGATATATTGTATCTTACTAAAACTATCAAAGATGATTTTTACGAACGGGGCATTGTAAACAGATAGTGCTGGTATAAAACAATACATCAATTCAATACTGTAGGATCCTTCCCCTTAGGTGCAGACTTTGCAAGTCTTGCATGGAGGGTTGGGGTCACAGACTTATAAATACATTCAAAATTATTTTTGGGATGTTCAAACCAAGTTTTAAATTAAGAGTTTCAATGATGTTATAAAATACATGGGTCCGATGGTGGCATGAGTAGGCTGAGTGCTAAATATACATAGGCGATTTCATTTCAATGAAGTAAGAGATGTACAATCCTAAATAAAGCATGAGTTCTTCGGGCCTAATAATTTAAGTTCAAAGGTGCGTTGTGCTTGTTTTGCCAAAAGGTTCTTTGGCTTTATGTGCAAACCTTGCCAATTCCGTTGGAGTCTCCAGATTGAAAAGCAGTTTCATGGCTTCAGTACAGGTTCGCACCCCGTGTTTTAAAAACAAGGGCTTTAATAAAGTGCATCGTGCATGCGACAAACAATGGCATGTGCAAACCAGATGGGCCAAGGATTCGTCAATTTTGTGGCAAAGTCTGCAAGTTGTTATTGCTCCTGGGGTTTTCCAGCGCCTGTTAATGTCTTTAATCATCAAGGCCATCAGTTTCACCATAAAAATGTGTTTTAAATTCGCCTTGTTTAATGTCATATTGAGGTATGGTTGTCGTAGGTGAGCTTCATAGGAACTTGCAAGTATCCCAATGTTGTTGCTGGAAAAGTTCAGTTCCTTCAAGTCCCCTTCCTTTGATAATAATCTGACTTGTTTTTTCAGTATGGACTTTAGGATGCCAGGCTGGTGAGTAAAATCCTGCAGTTTGGACATGTCGAGGTTCAGTGCACTACAGGCGGTGTGCAGACCATCACGTCACGGGTGGATTCCACAATAAAAATGATCTTTAAAATTGACTTCATTGTGTACGAGGGGCTGCTCAAACCCCTCGATAGAACCGCACCATTGAGGCCCAGTGCTCATAACTCTGTTTATTCAGCCCAAATTCCAGTCGCACCAGAGAGTTGCGAGCGTGGGCGGGAATCTGAAAGATTTGTTTAAATGCGCGGCAATTGGCATGTTCCATAGTGTTAATAACAGTCTCTGTTAATGCTATCTGACCATATGTGATTGACGGGAGGAGTTTGGCTTTTATGACCTTTCTCATCGCTTTGATCGTCGGGCTGCTTAGCTTGGTGTACAGTTTGCACAGAGTGAATGTTACTGCTTTGACTTTTGTTTCAACTGAGGCAATGTGTGATGTGGGTTTCCCGTTGCTCATCAGCCACACTCCCAGGTAGTTATATTTGGTTGCTGTTAATATTTTTAAATTACCCAGTCTCCACTGTTGTCTGAGTTTGTTGGTGTATTTCCCAAATATCACCACCTTTGTTTTTCCTGCGTTCGCTCGTAGTTCATTGTGGTTGTTGTAAATGTTTAGTGCGTTTAGTAGTCTTTGCATGCCTATTTTTGTATGGTCCAGTAAATCCATATCTTTTACATACTGCATTAAACATAATCTTTTTAGGCCGATTTTGGGCGGTAAAAGGTTGGCATTAGATATCATTTTTCCGAGGTCTGCCATGGAGAGATTAAAAAGCAGAGGAGCCAGTACGCAGCCTTGCTTTAGCCCTCTCTCTGTTGGAATCCTTTTAGTGGCTGAATTGGCTGCGGTTTTTACCTGTACCCAAGTTCCTGTATAGAAACTGATTATGGCTTGCAACAGGTTTGCTGGTATCCCCCAGTCTTGCAGTTTCCGCAATAGCAGACTCCGATTGACCCTGCTTTGCTCAACTTTTTTACACCGCGGTTGGAGTTGGCAACAGGGCCTTTCTCTAAATTTTGGGGAATGCCTTCTTTGTTTGCCTATTAAGAGATCATATACCTTTGTCAACAGTTTGATCCAGTTCTCAGGGATATTGCCACTTGTAATTTCATCAGCTATTTTCAGCCAATCGCTTTTCCACCTGTTTAGGACTGATGTATCTACTTTGTTTCACTTTAGTCTCCTCGGCAAAACATGGATTTCTTCCCCTTTTGTATTGCCTGCAAGAACCATAGACTGTAGCCAACTCGCTTGTAAAGTGATAGCTATGGCCAGAGGGAGGTGATCGCTGCTCTGGATGAAAGGCTTTTGAAATTCCGCCACCTGTCCAAACAAAAGATTGCACACAAAGATATAATCGATCGTTAATTTGGTCATCCTCTGCGGGTCGTTATTCGTGGCTGTTACCGGCTGCTGATTCCTTTGTGTTGATCGAAGTCTATACGTGTTTAAGAATGAACTCATTACCGTTCCTGCTTTGTCCGTGGGCGGGGCTTCATCTGGTGCTGTTCCAAGGTTTTAGGTGTTAAAATCCCCAGCCATTATGATCCCACAGTTTGGATGGGTACTTAGTAGATCTTCAAGCGTATCCACTAGTGACCTCATATCAATTTGTCTCAGAGATTTTTTGCTGTTAAAGTAGATGTTCAAGAGTACAATCTTTATTGGACCTCCATTTATTTTCATGCCTTGCAATAGAACCGCTTAAGCCATATCCGTTTTGAGTAGGGTTTTTATTTTTATGTTACTGCTGATGCGCGTGTATATCGATAAGCCCCCTGAAGGTCTTCAAAATATAGTGTATTTTTTTGCTGGCTGCTGAAATTCCATGAAAATAATTACAAAAAGGGGGTGGTGATGGACAGAGTATCTGAGTTAATCAGAACACTCCTACCCAGTCAACAGATCAGGGCTTGATCCATCACCGTTTTTTAGCTCACTGCACCATCCCAGTTCAGAACCTGGCTATATGCTTGAAGCCAGGTATCACCTCTGGGGCAAGTAGCCAGGTTTCTTGAAGGCATAATAGGTCCCCAGACTGTAAAAATGTGAATGCTTCCTTGTTATTTAGTGTAGTTTTTAGCCCAAAAACGTTCCAGGAGATTACTTTCAGCAATCTGCTGGATTTGTTGGTAAAATGGCCCTTTCTGTGTGTGCTAGGAACATGTTCGCCTTATTTGACTGGAACTAGGTGAGACGTGAATTCTTAAGTTGGTAAACATAGTGGTTCGAGCGACATAATTTATCCCTTTTAAGATGGACTTCCGTGGAATCTGTACTGATTTAGGGTGAAATCCACTTTTAACATAAATGGGTCTTTCTCTTCTTTAGGCATATGGACATTATTACCCCAGTTTGCAAATTGATCTCTCTCTTTCATAATTCTTTGTGGGATGAAACCATTGTTCAATTTTAATATGGTTGATTCTCTTGATTTATTATTGTCTAGAGTTTTAAATTGGACTTGGATTAGATCTTCTGTTACTCTAGAGGGGAGCTCTGGGATATGATTTAGAATTTAAGATGTTGGACCTATTTAGGATGTCTGAGATTCCCCGTGAGGTGTATTCTGGTGTAAAGATTATGGTGGTATTCTCCGTGTTCCTATGCTCTTGAGGCATTTGGGATGTGATGCCCAGTGTTGTGCAGGTATTGCTATTGCTCCCGAGTCGTTGTTAGCATCCTGCAGGCCCCAAGGCTCGATGTTATTCATTAATGTGGTTGTTGTTGTTGTTGTTCCCCCCTCTGGAGCCTTCTGCCAAATTTCGCGGTGGTTTTCCTTGTGCTGCTCTTCAGGGTGGATGTCTGGGGTAATATTTTGCGAGGTCATTTTTAATTCTTGCTGTGGTCGTTCGTCCATGGTGTTGACCGTTCTTTTCTCGGAGGTTGGAGTTATGAGTAATGCTGGATTTTCCTCGATGATGAAGGAAACCGTTATTTTGTAGGAGGTTGGAGTTCTGAGTAGTACTGGACTTTCTTCGATAATCGAGGTTGTAATTAGTTTAGGTTCAAGTTTATTTTTGTCTGGCTTTCCTTTAGGCACTGTCATTGTAATTCTACCTCAAAAAATTAATCCTGTAAAAGAAACTGTGGTATTACAGAATTTTTCTTACCACTTCCCTCCCGGAATCCGGTGTCCACACTGTACTTGGCTTGTCTCACAAAATCTGGCATAGGGGCAGGTGGCAATTGACTCTGTACAACCTGCTGTGGTTGCCTCATTAACACCTCATTCTACGTCTGTGGATTTAAATTTTGAGTTTGGACATTATTATTCTGTATAAGTTTACACTCATTTCCAATGCCCCAATTTTCCACACCCGTGTCAGGGAAACTTTTTCTTTGCCTCCTCTCTGCTCATTCACCCTTTTTGTTTGCCTCTACTATATTCACCTTGACCTTGCACCTTTCCTAGGTTTTCTGCCTGTTTACTTAGCTGAAGCTCATGCTGTGCTGCTAATTTAACTTGGGCCCACATTACTTTTTCTTCTAATTTCTTTAGTCTATTATCGATCTCATGCCCACAGTACTTTGCATATTTAAGGATTTCATCTATGGGCTTTGCTTGCCAGCATAACATATGCGGTTTAATCATTTGTGATATTTCCAACCTTAACCCAGACACAAAACGATTCACAAAATGGGTCATGTCCTTCATGTTTTCAAACCCACTGTACTGTTTGAATACCTGTAAGAGACGTTCATAATGGGGGAAAACATGGCGGCCGGCTAACTAGCGGGTCGCGGATGTCCGGGATAGTGGTGGTGTCGTTCTGAGAGTAAGGGTCGATTGTCAGTGATAGCAGAGGCTCATACGCACCTTTATGTGAGCAGAGACTGGGTGGAAGTCACGGCGAGCTATCGGCAGATTCTGGAAGCCGTCTGCCGGCTGGATTCGGGAGACCAGCGGCGGCGGATGGCGGAGAACTCAGTCTTGCAAACCGCCGAGAGTGAGGGGGCGGAGTCGCGTTACTTGCCGGCCGGGAGCTGGGAGCGAGCGGCGCAGGGTGTAAGCAGAGGACGCCGAGTGCTAGCAAAAATTGGCACACCAACAAGCGGAGGAAGGGGACGAGGGCTGGAAGCTGTCACGATCATTTCCCCAAGTATACCGCAAAGGACCAACACGGAGCAAGTAAGCAAGGGGTTGAAAGAGGGAGGCAATCCAACAAGATATCAATTGAGGAGCAACAGATTGAGACAGGACAGTTTGGCAGGGGTAAATAAAAGTGACAGTACACAAGGGGGTGCTAAAAACGCTGAGACAGAGGAAAAAGCATTTTCTAAGCCCACTTTATATAAATCTAGGGTTTCTCCTTCAAAGAAAGGAAAAAAAAAAAGGCAAAAAAAAGAAAAAGCTGGGTTTAAGGCCCCAATAACTCCTTCACTTAACTCGTATTTCAAGCCAGTCCCAAAAGTGTTGGTGTTGAAACCTGATTCTACCCCTCAGCTTCAACTTAGGGTTGGTGAGGCAGTAGAACTCGGGGAGAAAACTGAGCATTCATTGAAATTTATGGAAGAGGAGCGTGAACAGGACTGGTCAACCCTTTTAGCACCAAACCCCTTTCAGGTTTTAGATACAGAGATGGAGGCAGATAAGGGCGCTAGTCTTGGCGCAGAGGCATCTATTGAGCAGATATTCCAATCTACTACATCAGACTCATTATCTGAAAATTCACCTGTTGTTGCTACTGCTGAGTTGGGAGAGAAGACGGAAGACGACATATTCACAAGGAGGGATGAAACTTTTATTAATGGAAAGACGGTATTCTCCTCGGTTGAATTAGGTTCAGGTCAGCAAGAGAGATCTGCCTCAACAGATGTGTCTGTCATGGAACTGTTAAGGAAATTGGAACGGGATATTCATCTAGGCTTTGAAGCCTCTAAAAAGAATCAAGAGCGCATAAGTGCTACATGTACACTGTTAGAGGATAAGATCGACAAATTAACGATACGTGCGGGAGAGATGGAATCCGAGATGAAAGTTGTGCAGGGAAGAGTTCTGGATAATCGTAAGGAGATAGAGACATTATATTCTAAAGATAGAGAAATGGATGAAAGACTAGAAAGATTGGAAAACATGCAAAGGCGCAATAACCTAAAAATTCTAAAACTTCCAGAAGGAAAAGAGGGGACGGATATAAAGACTTTTGTTGTGCAGTTGCTGAAGAAGGAATTAGCACTAGTTGAAACTGAGGAAATTTTGGCCCGAGACATTCAACGAATACATCATGATCCTTTTAGGCTGAATCCTGACCGTGCTAAGCCAAGAAAAATTTTGATCAACTTTGCGACATATTCGTTAAAGGAAAAAATTCTGTCACTTGCTTTAAAGAAAAAGACTATTGTGATAGATGGAGTATCAGTAGACATTAGGTCGGATTTGTCACCAGCTACAGCAAATAGGCAGTGGGAGATGGGAAAGCGATTGATACCCTTAAGAGAGATAGGAGCCACGGCTCAGCTAAAATTTCCCGCTTTTCTAAAAGTAATGTGGCATAACAAGATGTATACATTCCGTACAGTTGACGAGGTAGATGCTTTTTTGGATGTTACTCAAAATGTATAGTAACAGATTACCGACCACAGTTTATGCAAAATAATAAAAAGAGACATCACCACTGAGACATCCACTGGTCTAGGCCATGGGAGTAATGGTTGGGTTTTCCAGGGAGGGAATTGAGAGTAAGGGGAGGGGAGGGAGAGGGGTAAGGGAAAAAATAAAAAAAAATATTCCTCATGAGCGGTCTTGCTGTGCTTTACCTAGAAGGAGAAAATGGGCAGTATGTGACAAGTATGATAAGTATGATGAGCAGGGTTAATAATAAGGAGCTAAGGTTCCTTACATGGAATGTTAACTGGCTCCGGGTTAAATCAAGGAGATTACTTATTTTGAAATATTTAGAAGATTCACCAGCGCAGGTTATTATTTTGCAAGAAACACATTTAACACAAAAGGAAAGTAAAGAGATATTTAGTACTCAAAAATGGATTGCAAATGCTATTTTTTCATCTCAAGACTTGGTTACAAAGGGAGTAGCTATTTTGATTAGAAAAGGATCTAACATAGTAGTTGAAAATAGTTTAGTGGACAGTGGAGGAAGATGGGTGATTTGTAAACTACGACTGTTGGGTGAAGTGCTGATAGTTGTTGGTTATTACGGTCCGAATGTAGATGATCCCACAGTTTTAGAAAAAATTGAATTGGAGCTATTAGATTTTTCAGGTAAAGTCATCATGGCAGGAGATTTCAATACAGTATTAGATGGCAAGCTGGATAGAGCTGGCAATGCTAGGGCAATAATGAATAGTAAAATGACCACTAAAGTTAAGTCAGTGATGGTGCAGCTAGGGCTTTGTGATATTTGGAGACTTAAAGCAGCACAACAGCTAGGGTTTACTTTCTATAATAAAAAATACAAACATAACTCACGGATATATTTTTTTCTGATAGACAATAGGTTGAAAGAGCGAGTTAGAGGTGTAGATCACATAGGGGCACACCTATCAGATCATTCTGCTGTAAGCTTAAACTTGAGTTTGGAAGTAGAAGAGATGAGCTCAGTTTGGAGACTAGACCGTACAATTTTAGCTGATGTAGAAGTTCTAGAAACTCTCAAAGAGGAGATACAAGTTTTCCTAGATGTAAATGTGGGCTCAGCTAAGGAAGATATAGTATGGGAAGCGTGCAAAGTGTTCATGAGAGGTAGAATGGGAGCTCAAGGTGCAAAGAAACGAAGATTGTATTACAGTCAAGTTTTAAATCTAGAAAAAGAGATTCGAGAGTGTGAAATCAATCGAATCCCCCAGGGTGCTACTACTTCAGATGGCCCATGGGAGAAAAAACTTTTAGATTTAAAGGTTCAACTTACTGCAACACTTACACAAAGAGTTAAAGAGAGATGGGAAGCTAGTCAGTTGGCACACTTTTCATATGGAGAGGGATGTGGCAAGTTACTAGCGTGGAAAGCCAAGAAAGATGTCATACGGAATCAAATTAAGGAGATTAAGAAACCGGGCACAGGTCAAATTATAACAGAAAATAAACAGATTGTAGAAGCATTTCAGGAATATTTTTCGAATGTTTATACAGAGGACCTTTGTCCAGATAAGGATGAGATTGAGACTTGGTTACCTTTAATAAAACCATTGGCAGATGAGGATATGCTTGAGTTAAATAAGGAAATCACCCAAGAAGAGCTGATGAAAGTGATTAAGGATAGTAAAAGAGCGAAAGCCCCTGGGCCAGACGGTCTACCCGCAGAAGTGTACAAAGCCCTAGGAAACACGTTGGTCCCCACTCTGTGTCATCTGTATAATAACATTTTTAGAGGGGAAGCGACAATTCCAAGCTCTTGGAATGAGGCAAATATTGTTTTAATACTTAAACCAGGGAAATCTCCAAAAAATATGGATGCGTACAGGCCGATCTCACTGTTAAATTGTGATTATAAATTCTTCTCTAAAATTCTGGCTGACAGGCTTAGTAAAATCATCCATAAATTGATACATGAAGATCAAAGAGGCTTTATTAAGATGAGGTATTTAAAAGAACTTACCTACTCCTTGATAGGTATGATAGATTTAGCCTCTAAGTATGAATATCCCTTGGCTGTGATAGCATTAGATGCTGCCAAGGCGTTTGACCGAGTTAATTTTGTATATTTAAAAACTCTCCTGCAGTATCTCAACCTAGGAGATAAATTTACGCAATCCATTTTTTTCTTTGTATTGTGCACCGACATCGCGAGTACTTGTAAACGGGACTCTTACACTTCCTATTAGAGTAATGCGGGGCACCCGACAAGGATGTCCCTTATCACCTTTGGTTTTTAATATATACATAGAGCCTCTTGCATGTAAAATTAGAGCCTCAGAAGAGATACCCCCTTTTGTTGTGATGGACTGGTCAAAGAAACTTGGCTTATATGCGGATGATATTATTGTTTATTCTACTAATTTAGTTGGGTCTTTGAAAAATTTAGTAAATACAACAAAAGACTTTGGTAAGATTTCTGGATACCAGTTGAATCAAGATAAAACCGAGATAATGACTTGGAATCTTAATACGAGAGGGGTAAAAACTACAACAGAAATGAGATACCTTGGAGTTAGGATAACTCAGAAGATTGAGGATTTGGCTAAATCTAATTTTGATAGAGTGAAAAAAGAGGTTGGTGACACGCTAAAAGGCTGGATGAATATACCTCTGTCAATATATGGGAGATCTAACCTTGTAAAGATGGTGATAGTACCAAAAATTACTTTTTTGTTTGAGACTATTCTGTTGGGTTTTAAAAAGGAATGGTTGGCGAAATTTCAAAGTATGATAACATCATTTATTTGGGCGTCAAAGGCCTCTCGAATCTCATGGAAGAAAATAAGGAGAAGTGTAAATAAAGGAGGATTGGCGGCTCCAGAGATACAAATATATGCATGGGCTTTTTGTTTAAAAAACTGCAGAATGCTGTTGGGTACCCTTTTTAGTTCTCAGATCGGCGGACTTTTTGGGATAATGCTGAAGATATCAGGTTATCATGAGTTTGGTTATTTATACAAGTTTGGAGACCCCAAATTTAAAAAAAAAGTGAAACTCAAGACTCTGAGGGACTTGGCCGAGATATGGTATAAAATCAGGAAAATATCTAAGATCCCTTATCTTAGTTATATGGCTCCGATATGGGAATCTCCGGGAGCTCCTTCCTGGACAAGAGATGCGTTAGCTTTAAACTTGATAAAGGAGCCTGCTTTGCAAAGGTGGAAAGATTTGTTTCAAGATGGCAATCTAATTTCTTGGAGTTGTTGTCAGCAAAAATGGGGCCCAGTTTTTTCAAAATACAAATACTTACAGATCCAAAGCTGGGCAAATCATTTAGAATCAGAGATTGGAACGGAAAATGATTTTGAGTTAAAGTTGGAGTCAAGGGCTTTTAAGAAGGAAGTAGCTTTCTGGTATTGGCGAATACTAGAAATTGAGGATGGACCATTCGACCTACCAGAGACCCTGTGGAAGAACAGCTTGCCAAGGATTGCGACAGAAGATCAATGGCAAGTAACTATGAGCATGCTATATAGAATTGTTAAACCTGCAAACCTAAGGCGAAATCTTTTATTTACCATTCACAGGGCGTACTGGTCTCCGTACAGACTTTCTAAATTTAAGGATGGAGGGATTGTCGAATGTCCAAAATGTAAAGCTCCAAATGTCGATGACTTGCACATGTTTGTATCTTGTCCAAATATCAAGCAATTTTGGATTGACGTGAGTAATTCTCTTTCCAAATCGTTGAATCAATCCATTGAGGTAAGCCCTGAATTAATTATTACTGGGAGATATGATTTACAAAACAGAGTTTTGAGTAACAATGTTAGACTTATTTTTTTATGCTATATTGTTAGCACGTCAAGAGATATGTAAATTATGGGTCTCACCACTTAGTCCTATTTTACTGGACTGGATCTTAGCCATGAGGTACATGGCTAAGCTTGATATGTTAGATCGCTCTAAAAGAAATAGAGGTTTTTGGATACCCTTTTTGTTAAATTTTGGTTAAGTTATATTTACGTTAAAGTCCGATGATTAAGCCCGTGCCTATCTCGCTGGTATATGGACTATCCTAGGACGATGAATAGAGATGGTGGAGGACACACATGTTGGGTCAGGTGGTTAAGAAGGATAGTTTTGAGGAAGGCCAGACCCAAAATATGTGTTGTCTATGCCCCATTACTCTAACCCAGCCTAAGAGATAATAACAGCCCAGTGGTGGATTAGTACGAAGTTATGGGCGGCAAGACGGCAAATGAGGATAAAAAAAAAAAAAAAAGAGACGTTCATAATATGCATGTACTGATGCATCTTTTTCCTGGGTGGTTCTGTCTATTTTTATCCAATCGTTTCTTTTGGTGGAATTTTCCCTTTCAGAAAAGTAATCACCTGATGATATGTTTTCATCACTTCGTCTGACGGAGCTCATATTTTTGCATCTCTTGGGTACTCATCGTTAGGCCAATCTATGGTGATTTTACATTCTGCCCATAAATCAGCAGGAGCAACAATGTCAAATAAACCATCTAGATCCTTCAACAAAACTTTTGAGACTTTCACAAACCTTCAACTTGACTGTTCCATTCTACTGGTTTTTCTCTAAGCTTTGGGAAATCATTTGTAAAAGATAAAATATCTTGTCAGGTCCATGGAACATGTACATAACCTACTCCCGGAACATCTCTCATTGGGCACAACCTTTCAACCTTTTCTGTTTCTTTCATTAAGTACTCAGATGTCATTTGATTTACTGTGCTTCTTCTTTGTCCATCTAACTTTCCATCTATCCAGATCCCCCCATTTTTGCAATAATGTCAATAATTCTTTTATCTGCAATTTCCTCCCTGACATATTCATGTTTTCTAAATCTTTGTCAGAGAATTACGCTCTATATGGTTTTTGCAATACTTTAGATCTACCTATGTCGATTCCCATTTCTGAAGCCAAATTCATAAATTTTTCATGAAATATTTCCGTATTTCGGGTGATACTTCTGCATATGAAGAATAACTCTTCTTCACTGAAAGTATTTATTAATTTCTATCCCTACATTTCCAGCTACCATTTCTTCCAATTCCACTCATAATTTAAATACTTCCAATATCTTTGGTTGTGTTTTTGGCTTTTCTATATCTCGTGTCCATCTTTTTATTTCTTCTGGGGTTACTACAGTGGCACTCTTTGTCCCTGTGGAGGTTTCAATCTGTGCCTCTTTTGAGCATCCAGGAGTGATTGTTCTAAATGAATCGTTTATTGGCTCTCTTATTTGCAAATCCATTAAAGAAATTATCGACTCACACTCACTTGCCTGATTATCAATTATTATATTTTCTTTTCTAGGTTGTGTGATCTGTGTAGTCAGAACAGGAGTTTTAGGACAGTTTGGCTTATCCCCATATAAGGGAATAACGGGTCCTATAGTTATCGGTATTGTTAGTGCTTCAGGATTTGTACTTAAGTGGGTTATTTTCTGAATTAACTCACTTCTGTTTTTATTTATTGCTTCCATTTCTTTTTCCTGAAGTACCCTTTCCATTGTAGTCTCATGTACAACCTGCAGGAGCAAAGGTGTTTTCAGAAGCGGGCACTAGGGATAATTTTATTTAATTCTTCTAGGTAAGGTGGAGGATTTTTCATTAAAATATCCTCAAAATAATCATCTTCTGAATCTCCACTACCAGTCATTAAATGCTTTGTTTTCTCTGTACATTTACTTCCTGTTGTTTCTTCTGTGGTTAGCACAGGATATAATCCTTCCACTACCATGGCCTGTCTCCAATGTTTCATCTGACTATCTCGAGTTTCTCGAGGAAACCTAGGATAAAATTTACCCATGTTATTGTTACTCTGTGATCTGTCTCACTAAAAGGCCTGTTTCCTATTCTTCTAAGGCTTCGTACTGGGTTAATCTAGGTCTCGGTTCTAAGTCATTCTTGCAAGTTTGTAAATTGTGTAAAATTCTCTCTTTAAATGTTCCATACTCAGGGAATGCTAATACTCCATCATCTTTTGTGTATTCTATCCAATTTCTAACCATACACATGTGTGGTAGCCTCTTTCTATAATCATATATGATGCAGGTGTGTCCCTCTAATGTATTGCTCGTGGGCAAATCCTAAAAAAGTTCTGTCCGGACGAGTCCCTTTTATAGTTGGATCGTGTTTCCACATACAAACCCCACTATCTATTAATACAGAAACTTCAAATTTGGCCACTACCTATTTGTTTACTTCCATTTTAATGCTTCTCGAATACCAGTACGTCTTCTATTCTGGTGAAAAATCAACGTTTGGTTTACTGTTTTCTTTAGCCAATGCTTGTAGGGCTTTTCTGTGATGTCAGTTTCTCTCCTGACTCACCCGTCCTTTACAATTTTACCTTGGCTACACGCCCGCTGTTTCTACCAATCCTAGCGCAGCTCTTAGTGACGTCAGTGCAGCACCCGCAACGGACCCCTCCTATACAAGGTCATACGAAACTCAATTTCTTTTCAATTCTTTTAATGACGCATTTCATTAATTACCAACATAGAAACATTCGCTACTGTGCCTGATTGACTAATTCAAAGGACAGTCTTTTTCTTTCGCTACGAGTAAAACCTTCTGTTTACCCTTCACAGACTACAAGAAAAACCCTTTCCGCTTACTCTTCACTCAAGCTACAAAGAACCTGCTACTCGTTCTGTATTACCCTTTCTAGGTGATATAAGACCAACGTTTCACCAGCTAGCTCCTTTGCTACCAATCACTCTCACTTTTATACAGAAGATAATCCCTAATTAGTGCTTCAAGTTCTACCTAACAATCCACAATTTTTCCATCAAGGCCAGTAACCTCACTGCAGTGTGGTTTCCATTTACCTCCCGCTATTCAACATCCCCGGGGACTTCTGGACAACATAAAACAATACATACGAGTTTTGGTTAATACATAAATCAATATTCAAATACACGACTAACTACCTATTTTTAACTAAAACCTAACCATAGCTCTGCTACCAAGAAATACTGATGCAGGGGATTACCAGCTTGGGGTTATTTCTAAAATACCATACTCACCTGGGCCCATAAACATTCATACAATAATCTGGCAATCTTGCGCTGGCAATCAGGGCTTATATTTACCTATACACCTGTACACTAATTCTTACCATTACCTTATCACCTTAGTTCTCAATTTACCTCTGTTCGATAGATCAAGTTGTTAGCATAATAGACATAAATTACATTTACCTTTATTTGAATAACCACAGACTCGGGAGAGTTTTAAAACCTTTATCTATGCAATCATTTTGTGAGTCAAATACCAATACATGTCAATCACCAAACTTTTCTAAGAGAAAATAATGATCTTAGTCATAAAGATTTAGTAAAATCTCATGACGTTGGTACCTGGGATGGGTGGAAAAGGAATCCGCACAAGGACATACCACCAGATTTATATTTACCTAGAATGGTGTGAGGACCCACCCCTGGCCAAGGGCTGGGAAGGGACTCCCAAGTAGTCGGGATCCAACAGTTAAGGATAGGTTCAGGACGGGACAGGTAACCTCTTCTAAGTGCAACACCTGCACCCCTCTCTGCTGCTACTCTCCTCGATTCTTTCCCCTTCTGGATGGACATATTCTTCTCCTTCAACGATCTCTCTGGCTCTTCCTCCTCTCCATCTCTCCTTTCTCGATTCTTCGGTCAGAGTGCTCGAACAAAGTCTCTGGCCTCCATGGCCTCCAGCGTCTTCTGCAGCAACGATGGGTCGGTGACAGGCCTGACAATCTAACTGACTGAGCCTACCTTAGTTATACTATTCTCGGTGTATGTACCACCCCCAAATGTTTCAATGTTCGTGAATTCTCTACTGGTGATTGGACAATGGGATGGGGAGAAGTCATCACACCATACTATGTAATGCAAATTTTCTTAGGTTCATTGTTCTATGTTCCCTCCCCTACTTATTTCCCATGCTTTATTTTCCCACCCGCATTTCACATTAGGCTTACAACATTGTATGCAAAATGTTGGTTTTCTCCTTCCCCTCTCCGGGTCAAGATGTGCTGCTCCCAGGCGCATCTTCTGGTCACTGCACTTTTGGCAGGGATTCAATATCACATCGTGAAGTTTTACAGAGTCCAATGCACTTGCGTCCACCACGACAAGAATGCGTTTTTAGTCACCCTCCAGGCCCAAATACAAACTAATAATAAAATCAAAGAAAAAAAACATGTTAGAATACGAATATAAATGAATGCACTGCATACCACTTATTCCTACTCTAATTCCCTTAATTTATTTTAGCTATTACATTAGCAGTTTAGTAAGACAAGCGAGGTTTTGTTTCAGCGTAACATGTGCATTAACATGTGAGATTCAAGCGGACATTTTTATATACTACTGCGCAGCTGCAAAGATTTCCCACCAAAGCGAAAGACGTCCATACTACATAGATGCATTAGACGCATGTGTAGAAGACTTCCCGCGTTTTCAGCAACCAACTTTAGTCACTCGGATTACTTGTTAGTAAAGCACATTTATAAGCTTCCCCTAGATAAAATAAATGTTGTGTAATGCAATTATTAGTATTTACAAACATGTTGGTTACATTATTACATATTATTTCGAGAGGATTGAATCCAAGCAAGTTTCTTTTCATATGAAACCCTGCTCTATCAATGCTCCTGCTTTTAGAGTCATTGTTGACTACTTCTGCCATGCCTTTGGCCCCCGTGGAGCCCAGAAGCCCTGCTTCTGGATTGCCTGCAGGAGGTTTGCTCTCTGTGCCAGCTGGACCCTCTGTGCCAATTCCAAAGCTATTCCTGGCACTTATGCCACCTCTGGCCCAGGCACGTCGGTGCTGCGACCTCCCGTCCACCCCTGCTGAGGTGGTCTGGTTTATCCTCTCTGACACCGACAAAAAACTGCAACTGATTCCGACAGCGGTGCCGCTCCTTGTCCTCGACCCTCCACAAGGCAGGCATCATTCCTTACATTAACTGTTTGGCACAGGACTCACCAAACGACCTCGTCCCTGGGACCAGTGGTGGTGCATACATAAGGGATGTTGTCCCACTAATGCCATGGCCCCTTCATCGTTTTAATAAATTACAAATTAACAAATAACAAGTTCTTCGTTCTACTTCTGACACTAATTCCAATTAGGACTCCTGATTGGAATTAGTGTCAGAAGTAGAACGAGGAACGCTGAAGCGAGTGGGGCTGCGGCAGCACTCAGGGTTTGAGTGACAGTGCACTAGCCTTGACGCCCATTGGACTAAGTAGCGCGATATATATCGGGTTTCATTCATTCATTCAGATAGCAATACTGCGCATGTTCGGTTTTGGGCTGGTCATTCTTACGACCAGCCCAAACATGAGCACTAGCCTTCCCCTTAGGACAGCGAGGGTTGCTTCATGCCGCAGCCCCCGGTCTCCTAATGGGCAGGGAGTATCCAGCCTTTGCAGTGACCCAGAATACAATGAAGGCGCCAATGTGGGACCCCAGCAGCAAAGGCGGCACGGGTCAGGTAAGTTGTCTTTTACTTTTTTCTTTTTAAAACCTCCCCTTCGGCCCCCGCGCGAGTATTGCGAGCCGTGACTGGTTCTCGTTGGTCTTTGTAAAGGGCTTTTTAAAATATAATGTAAAGGGCATGTTACTACCACGCAAATAATGGGATCGAAGAGATGCAACCAATATCAGTTTCTGTTATTGGTCCATTTCTCGCCATTTCTCGCCGTCACCATCTGTTTGTAGCTGATGGCAATTCAAAGGGCATAAATTGAGCGAGCGCAGTTTGCATCCAACTTGCAAAAGGAACAAAGCGCTGACGTAGGCTCCAAAATAATCCATGTCTGCATTTTGCACAGTGCTCTGGGACCTAAACGAGTTTCCATGTCCTGTGTTAGAGACACCGCCATTGCAATGTTTTTTATGTTTTTTACACAGAATCCCTGTTAAAAACACAACTTTAAATAGTTACTCTCATTGGTGTTTAGGTGAGGGATAATGTACCAAACGTGTACGGTGAAATTATCACTTAATTACAATGAATTATTTAAAAACAGATTTAAAAATCCAGGAAGGTGAGTGCTTTTTAGGTCGAGGACCGTTGCACTGCGTAGCAGTGGGCGGAGCCCGAGATTTAGTGTTTGTTAGAGGGGGCTTGGAACCTGCCCCTCTTCTCCATTGGTTGGCCTAGTAAATGCTGGCCAGCCATTGGAGGAGAGGGGCGTCACTCCCTTTAAGCCCCGTCTTTTTCGGATTTGGGGGCGTGTTTTTTAGGTTCTTTCTATCTGTGATGTCATCCGTCACTCAAACCTAAAAACACGCCCCCGAATCCCAAAATGGCCGTGTGTTTCTCTGAGGCATTTCTGCCTCGCCTCGGAGAAACGTGGTTGTGTTCATGGCGTGGTCGATAGGGGGATCTGCACCAGCATCATCGGGAGACAGTGATCCCCTTCTCCCATACTCTCCTCTCCTCATGGAAGGACAATTAATAAATTGAAGGCCGATTGAAGCACCGCCACTATTGGAACCCGCCTTGACGGTATCCTGGTACTGCTTGTTTTTACAAGAGGCAAAGAATCTCACAGAGGGGAAAGCGAGTCATGGACGATGGAAAATGATCCCCGCGCCGCGGGCTGCCCGGGCGGATTACTGCCGTGGCTTTAGAGAGCGCGGTGTGAAAGGCTCTTCTGTTTATGCTCTGAATTCTAACGCGGACACCGTACCTGTCACCGGTCAAGAACGGTAGACACTCGCAGTGCATCTTAAAACTGGTGAACAGTAACACTCAACGGATGTGGTGTAACGGCCAGAGCTGCCTACTTTGGCGCTGGGTAACCAGGTTCGAGCCCGGCGTGGGCTCAACATCCTGTGATTCTGGGCAAATGAGTTAATCTCCCCGTGCCTACGAAAATTAACGTGTCCTTGTGTAACTTAACTAGTGCTCATGTAAAGCGCTCCGCTACCTACCTTCGGGTGGAGTTTCCGCTATATAAACCTGCAAAAAACCCCACAAAAACAGATGATGCTTGAGTAGCCACAGATGTAGCCACAGATGTAGCAAAGGTGCAAGGGGTCCTAAAGCAAGCTACTGAAAAGGATGTCACCTTTCCGCTAGTTACCAAGCAAAAAATAGACATAATTGTAGGACACTGGGCCTCCCGCTCCTTTTAGAACCCAGTGCTGCTGCATTCACGACAGCTACACACCCGCACGCAGCGCCCGTGGCAGCTGCCTCGAAACAAGTGTCCAGCTTGCTCCTGGCAGAAAAGATCATGCTGGTGGAAGAAAGGGCCGCACTGCGCCAATCTGCCAAGGCCCTGACAAGTTTAGACCACTTGAAGCCAATTACGATGCCAAAAAGGTGTCTATCCTGTTGCTAGGCCTTTTCTCGAGGTCCTGAGACAGGTGATCAGCAGTGGGCAGTGTCTGTGTCTGGCACTCGTGTTTCTCCTCACTGTCCACGCGCACTGTATACAGGCCTTTGAAAAAGATGGTCAATACCTACCTTTTCCCCAGCTCTCCAGGGGCAGCTTTGATCGATCAACTAAGGCTTTCTCTAGAAGGGAGCATTAAGTTGGCCTCAGACACTATATAAACAATAATAATCACACTAAAAACGATGTCCAGTGAGAAGTTTTTGTTTGTGTGTAAGGAATAGAACATAATTAAGGTCGATCAGAAATGTCTTTTTCAATCACCTTTATTCATGCACCAAGATGAAATCATTCTTCAGTACACAGTGGCGCACCACCTGCCTTATTCCCTCCTATGAGACAGTCACGGATCAAACTTTACATCACTTCCCTTCACACTACCACATACAACTGGATGCTGCTTTAAAACACCATTAAAAATACAATAGTCAAAACCCAAGGTGTCTCATGGTTACGGTCGGTGGGATGAAAACCCAATTTAATACTGTTTCACCCTAAAAAAAATAAGCCCATTGCTATTCACAAACACCACTTCTAAAGTTACTACAGTCAAAAAAGGACCCAAACCAGCTGTAAACATACTCTTACTCAGGCCTGGAATAAGACCATCACACCAGGTGGAAAACAGCTGATACTGTAACAACTTCACACAGAAAATAATGGAGACAGGGACTAAAAATGTGCTTCAACTTTTAAGAATTTTTATTAGCATTTCATTGTAATGCAGGTAGAATTACATGTTGAGAAAGTTATAAGGTACAAGTGTACCTGCATTCAGTAACATGTTCATGTTTCTAGTATGTTTATAAATGACTGGGGATTTAATGCGGCAGCTTGTTGTCCACAGCTCAAACTTACATGTTTTACTAATCTACATAAGTCAGTACGATATATTATTATTTGACCAATTCAATGCAATGGGTGTTGGATCCGTTATGGCAATGCCTAGTAAAGTAAACAGCTTATATTCAAACACAAGTCAGGAGTGGTTATCCGGAGTTATGAGTGTAGGGCTTTAAGGACTACAAGCAGGTTGTATAATCTGGGGCAGGGCCGGCCTAAGGCATGTGCAAGCTGTGCACCTGCACAGGGCCGCCAAACCCCAGGGGCTGCCACGCCAATATATATCCTTAGATACATATTTGCGTGGCGGCCCCTGGCAGGGATTTGGCGGCCTCGGGCCCCCTACCTACACTCCCTGCTCAGGGCCTCCGTGAGCCTAGAGCAGGCCCTGTCTGGGGAATATGAGACAGGGGAATATGTACAGATGGGTTTAAATCAACTCTGATGTGGATAGCCAAAGAGAGAATCAGTAGGATTGGTGTGGTGCAGCCAGGGCGGCTGACTTCAGAGCATGGGGCTCACGGTTCGATCCCCAGCGCCGGAGGCAGATCAGCTCAGCATCATGTGACTCTGGGCAATTGCTCACTTAATCTCCCCGATGGCCCCCAGTGCCTTCAGACCCCTATGGGTGATTAGAAATACCAGGTTTATTTATTTATCCTGTTAGAAGGAATGGGGTGTGGAGCAGTATGTTATGATTGTCACGTGCCTGTGCCTCATTCGTGGTTTTCAGCAAAGCCACCGACTTTGACTCCTGTGGACAACTGGTGGAAGAAGTGGATGAGTACCACATGTGAGTTCCCTCTTTGATTCAGCGCACACCTGACCCATTTGTGCAATGCCACACCCGAATTTCAAACATGGGAGGGTGCAGCTGTCAGTCATACCTTTAAATGGTCTGTCTCTCGCCTTTTTAAGTCAATTCCTCCTTGTCCTGTATGTTTTCTCTTTCACTGTAGCGTTATTTTCCCCTGTGTATAGATTTTGTTACACAATAACTCAATGTGTCCCTCTCCTACTGTTGTGTAACGTAATCGCCCTCGTTCCAACCAACACTTGTTCTGAAGTAGGGTTAACACTTTTCATAGATGACGTGCAGTTTGAAATGATATGTCGCGTGGATGCACACCACAGAGTGTATGACACTGTTCGCATAGTTATGCTTCTTCATGATGCTGTTAAACTAATGTGAATATATAGCGGCTTATACCTCACGTTTTCATTTCTAGACGCTACAAATAACAGGTTTTGCAAGTACAGAACGTGAGAAAATCAAAGGAATAAGCAAGTCCACGTTGTTGAGCAGTATGATTATGTTTGCTTATTGTACACAATGAGAAATTGAGGTAGAACAGAAATGAGAGACTATAGTCACTTGTTGCCAATAGCACCGAGGCTGTTCTGCCTGCTCTGTAGTCTGTCTGTTGGGGAAGCCCTGAGTCTTTCTGCTGCCTGCACTCTGTGATCATGGCCTGCTTTTCAAAGCAGAATGTTTTTTTTTTCTTCTTTCTTTTGGAATGACTTGTCGATGAGTTGTTTTTGAATGAGGCTCTGCTTTCAGTTTCAGGACTGGTGTCCGCTGCTCTTGTGGTATCTTTGGGTGGAGTCGCAATGCAGGATGTGAGCAGGTCGAAGAGTCAGACCTCGAGCATTCAAACATCGGTTTCTGCCAGACCCTTGGGCCTGCGGTGCACACGGGTGCAGCCCAGGGATGCAGTAGAGGGACGCTTTACATTATTCAAAATTAAATATTATTTTGCTTCTCTTGGATCCTCTTACGAACAGTGAAACAAACTCGGCAGTGATTTTAAGACTGTCCACTGGTTTAGGAAACATAAATAAAAGTTGCTTGTGTGGTGTCCAATGTTGCCTTTGTGGTCTTCAACAGAGACTCCTTACCGTCTAACTACACCATTCGTCGTGTGACGTCACCAGCAGTTATGAGGGTGTTTCAAGTCAGAAGGAACATGGCTTTCAAATGTTTAATATCCATGTGTAGGTGGCTCTATGTGAATGACTCTGTGTGGGTGGCTCTGTGTGGGTGTAAATGCAATAAGTCATGCATTTGCGAGCGATTAAGCTATTGACATTGTAAATGCTTGTTTACATACTGTCTCTGGTGAGCGTTTTTTACACACTGCCTTTGGTTCGCCAGTGCCAATTCCCCCCCCCCCCCCCCCCCCCCCCCCCCCAACAAATTGAAATTAGAAAAGAATAAACGCTGCTGCTTTTGTGTGAAGCTTTGTTCTTGAGCTGGAAACAGGTTTGAGGGGGGCATGGAGGGCACTGACTGAAGGCGGGGAGAGCACAGGTTCAGTCCTGCAGAGGGGTGCACAGGAGGGCATACATCCAGGCGTGCTGAAAAGAGGTCTCAGAGCTTTGAGAGTGCATGAGGGGGCAGGATTCGGGTAGTGGGAGGGGAAGGCCGTGGACACTGCTCGGCAGAGAGCGCACAGCACAGGTTCAGGGATGTAGAAGAGAGGGCCCGGGTGCAGTGGTGACACTTTGGGTATCAAGGCAAGAAGATGCGGGCAGTTCAGTGTGTGTGTAGCAGTGTACGCAGATTCAGGGGTACAGGGGAGGGCACATATTCGGGTGCAGTGTGCTGATCATGGATATATGGCTGTAGGAGTGAGCATGCGGAGTCGGTGCTAATTCCGTTGCATAAGAGAGAGGGTATGCCTGCTTATGAATGTCTGTAGCCAGTAGCCCAGTAACCACTTGTATCTACCTCAAGACATGCCCCGACCCCAGGACAGCCAGCACGCCTGTATTGTTAGTCGCAGCCAACCTCACCCTCTGATGTGTTCTCTCCGCCCGCCTTATCCTGAAGCTCTGTGTACTGGTGCTGGGTCCTGGCACCCAAGTCTGCCTGCCTGGCAGCTGCTCCCTGCAACTCTGACTACATCGCTTTGTGTGTGAGTCCCTACATGCACCGCTCAGTGCTGCCTGCTACTCTGTCTGCCTGCCTGTCAAGGTGCACCTCTGCCTGCCTAGCAGCTCCTCACTGTGACTGCATCACTTTGTGTGTGGCTGCTTACATCTGCCGCTCACTGCGTGCCTGCTACTCTTTCTGCGTGCCTGTGAAGGTGCACCTCTGACTGCTTGGCACTTGCCTTCTGACTCCATCCTTTTGTGTGTGCCTGCCTACACCCGCCACACTGCTCATTGCCTGCCACTATTTCTGCCTGCTTTTGAAGGTGCACCTCTGTCTGCCACCCCTTCTGGTTTGCTTGAAAATGTACCATTTGGCCACTCTTTTTTCAAAAGGAGTACTGGCTTAAAGTTTGCGGATCCAGTCTGACACCTAGGGGAAAATTCCCAATGTCTAAAATATGTGGTTAGAATATCTACTAGAAGCATCGTTACCGTAGGTGAGTAACATGTTTATTCAGCTAGACTTGCATTGATGTAAACGTAGTATGCATTCAGTAGTCCCATTATTTTTTTATTTCTTTCCTGTGTACATTTATATTTTAGATCATTACCAATGTTGATTTTAGGATTTTTCTTCTCTGTGGCTTCTGAATGTGTGTGTGCACGGTTTCTTAATTTGCATGTAAAATCAAGACTCGAAGTGACTCCCTGCGTGAGAACTCTGAGTGAGCAAGCTGTCCCTTCTGGTGGTGTTTAGGAGGGAAAGAACCAAGGTTTATTGTACAAATTGTGAACGAATCGATGCTAATCATACCTTCTCCACTTTTGGCTCAATTTCAAGTTGTCTTTATTCAATAGTTTTTCAATCATAAAAGACACATATAATAACATTATATAAAACCAAGTGCGCCACACTTTATAAAAATACAATTATTATTAAAAAAATAAGTTAATTATATTAAAAACCAAGTAAAATTTACATTCATTGCAAAGTATAATTATGTCAAAAGGGAGCCACATAAGAAGAAGAAACAATATTCCCTCATAGCCATCAAAGGAAAAACATCAAGCAAAATCCTCTTCATTAATGCAAAATGAAGCCTGCATTATCTTTCAAACTACTCCTTCTAAGGGCCCATGACCAGCTCAAGAATGTTGCCATAGCTATAACTACAGGTTCCCTTGTGTCGGTCTTTAAGATACGCAATGCTGTTTGGGATGATCTTGTACCAATAGTGCGGCAGAACGGCTTAATCCATTTGTTACGGGGACCCTTACATACAGGGCCCACAAACAATACATGGAGTATGGACTCATCCTGAGATGTACACACAGTGCATTTTATATCGCCATCTCCCCATTTTGCCGTAAAGGTTTTCAAGGGGAGGATACCCACTCTAAATTGGTGATACAGTTTCCTGTCACCAGGTCTTGTGATGACATCCCAATAGGCCTCCAACCTAAATTCATACTTCTGATCTAAAAAGAGGCCTGTCAGGGATGCACTATCCACCAGTGACAGGGACTTAAGACAAACCATGTCCCAATAAATTATTATTATTATTATTATTATTATTAAAGGGGTTTATAGAGCGCATGGTGACGCCAACAGGCGTGTCCCCGCGCTGTGGAGAAGAATCAGGGGGCTGCGGAAGAGACCTACAGGGTGAAAAGATGAGTTTTTAGAAGTTTTCTAAAGGCGAGCTCATTACTAGAAAGCCTGATGTTGGCGGGGAGAGAGTTCCATTTGTTGGCTGCCAACGAGCGGAACGAACGGCCACCCATTCGAGCTTTTTTTATCCGAGGAATCTTGAGCAGACCCGTACCCATGGAGCGAAGGGATCTGTTAGGCTCATAGGGAACGGCGAGGTCAGCCAGGTAGGACGGTGCTTTATCAGAGATAATTCTATAGCACCAGAGAAGAGCTTTAAATAGGATTCTTTTCTTAATAGGCAGCCAGTGCAGGGTTGCTAAGGTAGGTTTGGAGGGCACCCTTCTAGGCAGTCTCAGCACTAGTCGTGCTGCTGAGTTTTGTAACACCTGCAGCCTCCTGATGTTATTTTCCGAGGTACCTAGAAGGAGCACATTACCATAATCCATACGGGAGGTTAAAAGAGCCTGAATCATGGTGCGCCTGGATTCCAGGGGAAGGAGATCCAGGGTACGTTTGAGGGTTTTCATAACTCCAAAACATTTCCCTACCATTTTATGTACATGGCTGTCAAATGAAAGTTTCGTATCTACCCACACACCCAAATTCTTTGCTTCCCTACTGGGAGTGGGAAGGGGGCCCAGACAGGGTGGCCACCAGTCTTTGGTCCAGCTCGAGTCCTTACCTCCTATTACCAAAACCTCCGTTTTGGAGCCGTTGAGTTTGAGGCAATGTTTGGACATCCAATCTGCGAGATCACTCATGCAGGTTTTGAAATTGTCCGCAGCTCCCGA